>NC_090315.1:27671183-28287914 GCF_039906515.1 Pseudorca crassidens | reverse complement strand
TGAAAACAAGTGAAAAATCCCAAGTCGGTATCTTCTTTTTTTTTAAATTAATTAATTAATTAGTTAATTAATGGCTGTGTTGGGTCTTGGTTGCTGCACACGGGTTTTCTCTAGTTGCGGCGAGCGGGGGCTACTCTTCGTTGCAGTGTGTGGGCTTCTCATTGCGGTGGCTTCTGTTGCTGCAGAGCACGGGCTCTAGGCATGTGGGCTTCAGTAGTTGTGGCACACGGGCTCAGTAGTTGTGGCTCACGGGCTCTAGAGCGCAGGCTCAGCAGTTGTGGCGTGTGGGCATAGTTGCTCCGCGGCATGTGGGATCTTCCCTGACCGGGGCATAAACCCGTGTCCCCTGCATCGGCAGGCAGACTCAACCACTGCGCCACCAGGGAAGCCCAGCAGGCAGATTCTTAACCACTGCGCCACCAGGGAAGTCCCCCAAGTCGGTATCTTTTGAAGGGCTGGCCCTCAGGACACCAGCAGTACCTTGTTGATTCTTGGCACTTAGAGCACCCCACTGTAATTCAGATGGTTGAGACAGGGCGAGGTAGGAGAGGGTGTTCAGCCAACCTGTTCGGGAGGTAACTGGAATTTGGGGAGCTCTGTCACCTCTTAGGAGACGTTGTTCAGGCATGGCCATCAAAGGAGGCTGTGGAGGCTGGAGGTGCCTGGCTCCCGCCCCCCATATATGGCAGGTGTGTAGAAGCGGGTGTTTACTGTCTGCTCACGGCACTCCCCATCCTGCTGTGCTGGGCTGCATCACCCTGGGAGTCTAGGATTGGGGGAAGGAGGAAGCACTTGGGCAGGTATTCGAACTCCTTGTCCATTTACTGAGAATGCAGAGTCAGCAGCTGTGGTGTTGCCTGCCCTCTCGCGGCCTCAGTTTTGGGGTCTGCAGAGTTGAGAGCCAGATGGGATCCCCTTCGGTGTTCTCACAGTTGGATGTGTCATATTCTAAGTCCTTACAGAGACAGTGATAGGAGAGAGAAGAGGTCATTGTTTTGGGGAGAACAGGAAGCCCAGAACAGGAATGGGCACTGGAGGTAGGGGTCAGTCACTGCAGAGGTTTGGGGTCCTCCCTGCCTCCAAGGCAGGATGGAGGCATCCTTCTTTCCTGTCTCTGATTTGGTTCGTGCCCTTGGTGCAGTCCCGTCAATTTGGGGGGCTTCAGAGTCCTGTCAAACGGGGAATCTTTCTCTCACTTCATCTAGTCAGCATCATTCAAGAAAAAAGTTACGGAAACATTTTGTGATCTGGGGAGCCCTGTACCAGTGAACGACAGTATTGCATGAGAAGTCTTAAAACTATCAGCTAATCTGCTAAGAGTGATTGTGATTAAGAAATACATCTAAGATGGGAATGCTGTAATACCTGATATTTGTTTATATTTTTAACAATGATCATAATATTGAAACTGTATCAAGACTCAGTATTGTGGCGGATGCTGTGAGGTCCCACCTCCATCCCTTAAACATCCCCATGGGGCAAGGTAAGTGTTGTTACCGTCACCGTCCAGGATGCAGCCAGGATTTTAACCCAGCTTCTTCTGCCTTCCGAGCCAGTGCCCTTGCTGTTGGGCCTTAATGCTTCCTAAAGCACGTTTGATTTTTTTAAATTAATTTTTGATCTCATAGCAATACCACGAGAAAGATGGGACCGCTAGTTGATGCCCATTTTACAGCTAGGAATAGACCTGGTACCCCAGGCTAGACCTCCTCTCTGTTCTTGGCCTCTCCATATACGCTGGTTTCCAGGACTGAGTGGGTCTGGGAGTGGTCGCAGAAGTGGGTTTCTCCTGCATCCCTGTCCCCTCCGGGAGGGGTCACAGAGAGCCCCTGGGGGCGCCGCCGGTTTCTGTTTGCCTGGTGGCATCTTGGCCCCGCGTGAGAGCCTAGCAGGTACCTTCCACCACCTGGGACGCTGCTTGCGGCTTTTGCGTCTTGCTTCCTGCCCTTCCAGAATGACACACTTGCACTTGTCCCTTTGGTTTAGCCAGAAACCTAAAGTGTGTCTTCTCAGATGCAGACTGACGTGCTTCTTTTATAAATTCTTGGGCATTACTATTGATTTTTGGCCGAGGATTTCGAAATCCTACCTCCAGGACTCAGGAGATTTCCCTGCTGCAGTAATAATGCATTGTCATTCTTAATATCTCCTATCTCTGACACAATATTCATATCAAGCTGCTGAGGAGCGGCGTCAGCACAGCCTCAGGGATGGCGCCGGGCTTGGTGGTGCTGACTGCGAGGGCCGCACCGGCACCTCCCTGTCCCCCAGCTCTGCTCCCCACCAGGAAACCACACCCGGCTTGCCCCGTTTGCAGGTGTTGCCTGACATGGTATCACGGGGGCACCGAGGGAACCAGTGGTTGATTTCTACCCCCTTCATTGCTCAGGTTTCTCTGAGGCCCAGAGAAGGGCAGGACCTGCCCAAGGTCACACAGTGAGTCAGTCGGGGAAGGGAGGGCTGAAACCCTGGTCCCCTTTGCTCTCTTTTCACCTGGCAGTTCAAGTGTCACCAGGCACTAACGAAAGCAAGTGACGCGGCCTGTGTGTGAGACAGTGGGGGCTGCCATGTCCCAGCAGAGAACCCGGCCTCCCATTGCCGTCCGGGGGCATCGCATCGTGGGGATCCCAGATGTCCTGAGTTTTCAAGAGAAACCCAAACTCCAGATTTTAATATAAAATTTCTTGTGTGTGTGTTTTTTTTAACGTTGGCGGCTAATTACAAAATAACTCCCAGATGATGCGACCCCTGAAAGAGAACCACAGCTGTGGCTGAGGGTGTACTGGCCACACATTGTGTCGAGTGGCCAGAGCTGGAGGCCGCTTCGTCCATCCCCCTGCCCCAACACCTTCCTTCCAGGTGCCCCAGAGTTGGGGGTCCGCTCTCCTCTTCCCTCCCTGTGGGCTCACTCGAGCTCTCTGTGCTCCCGAGGGCCTCCTCGCCCTTCCAGTGGAGAAAGTGTTGGCTTTTCCTAACCAATTCCACTGTCTGGATTCCAGCTTAGACGCACCCTGTGTGTTTTGAAGTGTGTACAGGCCTGACCCCAGCCCTCAGGCCTGGCTGTCCTTTGTCCTCGTGCTGCTAAGAATACAGAGCTACTAGCCTGGCCTCCAGGACCTTCCAGGCGAGTCACTGAATAGGTTCCCACTGAGGGACTGTTTTTCTAGTTCTTGGAATTGATGCTGCTTAGACCATAAAAATAAAAAGACCGTGTCCTCAATACTTAGAGTGTGTCTTGTGAATAAGCTGATGTGCGGGGGGAACGGGTGGAGTTGTGCTCTGAGAGGCTGGCAGGACCCAATGCCCACACCTGGCCAGAGGGAGTGATGTCATGGGATTGAAGGAAGGGAGGGGCTTTGGGAACGTTCCGGTGGGAAGGCTGATGGCTAGACATTGGAACTGGGGTTGCTGAAAGTCTGTGGAAATCGGAGCAGCCAACAGTGGTGTTTTCTTGGTTGCAGAATCATTCTGTCAAAGTGATAGGGAGTTGTAAGCAGGAGGGAGGGCGGAACCGTGCCCCTGGCCTGTTGTCTCAGCCTGAGGGCCTTCCTTCGGGGACCCACCTGGAAATGGGATGTAACGACGTCTGGGGAGAGTCAGGCCTCAGACAGGTAGTGCTGCTTCTGCCTGTGGTCCTGCAAGGATCGCCTTGCTCCCTCCTTCCTCTGTGTCTGTGGCAGTACAGCCAGCTCCCCTCACCCCGCCATGGCGGCTTCCGGTAGGAGGCAGCAGAACGAGCGCTAGCCCTTGTGGAGGACACTGTGTCTCTCCGCCCTTCCGGCTGCGGGGGCAGTGGGTTGTCACCCTCAAAGGGAGACTCTTTGGGTCAGCCCCTCCCCCAAATTGTTGACTGAATGAATTGGGAGCCCCTCTTGGGGGCCCTGTCCTCTCGCTGCCTCCTTGTTTCCCCCTCTGCTTCATCTCGTATGTACACAGTGGCCTCTCTGTCCCCAGCTAAGGGCAGGGACCTGACAGGCCCGGGGCCCGCTTATCCCCGTTGTGGCCAGAAGTGGGCGCTGGGGAGCCCCGGAAGGGCTTAGGGATGACGTGGACTGGAGGGCTTGGTGGAAAGAGAGCTGGAGGAGGCCTGGGCTTTGCTTCTGGCTGGGCCACAAAGCTGCGTGGCCCCGGCAAAATGGGTTTCCCTCTCTGAGCCTCAGCTTTGCTTCAGTAAAACGAGGGAGTTGAAATAGCCAGTGCTTTTCAAGTTGTAAGCTGCAACCCGTTAGCAAATCATGGAATCAACTTGGATGGTCACAGCCAACAAAATAGAAGAGGAACTAGACAGAGCAGAGCCCAGCAGTGGCATAGAATGGAAAGGAAGGGAAGCAAACGAAAGGAAGAAGGAAAAGCAAAAGCAGAAGGAAAGAAACTGCTAGAGTACATCACACTTAGTGAGCTTAAGTGTAATTTCATTAATTTGGCGGTGGCGGCGGGGTTACGTATATGTGTTAGTGTGTGACTAGGTCATGGTGTATATAGTTCGTGCTGAGGGTTGCAGTTTAAAAATTTGAAACACAGGTCCGATGGCCTACAAACATTCTTCTGAACCTTACGGTTTATAAGTGTAGTTCACTAGCTGAGCTGATCTGGGGCAAGTTATAGAAAACCTCTCCATGATTCAGTGGCCTTATCTGTAAAATGGGAATAATTCAGTCCCCAGCGCAGCGGTTATGAGGATTAGCTGAGGGGGTCATGTGAAGTGTGCAGCGCATGAACACACAATACATGCTCCGTGCCGGCTGTTGGTGCTGCAGCCACCCTTACGTTCTTAGACACAGAAGGCGAGGTGCAGGACCCTCCTCCTCTGCCAGCCTCTGGAGGGGAGGAGAGCCGTCGTGGTCTGCAGTGCCTCATTCTCCAGCAGGGCCCAAGGACAGTCCCGGGGAGCCGCAGCTGACGCGGGCTCGACGGGGAGTCCCCGCCCCGGGGAAGAGCCTCCAGCCTGCCCAGGGGAGCGCTCTGCCATCTGGGTGGAGGCTGGGGTGAGCCACGGGCAGGGACATCCCTGCTGCCATGTGCCACTCCCTGGGCAGCATGGGAACCACTCGTCTGTGGCTCTCGGAAGCCTGGTGTGCGGTCTCTGCCCAGATGTGTGACCTGTGGCCACAGCGTTCCCATCTCGTCTACTGGTGCTAGCCTTTGTGCCCGCGGCTCCATTTGGAGCCATGGGAAGTGGGCACACTGTTCTCGATGCCGATGACTGCTTTTTTCAGCCACCACCTCTGCCCCTCCTTTTCTTAATGCAAGATGGGTCTGGGCAGAAGTGTTAAAATTCCAAAAAAAAAAAAAAAAAAGGAAAAGAAAAAGAAGTGAAAAAGTTATAAAGAAAGCTGCCTGGTGAGTCTGGTGCTGCAGTAAATAGGACTCAGATGCGAAAGCTCAGCCTCCCGCAAGGGCAGGGAAAGGAACGATGACTCCAGAGACTGTTTTTGGCCAGGGGACAGGAGCGTGGGTCTGGGTGTGGGCGCCTGAGGAGCAGAGGGAGGACCCTTCGGGCTTAGGGAACCTTGCCTGATTTGGGCCCAGTTGGCCTGCGTGTGGAGCAAGGTCATTGGTCCGACGTCCGGGGCAGGCTTTGTGCTTCTCCCTGCTCTGCCTCGCCATCTTCTCCCCTTCTCTTCCTCCCGAGGTGCAGATGGCCACATTTGCAGGTTAACTGGAACAGCTGGAGATGCATTATTAGTTTCCCGCTGCTCCTTCATATTTGCTTGGACCTTTTTTTTTTTTTTTTTAACGGCAACATAATTTACAACTAGTACGCTGGTGTCAGAGCTGGCATGTTCTAAATCTGCATCAGGTTTATGTAATGCCGTTGCTTATCAGTGAGTGAAGTCATAATTATTGCTTTGTACCATTAAATAGCATAAATATATAAACTGTTATACAAATTGCTGCAAACGTTTCCCCTGGGGAGCTCTAGACCAAATTTTAATGTCATGCGTTTGTCTGGGATGGCGGTTTCTATGGTATATAATAATGTTGATGAATTTTACTGTAGCAAGTAACATTTTAAAGCACTAATTTTGTTGCTAAAAAAATTCCAAAGAATCCTCAGACCGAACTGGGAGGTGCTCTGAGAGCCAGCTGGTGAGGTCGGGAGAGGTGGGGTTTTTCTTTAAGAGTGCATCGAGGGACGTGTGTCACCTCCCAGGGCTCCTCTCCACACGAGGTCACCCCCCTCCTCTCTCAACTCCCGAAGGAAGGCAGCAGATACATTTTCCGTGGCAGTGATGATAATTAATTTCAAAAAATTCAAATCGATTCATTTCTCCCTTAAATTTGAAGTGTGCAAGGGAAAGTGGAAGGAGGACCTGGAAAACACACAATCGGTGGGGAGGGTCCTCGTTGTAACCTCCTTCTCAATTATGTAAATTCTGTGTGGGGTGAAAAAAAATCCCCATCCTAATTAGAGATGCAACACCTGCCTCCGACGACGTTCAGATGCCAGGCGTGTGGTCGCATCACCTCTGAAAGCCGTTATCATCAAGAGCGACTTTTGCAGAAAGCCCCAGGACGGCACCTGGCATTTACCTGGGGTGCTCTTTGGAGAGCCGGTGGCAGGGAGGGGAGCATCCCCCTCCGCCTTCAGGAGAGGGCGTGGGGACTGGAGATTCCCGATCCAGGCCCACCGGCCACTCGGGGGCTGACCCAGGGAGACAGCGAGCATGGCGCACGTTTCTTGCTCCTCCAAACCCTGGGCCTGGGCAAGTTGGAATGTTGTCTGAGAGCCTTTGTCACCACTGTGGTTTTCCGGGTTGCATTTTCTTTCTTCCCTTCCTGACTCCCGTCTTGAGATTAGAGTTCTCTGCTGAGCATCATCGTTCTGCTTGTGAACGTGGCAGTCATTAGTTGTCCTTTGGAACACGCTAGGGTTACACAGCCTGGCCCCTTTGTCTTGGTTGGGGGACTAGTGGCGAATTCTGGCCAGAGAGCTGTGAGTGGAGGTGGCTGGCATCACTCCCAGGCCAGAGCTTTGCCCCGCCTGGGTGAGACCCTCCAGAGTTCCCTCTTTCCCTGGGGTTCGGGGACTGTCAGTGTCAGAAGCGAAGGTGATTCCTGTCTTGCGGTGTCCGAAGGGATTTCCATGAGCAGATCCCCCTGCAGTGGACGTGAAGGGCAAACGAGGACTAAACCTTTGTTGTTTGCAGCCCCTGTGACTTGCGCTGCACGTTTCTTATCCTGTCCTGACTGATACAGGTCTCCATTGGGTCTCCCAAACTTTATGATTTTCTTCAGGGTGATGGGAGTGCTGGAAAGCTGGCCGATTGTTTTCCGGGAAAGAATATCAGATAGATACAGATGTGTGCCCACTATTGGCTGTGAGGAAACTAAGGCTCAGAGAACTTAGCTGGCTTTCCTAAGGTCACACAGCTTGTAGGCATCGGGCATTCGTGCCTCCCAGTTATAGATGTGCTCCTTCCTCCCTCTGGCTTTGCTTTTGAAACATGAATTCTCTTTAACGGGGGTCACACACTTGATGGCCTTTGAGGAGCAGGCCGATAAGGGTGGGGCTGTGGAGTATAAAGCAATAGGGATTGGTGGGGAGCGCAGGGAATGTTCTAAAAGCATTCAAATTCAGCTTTTTGCCGTTAGCCTATCAGCTTTGACATTTAATTCTGTGCCTCTTCATGACGTCTTGAGCTTCCAAGGTCACGTGCAGGCTCAGCGGCCATGGCTCACGGGCCCAGCCGCTCCGCGGCATGTGGGATCTTCCCGGACCGGGGCATGAACCCGTGTCCCCTGCATCGGCAGGCGGACTCTCAACCACTGCGCCATCAGGGAAGCCCTTGCCCTCAAGTTTGAATCTTGAACTTTTTAATGAAATTCTCACATGCTTATTCCTTTATATCCTCCAACTCTCTGATAAAGTCCTCTACAATCAGGATATGGCGACTGGCCCCAGCATCCCAGTAACCTAGACCCTGAGGGACCTTGTGAGTCCTCTAACCCCACCTTCTCCTTTCACAAAGGAGGACTCTGAGCTCAGAGAGGGAAAGCGACTCATGCAAGGACACACTGCTGGTAGTTTCTTCATTGAAAAGTCACTCTTTGGAAGTGGAGGGAGTCACTGTTTTGAGTGGATGTGGGGAGTTGGTTTGAAACAACGGAGAATAACCAGTAGGGAAGCAAACGTGACCTCCTTAAAAAATGTTAACCTTTTTTTTCTTAGAAGACATTTACTGTGGACTTACTGTGTGCTGAGCAGATGCTCGATCATTTAAAATCATCTTCGTGAAAAGACATCCTGCATCGGTGGGTTTAATCATGTAAAACTCCTTGCACATAGTTTAGTTCTTATTCATGCTTATATTCCCAACACCCGGCCCTATGCTTTGACCATAACAGAAATTAAGTATTGAACTTAATTGCCTTTATCCCTCTACTACCAATGGTCAGGATGTTAGCGCAGCCCCGGGGGTTAAGAGCACCGCTCTGGGGCTGGAATGCCTGGGCGCTGTCGCCTCCTGTTACCTCCTCGTAGAGGTTTTATGTGCTCCTCCCAGAGGGAACGTGTTTAGCATAACGTCTGGCACATAGTCAGCGCTTAGTAAACGTTACTAGTTATTAGGCGTCCTGTCCCATCTCAGAGCTGCGGTGGCTGGGGCTCGGCAGTGAGCCCAGTCACGGCCAGAGTCTGTGCAGGTTTGCTTGGCTGCGGGACTGCAGCTCAGCCCAAGAAGATCCATTCTGCCCGCTCCCCGTGCGCCGTGGAAAATAATTTTGCGCTCCACACTGCAAAATCGCCATTTAGAGCAGCCATGTCTGCTCACAGGCAGCTCTGGAGGATCGTTTCAGCCTGAGCTGCTGCTCCAGCTGTGGCTGCTCTTCTCAAGGGGCCAGAGGCAGTGAGTGGGTGGAGTTGGGGGTCCCCCCGGCCGGCGCATGGTGGGCAGAGCTGGGAACGATGCCTTCGTAGTTCATGGGCTCTGAGATGGGTCAGTGGGACCAGGTGGTTCTGTGGGGGCCGGGGCCCAGGCGTGTACACCGTGTGCCCCAAGGTGCTGGGCTTGCCCTTAACCAGAGGCCCCTCTTCTTCTGAATGGTCTCCACTCACCTGCCCAACAGCATTGGGCAGGGGAAAGTGCATGGACACA
Source organism: Pseudorca crassidens (assembly GCF_039906515.1). NCBI lineage: Eukaryota > Metazoa > Chordata > Mammalia > Artiodactyla > Delphinidae > Pseudorca > Pseudorca crassidens. The sequence continues at coordinate 28,278,816 of NC_090315.1, read as the reverse complement.
GAGTTGAGCCTCTGGGGTCCAGTTCCTTTGTCACTTATTACCTTTTGTGACCCAGTGCTCAGAAAATTAGTGTTCCCATCTGTAAAATGGAACTAAGAATGGTGCCTCTGTCCAGCTTACTCCCAGGGCTGTGGAAGAGGCACGGGTATGCAGGTGCTCTGTAGAGGCCAAGGGGAGGGGTCATTTTTGCCTCCTTGATCAGCCACCGAGAAATAGGGCAGAGAGTGAGAGCTGTGCTCCAGCTGGGTCAGCCTCTCGGTAAGCCCTGTGATCTTAGGCGAGTTGCTTAACTTCATTCAGTATCACTTTCCTCATCTTTAAAATGGGAATAAAAATAGCCCCAGCCTCATAGCATCACTGTGACGATTAGTGACTAACTGTTTGTGAAGCTGCCTTAGTGTCAGGTTTGATACATTTTTCACACCAGATTTTTTAAAAAACGACTTACAGTGAGCCGGGGAGGTCAGGGGCCCTGTCGTCCTGTTCACCTGTGTGTCCCCAGCATCTAGCACTGTACTCTGCACTGGGGTGCTCAGTCAGTTTCTGCAGAATGAAAAGGGATCTGATAACCTGGGAATTGCTTCTTGGATGCCTGGTTTCCCCCAGACTGTGAGCCCAGCAGAGGCAGAGGCCCCGCTCCCAGGATCACGGCTGCCAGCGGCACCTGGCCTGGTGAGCATGTGTCCGCTGGAGCAAGCCCGCTGCAGAGCCTCTCCCCCTCCCCCGGAACGCCCTCCCTGCTTTTGTATCTCAGAACGTGTTCCTCCAAGGCCCCCTCTTCCAGGAAGTCATTCATTCATTCATTCACTCACGCACTCATTCAGCAGGAATCTCTTGAGTACCCACTATACCAGGCACCTGCTAAAGTGACCTCACTTCTCATAGAAGGAATTTCTTCCCTCTTGGTGTTGCCCCGACTCGCATCCCAAATATTTTATCCGTCCCTCTTAAGAGGCTGACCTTTCCTGCCTGGTGTTATGCACACACCTGGCTGATCTCCCTTCCTAACCAGACAAGACGTTAAAAAAACACTTTACTGAAATATAATGTCCATCCAGGAAGATGCACAAATTGCAAATGTACAGCCTGAGGACTTTCCAGAAACGGAACACAGCCAGACCAAGGAGGAGAACCTGAACGGCCCTGCAGTAGCTCCCGTGTGCCCCCTTAGCAAGCACTGCCCTCACCTCCGGACCCTTAGATGGTTTCGTCACTGGAGGCAGTTCAAAGGCGGGATGTGTGTCCCTGTGTCTCCTGGCCTGCCCAGCACAATACCTGGCATTGCTGAATAAACAAATGGTTGGACAGACCCAATAATGCAGGGATGAGAATAATGATGCTATGAATATAATAATGGCTGACCGTTGTTGCATTCTACCAGCCTGTTCTAATCAGTGTTTTACGGGCTGCCTCGTCTGGTCCTACTGAGATCCCCAGAGGTCAGTGACTTGCCCAAGGTCAGCCAGCCGGTGAGTGGCAGTCACTCTGACCTGGGTCTGTTCGGCCTGAATCTGGAGCTGGCACTCTGAACCTCACTTCCTGCTGGCTTATAGCCCTGGGCAGTCCTTTCTCTGCTGGGCCAGCTGGACACAGGCTCAGCGGGCGACAGAGCTGAGCTGTCCTTGGCGAGCGAGATGCCGGTTCCTCGCCACCCCTGTCCACCCACCGGGCGCCCCATTCTTCCCGGGCTGCACCGAGCCTTCCGTGTGCCTCTCCAAAGGACAGGGCATATTTCTTCCCAACCCTCTTAAGATCCAGCCCACACTGGAGGGCTTCATCATTATGCAAATTAGCTGGATTGGATCTGCTCCCGCAGAGGACTCCGGGGGTGGCAGAAGGACGGAGCTGCCTCCAGAGCGTTGGATCGAGCCCCAGATTAGGCCAGTCGATGGGGGTGGGCGGGGGGGGTGGTGGGCATGGAGACGGGGCTGGTGCCAGTGATTTGCCACCCTGGGGAGGCTGGCGGGAGTGGGGGGCTGGGCACACGCCGTGGGGAGCGGGGTGTAGGCTGGGCGAGGCCCACCTTCCAGCATTGTTGCCGAAGATGGGACTGAAGAGACATTCTTTTCGGATTTACTCTTTGTGTATTGAGCCCTTTTATGATTCATCAGTAAGTAAATATCAGCTGAGGGGTGATTTGTTTCTAACAAGCTTATAAAATACGGGCGTCATTTGTGGGCTTATTGGAGTACTGATTATAAACGCTCCCCCATGCCCACTCCTCTATGTCAAATTAACATTCAGAATACAAATATTGGATCTTTGGATCACTTTCTACTGTCTCTTTGGGAGCTGGCGCCATGGGAAGGGGCAGCGATAGGACCGTAGCCTCGGACGAGGAGCATTTAGAGCTCACTTAAAGGCTTGAGGGTTGAGGGGGGGCCCCCGCTGGGCCCTCCAGAGGCTGGGGGCCACGAGGCCCTGTAAGCCCAGCTGCCCCTCTCGCCCTTCTCCTTGCCAAGTTTCCTCTGACCCAGCTCCTCCGGCCCCCAGAGCCTGTCATCTTCAATCTCACGGAGGGTGCAGATCTGGGCAGGCTGCCTCTGGCCTGACAAGCCTCTGGAGCTGCCGCCTCTCCCCGTGGGCCAGGCCCAGGCTAGACCCAGGCCGAGGCAGCCACAGCATTTCTGAGCATTTTTAGGGGCCTCGTCACGAAGGGTCATAAGGCCCCCTGGCATCTCTCGCCCACTTGGAGCCTCACTTCCCATCTCCCCACACCTCCCGGCCTCTGGTTTTGTGGTCACGAATCGTATCAGACAGATTCCCCTTGCCTCTGAGGCATGAGCCTGCAACAGATCCCACCAGCTCACATGCGGGTGGTCACTCACACCTTTCAAAGCACCTTCACAGCCACGTGAAGGAACTGGTGCTTGTGAGAGCCTGGAGGTGCCCTCCAAGCTCTACCAATGCCTCTGTAACTTCATTCCCATTTTACAGATGGGGAGACTGGGGCACAGATAGTTGACTTGCCAGGACACAGTGGCAGAACCCAGACTTGGAAAATGGCCTGCCCATCCCACTTGACAGATGATGGAACCAAACCTAGGTGAGAGGACTGATTTGCCCCCATGGAGGCGGGGACCGGATGAGGGCCAGCAGGCAGTGAGAAGCTGCCTGAGTGAGGCGTGGGGCTGCCGCCCAGAGTCTCTGATGGAAAAAAACACAGAGCGGGGCCTGAGTGGGGCCATGGAAATCTCTGGTTCCAGCCCCCTCTGCTCATAAATGGGGACACCAGGGCCAGAGAGGGGACATTGCCTTGCCGTCATTGTCTTAATCGTTAATCAGTGGATTAAATTTTTTTTTTATTAAAAAAGCTTTTATTCTACTTATTGCAAGAGCTGTCCACGCTCTTTGCAGGAAAACTAGAAAATACAGTTGGCCCTCTCTATCCATGGGTTCCATGAAGTCAATCAACTGGAGATGGGAGATAACTCAGGAAAAAAAATCCGGAAGGCTCCAGAAAGCAAAACTTTGACTGTGGCAGGCACCAGCAACTATTCAGTAGCGTTTACATTGTATTCACAGCTATTGACAAAACACTTACATTGTACTAGGTATTATACATAACCTAGAGATGACTTATAGTTTATGGGAGGATGTACACTGGGTATATGCAAACATCAGATCATTTTAGGTAAGGGACTTGGGCATCTGAGGAGCACCTGCGGGGTTCCTGGAAATAATCCCCTGTGGATTCCGAGGGACGCCTGTACAGCCAAGCGAGAATAAGGAAATGTATCCTGCCATCCAGAGATGACCCTCTGTCGCCTTTGCCTGTGCCCTTTCAGCAATTTTTTCAATAAGCACACACTAATATAGTTATACCCCCCCTTCTTTTTTATTTCCAAAATAAGATTGTGTTGTGTTGACTACCTGGTTTTCCTTATTTCCACTTAATTGGGTGTGAGGCGGGAGACAGTGAGAACGCACTGTCCCCTTAGAGAAGGTGTTTCTCTCTGATACACGGGGACTAACTTTGGTTTGTCTCTCGAGAACCTCCTTCCATTGAGTGAGCACTGATTGATTGCCCACTGTGTGCGGGCTCTTACCAGGCACTGGGTACCTGGAGAGAGGCGGGAACATGTGTGAGTGCACCGAGGAGGTGGGGACAGGTCTCGGATGCAAAGAGCAGGGGTCCCGTATGAGTCTGGAGGTAGGGGGGCAGGTGGCAGGACTCGCTCCTGTCGAGGTGGGAGCCTGAGCTGTGCTCTGAAGACGTCTTGCTGTTGGCAGGGAGGGGCGGAGGGCATTCAGGGGAGGGCCTCGCCCGTGGGGAGGCAGGGAGGTGAGCTCTGTGGTGACCTGGGCAGAAGGCCACCTGGGCCCCGTTTTCATGCTGGATCCCAGTCCCGCCGACACGTATGCAGCTCTCGGAAGGCCTATGGGATTCCTGCTTTTCTCAGCTCTGCCATCCAGACGGAAGCAAGGATAGGGCCAGGCACTGTGCTGCCTGGAGGAGTCTTGTTGGAGACACGCTCTTGAATTTGGAACCAGAATTCAAGGTACTTTGCTAGAATCTGGCCTGTGGTTTCTGGATTGTCGTTAAGGTTGGGCCTCTGTACATTCAGGGTGTGATTAAAGCATGAAGTGAAGGCTTTGGGTTTCTCCCCTCCCCCCCGCCCCCAGATTCTGCGGTTAACATTGTGGGTGAACTTGGGGCTACGGCCTTTGCTGCAGTGGGAAGTACTGTACTGAGAACTGCTTTGATTTGTGGGAACTGGAAATGGGTTCTGGAGGGGTGTGTGTGTGTGTGTGTGTCCATCTCCCGGTCATGTCCAGTGGGGATGGAAGCGTCTTCTTACCAGAACAAGCCTTTCAATGACAGGGGGACCCTGTGTCCTCACACCGAGCCTCTGCCCTCCAGTGGAAAGGCACTTGCATCCTGGGTGCTGGGTCAGCAAGGCTGTGACATGGCCAGTGAGGAAGATCCAGGGCCCTGGTATGGGCCGGGCTGGGCTGCTGGGCACCCAACTCCTCTCAGCTGCTCCCCCTACAGAGGCTGCCAACCATCCGTCTCCCCTAGAGCTCCACCCCCCACCCCAGGGGTCCTTAAGGGCCCAATCTGGGGTATTTTCAGGGTTTCTGGGTGACTGCATTGTCACACACGCCAGGTCCCTTCATCTGGCCTCCCAAGCTCCTCACCCCTGAGCAGCTTGGGGGTCACGGATAGTGTCTCATTGACCTGTTACCCCAGGGCCTCACCCAGACCTGACACGGTCAACAACAGTGATGGTGGTGATAATAATAACAGCACTGGTGCTCTGAGGCCATTCACCCTGACAACAGCCCGGTGAGGTCGGTCCTGTGCCGGTTCTCATTCCACATTTGGGGCGACTGTGGCTCAGGGAGATTTGATCACTCATCCAACACCCAACAGCTAGTAGGAGGCAGCAGGGCCATTCGAACACTGGCTCTGAACCTACACTTCTCTCCACGTGCTGTGCTGGCTGAGTGCACCGAGTGAGCAAGTGAGGGGCTGTGTCCAGCCCCGAGAACAGCACGTTTCTTGGGGTGAGGGTAGGGTTGTAGAGCAGACTGGGTCCTGCTCTGTCACCATCCGCATGCTATCGGGACTCGATCCTAGGCACGTAGAGGGTGTCTGTGATCACAGAGCCGTGTGTCTGAGCTCCTACGTCTGGGACAGCATTGAGTATGGGAACCCCCAGGCTGCATGCTCCAGGGAAGAGTCCAGAGCCATGAGGACGGGGGGTACGAATCTACTGACCAACCAAAGTATTAGCATTAATTGAGCACCTCATGTTTGTCTGGCCCGATTAGAAACACCAGACAAGTAAAAAAAAAAAAATGCTCTTTTTGTCTTCAGGGAATTTATTAGCCAGGACTGTTTGGGTTGCAGGTGACAGCAAGTCAAGTTAGCTTAAGCAAAGGGACGAATTTTTGGAAAGACCCCCCCCCACCTTTTTTTTTTTAATAAGTAAATAAATTTATTTATTTATTTATTTATGGCTGCATTGGGTCTTCGTTGCTGTGTGCGGGTTCTCATTGCGGTGGCTTCTGTTGTTGCGGAGCACGGGCTCTAGGCACGCGGGCTTCAGTAGCTGTGGCTTGAAGGCTCTAGAGCACAGGCTCAGTAGTTGTGGCGCACGGGCTTAGTTGCTCCACGGCATGTGGGATCTTCTCGGACCAGGGCACGAACCCGTGTCCCCTGCATTGGCAGGCGGATTCCTAACCACTGCGCCAGCGGGGAAGCCCGAAAGACCGCTTTTTATTTCACAAAACTATGAATAGCTTTTGGTGCAAGTGGAACCGGAGACTCGAATGCCTGTGTAGGACTTTCTCTTGGAACGTCGTGGTTGGAAGGACAGAGGCAAAGCACGGAGAACTGTTTGTATCAAGGTGCAGAGTCAGGAGTGAGCATGGTCCTGAGAGCGAGGAGACCAGTGTGGCAGGGGGTGTGGGTGTGGCTGGAAATAGGGTGTGGTTAGTGGGGCCTGGGCTGTTGAGATTTCACTAGGAGAAAGGGAGCCACTGAAGGTTCTTGAGGAGGGGAGTGAAATGACGGCCGTCGAGCCTGGGGAGGATTATCCAGTCATTGTGCTCGGATGGACTGAGCGGGGAGAGACGGGCAGGCATGGTGAGCCGGGCCAGGAGGGCGGAGAGCAAAGGGTGAATGGCCAGGCGTTGATGTGCTTTTTTCCCGAGAGCGTCTATGAAGCCGTCTTTTCCAAGAAGCAAAAAGGCGAGATGCCAGCCAGAGCTGTACAGAGGGACATTTTCCTGCCGCGGTGTGTGGGCCTCGAGCTGCCTTCCTCTCATCACAGCTAATGGCAGCTGTTCCGCTTGCTGGGCCAGCGTGGAGGGTGGAGGGCTGCATGGGGGTGGCCTCCACCCCCGCCCCCCAACCTCTCAGCAGTTCGTCTGCTTCCTCCTCCTGCACAGGCTGCCCGTGTCCCCTGTTCTTCCGGGGGTAGGGGCTGTCAGGTGCTGTCAGTTAACTGCCCCCTCGGGCTAGGGGTGGTGGGTGGGATGGGAGCAGATCTCAGGCTTCGGGACCCTGTAGGCGGGTGAAGGCGCGACCGGGTGTGGACAGAGCTGGCTGTGGGCAGAGGCAGACTGGCCGGCCTCTGGGAGCTGGGCTACGGCACCTGAGCTGCCTAGAGATGGCAGAGCCCCACCTGGTCTCTGGGTGCTGGCCCCAAAGCATCCCAGGTAGCTGTGTGGGAGAGCTCGGCTCTGGGAGGTGAAGAAACCCACGTTAATGTCAGAAGTGAGCCTGGGGGATCCGGCAGGCCTCCGTCTGGGTCTGTTGGAGAAAGAAAGAAAGGCGGGAGCGCTGTGCTTGCCGTCAGCAAGGTGTTAGTTTGGTGCTGATGGTCGAGGAGGGGGCGCGGGGAGAGCGGACCAGAGGAAAATTCCGTCTAAGGAAACGCCTTAGAGGGCCGGGCTGCAACGCCGAGCTTTGCCAGCTCCTGGGGCCCCTCAGCCGAACTGAAGACAGGACTGCTCCCCCAGGGCAGCTCAGTGTGGGTATTATGATGGGGATCGTGTGACGATGTGAAGGGTGTATTGTTGATTTGAATGTATTCATTTATTCCATGTGGCCTTTAAATGCCCAGTTTTCATTTTACTCGGGTCACAGAAAAAACCTGGTGCTTTGAGATGTAACGTGCAGAAGCAGAACCGGGGAACCGCACACCACTGGTAAGCCTTACAATTTCGAGCAGACACTTCCTTCCCGAGCAGTGGGGCTGAGCCAGTGTACAGGTGGGAATTCCCTGCATCGATCATTCTCTCTCTTGGCCTTGACCGCCCATAGGTGTCCTCTGTCTGCTGACATTCTGCCGTTTCTCGGGATGATGCAGGGAGCGGAAGACGCGGGTTGCTCAGCGGTGGGGTGCCAGGTGGGCCCCTGACGAGCTAGTGACCCCTAGTTAGTGACCCACCTCACAACCTATGGGTCAGAGTTACCCATTTATCTGGGTTGTGCCCTTCAGAGAAACCTCGTGACTCTCGAAGTTTCCTGCATCCACTGTGTTCTTCTCTGCCCCGGGGAAAGCGACCACATAATTATCAGGGTAGAGGTTTAAGTTGAAGGTCAGAGAAGTTCACATCTGAGCATTTCCCACGCAGAGCAGTTGTAATAAACACTAACAGGCAAAACGGATGAGGCGTTCTTTACAACATTTGGGAAACGCACATACCACAACTCAATAAGTATCTAGCGCCGGCTGTGTGCCACACGCTGTTGTCGGTTCTGGGATTATGGTGTCGAACAAGACGGGGGAGAGCCCCTGCCCTTGCCTCGCTTGCAATGTGCACAGCGCTGGCCAATAGAACTTTCTGCCAGGATGAAAACCTTCTACGGCATCCCACTCGGTAGCCGCTAACCGCATTGCTGTTGCACACTTGAAGTGCAGAACTGAAGTTTTAATTTTATTTAATTAATTTAGATTTAAATAGCCCCTTGAGTAATGACCATATTGGACAGTTCACATCCAGCAGATGCATACTTTTGAAAACTTTGCAATAGCAGTCAGTTATTATTTTCTAGTCTTGTCACTTTTTTCATGGTGAATTGCAGTTTCCAGGCTGAGCAGTAGGTCTTCTTGCTTTAAGTATTAGGAGCTGCAGGGACAATTCTGTGTCTACCTGGATGGAAAACTTAAAAAAAAAAAGTGGTGCTACCAGCCTCCCGCATGGGTGCCCTGTGTTTGTGTGCATGTGGGTAGCTGTCTGGGTTTTTGTTGCATTGCTGGTGCTCATTTTACAAAATGATCTTGGTAGGGGAAAAAAAGATGTCAGCCGCAGAGACAGCCCTTGTAGTTGAAGCAGCGGTAATTCATGTGTCCCTGGCAGGGTCGGTGACAGTAAGAGTTTTGCAGCCTGCCTGTCCCGTTAATTGTATGTTATTAGAGGCCATTAATCTGAGGATTATTAGCGTGATGGATTTTTAAGCTGTTGCCTGTTGTGGAAAACTTGAGTCTGATGATCAGGGATATACATCAGTAGGTGTTTGGCGTGTTAAGAAGTGGGTCCCCAGGGGATGTAGCAGAATCTTTATTTTCTGAGCGTCTTTGTCTTTTGCAGTTGGGGGGGCCGGTGTGTGAGGAGGGCCATGGAATGTCTTCATCAGTAGGATGTTTCAAGCCCCCAGAGTCTCAAGTTCTAGAAGTTTGGATTCTTTAGAACTCCAAGAGTTCTCTCTCCCTCAAGTTCTCATTGAAGGCCCACCAATCTGTCTGTGGTTGATTTGATCATTTACTCATTTATTTCGCTCTCTTTCCTTAAAGTAGCTGAGATCGGCACCTCCCATCTCTTGGAGGACCTGTCCAGGGCCTGGTTGACTTTTCTTTTGCCAAAGAAGTCTGTAAGCAGAGCTGTCTGCAAAGATCGTGTGTTTTCTCATTAACCATCCAGGGCTGGGTTCCCTGGCAGCACGGAAGCAGATCCTAGCACCAGAAGGAGCCTCCCTCCATCGAGGACCCGGTCCAGCGGGGCCAGCCTCTGTTGGAGATTCTTAGAGCACTGGGGCCCTTAGGGAGCTCTGTGCATGGGCCCAGCTATGAAGAAGGGCTGACCATTCCCAGGCTGTGGGGGAACACATGAACCTGAGTCGTGTCCTCGTCTCAGGCTCTGCTTTGACCTCCATAGAAATCCCAGTGAGTTTTAAGAGAAAGGAACTAGGAGAAGAACCAGGAAGAAATATGAAACTCTGGTCGCAGGAGCATCTGAGGGGAGATGGAGTGAACTCCTGTGGTCAGAAGCAGGGAGCTGCAGTGAGCCAGAGCTGAGCCAAAGGGTTTGAAATCTGGACACAGCTTTTGCCCTCGCAAATATGAGGAGGGGTGTGGAGGCGGAAGAGGATAGAGACAAGGAAAATGGACCCAGAGGTATTTTGTGGGTGGATGTAAAATAGATTGCATACCTGCAATGTGCCGGGTGCTAAGGGCTCTTGAAATGTTTACTGAAGGTGGATTCAACTGCCCTGGTGACTCCCGCAGAGGGCTTGTGTTACAAGACCCTGGGTGTGGAGTTTCAGGGTCCAATCATGTGGGAAAGAACCAAAGCAGCGATAGTAGCACTGGCGGTGGTGCTGTAATCCTCCTTTTCACTCACTCTTCATAGCAGCCCTGGGAGGGAGGCGACTTTCTCCCCATTTCACAGATGAGGAGACTGAGGCCTGGAGGGAAAGTGCTCAGCCCAGTCACCCTGCAGGTCTGAGGGGAGCCAGGAATATCTTCCGAGCTGCCTAGTTCACAGGCGTGCTTTTCCCCCCACTCCCAAAAGAAGATCATCTTGATGAAACAAGGGTGGGAGAGAGGCAGGCAGTTGAACTGTCCTGTTTGCTGTGATGGGAAATCTCAAGGGAAATTTACCCGGAATCATGCTCAGGCTTAACTGACCCCTAGCTAAGATCCATCTGACATGGCTCTTGGGAGCAGTCGGTCAATGGAACCATCTGGAGTCTTCTGATTTGAGTTTCGGAGGAGAGAGTGAGCGAGCATTTGTAACTTAGGATAGCAGCGTGCTGGAGACGGGCCCTGGCCAGATGGCCGTCTTGCCACGGGAACCCTGGAGTGGGTGCACGGGCGGCTGATCCGGCCAGGCCCTCGGGGGTGTGTGTGCAGGAAGAAGGGCCTGTAGTTGTCCCCTCAGCCTGTTGCCCCAAACCCCACGTCAACAATTCCCCCAGGTGCAGAGAGCGAGGCACATCTACTCGACATCCCTGTCCCGCCTCAAGGCTGGGAACACGCCTCTTCCGACCCTGGAATACAGCTAGACAGCCTAGTGATCTAGCCAGGCTGAAACAACGCCCGAGTACCAGACGAGAGTAGAAATCTCAGAGCCCCACTCCTCTGGTGGACTTTTACCGGATGGCAAGAGGGCCCAGCGCTTCCGGCTAGAATGACGTGAGACGTTGGGGAGGGTAACCCTTTCCACCTGCCTATGCCTGCCAGCACGGGGATAGAGCTACGTTCTGCCGAGATGGGGAATTCAGCCTCCCGTTTTCCTGCCAACTGGTAGCCTCCGCGTGGACATGCCGTGTCAGTTTATTGGGGCGTTGGCATCCTTGTCCAAGGTGGACGTTGGTGGGTACCTGGATAAATAAGTATAAATAGTTTTCTTTCTGATATGTGACCGGATTATTTTCCAGTTGATTTCAAGCCTTGGCCCCAAGTGGCCCACAGATCAAAAAAAGATAAGGGTCAGTTACAAGGTTGAGCTCATTCTCCGTCGCCATGGCAACTGACCTCAGGCAACCCTCAGAGGACTACACCCAGCTCCCCAGGTGATATTTTTACTGTCCACGCCATCAATCCCAAGCCTTTCAAAACTCAGGCTGCCTAATTGTCAGGGCTCTGTTTTGAAGAGGCCCCAGGTCCCCTGTGGGGCCCCAGTTCAGGCTGCCAGAGCTCATTTATAAGCCTTTCTGAAGCATGGGGGACCGTGAGATGGGTCCCTCCTGGCCAGAGAGGTCTGGGAAGGTGCCTCTGAGGGGAGGAGGGAGGCACAGCCCATCCTCCAGGATCAATTAAGAAAATGGGGGCCCCAAATGGGGGCAGCGGTGGTGGGGCGTGCCTTCAAGCAATGGTTGGGTATTCTTGAGCGATGGGAGGCCCTGGGCACCCCGAGCACCCTGGCACTGGGGGTCTGGGGCCGTGGGGATGCTGAGGTGGCCTGGGGGAGTGTTAGCTGCCCACTGCAGAGTCTCCCCTCCAAAGACACCCTCACCATTTTCATCCCGGTCATGATAACAGGAAAGTGTTTCCCATTGTCGAGGATTTCTCAGCCTTCTGTAAAGTGTGGACCAAAAGCAGCTGTGGAAAAGTGGACTCCTTTTTAGACATCCGAGACATACAGTCCTGGCGAAGGTACAGCTTCATCACAACAGGGTTCTAGTGAGATCAGCGTCCCCAGAAGCCCTTTTATAGAGCTCAGTGCTCCCTAAACTTGAATGCACACCCAGATCCTTGGAGCACTTTTAAAATGCAGATTCTCCTTCTGTGGGTCTAGGATGGGGCCTGAGGTTCTGCATTTCTGACCAGCTCCCAGGTGAGGCCAGAGACCACACCTTGCCCAGCAGGGATGTAGATGCTGGAGGGAGGCTGGGGCCTACCGGGTTGGGGATCCCAAGATCAGCCCTTGCCCCCGCTTCCAGGCTCCCTGATTTCCGCCTGGCCGCTGGTGAAGGAGCCCGCCTCAGACCCTGTTTCCTCCTTTGCCCCTCGTCAACCCCAGCCCAAATGTCATCCCTCCCCTTTCCTCCTGGCTTGCCTGGGTTCGTTTCCTGTGGTATTTAATGACAGATCAATAGATAAACAAGCTGATCTGGCTGCCCAGGTATTATTATCTGCCTGCCCTCGTCTCTTCTGCCCAGAGGTCTTTGTTCTTCATAGAGAACAAAGGACGGAGGTCCCCATCGGCCCTTGTCTCTATTACCTGTCTGTTTGCAGTTGGTTATTTACTGGCGTGGCGTCAGAGAGGTCCTCTCCCAGGGTCCTCCTCTTGCCTTCTCATTTGCCTCTTCTTCCTTATCGCCATGTGCCCTGCGTGTGACTGAGCCTGGGCCCCTGGACTGCAGGGGCCTTTAGTTGACCTGACCCTTGGGGTGGGCCGTGGGCTCAGCCCCTGGTACTATGGAATTGAAGTCTGGTGAAGTTCGTTACCCTAGCTGGTGACAGAGGATTTCAGCTCGGCCAGGCAGCCTGTGCACCCCTCTTCAGCTCCCTCCGTTTGCAGAGATGCTGTTGCAGGGACAACGCTGCAGCCGGGGGCTGGCCCAGGCTGTGTCACTGTGGGCACTGCCACCTCCCCTCACCTGGGAAAAGTCCCCAGCACTCCTGCCACCTGTAGTTGGCGCTGGTGCTGGCAGGGGGGCCCACCTGGCTCAGACATGGAAACGTGGAGGGTGGGTCTGACTGTCCTCCTTCTTGCCAGAGGTTTTTGGGTGATTGAGGAGCAGAGGGTGGCTTGCTAGGTCCCAGGTCTCAAGTCCTGTGGCCTTTCTGGTATTTTCTAAAGCCAGAGAGGGCTGCTTGTGGTGACCAGCATGCACCCCACCCCCGCCTCACTCTGCCCCCTCCCTGGTAGGGGCTCTGCCCTCTAAGCTTCTTTTCCTCTTCTGTCAGTTGAGGGAGCCCCTTGGTGCCTGCACTCCTGGACCAGGCCATCTTGTGAGGATCCAAACAGCAAGTTCCTGAAGGCAAGAACAGCTTTTTATAAGCCCTCAGTCCTAAAAGTTTCGGGGGGACCACTGGTGTCTGGTAACTGGCATTTACCAGTATCTCCTCCCCATGTTCCAAGCATTGTATTAAGTGCTTTACACAAATCGTTCATTCCCTATTTACTGAGCACCTACTTTGTGCCAGGCCCTGTTCCAGGCACTGGTGACATAGTAATGAGCAAAATAGCCCTCGTGGAGCTTATATTATTCTTTCTGTGTGTGTGTGTTCTCTGTGTACGTGTGAAAAAGAGAGTCAGAGAGTTAAAATAAACAATCATCTCTGTACTATGCCAGCTGGCAGTGAGCATTCTCAAGGAAATTCAAGGTGGGTAAGGCTCTAGAAAGGATGAGGTGTGTGTGCTGTCTTTGCCGGGGGGTGTCTGGATAGGCCTCGGTGGTGACATCATCTGAGCAGACACCTGGATGAAGTGAGGGGAGGGGGATGAAGAGTTGATCTGGAGGAAGGGTGTCTCAGTGAGGGCAGTCGTCCTGTGGCAGAAGAAGCCTGCTTGGCTACCTTACAAAACCCTGTGATGATGCTTCCCATTTTCTAGCAGAAGCAGCTAAAGCTCAGAGAGGTTAACGAACTTATCCAAGTACACACAGCGAGTGGGTGATGGAATGGAATTCAAACCCAGGTGTCTCTGGTTCTAACTTTTGTGTCCTTAATTGCTGCTTCCTGAATGGAGGTAGCTAATCATGTCCCCTGTCTCCACAGGTGGCCGTCACTGGTTCTCTCCTAGAGGGGTATAGGCATGAACGATACCGCTCTCAGGGGCAGCTTTTCCCAGTGGGGTCCCTGCTTAGAGAAGGGCCAGGCAGGGCCCACGGCTGTGGTGGGAGCGGGTCATGCTCAGTGCATTAGAGTGCAAGAACAATGCCCTGTCCCCTCCCCACTGCAGCCTGCTGCCCCTCCCTCCCAGGCAGCAAATTATGGCCTCGGAGTGTGTGCCCAGGCCTGCCTTTGACATCAGTGGGGCCCACCTGAGCTTCACCTTCAGGATTCTGATAATCAGCTTTCTCTCCTCCTGGCTTCCCCCAAGACCTGTATGGAAATAAGTATGTGTCTGCCAGGGATCAAATGCTTTTGGAGACAAAAGTCGGTACCGAGGACATTACAGGGAGCTATCATCTCGGCACGATGCTCTTCCACAAAGCCCTCTGCTCCCCTTTTGGGCTGACACAGTTTCAGCCTGAAAGGTTCCAGCAGGCTGACTTGGTTTTAAGCAAAAGCACATCCTATTATTTTTTTGAGAAATGAAGTGTAAAATTAACACTTATTATTCCTGAGCAGAGGAAAAAAATAAAAGAGAGAGAGGGACTCTGGGATTTTCATGCTTGTCGGGTTGTTTGTTTGGCAGTTTGGGTTTTTATTTATTTTTATTTTTAAAAAATCATAATAAATCAATAGACTCCGCGTGCCAGCCCTGACTTATGGGGACTGGGAGGCACGCTCCGGCACAGCAAGCGGGTGAAATCTGCATTTCACTTTACAGATGAGCGGGGCTGCATAATTCACTTGAGTTGCGTGGGTCTCTCTTATGGACGCCTGTCATGTGCTATAAAGAAAAAAAAAAAAAAAGAACAGAAAGAAGAGGAAGCGATTGTGCCTCTTCACTCACAAAATCCTCCAGCCCCACGCCGGGGCGAAGGGGCCTGTGGACTCCCAGACAGCTTTGTCATTCTGCTGCAAGGTGTCGCCGAGCCTGTGTGATCTTATATAATTCAGGAAAGTTACTCTCCGAGGGTGCTGCTGTCTTCAGACCCTGCGACTTGGGATGGAATGAAAGGTTGTCAGCGCCGGTGGGGTGAGAGTGATGGTGACAGTGAGTTCTCTCGATAGCCACGGGCTGGCTGGTACTGGGTCACGGGCACGCAAAGGAGTGTTTGCACACTAACTGGGGCAGCCCCTGCCACCCCTCCCCACTGTTTTTTTGGATGGTTTTATAGGCAGAGGTGCACATAATGGGCCCCCCAGGGAGCCCCTCTAGCCCCCACCGGTGGGGAGAGGGCCTCGTCCTTCAGGAAGAAGATTTGCAAATCAGAAGGTCTGCCTTCAAGTGGGAGAGGTTCCCAGGTCTATGGGAAGCCCTCAGGCTTTATTATTTTTCACCCACTTTTACTTTTTTGCTTGTTTTGTTTTCCCTCTCCTGTCTCCCAGGTTTGACTCTTAAACACGTTAGGTGGGGAGTGAGGAAAGGGACCAGATAGTTGTCTATCGGGCTCTTGATCTAATTATCCCGGAACCTCACATGGGCACCGGTTTGGGGCTGTGATTTGCTTAAATGGCAGCTGTTTCGGCCCCGGAACCGGCTTGCAACTCTAGTCCGCCTGACTGTGCACGTATTTATGAACATGGGTACAGGGTGTAGCTGCGTCTGTGAATCGGGGGGACCAGCTGATGAATTGCTCAGCGCTCCGAGGACGGAAAGTGACTGTCAGACGTGATTTCTCCGATTTATAAGTTGCAGGAGCGTTCTTTGTCCTCTCCCTGTTTGTGTATCAGATGGGCACGTCTCCATTCACAGCCAAGTGGATAAAGGCCCTCACTCGGCAGAGAGAGTAAATCCTCCTTTGCCATCTCAAGCCCAGGGAACCCGCTCTGGCTGGGCAGAGGGAGAGAGACCGGCCAGGGCATCTCTTCTCCATGAGTATTTCCTGAGCCCCTCCTGTGGGCCCAGGTGGAGCCTCATGCTTTGGGGACCAGAGGAGAGGACATTATCTGTGCCTATAGCCTAGTTGCCAGGATCAGGAAGACTCATGGGATATGGTTAGATGAATCCAGGGTCACTGTGCCCAGCCAGGGGCAGCCACGCAAGCTGGCATAGTCGGGGAGGCTGCCTGGAGGTGGTGTGCAGGTGGGATGCGTAAGGATAGGGAGGGCTTTGTGTCTTGTTCAGAGTACCACCCCCAGCTGGTTGTGTTACCTCAGCAAGTGGTCTAATCCTCTGAACCCATTTTTTCTCTCCTAGAAACGTGGCTTTCCCAGCAAGCAGGGTTAATTCTGAGAGTCAATTTGTTATAAACTTAAACTTCAGTTAACTAAAATAGAAACCTCTGTACAGTCATCATTTTCACATACCCTCTGCCTCATTAATGTGCAGGAGATGTCCACATCCTAACAGGGAGGGCATATATAAGGGTGATATCTCTCTCATTCATTCATTCATTCATTCACTCATTCCTTACTCTGTGCCAGGCTCTGCGAAGCACTGTTTGGGCGGGGGAGGGGGTGAGCAGGGCATGTGTTGTGGGGGGGGTCTTCTGAGGCAGTCCCCCCACACTGGAGGCCATCTCTAATTATGATGAGAGCCTCCCCGAGGGAAGTGGAGGACGTGCGTTGGGGCCTGTGAGGCGAGCGTGCTGAGCCTGCCCTGTGTCCCAAAACTTGTCAATGAATTCCTTTTTCGCCAGTATAAATGGAAGATCAGCTTGAATCTCTGTCGGGTGCATGTGGCCTAGTTGCCGGGGCTCCAGGGGCGTGACAAACACCCGGAAGATTCCAGCCAGTGGGCTATGTGGGGCAGGCCCACCTGCACACGCACGTGTGTGTTTGCGCCTCTGCGGTGGGGTGCCGGGCGGGGGTGGGGGTGGGGGAAGGCTGGGCCAGGGGGATGCCTGCTGTCCCTGCCAGCCCCTGCCAGGGCCTGGGGACCCAGGGACTCGCCAGGAGCCTCAGCCCATCTGTGTTTGTGTTTTGCCACTGGCAGAGCCCCTCTGCTACCTAATTCTTGCCTTTGAGGGCTAATCGGAGCACCTGGCACCTTTGGTGAGGCTGGTTCCCTGGGGGAGCCCGAAGGGGAGCCTGTGTCCTTGGCTGTCCCAGATAATACTCTCCCCGATACTGGCACGCTTGGCAACAAACACCTATTGAGTGCTTGTTGTGTGCCAGGGGCTGGTCAAAACCCCTTTTCATGTATTAAAGGAGTATTAACTCATTTAATTCTCACATCAACTATAAGAGGAAGGCTATTTGATGGGGGGGGGGATTGGCTTTTTTAAATATTTATTTTCTTTATTTCTCTGGCTGTTTCAGGTGTTGGTTGTGGCACGTGGGATCTTCACTGAGGCGTGCGGGATCTTTTGTTGCAGCACATGGGCTCTCTAGTTGAGGCGCGCGGGCTCAGTAGTTGCCCCGTGGCATGTGGGATCTTAGTTCCCCGACCAGGGATCCAACCCGCATCCTCTTCATTGGAAGGCAGATTCTTTACCCCTGGACCACCATGGAAGTCCCGGGATTGACGTTGTTTTAAAGCCTGTTCTTCAAAGGCTTTTTAAAAAGCAGTTTTAGGTTTACAGTAAAATCGAGAGGAAGATACACACTTTCCTTCGATCCCTTGCCCCACACGTGCATAGCCTCCCACATTTTCAACATTACTCACCATGATGGTACATTTTTTTTGTGAAGATGAACCTAAAGTGAAGCATCGTAGTCACCTGAAGTCCACAGTTTTCCTTGGGGCTCACTCTTGGTGTACGTTCTGTGGGATTGGACACGTGTATAATGATATGTACCTATTAGCATAATATCATACATAGTGGTATCATGTCCTAAAATTCCTCTGTGCTCTGCTATTCATTCCCTACCCAGCCCCAGTAACCACTGAGCTTTTTATTGTCTGCATAGTTCTTCCAGAATAGTTGGAATCATACAATATGTAGTGTTTTTCAGATTGGCTTCTTTCACTTAGTAATATGCATTTAAGGTTCCTCAATGTCTTTTTTTTTTTTTTTAATTAATTTATTTATTTTTGCTGTGTTGGGTCTTCGTTTCTGTGCGAGGGCTTTCTCTAGTTGCGGCAAGCGGGGGCCACTCTTCATCACGGTGCACGGGCCTCTCACTGTCGCGGCCTCTCTTGTTGCGGAGCACAGGCTCCAGACGCGCTGGCTCAGCGGCCATGGCTCACGGGCCTAGTTGCTCCGCGGCATGTGGGATCCTCCCAGACCAGGGCTCGAACCCGTGTCCCCTGCATTAGCAGGCAGATTCTCAACCACTGCGCCACCAGGGAAGCCCCAATGTCTTTTTTTTAAGCACTGAATAATATTCCATTGTCTGAATGTATCACAGTTTATGTGTCCACTCGTCTACTGAAGGATATCTTGGTTGCTTCCAAGGTTTGGCAATTTTAAATAAAGCTACTATAAACATCCACGCACAAGCTTTTGTGTGGACATAAGTTCTCAACTCCTTTTGGTAAATACCAAGGAGTGAGATTGCTGGATCATATGGTAAGAGTATGTTTAGTTTTTTTTTGTTTTGTTTTGTTTTTTTTTTTGTGGTACGTGGGCCTCTCACTGTTGTGGCCTCTCCCGTTGCGGAGCACAGGCTCCGGACACGCAGGCTCAGTGTCCATGGCTCACGGGCCCAGCCGCTCCGCGGCATGTGGGATCTTCCCAGACCGGGGCACGAACCTGTGTCCCCTGCATCGGCAGGCGGACTCTCAACCACTGTGCCACCAGGGAAGCCCGAGTATGTTTAGTTCTCTAAGAAGCTGTCAAACAGTCTTGCAGAGTGGCTGTGTTAGTTTGCATTCTCACCAACAGTGAATGGGAGTTCTGTTGCTCCACATCCTTGCCAGCATTTGGTATTGTCTGTGTTCTGGATTTTGGCCATTCTCGTAGGTGTGTAGTGTTAAGGAAGCTATTATTGAGTATTTAAGAAAAGAGGAAACCGAGGCACAGAGAGGTTACATAACTTGCCCAAGATCATGCAGTAAGTAGCAGAGTCAGGTTCCAACCCTGGGTGATGTGACACTCAAGCTGGGGCGATTCTCCGTCACCGCTACTGACCAGTGGGCCACACTGGTCACTGGTATGGCCCCTTTCATTCTCTCACAGCCCTGTGAAGCAGGGACTCTACTGAAAGTGAACTGTTGCCCAGGCCACATGGCTTGAAGAAGAAGCCAGGATTTGAACTCTGCCCTGCTGGTCCTGTGTCAGGGCACCAGACCTCAGCTCTGCTGTTGGGAAGCTGGCGCTCAGGTCACCCTCTCTTCTCTGGGCACCTTTGAGTGAGGGTTTAGGGTCATAGCAGCCCCCAGGTGGGGAGATGGAGCTGTGTTCTGATCTGGAAGCAGCAAAGGGTGTCTTTCCACTGTCCGTGAGCACTGGGTAGACCGTCTGTTTACAAATTTTTAAAAGAGCACTTTATTGTTTTTTGCAGTATCTTCCAGGGGCTGCCCATCCCTCTTAGAGTAAAATCCTCAAGCCCTCTAGTGGCCGGCAAGGCTCTTTGCGAAGTGCCTCCCTGGGTCCCCACTGTCCCATGCTGTCCCTGGCCCCCCAACCATCAGGCACTGCCCCCTCACTGCCATCCAGATGGCCCCGCGTGGGCCCACCTCAGGGCCTTGCCCTCGACTCTGCCCTCAAGAGCTCCCTGTGTTACCTCGTCACCTCCTGACGCTTATGTGTTGATTGTCCTTATTATCTGTCTCCCCACCACTAGAATGGGGGCAAGAGCATTACCTGCTTAGCTCCCCACAGAATCCCCGCCTGGCACACAGTACATGCTCGATAAATGGTCTATTGGAGTTTTTAAAATTTTGGTTGGACTCCCTTCCCCATGCGGACCGCATCCTGGGCCCCTCTCCTCTATGATACAGTCTAGGATTCAAGCTACTTGCCTTGTTGCTAGACCAGCAGGAGAAATCACAGCAAATGACACATTCAAGAGCCAGATACCTGGGGCTGGCGCCCCCTGGGGTCTGTTAGCCTTCCGGGAGCTGGACCATCTAGAGCTGGGATGGGTCTGGGCATCCACAGCCCCTCCCCAGCCCTGGTTCTGGGGGTCAGGGAGAGCTGGCCTGGGGTGTACTGGGGGCATGTGGACTCCTGCAGGAGGACGCGGTGTGCAGGGTTGCTGACTGGCCGTGGCTCTCCTTGCAGAGGAAGGCATCAACCATGAGTGTAAGCTGTGCAACCAGATGTTCGACTCCCCGGCCAAGCTCCTCTGTCACCTCATCGAGCACAGCTTCGAGGGCATGGGCGGCACCTTCAAGTGTCCTGTGTGCTTCACAGGTAAGTGTGCCCGGCGGGGAGCACGTGGGGAGAGGGAAGGGACCCGGGGGCCTGGCCGCTTCAATCCCTGGCCCTCAGCATCTGGCCCAACGTGGCCCCGGAGCTCACGGGGAAGCCCCAAGGGATCTGCAGCCCTATTGCTCCGCCTGCCTCCACACAGAGCTGACCCCAGCCCTTCCCGTCTTCGCTCTCTGCTCTCTCCTCTTCGGCAGTGTGTGTTCCTAGCCCTCCTCCCACCCCTGCACTCAACTGCTACCACGCTTTTTCCCACCCAGCCTTGCCCTTCCTTGCAGTTGGCCCTTCACGGGCCCCAGGCTCGTCTCTGAGCTCTGTCCAGCACCAGTGGGGTTCCCCCTTCGCACACCTCCTGTCTCCCCCTCCTCCCTGGCCTGTCCCAGCCCCTGCTTCATCCGTGCTCCAGGCTGGAGGGGTCAAGGGCAGCTCTGCCGGCCAAGTCCCCAGCCCCCAGACTGGCTGCTGGCCCAGGCGAGTGGCTGTCCCGGCCTGAGGCGAGTCTCAGGGGCTCTGCCGGCCCCCCTCCTGCTGCCCAGATGGCAGCCGGTGTGCGTGGGGGAGGCTGGCCTTCCCCTGCCTCTCCCTGACATCTGTCGTCTGCCACGGCGGGAAGCCCACCCTGGGGAGGGCGCCTGGCAGGAGGGGATCTCTGAAGTGCTCACCTCCCAGACACACAGCTGTTTCAGGGCCACCTCCTGTGTGCACCCAGGGTCCGGACCACATGGAGGATACAGCCACCGGGAGGCTGGGGCTGTGACCTGCTCTGCGACAGGCCCGAGGAAGGGGCTCCGCAGCGGGGGGAGTCCCCGCACGCTCACACCCCTCTGGGGTTCCCAGGAGTCTTGGCACACACTGGTGCCTCTTCCCTCTCAATCCCTCCACCTCAGGAGCCCCCACCCATCTGTTACCATCCCACTCTGTGAGCTGGGTCGGGGGCTGGCACCAAGGGGCCTCAGTTGCCAGGTCTGCCCATCCAGGACACGGGGGCCCCTGTGTGGAGATCCGAGGATGCTGACAATCTCAGCAAGATGAGTGATTCCTGTTAATTGAGTGCCTTCCTGTACTAGACACTGTGCTGAGCTTATTTAAATCAAATCTCAGCTCTGCCACCTGCAGAGTGAGACCTGGGACAAGTCACAACGTTCTCAGTGCCTCAGTTTTCTCTTCTATAAAATGGGGATAATAGCAGTGCCCGCCTTACAGGCCTGTGTGTATTCAAGGAGCCCACATTTGGAAGGTATCTGGCAAACGGCGATGATGAAGACGATGACATTCATTGGGCTAATTATGTGCCAGGCCATCTTTTAAGCGTTTTGCAAGTATTAACCCATTTGATCCTCCCAGCCACCCAGTGAACTACATACTTTAGTGATCCTCAATTTTCAGGAAATGAAGCCCAGAGAGGTTAAGTGACTTGTCCAGTGTTGCACAGCCTATAAGTGGCAGAGTTCAACTTCACTGGCTTGAGCCCTCTCTAGCGTGCGCCAACAGTGTTTCCAGTAGCCCATTGTTTGGCCACCATGTCCATGCCTGGGTGATCCCTACGTGGGAGTAGTGTGGAGCAGCTGCTCTGGTTGGCCGGGCCCGTGTCCCCAGTGTCTGGCCCCCTGATGGCCATGTCCATGTCCATGTCCAGTTTTCGTCCAGGCCAACAAGTTGCAGCAGCACATCTTTGCTGTGCACGGACAGGAGGACAAGATCTACGACTGCTCGCAGTGCCCACAGAAGTTCTTCTTCCAGACCGAGCTGCAGGTGAGTGCCCTTGTCCGCTGCACACACCCCTCCTGGGGCTCTCTGGGGCTCCCATTGGCACTGAGGGTCTTGGGGTGAATCCATGATGCTGGGATCTTGTACTCAGCACCACCCCAGCCGCAAAAGCAACAGGCCCTGGACTTGTGCTTGTGGGTCTGGAGCCAGTGGCTGCCCTCCTGGCTGGCTGGTATGGGGTATGGCCTCCTGGCCTCACTGGTCCAGCGTTCTCAGGAGAGCTGGACCATAGCAGCTGAGCCTGGAGCCAGAGTCGGAACGGTTAACATTTGTGCTGTTTCTGTTGCAAGTCCCTTCCCCTCTCAGGGATTTCATTTCCCCACTGGTATTACATGATGATGTTCCACTGAACTTTGGACCTATGGCTGGTGGCCCGTGTGGCTTGCATGGCTGAGTCCTGGGGCCGCGTGTGGCCGGAAGCTGGATCTGGGATCTTGGAACCTCCAACATGCCCAGGAAAGCTAGAAAAGTGAGAGCAATGGATACCGGTTGGGCCCCAACTCAGAGGAAGGGATACTTGCCAGTGGTCCTGAGGCTGATGTGGCCCTCAGATGGGGCACCACAGCCCTACAGCTTCCTCAGCCCCCCATCCAGGGCCTGCAGTAGCTGAGAGGGTCCTTGGGAAAGGAAGCGGCTGTGGTGGGCTTCCCAGGGCTCCTGTAGCCCACTCCCCTCGGCATCCCACGGGCCCCTTCCCACCTGTTACTGGTTTTGGGGGACCCAGATCTGTGTGCAGGTGAAACCACCTTCTCACGCACTGGTTTTTGCAAGAAACTCTTTTAACACTGGAGAGGTGACATGCTGTCACAGAAATACCACACACACACACCATCAAACACACACTGCACACACAAAGGAAAGTTCCACACACACAGTCCCTATGCATACACACAGAGACATCATTTTCAGAGTACCACCACACACACACAGCATAACACCACACCCCCAAAGAAGTAACACTCAGGCATCCACAGAAGTACCACACGTACACACAGACACGCCGGAATATCACACAGTGAGAATAACACTGTTTTCAGCTGGGATGCGGGTTAGGTTCTGCTGCGGGAACAAACATGCTTTAGCCCTGTCTTCAGGTAACAAGGACTTATCTGTTGCTTGTGTTACGTATCAGGTGGCTGGGGAGGAACTCTGCTTACGACAGTCAGTGACCTGGGCCGATGGCGGGTTCATCTCCTCTCATGTTTGAGTGGTCACCGAAGCAGGGAAGGGAGGGGGTGACGATCGCAGACCGCTCTCAAAGCTTCACTGGGAAGCGACCCACATCTCGCTCCCACGTTGTCTTGGCCAGAGCCCTTCAGGTGGCCATGCCCAATGTCACAGGGGCGAGGGAGGGAATCCCCCAATGACTGGAAGGAGAGGAGAGCTGGCGTTCCTCACAGCCCCACCCCCAAGGACTAGCACACACTATGGCCCACCAGGTGTGTCCGCCCACCCCGTACACCTTGCCTGCACCCCCATGCAGGTGCTGATGCTGCATTCAGCTGCGTGTTTCAGGGCTGCAGCCACAGCAGAGTCATAATGTCGCTGGAGGGCAGCAGTGGTGGCCCTCTTCTGGGACTGAAGGGGTGTAGCCATGCCTGTTGCAGGGTAGCCCGCTTCACTGCGCTATAGCCCATGTGCTCAGCCAGGCCTGGACCCATCCTGTCTGCACGGCTGCTGACAACTTCACCCAGAGGAAGTGAAAACAGGCCCACAGAGGGCACAGGAGGGATTCACCATCCGACAGTCAGGGTCCTGTTCCCATGGGCTGGTCCCGGGCCTGGGCCAGGCAGACAGAGCGGACAGGCCTGGCCTCTGACCTTGAACTGCACCAGGTGGATGGCTGGAAAGCCCATTTCTTTTCACTCTTCGGGCAGCCCCTCTGAGTTCCTGTAAGTCCTGTACCTCTCACACAACGTTCATTCCATCTCAGTGTGGGACAGGATTATGGACCCAGGCCCAGAGAGGGGGTTCTGCTACGAAATGACCACCAGCAAGGTAGTGCCCGCACCCAGGGCCCACTGCTGTCTCCCCATCGATCCACAAACTGAGTGTGAACCTCTGTGCCGAGGCCTGTGAGGGAACAGCTAACTGCCCTCTCATTTGACCAAGGGGACTGGTTCCAGCCCTGATGGGCATCTGTCCAGGAAGCCTTGCTCGTGCACGGGCTATGCACCCTTCACCCTGTCTCCACCTGCCTTACCAGCCTGACCTAGCTACCAAAATGGGCTCCAAGTCCCCAGACAACTGAAGCTTTTTATAGCCCGACATGGCAGGCCGCTTTTAAACGCACGAGCTCATATAAGCTATGATTCACTTCAACTTCGGGCTCGCTCAGCCCTCTGGTCCCCCCACATTGTCCTGGATGCCAAGAGAGGGATGACTGCTCTCCTTGTTGGCTTTGAGGTTTTGCCCAGAGAAACTTCCCAGTCCTGCCTTTTTCAAGCTTCGTCAGCATCCCTGGGCCAGAGGCCTAGCTCGTGATGCACAGGTGTAGGTAGCTGTGGTTTCAAGCCAGATCTTGCTTCGGCTGCACGCACCTGGGGCTGCAGACGTCCCAGACACCAGAATGGTGTGTGTGAGCTGATGATTCCCTGGGTCACCCCATCAACCTTTAAGGCAGATCCTCAGAGGCCAAGAACCTCACTAAATTATAGCCTTAACGAGTCACTATTTTCTGCAATTAATGATTTTAATTACAGACCATTTAAATATGGAAGTATTGTAGCAATGCCAAATCTATGCAAATAATGGCTTTCGTTAAGTAACTTGAGGAACAATTTTCTGGTTTTTTGAGAGAAGGGTTTTTCGGGCCTTGAAAATTTCATCGTCATTACGGTGAAGCTGGGGCTGGCAGACGAGTGGGTTATTTCCCTAGAGTGACATGTGGGGGCTTGGGGGTTGCAACAGGAGACAGGGCCTGGCCCTTGCTGGGGCCTTGAGTGGCTCTCTGGTTTGTATGTCATGTAGGTCCAGTGGGGAGACTCAGGGCAGCTAACGTTTGTAGGCACAAGTGACTCTGGCCTGAGAGGTCTTGAGAAGATGTGAAATTTAAGATTGCTCTCACTGTAGGAGCTGACTTCCTGCTGTGGATGTAGAGGTAATAGAGGTAGGATTGGGCTCTGGAAGGCTTGGTCTGTGTCAGAGTGATATGCGTGCCTCCAAAGGGAGTGTTCTCTTAAGATGCATTAATAGGAGTTGTCAGAAAGAGGGAGGTGCAGATCCTGTTTGATTCTGAGTTTACCTGGCTCTGCCCAGTCTCTCAGCCCAGAGACTGAGATTAACTTAAAGAACTTTGGACAAACCAGGGCACATTCATTGATTAGGTGCATGAGAGGGAATTCAAGTTGCTCTTTATTTGTTCAAAGCATGTAGATAGAGGGCCCATTATGTACAGACACTAGATCTAGGAACTGACAAGACAGTGGTGAGCGAGACAGAGAAACACCCATAGGGCCTACATTCTGGAGGGATTGATAAACACTTTCCAGTAGTGGTCAATGACATGAAGAAAATCAAACCAGGTAATAGGCTAGAGCATAATGGGAGCGAGGTTGGTTACAGCTTGGTGAGTGTGGTCAGGGAGGGCCTCTCTGAGGAGGTGGCGTTTGAGCTGAGGTCTGGAAGGTGAGAGGGAGAGAGTGTGTGGAAGAGAGGCGTGAGTGCAAAGGCCCTGTGGCCAGTGCAAGCCAGGTGTGTTGCTGGAACAACAGAAGGTGACAATTGGCTGAAGCACAGTGAGTGGGTGGGGGGTGTGAAGGGGGCCGGTGGGTGGAGGCAAGGTCATGGCAAGGTTCATAGGACAGCAAAGCTCTTTGGATTTTGTCCCCATTGTGATGGGGAACTGCGCATCACAATGGGAAGACATATTATCTGATTTACGTCCTGAACCCAAATTGAGAGACACTGACTGTTAAGAGAATGAAAAGTCCCAGGCAGGGAGAAGATATTTGCAAATCACATATTTGATAAAGGACTTGTATCCGGAGCATATTTTTTTAAAACTCTCAAAACTTGATAATGAGAGGGGAAATCAACTAAAAAAAAGGAACAAAAAATTTCAACACTTTACCAAAGAAGACATATAGATGTTCAGCATCGTTAGTAATTAGGGAAGAGCAAATGAAAACCATGACGTAATGCCATTATACACCTAGTAGAATGACTAAAACAAAAGCAAAAAACCAACGAGTGCCAGCCAGGGCATGGAGGTTCAGTTGGAACTCTCCTGCATTGCTGGGGAAATGCAAAAATGGTACAGCCGTGGGGCAAAATAGTTTTTGAGTTTCTTACAACGTTAAACATACAGTTAACCTATGACCTAGCAATCCTACTGCTGGGTGTTTATTCCAGAGAACTGAAAACACGCTCATCCAGAAACCTCTATGTGAATGATGGTAGAGCTTTATTTATAATGGCCCCAAACTGGAAACCGCCCCCCCCAGTGGTCCCTTCCCTGGTAAATGAACAGACAGATGTATTTACATTCGTACCATGGACTACTACTTGGCAATAAAATGCAACTGCTCATACAGACAACAACATGCGTGAATGGTAAAGGGCAAGTGAAAGGAGCCAGGCTCAAAAGGCTCCATACTGTGTGGTTCTATGTACATGATGTTCTGGAAAAAGGCAAAACTACTGGAATAGAAAACAGACCAGTAATTGCCAGGGGCTGGGGGTAGGGAGAAGAAATAGGGAAGCCTGAACAAGATTCGTCTAAACACACACACAAATGCACACACAAAGACATAGACACCCCACTCAGCCCAGGCAGGGTGCTAGGCTCCGGGCATGCAGCTTGGTTTCACGGAGCTTTCAGGGGGCTAGTTCACCAGGAGAAGACTTGGCTGGTTTGCCGGGGGAGCGTGGGGACAGTCGTCTTCAAGTGTTTGTTTTTTTAAAAATTATTTATTTTATTTATTTATTTTTGGCTGCGTTGGGTCTTCATTGCTGCGCACGGGTTTCTCTAGTTGCGACGAGCAGGCGCTGCTCTTAGTTGCGGTGCACGGGCTTCTCATTGCGGTGCCTTCTCTTGTTGTGGAGCAGGGGGTCCAGGCGCGTGGGCTTCAGTAGTTGTGGCACGTGGGTTCAGTAGTTGTGGCTCACGGGCTCTAGCGCGCAGGCTCAGTAGTTGTGGCGCACGGGCTTAGTTGCTCCACGACATGTGGGATCTTCCTGGAGGGAAGCCGTGTCCCACACGTGTTCGAACCCGTGTCCCCTGCATTGGCAGGCGGCTTCTTAACTACTGAGCCACCAGGGAAGCCCTTCAAGTGTTTTAAGCTCTGCTGGGGTGAGGGGGTCCTCAGCGTGCTTCCAGTGGCCCCCAGGCTTCCGGTAGTGGGCAGAGACTCGGGACGTGGATTTTCTTCTCTGACAGTCAGACTCAGGCATCGCTCTCTGGGGTTATAGCTCAAGCAAGATGGGATTTAACTTGTAGGGACACAGGCGTGGCTTTGGGTGCCAGGAGCAGGAAGTGTCGAGTTTTCAGCTGTCCAGTTCCCAGGAACCAAGTGCTCTTTGTCAAGGCAGGGACCTTCTGCCTCTGCCCCTTTCTGGCTCGTGTCGTGTTCTCTCTCTGCAGCCTGACTCTCTGGGCTGCTCTATACGAGGAGGAAGGTGGCCAGCACCACCGCAGCTCCTGTCGTTTCTGCTGAGACAGACACACCTGGGTATTTCAACAGGTGTGTCTTTAGTGTGGGGATGTCGTTACACAAGTAGCCGGCAGCAACACCCAGCTCACCCAGAAATGGTGACTGTGGGTAACAGTCGGTGTGCAGGCAACAGGTTCTAGGTCCCTGGAGTGGGAATCTGATGGTTGCACTCAGGTCAGCTGTCCAGACCTGCTCCAGTGAGCTGTGGCCCTAGGTGGGGCCACTCAATGCCAACCGTCAGGGGAAGGGGAGCATGGCTGGTAGACACCACAGATAGCCACTACGTGGGAAAACTGTCTCCACGTGGAAGAAATGGAAGGTGGTGAAGTCCCTGTCGGTAGGGGTGTGCAAACAGAGCCCTTGTCTGAAATGCTGCAGAGGGAGAGGCTGCAAGCACAGTCTGTGAGAACGGCTCTGCATTTGAAGCCTTGCTCCATCATTCATCAGCTGTGGGTCTCAGTTTCTTTACCTGTAAAATGGAGTATTAATAGTTCCTACCTCGTGGTCGTGTCATAAGACCCTTGGCACAGTGGGTGGCACGTAGGAAGAACTTGGCTATTACTAACACCTGCCTGTTTTTATTATCGTTTACTATTATTATTATTAGCATTGTTGTTTTCATTAGTAGTAGTATATTACTAGCATTAGCCATTTTAAGATCAGAAGACTTTTTAGGGTCCCCTCCATTTGGGGTTTGCTGTGATTTCATGATTTCTGGCCTGAGTTGGAACAAAGTGAGATTCTAAATCCTTCCTTCTGTGGCACCCAGCCAAGTCTCAAGGCCATGGGCACTGGAGGCCCCCAATGGGGCATGGGAGGTGCTGGGTACAGAGCAGTGAGGCAGGGGGGAAAGGGCATGGAGTGGGGGCCAGAGGCTGGGACTTGAAGTCCCCCTTTCTACATGTTTCCAAGCACCTTTGTCCCAGGCCTTTTCTCTGGACGCCGTTTTCCTTAGCTGTGCCCGGGCTCGGTGGAGGGAGGTATGCAGATTTGGTTGGGGATGTGAGACAACCCTGTAAGCCACAGACCGCGAAAATGTCAGGGCTGTTGGCCTTGCATTTCCAGCCTCAGGCCTCAGCAGATGAAGGCCCAGGGCCCTGTGGGCCCCTTGCCAGGGGTTAGCTGACCTGAGGGGAGGGAATGGCTCTGCCTGCCCAGCCCAGCTGTCTTTGAATCCCCGTGGACACCTCTGTGTCCACAGACACTGGCAGGGATGGCATCGCCTTCTCTCCTTCCCAACAGCCTCACTGCATCCCATTCTTCATTATCGCTGAGGGAAGCCATGAGGGGGCACACCGATTCCCAGCCATACGTGGCTGGCCTGTGACAGGCGGACAGGCTCCTCCTGAAACTGGACAAGAAGTAGTTATAACGGCCACCACCCTGGGTGGATCCCTAGTGTGGGCCAGGTCCTGTCTTAAGCATTTTGTGTGGATTGCCTCAACACAATCCCGTGAAGTAGGCACTCTTATTCCCATTTACAGATATGGAAACTGAGGCTCTCAGAGGTTGAGTGATTTGCCCAGGGTCACCTGCAAATGGCAGAGCCACATGCAAAGCCAAATTGTCTTTGCCACCAAGGCAAACAGAAACCCTCCAAAGTTTAAATGAATTGCCATTATTACGAGCTAATAGATTTAAATGAGACCTGCGGTGCTGAACTATAAAAAGCCTGTGTCAGGGGAACCGGAAACGATTTTAGTAGTTGGGCCAAGCTGGTAGCACAAATAGCGGTAACGGGGGATGCAAAAGAAACTCCTTGCGGGTGGACCCAGGCAGAAGCGCCCTGGGGACCGTTGTGCGGAGCCAGGCCTGTAGCCGTGTTTGTAAGGCTGGAGCTTGAGGCCAGGAACCTGCAACTTTTCTTGCAAGGAGCAAGGGGGTCAGTTCAGCTCAGGTCAGGCTTGGGGAGAGGAAGGATGGGGTCCAGTCGTGGAGACAGGAAGCTCAGAAGACCTCACGCTTCCTGGCGCTGCCACCTTCCCACCTACGGCAGCTTTGCCGGGTGCTGTCACAGGAGGCTGAGCCAGAGAAAGGTCTCTTGGTGGTGGAACGTTTGGCATCCTGCAGACCTCTGTGACGGGGCTGGGCTGGGCGCGGGGAGCAGCGGGCCTGCCCCGTGCCCTGGAATCTAGACTCCCTCATCGACAAAGCAAGGGGCCGCAGGAAGCGCGTCCGGAGCCGGCCTGCAGCGGCAAAGCGGCCAGCCTGGCGTTGAGCAGGTGCGTTTAAAGGATTAGCTCACGCTGTTTGCTGTGTGCGCCTAATCACGCCGCTGCCAGCTAAATGATTACAATTGATTAAAAGCAAAGCTAGGTATTCTAACTAGCAACCTGGAGCCCTTCCGATGGGGCAAGCTGGGCCCTGCCGGGAGGAATCCTGGTACCCAGCCAGGGGGAGGTGTCTGTGAGCCAGGGGCATGGTCTGAGCTCCAGGGGCACCCCTCCTTCTTAGCCTTTGTGAACATTTGCTTTGACCCTTTCCCTCGTTCCATTTTCGTTTCACGAACATTTACTGAGTACCTATTCTAGGTGCCATTGCGGGGGCCTGGGCTGCAGCTGTGAACCGGTACACAAGGTCCCTGTTCTCACAGAGCCGATGGTCTACGGGAGACACTGACAATAAGTCAGGAAATACGTGAACGAGGTCGTTTCAGACTGTGGGATTTTGAAGACAGTAAAACACTGCTTTGGGACAGAAAGTGAAGTGTGTCTGTGTGCATGTGTGTCGGGGCAAGGAGGAGGGGGTGTTGGGGTGAAAAATCAGATCAGGTGGTCAAGGAAGGCTGGCGTTTCAACTGAGTCCTAAAGGTTGAGAAAGAGCCAGTGCAGGGAAGAGCCGGGGGAGCTTCCAGGAAAGGGAACAGCCAGTGCAAAGGCTCAGAGGCACGGACAGATTTGGGGAGTCCAGAGAACAGAGAAGAGGGCGGTCAGGCTGGAGAGGGGTGAGCACCTTCTTGCTTCATTCTTCTGGGTCGTTCTTGTCTTGGCTTCCGGGACGCATGTACCCCTGCTGAGCCTTCTGCTTGAACACCCTTCCCTTCTTCTCGGTCTTCAGGCCCCAGCTCAGGGGGTGCCTTCTCTGAGAAGCCCTCCCTGATTCTCCCTCCTTGGGCTTCTCCAGCCCTGCATTTAACGCCCTGATCCCTTTGCCTATATACAGACTACAACAATTATGTCTGCACCTGGCTTCCCATTCTAATGTGAGTTTCTGGAGGGTGAAGCTTCTTTCTGCTATCCATCCATCCATCCATCCATCCACCGTATGTTTTACCATATTTGTTTTTAGCTCCTAGAAAGTAGGAAACAAAGGAAAGAGAACACAAACCAAGGAAAGGAGTAAAAGAAGGAGAGTTGCAACTGCAGATCCTAGGAGCCCATTTTTAAAATTCCTGGTCCTTATAAGATGGGTAACCAAGGAGCCGGTTTCCTTGCCTCTTTGCACTGCTGCTGTCAGAACCAGCCGGATAATTATAACTAATAATAATTAAAAATTGAAAGCGCTCTAGGCACAAGCTTAGCATTTGACTCTTTGGCTGAGCTTTCCGTGAGCAGCAGTGTCTTCCTCCTTCCTGCTTTAAGGACAGCCCAGTCTGTGCCATCCACCACTGCAGGGAGAGCAGGGCCTGGCTGGGCTTGGCCTGGGGGGATGAGAGGGAGGTGCCCGGTGACACCCAGCGGTGGCTCTGGGCAGTGAGAACCGACTGCTGGCACTGGAGTCCTCCCCAGATTGCCTCTCCTCCATCGTTTTCTGTTGCAGACACTTGCACCTTTCTGGCCTCAGTTTCCTTGAGTGTACAATGGGGTAGGACCTATTGCCTCAGGTTTTGTGAGGATGGACAGTTTATGGGCGGAAAAGCACTTGGTGAGCACTTGGAATATAAAGCTTCCTGGAGGTAATTACCGTGCTTTTCAGTGTCCTGCCTTCCCCACTAGGTCAGGAAACCAGAGCCCAGCACAGCCTGATTTCCGTTAATCGTGGCAACATGGTGTGGCGTGCCCACACAGCCTGGCTGCAAATCCCAGCCCCGCTACCGAGTGGCTCTGTGACCTTGAGCAAGTCACTGACCCTCTCTGGGCCTCAGCAAATGGAGGGTAATGACAGTGCCTGAAAGGCCGTCAGCTCCGGGTCTGGTCAGAGTCCAGGTGTGGCGAGCACCAGCCAGTGTTGTGGTCGCTGCTGCGACCCGTGGGCTTTGGTTCACTCCTTCACGACTTGTGCCTTCAGCCTGTCACATGTGGATGTGCTCAGTGCAGCCCACAAGATTTGCTGAGCACCTACTACGTGCCAGGTGTGTGCACGTTCTGGGGACACACAAAGGCCTGTGTCCCTCAAGTGCTGCCTGGAGAGGAATAGGGAACCAATGAGGACGAACGGGCAGAGTACTGATTCCATGTTTGCGGCGTAACCTAGTGTAATGTATGCATTAAAGCATAGCATCATAGCAACCATGCGGTGTGCTAAGTCTCACACAACAGGACCGCTGTACACAGCAGAGCCTGTAGCCGGGCCCCACGTGACATCGCAGGAGGCCGGGGCTGTGACCCTTCCTCTCTTTGTCTCCAGGCTTGTCTGTCTGTGTCTCTTAGTTTATTTACCCTTGAGTGGGGCAAGGCCTTTGCTGCTCACAGTAAAACGTATCACCCTCAGCAGCAGCGTCCTGTCTCACCACTGCCACCGCTTGGGGCAGCCGAGCCTCCCAAGGGGCCGTGTGTGCAGGTTTAGGGTCTACGTCTGGAGGAGACTGAGGGGTGGGCAGTGACTCTGCTTCTTGTCCTTCTGAGGCCCAGGCACAGGCCTGAGCCATTCACCCACTGTAGTAAAAGCGAGACAGCTTTCCCCGAGTGTTTGCTGGAGGCCCGATTCCATCTCTTCACGTGCGCAGTCTTTTGAGACCTCACAGTGACGATCTCCATGGCACAGATGGGTAAACTGAGGCTCTCCTGGGTCACACAGCTGCTGGAGTCGCGGGGCTATGAACACACACAGCCTGACACTAGTGTCTGTGTTCTCGGCCTCAGGGCTGGGGCAGTGCACTTGCAGTCGACTCTCAAGCCCTTAAGGGCCAAGGGCAGGCCTCTGGGTGCTGGGTGCTGGGTGCAGGCAGGCCTCACCTCCCAGGAGGGTAAGAGTTCCAGAAGGGGACTCGGAGATCGCCAGGCTCCTGGGCACGTGGATGTCTTGCTCTGGGTGAGCTGCGGCTGCCGTGGTCACCACAGAGGGGAGCAAGGGAGGGGCGGGCCCTGCAGGAGCCCATGCCTGGCTGTGCTCAGATGCCCTCGCGAGCCCCGGGGCTCTGCCTGCTTGAGCGATGAAGTGTGCGGAGGCCCAGGTGGGGGCTGGGGGGGCTCCTCCCAAGGCCCGGCTCCGGGCAGAGATGGCACTTGGAATCGGCCTCCGGCTGCCCGTCTGCCCATTGGAGCCTGTCACTCATGCCCTAGGGCGGGGGGCCAACGAACTTTAGAGGGGCACCATGCCATCGTGACAGATGGGCATGGGGGCGCTGCCAGGAGCCTGAGGCCGGCAGCCATTGTGTGTGTTGTGAGCCCAGCCCCTCGCCGGCGCTGTCCCAGCCGGGACCAAATGCCTTCAGTTTCTTAGAACAATGATAATACTAAGAGCAGTGGGTGCCGTGTTGGTCCAAGGCTCCCAGAGGTTGGCACTGTACGAAGCCCTGCCCCCCTCATTGACTTAGACACAGAGGCAGCCCGACGTACAGGAAAGACACAGGGCCTTGGGGGGCCAGAGGGTGTGAATCTCAGTTGCTTCTTCAAGGTCCCTGTGACCTTGGGACATGTGACCTTCCCCCCGAGACTCACCGTCCTCACCCGGACAGCGGGCCAATGCTGCCTGTCCTGGAGGGTTAATGTGGGGATGCAACGCACTGTTTGTGAAACACGGAACACAGTGCCCGGGCCCAGGAGGGCCTAACGGAGGGGGTGGCGTTGGGGGTAGAATTGATGTGATGTCACCGCCCCAGATGGGAGACTCAATATCACGTCCCACAGCTAGCAAGTGGCAGAGCAGAGCCTGAGGGGCAAAGAAGGGTGGGGGAATAATAATAACAGCAACAACCCCAGGCACTAAGGGGGGGCCCTTTGCATTGATTATCCTGTTTTATCTCACGACAGTCATTTGAGGCCAATGTTGTTGTTCTCTCCATTTTGCAGAGGGGGAGACTGAGGCACACGGGGCAGTGGCAGAGATGAGATTTGAACCCAGGTAGCCTGGCTGTAGAGCCCGAGTGTTGAACTGCTGCCCTGATGCTGTGGGCAGGCTTTTTCCCATCGCAGAGCCCCAAGCGTGTTGAAAATGAGGTCTGCTTTGTCTCTCGATACCGTGGTCTGTCCGCTCAACTTGTTGGGGGTGGGCTGGCTTCCCCCTGCCAGGACGCCAGGGTCTGGGGGGCTGGGGGTGCTTGGCCCCCTCCGGCGGAGAGACCAGAACCGGGTGCTGTCGGCGGGAGCCTGGGCTGCACTCTTTGGTTGAGCAGGAACAATTACTAATGACATTTAGAAAGAAATTAATGATGAGAAATGCAAGTTGGCATTTCAGGAGCGCCAGTCCACAGCCCCACGTCAGCACTCACCGGAGAGGCAAGGGGCTGGGGCCGGGCGTGCAGGGGGAAGGAGGAGGTGGCAGGAATTAATTTTGCTGTGTCAATAATGAATGTGGCCCCACTCGCTCTGCTTCTGGAGTTTAGACAAAATCAAGCACGGACCGACTGGGGCTCATCCAGGGCTGCAGTGAGATTCACTGTGTGCTGTGATATGGGCAAGGGTGGGTAACAGGTTCAGTGGGTGGGCGGGGGACAGCGAAAGGGGAAGGGTAGCCTTAGGACCGAGCCGTTTGAGCTCAACCAGCTCTTACCAGCTGCGTAACTTAGCAAGCTGCTTTGCCTTTCTCTCTCTCTTTTTTTTTTTTGGCCACACCACTCGGCTTGCAGGATCTTATTTCCCCAACCAGGGTTTGAACCTGGGCCCTCAGCAGTAAAAGTGCAGAGTCCTAACCACTGGACCGCCAGGAAATTCCCTGCTTTGTCTTTCTGGGCCTCAGTTTCTTCATCAGTAAAATGGGACATCAGTAAAATCGGGACATGTGAAGAGAACATATGAAGACCAGGCAGCCCAGTTTTGGCACATGACAGGCGCACAGTATATGGTAGCTATTACCCTGTTCCACGGACATGTTTTAAGATGCACAGCTTTTCTCATTGTAACGGCTCTCACATTGGAATGCCTCACTTGTGTGTTATAGTTTAATGGGTCATGTTTTTGTTTGCTTGTTGTCATGCATCAAATACGGAGCATCTTATATTCTCTGGGGTCTGAGAATAGATAAAAGACGGCATTGGTAGGAAGCATGGCAGAGGGTGAGGAGGAAGAAAGATGCTGAAATTGTCTGGGGCAGGGATTGGGTTTCCCAGTGGGAGCATGCCCACCCCTTCCTTCCCGTCAGGTTCTCCAGAATGAGGAAGAGGGGTCCCATCCAGCCTCCCCTCACATAGAAGGGAGAAGACACACACAGGGAAATGTCATTATCATGGTAACGTTGAGCATTTTTACAGTGGAGGTTAAAAACTCCTAGCCCATGACCCTGGGGAGTTTGGAACCTTTAAATGGTTGTCTATGTTTCAAAATGGAGATTTCCTATAATCATAGTGGCTACCGTTAATATAGTGCTTATTACGTGCCAGACGTTGTTCTTAGCACTCTATACATCAAGACACTCTATCCTCACAATGCCTCTATTATTGAGGTAACTGAACTGAGGCACAGAGAGGTTAACTAACTCCCTGAGGCCACAGAGCTAGTCAGTCCTGGGCCTAGGCCACCAGCCCCAGATTCTGTCTCTTTACCACCACATTAAATGGCTAGATTTCTTGATTTTTCTACAAATGAGATCTGGCAGCCCCTGGACCACAGTCCCGCATGGCAACCATCAGCTGCTGTCTTCAGACGCGGGGATGTGAGCTCTGGGTCAGCACCGCCCCCGACCTGGTCGGACGCACGCAGTTCATTACCCACCTGGGCTCTGAGTTTGCGACCCTGTTGCGACACTTCACAGTTTGTAAATATCATCTTGTTGGGGCCTCAACAACCGGCAACCACTGCAAGTGCTCTTTACTCCCACCATGTTGCAGACCTGAAAACTGAGGCTGGGAAAGGGCGATAAGGCTGGGAGGAGTGGGGCCCAGGGCGGGAGTGGGGAGTGTATTCCACCCATTTGGGTTTGGGTGTTTGAACAGGGAGGCAAGTGGGGCTCCCTGCTCTCCAGCTCAGTGACTGGTCCCCCCGGTGAAACCAGACGTGGATGCACAGGCCAACAGCTGCATCGTCGTGGCACCGTATCAGTCTCCCCACCCTTCCTTCTGAAGCTGCCACATCAAAAATGCGGGGCATCCATGCTTTGGCGTTGACGGTGATGACAAAGACTTGTGATTTGTAGTAATTATGACAATATTAAACATCTGTGTACCATTTTACATATTGTAAACATTTTTACATATGTAACCTGATCTGAAGCCCATAACAAGGCTATGAGGTCAGTATTATTTGTAAATAGGTACTTAGAAAAGTGAAGTGACTTGCCTTGGGTCACATACATATATTAGGTGGCTAAGGCAGGATTTGAACTCCAAAGCTCACTGTATTTCCACCGGTCCTTCTACCCTCCTTCCCGCTTATTTATTCGTGCACTCGTCTTTCCCCTACCATTCACTCATCTGCCACCCATCCACTTACCCACACATTCATTGATTCATCCATCTTTCCATCCATCCATCTACTCGTCCATCCATCATCCACCCACTCATCCACCAACCATTTTCCATCCATCTAGCTACACATCCATCCATCCAGCCATCAGTATTGAGTGTTAAGTGCTGGGAACTACACAGCTTTCATGACACCTCCCTCATGTGCTCTTAATTCCATGCTTAACTGCTACCCATCCCTCCTCCCACCCGACAACTGCTTGTGCTCCCCCCGCCCCCCCCCACCACACCTCTGATGAGGTGAGTGGGACGGGATGGACTGGGGGATCTAGATGATCCTTTGTTTGCCTCATGGAAACCATCGAGTTCTGGTGGTGGAAGCGAAGGCGCAGGGCAGACCCACTTGGTCAAGGTGGAGCAGGTGTGTGGGCAGTGATGATGCCTAGAGTTTGGTTGGAGGTTGAAGCTGAGTGTGGTTGGAAGCTGAGGGCAGACAAGGCATTGCAGGCTGGGCCACAGTGTTCTTTAGCCCCATAGTGGGCCCAGCTCCCAAGGAGCCCTGCCTTTCTAGGTGGGTAGAGGTCACCCTTAGCCCTTTGCTTTGTACCAGGCTGGATGTCCTCTCTGAATGGACAAGGATGTACGCCCAAGTGTTTTCATAAGAACCTTCGCGATCATTAAATATAATCGGTCTCAGCTGCAGTTTTGATCGCTGGTGCGTGCACACAATTCATCACAGCAAATTAGGTCCGTCTTCAGAACTGGCCCTGCAGCCTGGGGGTCTGTCAGGGACGGGGGTGGGCCATGTGGGCTCCGGAAGCCATTCTGGGGGGGGTGATGAGCCATGTTTTCTGAGGAGGACCCTCAGAATAATCTACCAGGACAGCTCTCCCTCTGCAGGGGTTAATTTTCTAGAAATTTTGAGGATGCAGGAAAGTTTTCTTTTTAGCAAAAATTTGGAAGAAAGAAGAAAAGGATGTGATGGAAGTTTTTAAATATCATTTATAAAACCTGAAAGCACTGGGTTAGCTGAGGGACCAGAACATATGTGTTCTGTATAATTAGTGACCGTGTGACCTAGATTTTCCGGGACGGTCCTGATTTCAAGTATTTTGTCCCAGCTATTGGCTGTTTGTCCTGGATTTTTGGCTTGTGAACTACGATGACTACATGTGGAGCTGAGTTTTCTTATCAAATTTTAATGAATAAATATTTAAAGCTGGAAAGGCCTGGAAAGATTTCAGAAAAAATTAAAGGGAAAATTTCCACCCACTTTTTTTCCCAACATGGCGAAATACGTCTGTGGGTATACCTCGTGCATGCTTCCCGTTCCCCCACTGAAGCAGCAGAGGAAACACTTTCGTCCAGCAGGGTTTGAAAACCGTCAAGGCCCCAGTCCTTTGGACTTGGCAGTAATTGCAAGGGAGGCCTCTCTGCCGTGTGGCTCAGGCCCCTGTGCTCAGGGCATAAAGCCCCTGGTTCTAAAGGTCTCGAGAGGTCCTCTGTTCTTCTGTGGCCCTGGGAGCCGTGCCATTGATGATAGCCATAGGCTCGGGCACCGCAGAGGAAAGCCCTGTGCATCACGGAGGTGGAAAAGGCCTTGCAGCCAGTTCTGGCCAGTGATACGTCCCCTGGATGCTGTAGCTCCCACCTGTCCAGCCGAGGCCTCTACACGCCTCATCTCGCTGCTACAGTCTGCAACTTCCAGCTTCCAACTTCCAACCCTAGAACAAGAGACGTGGACTTCCCTGGTGGTCTAGTGGCTAAGACTCTGCACTTCCAATGCAGGGGGCGCGGGTTCGATCCCTGGTTGGGGAACTAAGATCCCAGATGCTGCGTGACCAAAAGAAAAAAAAAAAAGATGTCTTCTGTGGAACAAGAGACATGAGGATTACAGTACAGGATTGGCCCTGCACTCAGCTGTAGCACGCGACAGACATTTCATCCTCCCACCTGCCCGCTTACTCTGTAATATCCCACCCAATTTTTTAAAAAATTGTGGGAAAATACACGTACATAAAGTTTACCATCTCAACTATTTTTAAAAAATTAATTAATTAATTTATTTTTGGCTGCATTGGGTCTTTGTT
This sequence comes from Pseudorca crassidens, assembly GCF_039906515.1. Lineage (NCBI taxonomy): Eukaryota > Metazoa > Chordata > Mammalia > Artiodactyla > Delphinidae > Pseudorca > Pseudorca crassidens. The sequence goes on along the minus strand of NC_090315.1, from coordinate 28,240,371 downwards.
GCTGTGCACGGGCTTTCTCTGGTTGTGGCGAGCGGGGGCTACTCTTCGTTGCGGTGTGCAGGCTTCTCATTGCGGTGGCTTCTCTTGTTGCGGAGCACGGGCTCTAGGCGCGTGGGCTTCAGTAGTTGTGGCTCGTGGGCTCTAGAGCGCAGGCTCAGTAGTTGTGGCACGCGGGCTTCAGTAGTTGTGGCTCGTGGGCCCTAGAGCGCAGGCTCAGTAGTTGTGGCACGTGGGCTTCAGTAGTTGTGGCTCGTGTGCTCTAGAGTGCAGGCTTCAGTAGTTGTGGTGCGTGGGCTTCAGTAGTTGTGGCTCTCAGGCTCTAGAGCGCAGGCTCAGTAGTTGTGGTGCACGGGCTCAGTTGCACCACAGCATGTGGGATCTTCCCGGACCAGGGCTTGAACCCGTGTTCCCTGCATTGGCAGCCGGATTCCTAGCCACTGCACCACCAGGGAAGTCCCTTAACCTTTTTTTTTTTTTTTATACTGTTACACTATCTTGCTGAGTTCAGGTGTAAAGAGCCTTGAAATTCTTTTTTTTTTTTTTTTAGATGTTGGGGGTAGGAGTTTTTATTTATTTATTTATTTATTTTTGCTGTATTGGGTCTTCGTTTCTGTGCGAGGGCTTTCTCTAGTTGTGGCAAGCGGGGATCACTCTTCATCGCGGTGCACGGGCCTCTCACTATCGCAGCCTCTCTTGTTGCGGAGCACAGGCTCCAGACGCGCAGGCTCAGCAGTTGTGGCTCACGGGCCTAGTTGCTCCGCGACATGTGGAATCCTCCCAGACCAGGGCTCGAACCTCTGTCCCCTGCATTAGCAGGCAGACCCTCAACCACTGCGCCACCAGGGAAGCCCTCCCTTAACCATTTTTAAGCAGACAGTTCATTGGCACTAAGTACCTTCACCACCATCCACAGATCTTTTCCATCTTCCCAAACAGAAACTGTGTCCCCATGAGCCAGTGACTCCCCTCCCTCCCACAGCCCCTGGAAACCACCATTCTCCTTCCTGTCTCTCTAGGCATCTCATAGAAGTGAGTCATACAGTCTTTGTCCTTCTGTGACCAGCTCGTTGCACTTAGCACAGTGTCTTCAAAGGATCCCTGGACTTCTAAGGGAAAAGTATAGCATGCCCTGGGCGGGGCCGCGGACATGGAGGGAGAGGGGCAGCCCTGTTTCTTCTCCTCTCCCTGGCCCTGTCAGTGGAGGCTTTGCCTCACTACCATCGCCCGTTGGCTGTCATTTCAGAAATACTGAGTTTTTAGCAAGCGCCGGGCTCTGAGCTGACACAGGGCCTAGCAGAGAATGGAGAGATAAGGTCCCTGCCTGCAGCTCATGGCCTAGTTGAGGGGCAGGGAAGCAGCCTGGTCACTGCAGGTTGAGGAAAGTGCTAGAAGGACACCTGTGCAGGCGAGGAGCTGCACCAAGACAGGGGCCCCTCATCATACGGGCAGGAAGGGCTTTCCCAGGCCATGGCAGTCAGATGCGGAGGAGCCTGGGGAAACTGGGGGGAGCCTCGGGGCAGTGGAGTGGCCGCCAAGAGGGCTGAGTGAGGAAAGAGCTTGGCCTGGGTGGGGAGCTGAGAGAAGGTGGTAGAGGCTGCGGGGCCAGCAGTCGCCGGACCTTATAGGGCTGTCAGGCCTGGGGTCTGGAGCCCGGATTTCTTCTGGGTGTGGTTGGGACCCACTGGAGGTTAAGCAGAGATCTCCCACTTCCCTGCTGCCTGGAAGAGAGAACCTGGGCCATTCCTCTCATGGCACTTTGTACTCTCAGTGTCCCATCGCCATGAAGAGGAAGCCCTGGCTGGAGCCCAGGTTGTCGGCAAGCGGGGGCTTGCAGGGGTGTCCCCCCGGTGGTGTGGGTGAGGGCAGGTTAACCGCACTGTATGGGGAGATGAAAAGCCAAAAATAACAATAACCGAACCCTGAACCACTGTGCAGCGTGTTGTCAGTGTAACGTGTGTGTGTGTGTGTATGCACGCACGCCTGGGATGTGGGGTGTCCACGACTGTGCGTGTGATTGTCTGTGAGACTGTGTGTAGGTGCCTATGGGCTCTTCACGAGTGTGTGTGCACCTGCGTGCATTTCATTTTGGGGTGCCTGTGAGTGCGCCTGTGTGTATGTGTTCGGAACCCAGCGGGGGGTTATGCAGAGATTTCCCACTTCCCCTGATGGGTGACCTCGGGGTGTCTGTGAGAGCGTGCATTTGGGGGTGGGCGTAGGTGCGGAGAGAGGAGGAGCCCTGTCATGCCACGCTGCCTCCATAAGTGCCCCCAAGGGCGGTGCCCACACGATGCCTTGCTCTCTCCTTCTCCCCCCGTGAGACACAGCGGGTGATGGGTGGGAAGACTCTCAAGTCCTTTGGAAGAAAGGGAGGCACGAGGGGATTATCATCAAGACTCTTGAGCGAGGTGCTTATGGAAAACTGGCGCTCTTCTCTCTGAGTGGTTGAGGGAGGGGCTACCTGCCCCCCCTCCCCAAGATGGCCATTTTGACGCTCCTGTGTGACCCCAGGGAAGGCGGGTTTCCCAGGTTTGCTAGCACCTGGCGCACCCAGAAACGCTTAGGCTGCATGGTGGGCCCCGCCCTCAAGGCAGCGGTACCCAGGGCCTGGGGGACCACGCTGGCCTCAGCAGAGCTTCATCTTCTATGCTCCATCCTCTTCTCCAGAACGTAACCCTGGAGGGTCCCACATCCCACTCCCTCAGGTGAGGACCCTAAATAATGATGGGCCACGTGCCATCTAATAGCACTGCCCACCCTCCCCCCACCCCGGGCATCAGCCAGTCAGTGTACTGGAAGATATCTCGAGCATCCTGAGGGCCTCGCAAAATACCAGCGGCCTCAAACTGGCAGCCCATGGGCCACATTTGACCTACAGACATGTTTTCATTGGCTGCATCACGCTTTAAATATGAAATGTTTTATTTTTTTGCGGTACGCGGGCCTCCCACTGCTGCGGCCCCTCCCGCCGCGGAGCACAGGCTCCAGACGCGCAGGCTCAGCGGCCATGGCTCACGGGCCCAGCCGCTCCGCGGCATGTGGGATCTTCCCGGACCGGGGCACGAACCTGTGTCCCCTGCATCGGCAGGCGGACTCTCAACCACTGCACCACCAGGGAAGCCCTTCCCGCACCATTTTTAATGGAGTTTCAGCACCTCTGCCTCGGTCTCTCCCCAGGCTCTGGTGGCCTGTACGCTTCGGTTCCTGCCCTGCTCTGGCAGGATGGAATCCTATCTTTCAGAGGTCTGACTCAGGCTCTTTGCGGGCAGGGGGCCATGTCTTAATTCATACTTTAGATGAACCCCAGGGTTTGGTTCCAAGCAAGCGCTTGGCTAATGTGTTTAGAATGGACTTCCCAGTGACCCGTGACAGGCCAGTGCAGTGTCCCCACCCCGGAGGGGCCAGAATCCACAGCAGGGAACTAACTTGTGGTCGCCTGGCACACCACAGCCCAAACCCTTGATTCTCGGTCCTTTGTCCCAGGTTTGCTGGGCACCCTGTCCCTGAGGGACTCCCATCTCCCTTTGGAGAACCAGCAACAGTGGTGGCCAGATTAACTTGGGACTCGGCGCCAGGCTTGTTGCTGAGGAGGGGCACATCTATAAGCAGCCCTGGAAAGATGTCACCCTCCTCTGCCCGTGACACAGCCGTAAGCCCTCATCTTCCCTCGCACAGCTGCTACCTAAAGTCGAGTCGCTGGCCGGCGATCGGGCCCCTTTGCATTCTGAAGCGCAGATCCCCAGAGTCCTTGGGCCCTCTGGGCAGGTGTTATTAGTTCCCTTGTTTTGTTGGGTGACTCTTAATGGGAGCCTGTTTATGGGCTGAGTCCTAATAGAAGGCTTCGGTTGCCTCCTCATAATCTATTCTCTCGTGGGTTTTATTTCCGAAGCACAGCCGTACAGAACCTGCCCCCTTGGGAGTTTATTGGACTTTTTTTTTTTTTTCACAACAACATTTTCTCCCACATTTTCACTCAAAGGAAGATCTTTTTCCCACTCACGGGACTGGTTGTTGGCCAAGGCCACCTGCTTTGGGCTCTTGGGTCCTGGGTGCTGCTGGGCACTGGTGAGAGGGGTTTACAGGGGGTCGCTGCTTGCCCACCTGGGGTCCTTAGAGCAGCAAGGAGAATGAAAGAGAGCAGACAGTCAGCTCCTTTGGGGACACGTCCAGCAGCAGCAGTCAGGGTCACGCGGCTCTTCCTCACATGGCCCCAGGTGACGAGGTCCCCGAAACTGCTTCTGCTCTGGCTCCTGCCAGAAAGCAGTAGATCCCCCCAAAGCCAACCCGCTGCTCCTTAGAAGCTGGAATCTCCCTCCACGCCAGGAGTTCCGGATGAACTGAGGCTCTCACGTGAGAGACAGACTTCCCCAGCTAAGCGGGTACGACGTTCACTTCCTGCTGCTCTGGACTGGCAGACGACAGCCCGTCTGGCTGTCTGGGAGGCAGGGTCAGGGAAGCCCCACACACGTCCCCACGCGCAGAGGAGCTGCCTCGGCCTCATAGGCTTTGTCCCAGGGCGGTGGGTCACCAGCTTCACTCAGGACCCTCCGATGCCAAGGACGGGTCTCCCTTCCACACGGGCGAACCTGTCCTTGCCCTCTGTGCAAATGGGCAGCCTCCAGCTTGCTTGGTGGGCCCAGGGGGACGTGGGGCACATACACGTCAGGGCCCGGGTCCCCGGGAGAGCGGCTGCGTCACCGGGCAGGCATTTAGGGGGAACCTCAGCCATCACTCACTCCTAATTTTCATGACGTGCATTAGCGAAATTGTGTTGCGAGTATTCATTCGGTGCTGTTTATGGTGTGCTCTCGAGTGCGCTTACCGTTTGTCAGAAGTGCAAACTAGCGAACATACGAGCCTTTAAGACAGGCCATCTGTTCATCTTAGACCCTTGGACGATTGTCAAACGCTTCTAAAAATAAGTGCTCACTAGCAGAGAGGGGCTGCCCAGGTGATACACAGCAGAGGGGGAAGCAGGGCCGCCTGCACCTGTATCCTCCCCAAAGGGAAAGATACAGTCGTGTGCTGGGGATGGGTGGGGGCCCGAGAAGGGAGCAGAGGGGGTGAGAGCCTGAGGGCCCTGCCGATAGGCCTTTCTGGCTGGAGGTGTGTGCGTCTCCCTGTTCCTCGCCTCTCGTGTAACTCCGCAGCTCAAGTACTTTCGATGGCTCCCCGTGGCCCAGATTTAAGGGCAAGCTGCCTCGTCTGGCATCGAGGAGCCTCATCAATAAGACCCCCTCCTTCCTTTCCAGGCTTGTCTCCACGGCACATACCCCGTCCTTCTGCCAAGCTGAATTATTCATTGTTCCCCCAACATATGTTGCACTTTTCACATTTCACAGGCAGGAGAGGGCTGTGGTGAAGGGTGGGCTCGGCATACAGACCGCACAGGTGCAGCTCCCGCACCACCATGAACCAGCTGCAGCACCTCCACTCTGTGCCTCAGTTTTCTCATCTGTAAAATAGGGATAATGAGAGTATTTAGTCCCCAGGGCTGTCGTGAGGCTTAAATGAGTTAGTATAAGTGAAGAGTTAAGAATGACACAGTGAGCTCACGATGAGTGTTAGCTGTGATCGTTATCAGGATTCTTCACACCTTCAGCCTTTGTCTGGATGGTCCCATCTCCCTGGAAAGCGAACACACACACACACTAGTGCAAATCCTAACCCGAGCCGTCCTCAAAGGGCAGCTGGGAAGCCAACTTTTTCCTTAAGCTCCCCCCAATCAGAAATGTTCTCCCCACAGTTCCTTTTTTTTATTTTTATTTTATTTATTTATTTATTTATTTATTTGCGGTACGCGGGCCTCTCACTGCTGCGGCCTCTCCCGTTGCGGAGCACAGGCTCCGGACGCGCAGGCTCAGCGGCCATGGCTCACGGGCCCAGCCGCTCTGCGGCATGTGGGATCTTCCCGGACTGGGGCACGAACCCACGTCCCCTGCATCGGCAGGTGGACTCTCAACCACTGCACCACCAGGGAAGCCCCCACAGTTGCTTTTTGTGAAATCTCACCCCCTCCTTCAGCCATGAGCTGGTAGCAGGCCAGGATGTGCCTCTCTCTCTCTCTCTCTGTCTGTCTGTCTTCCGGCTAGCACACACAGCCAGGCTCCGTGTTTGTTAAACAAATAAATAACAGAACCTCGCTTAGCCTGAACACGGCTGCAGTGTTAGCCTGAAGGATCTGCCTTTTCCCCTGGAAACGAATCCTCCCGTGGTTAAGGCAGGTTCTTGGACTTGGTCCCTGCTCCTGGAGACTGCTCCTTGTGACACCAGCCTTGTGAGAGCCACTGGGGCTGAAGCCGCCAGGGAGTGGCCTAGCGGTAGGCAGCGGGGAGAAAGGGGATTAACCGCAGCCTCTTTCCCAACCTAGAACCGGAGGGAGGTGATGTGGCGAAGCCAGGTGGGCTCTGCAAATGGGGCTGGGTGAGCAGGGAGGGTGGGATGCTCTGGGTACGGGGGCTGTGTCCCTGTGCCCTTAAGTCTGCCACAGGGAGGTGAGGTCCGGCCCCACGAGGCCTTCTCTCGTGCCCCTTGAGAGTAAGGGGCTGTGAGTCCAGGCCGCCCCCATTCACTGTTGACTGTGAGCTTCTCAAGGGAGAGGCTGGGGCTCCACCTCCGTGTGTCCGGTGCCCGGCTGGGGCCTCCGTGAACCGCTGTGGAAGGGATGAGCGAATGAGTGAATGACGGGATGAGTGCACACCTCCTCCCTCCTCCGCAAAGTCTCCGTGAGGCTCTTCGCCTCACCAGATGTCCCACTGTTCCCTGGGGGGGAGGGAAAGCAGTGAATTGTGGGTACAGAGGTTGTAGCCAGGGGGCTGGTGGGGAGGGGGCAACGAGGGGAGGACCTTTATTAGATGCTGCTGTTCCAGAGATAGCACCATCCAAGGTGCTGCCTTCCCCGGAGCAGTCCTGAGATCTCGCCAGCCCCGGGGACACACAGAAGGAGGAGCTGGCAGAGGGATCAGTCTGTCAGACCTCCAAGAAGCCCCCACTGCAAGCCCCCAAGTGTGTTTGGTGCCATGGGGGTACAAGCAGGGAGCAAACAGCGCCTCGTTCACGGAGCTCCCTGTATCTTGGACACCGTTTATGGCAATGTATGTAGCACTTACTCTTGGCCAGCCTGGGATAAGTCCACACACATTATCTCCTGAGTCCTCAGGGCATCTTAGGAAGTGGGCTCTGTTATTTCTGCCCCACCCCCCCAAGCCCCCAGAGGTCAGGGAACTTGCTTAAGGTCACATGGCTAGTAAGTGGCAGAGCCAGGATTCAAACCCAGGACTCAGCCCATCTCAGCCCATAAGGGCTTGCCCCCTGCCTTGGGATCACTCAGGGCAGTGGCTAGCACAAATGGGGCACTTGCAAAGGACCAGGCGAGGTGCCAGGACTTTAGAGATATTTTGTCATCAGCGTGGCTGGAGCACAGGAGGGGCAGCTAGTAATGACCCGCAGTGCAGAGAAACCCTGTCCAGCCCGTGCCCGTGCATCTCAGGATGTGCAGAGCAGTCTCTCATTGCCTCACAGTCAGTGTTTTCCAGGCCACCAGGCAACCAGCATGTTTAAGCACCACTAGTCTTTTCTCCTTGACTCTATGGTGAGTGGACATCAAAGGGAGACCAAGCAGGGTCCCAGACCAAGGGACAGAACACAAAGCCAAGACCTGGAGAAGAAATCCTGATTGCCGACCGGGGGGGACACACCAGTGTGTGTGTGTGTGTGTGTATGTGTGTGTGTGTGTGCATGTGGTGTGTATGCATGCCTGTGGCAGGGCATGGAGGTGTGTGGAGCCAGGGATGCCTCCTGGGGCTAGTGAATGGGCCCCCCACCAGAATCTCCAACTGCCCCATGCTAGGGTGTGTCTGTGCTTTGGGAAGGATGGTCCAGCCACAGACTCTGTGATCCTGATGTTCCCTTATTGCCCAACATACACCCTGGCTTCACTCCAAATCCAGGTTATTTTACTGCTGAATTCCTAGCAACAAGTATGGTGGTGTCACCCAGGGATTTAGTAAAGGTTTTCTGAATGAACGAATGAATGAGTGAATGAGTGAACGAACAGCCATGTAAATGAATGTGAGGGTGTGGGATCCTCACCTCAGCCCTCTGCGGATGACTTCCACAGAGACGGTTCACCAGGGCCCCAGCTAGGGCCCGAACTCTCACCCGTCACTCACTGGTATCCCGGGGGCAGATGGCCCAGTGCACCAGGCAGACGTGCTCGGAGCAGGCGCTACCGGAAACCTCCACCAGGAGAGCCGCACTGGCTCTGCCGGGAGAATGGATCTCGGCCGCAAACCCGTGCCACCCACCCACCTTCCGTTCTCCCATTTTATTTTTCTCACCTGCTCCTGGGCCCACACGTGCATCTCCCTGGCAGGCAGAGAGGCCCGTGTGGATGCCAGCACCGCCCCCCCCCAACCCAGGGACCTCCCAGTCCTTGCCGGCTGCCACCCCTGCCCCAGCCCCGGCCTTTATGATGCCGGGAAGTGTTCATCTGCGGGGTTGGTAGCATCTTTAAAAAACAATTTTCTTCCTTCTCTGAAGGGACTAAATATAGCACAGGCATAAACAGAGAAATAGACATTAAGCCAAAATGCCCTTGTGAGAACCATGCCGGGTGGAAGGAACTCTCAGAAGACTTGACGAAGCTCCCTCATCCCTCGAACCAACCGCAGCTTCAAGCCTTGGGGGAAGCAGCCATGGGTTTTTAGGGTTATTGAACTGTGCCGCCCGCCAGTGGCTCTGCCGGGAGCTGCTCAGTGCACAGGTATGCTGGCGATGGGTGAGTCCTCGTGACAGTCCCTGCCACCCCCTCTGCCCTTTTCGAGACTGGGCCCTGGGCCTGTGGAGGAGCTGATGCCGTCCTGGCCGAGCACAGGGGCTTCTCAGCCACCCCCATACTTATTGGGTGGCCTTGACCGGGCTCCCTCAGAGCCACCATTCTGCACCCTTAAGCCCACAACCGTCGTTTGGGTGTCTGTGTGCCTCTAGGCATCCCCCCCACCCCACGCAGTCAGGCTCCTCGAGGGCCGAGCCCAGCTGGAGTCGTCCCCTCCCTTCCACTGTGCCCGTCCCAGAGCACAGCACCCAGCAGGCGTTTCACAGCGCAGTGCTGAATGAATTCTGCTGCCTGGCCCCCTCGGGGCATCAGGTTTCCACGTTTCCATCTGCTGCGACATCCTGGGCTTTTGTTCCTGTAGAGCTTCAGGTAAGGAAGTTTTACCCTCTTTGAGGAAGTTCTTCCTTGAGTCTAACTGAAGACCCGCCAGCTACTGCCCTTTAAGAGAGAATGCCACTGTTGTTTGCACCTGAGAAGTGGCATTTATCCTTGAACTGTCCTAACCAGCAGTCCTAGGTGTAGGTTTCCATCACCAGGATTTCTGTGCGTGGCTGAGCCAGTGTGGACCATGTGTGTCACACCAGCCCTGTTCTTGGCATCTTGGCAAGAGGCTGCTTCATTATCCAGAGAGCCCTGGACATCCGCCTTGTCCCGTGTTGCTGGTGGTTGGTCCTGAGGACTTTGTGAAGATCAGAAATCATCTGGTTTTCTGCTGCTTATGAAACAGAGCCCACATCCAGGGGCCTTCAGGGCTCCCAGCAGTCTTCCCCGTGACCTCTGTGCTGGGATCGCCCCACTGGTGCCTGCATCTGCCGAGCTTACTGCAGCCTCCATACCTTCGTCTATGCTGTGCCCTCCTCTTGGCATGTCCTTTCCCCTTTCCACATACCTACATCCTACCCATATATTTATTCATTTATTTATCCTTCCATTGATTCAAAAACATTTACTCAGTGTCTCGTTGGTGCCAGAGCCTCGGAACCATAATTTGAGAATGAGGAAAGGGCTATACGTGTTTACCTTTCTAATATCCCTCCTCTCCCTCCTCCTCAACCCCCCACAAATCAAGAAGGACCGGACCACACCCGGAGAACCCGGGCCACGTGGCACTGTTAACTCGCTGGCTGTTGGCAGGGTGGGAGAGGGAGACCACCACGTCGTTCCTGGCAGCTGCGCCTGCTGCACCACCGCTGGGCATGGGAGGCCCGGGGGTCCGGTCAGCACAGTGTGCAGCCCTGGGCCAGGTGCTGGGGCCAAGAAAGGAAGTGATGCCCCGCTGCCTGCCACTCAGCAGAGGCGGCCAGGCTGGCCCTCGGGAGGCACATAGGTGTGGGGGCCGTGGGCTGGAGGTTCCTCGAGCAGCTGCAGAGATGGGAAGCGCCGTGTCCCAGAAGTCCCAGAGGACTTCACGAGTAGCATGGTTGGGAGGAGAGAGGAGGCAGGAGCTGAATCAGCAAAGGCTTGGAAGCTAGGAGGGTGGTTTGATGTAGGGTGGGCTCAGCTCCCCGCAGGACTGGCTGGCTGGCCGTGTACAAGTGCAGGGAGAGGTGCCTCGGCGGCAGGGTGGGCGCTCCCATGGAAACCGCCGCATCCCATCTGTGGCCTCAGACAACCTGCCTTGTGCCTCTGGGTCCCTGACAAGCCCACCGAGGTGCCAGGCTGCTGGCAGAGTCTGTGCTCATGTCTGGAGAGTTCAGATGATCCGCAGACTGGGTGCCCACGAGGGCGCAGGGCACTGTGGGAACCCTGCCTTCTCACCCAAGCCCCTGGCTCTCTTGGATTCTAGTTGCCACCCCTCCTGCTTCCTAGCTGGATGTGCTTTGACCCTGTCTGAGCCTCAGTTTCCTCATTTTACCACGTCCCACCTTGTAAGGCTGCTGTGAGGATCGACAGATGTGCCTGCAACCACACATAGCACGTGTGCTTGCCAAACTCTGGCCACGTGGTCCGGAGCCCGAGGAAGGAGGGCAGTAGTGGTTGGTGTACTGTGTTTCGGGAGTCAGCGGGCATCTGCTGTGTGAGGACGGGGCGCTGCCTCTCCCTGGCCGTGAGCTTACCGGAGGGGCTGGTGCCATCGCCGGGAGGCAGCAGCCGTGCCTGCCGTGGGAAGGGGCTGCCACCGGGGCCCTGGGCCGGGGAGCGGGGGTGGTCCCAGGCCTCCCGGCGTGGCTGCGGGCATCCTCTGGTCACCCTGATCGCCCAGACCCGCAGCCTGGGAGAGAGACGCAGCGCCACGCCTGACCCCTGGTGGTCATCGGCAGAGCTGCAGGTGCGGCCCCGGAGGAGTGGCTGCGCTGGCGGGGCGCCCACTTCTGGGGAGGCTGCTCCCCGTCTCTGGGGGTCCTGTGCTGCCCCCGAGCAGGCCGGGTGGATTTTGTTTCCTTTCTCCAGGTGTCATGAGGTCGAATACCACCTGAGGCTTTGATGAGATCGGTGTGGATTTGGAACACAGACCACTGAAAAGAAACAAAAAGATTGTGGGCTCTTAGAGGCCAAATCCCACCCCCAGCCCCAGGCCACTAGCTCCCGTGGAAACAGACCTACATTGCTGGCCTGCTCTGGCTGGTGTGAGGGAGGAGATACCGTGGGCTGTGGTGAGAGGGAAGCGTTTGGCCAGAGGGGCCCACCCGGGCCCTGGATTCCCAGGCGGATTCGGACAAACGACACAACAGCCTTCTGGCCAGAGCACCGTCTCACGATGGCACAGGCAGCCCCCTGCCTCGGCCACAGGCACCAAGCCGCCCACTTCCTCAGCATGTCCGTGCCACTCGGGTGTTTCCTGGCTGGAGAACTGCATGGCTCATCTGCTGTCTCCCTGAACTAAGCTCAGAGCAGCTCCCCAGAAGGCCCGAGAAGGAGATCTGGGGGAAGCCTGCAGGCGATCAGATAATTTCCTCCTGATCGTTAGAGCAAAAGGGAGATGGAGAGGTGAACAGGGATTGTTTTTAATTCCCACTACCTCCCCAGCATTTCCCCTCTCTCTTCATATAGCCAGTCCCCACGGTACGACCTGAACGGTCTAAAAACAAAAATTCGTACGGAGCCCAGGTTGGCAGCAACAGGAACCAATCCCCAAGCCCCAAATCAACGTGGCGTCTGGGCAGCTGCGTCCCCGGAGCACTTTTTCCTTGTTGCATTTTGTTTTGTAATAAACGAGATGCTTTTCCGCGGCTCTCGGCGTAAATGCACTGAGTGGGAGGGGACAGGCACGCTCTCCATTCTTCTGCCCTCATGCGTGTCCCTTTTCTTCGCCTTTGCAGAACCACACGATGAGCCAGCACGCACAGTGAGGGACCGCTCGACAGGACACCTCTCCGCAGAAGGCTTGCCGGAGACGCCGTGGGGAGGGCCATTTGAACATTACATCCAATCAAAGTGTCATTTGCAACCCAGATGTAAAACTCTAATGATTTGGCCATGAGGCGCTGCTATTATAAGCAGCTGGAAATGAATATTAATGGCAGAGATTAAAAGTATTCCATGCTCAGTATTTTTTATTGTCCTGCTACAGCTAGTGTGCTTTTAGAGTTTCCGCCGCAGACTACATTTCTAGAGTTAGAGAAACCCGCTTTTTGAGGCTATTGTCCTTTGTTCCTTCATGTATTATATTGATAGTTTTTAAAAAAAAGAATTAGTGTGATTTTTTTGCTTTGCTTCTTTTTTTTTCTTTGTTTTTCTTTCCCCCCTTTCGGTTAACTACTTTTTAATTGCAATTCTAGGTAATTGTGCATCGTGATGTGATTGCTTGGCTATTGTCTGAATATTTCCTTTTCATTTTTTAATTAAAGACTAATGCTTTGATTGGATTTGCCAGTTCACCGGACAGTGATTAAAACTATGTAATGAATATAATCGGTTTCAGTGCAACTGGATGGTCTGCTTTTAAATGTGACTTAATCTGACTGCAGTAACTAGTACAGTTCAATAAAGGGAATCCATGCGATTAGCATCCGGCTGCTTGGTTCTCTCCTCCGCAGCCCAGGGCTGTGTGAGGGCTGTCGTCACCTACGGGGTGTGTCCCTGTGTGAGTTCCCGTGGATCACACGTGCACGTGGGCACCGGCACACAATGGACCCAGCTCCCGTCGGGTAGGAAGAAGCCTAGTCATCTAATGCACACAAGACTGGATGAGCTGGCACGAGGCACGGAAGTCAGAGTGGGAAGAACCTTTAACTACTCTGATCTTCTCATTTATGGATGGAGAAGCTGAGGCCCAAGGATAAGCGAGCGACTGCACTGAGGCCACGGGATAGGTTGGTAGGGTGGCTCACGTTCATCCACGTTGTCTCTCCCCCTTGGGTGTGGCTTTCCTGGCTGCTGGATGAAGCCGGTCATGTGGTTAACCCTTACCTTGCCAGGACCCCAGGCAGGACCTGGATTCTAGTTGTGGCCAAGGCATGGGGATTGGACAGGAGTTAGGGAGGGCTGCCCAGCCCCATGAGCTCCAGAGCTGGGGGCTGCAGAGTGAGCCAGGCAGGAGCAGCAGTCTCCCAATCACAGAAATCAGTGGGATGTGGAAGCGCTGAGACCAGTGGCTGCAGCCAGGACTCTACTGGGGCAAGCGAGGTGCCTAGGATGCAAAATCTCGGGGGGGGGGCCCGCTCTCAGGGGCCCCGAGAATGGACATTTCCTGACACTTTGCACCCTTAGGTGCCTTGCTTGCCTCACCTCCTCTCGGTCCTGCTGGCGCCCCAGGACCGACCCAGCAGACTTAGCCTCCCACATGCCTGTCCTCCCATGCCTCCATCGTGCTGGTGCTCAGCCAACTTGCCAATCAGAGGCCAGGGCTTCAGAACCTGCACGGGGAAGCCCTTCCTTGTTAACTTTTCACAAGGGGCAGGAAAATCGGTTATTACCCTCTGTAGAGCGGAAATGAAACAGGCAGACAGATTGCACCTAATTATAATGTAATACTAAGTCATGGCGTGGAATTTGGAGCAATTATCCCCAGCATCTTCTGACTCCCATATCAAGGGGCTTCTGTAAGAGTTCCCCTTGCTGCCGCCCCATGTAATGTTCTGACATGGGTGGGGCTGTTGCTTTTTCTAAAGGTGTTTTATGCCTGCGAATCTCAGAGTGGACTCCTGCCACTGCTGGACAGAATGCGGGCTCCTACCTCCTGGAAGCCAAAGGTGGTGAACTCCAATTTTTAGTCCTCTAGAGACTTGGCCATTTTAGGGGAAGACCTCAGGGTAGGCATCAGTGTTTCCCAAAGTGTGGCCGGCCATAGGCTGGGGCTGGGGTAGGCTTTCCTGAGTCCACAGCCAAGCCTGTCTTTCAGAAGATGCAGTGACTGTGGGCAGGACCAGCGTGTCCCGGGGGCTTCCCAGATCAACCATCTCTGGGCCCTCTCCAGGCCCGATTTATCCCGAACCCCATGGAACCCAGGTGAGTCCTCAGTAAGTACCAATAGAAGATTTGATTTGACAGTTGGTGGCGTAGGGCTAAATTAGTCACTGCCCCCATTAAAAATACAGCGGGGGGTTTAAGAGCTTTTCTCGCCATGTGGGAATCAGCAGCGAAGCCGGCGGATGCCTTGGGTAAGGAGAGAGGCAGCCTAGGGGACCGCGAGGTAATGAGGTTTATGGCAACGACGAGGCAGCCGGGGAACCCCACCGACTCCCCCCTCACCCTTGCCCCATTGTTCTCGGGCTGGCTGTGCCCCTGCTGCTTCAGCTGAGAGCCCCTCGTGACTCTGTGCGGGGAGGGGGCTTGTAGGGGGGACATGGCGGCCCTTACTGGGACTGGTATTTGTCACCATCAGGAAGTACTGGGTTGGGGGGTAGTGCAGGGCTATAAACCTGTGCTTTGGGGGCCCCCCACTTCTAGTCAAACGGTTTGGAACTGGAATGAGCCACTTTATCTCTCAGTTCTGCAGGATCTCAGAGGGTCCCTGGGAGGCTTCTAGAAAAGGATGCCTACAGGAAAGGAAGGGCTGAGTACAGAGAAAGACCCGGAAGTGGCACGGTGATTGTTAGGAGGACAATGAAGCCAGGCATCCCACATAGGCGTGGCCCCTTTCAGCAGAGGGTGTGATGGAATCAGCCACCAGGAGCTTGGATACTGGAGCAGGGTTCAGCAGTGGGAAGTGGGCGAGGTGACTGGAGGCCTAACTTCATTGGTGCTGGGGTTGCATGTACAAATCATCAGTTTCTAGTGGCTCTGTGGGCTGGAGGAATTTAGCCCAGGCTGAGAAATGGACCAGGTCCCCTGGGCCACAGATCCCTGTCATTGGCTTCCTGCCTAGAGCTTCTGGAAGCAGGTGGATAGGGGTTTTGGTCTCAGTAGAGAAGCTGCCATAGGAAGAACCTTCTCGAGTTGCCCTAGCGATAGAGAGTCGTCCTCCTAAACTCATAGTATGTTTAATATTTAACTTTCCACCTGCTTTTTTATTCCCTTCTAAAGCATGCATTCTTAGGGCTGGGGCCTGCACCTACAGGTGTTCCTGCACCTACAGGACCAAGACTTTGATCCGTTCATTCATCCATCTGGCAGATACTTATGGAGCTGCTCCTGTGTGCCAGGCACTGCGCAGGGTGCTCGGGATATAGGGATGGATGGGTGATGGGAAGCTCACAGTCACGTGACAGCCAGCTAACAAACAAGCACGCCACTGAACATCCAGCAGCGCACGGTCACGAGTGCTGCGATGGGAAAGGGCCAGACTGTGCGAGATGCATGGGACACCCACCTTAGAGGCAGGGGCACGTCAAGGACGGCCTCACTGAGGATGTGACTTGTGTTCCGGCCAGAAGATCGAAAGGAACTCTGCAGTCCAAGAGCGGTGGGAAAAGTGCAGGGAACACAAAAGCCCCAAGCCGGAAACGAGCTGGAAGTATCCTTAGGGATCTCTGGTTGTACTAGGTTTCGATTTTAGATGGATTAAAACAAGCCCGCAGAAATTCAGAATCTTGTCCAAGGTCACACAATTCAGCATAGAATTGAGACTATAATTTGGGTGTCCTGGCTTCTAGCCTTGGGTGTCTGACTCCCCTCTGTGGTCATCTTCTATTTGTTGTAGGGCAAATTGATTGGATAATAATTATTATTATGAATAAAATGACATACTATGTAGGAAAGACTGCTGGCTCTCCTTCTTTTCCTTAGTCAGTTAACTCTGATTTTTATCTGAGCGCACATTACCTTGGAGAGGAGAAGGGTCAGATAATATACCCTATCTGTCCTAGAAGATGGGCGTGGCCATATTACTACTGGTGGTCATATTGGTTCTGACAATGGGATATAAATAAGGCGGTATGTGTAAATTCTAAGAATTATCCTTAAAGAGAAGAAATGAGCCCATCCACTACTCTTCTTGATGATTGGAATCTAGATGCAATAGCTGGAGCTCCAGAAGCTATTTTGAATCATGAGGTGAAGTGGAAATGGAAGCCATACATGGGTTGAGCAACAATATAGAAGGAATCTGGATCTCCAACAGTGCCAAATGTGTACTAGCTCTGTCCTGCTTCCCAAAAGACTTCTTGATCTTGAGAGAGAAATAAACTTCTCTCTTGTTCAAGCCATTATTATTTGGGTTTTTCTGTTATAGTTGAATCAATTCTTAACTAAAACTAATGGAATACATACATAGATGGCTTCCAAGTAAGAGCAGATTTAGAAGTTTCAAGGAAAGGGTATGGGGTGGGTAAAAATATCTGAAGGCTAAGAGATCTACTTCAGTGACATACTATAATCAATATCTATTTGGCTCATAAGTGCATGGGGCTGGGCTGATCTGGGCTGGGCTGGGCTTAGCTTGGCTAATCTGATCTGGGTGTCTGGCTGTGGGTGACTGTGGGGTGGCCTTGCTGAGACGACTGAGCTACCTCAGCCCTGCTCTCCATGTTTCATCCTCGGGCAGGGTAGTCTGAGCATGTTCTTCTCATGGCATTGGCCAAGGGCAAGGGCAGAGCAAGTCCAATTGTGCAAGCACTTCCAAGCTTCCACTTGTGAATCGTGTTTACTCACACGCCCAAACTTAGACTCAAGGGAAGGGGAATATACCCCACCTGCTGATGGGAAGAGCTGCAAGATTCCAGCACAAAGGGCTGGATTCAGGGAGGGACGGAGAATAGGGGTCATTAATATAACTAATCTGCCACAGAACTGAGAGGCTCCTCTCTCTCCTCCCAAGGCAAAACCTGCTGGTACTTATTAGGTACCATGACCACAGCTTAGGAAACGAACAAACCGAGGTGGTCCACCTTAGTCTTGATGGGTTGGACCTGGCCTTTGGAGAAGAGAGAGGCACCTGCAAAGGACTGATCACCCAAATGCTTGTTAGCAAATTCACAGGGCCACTAGTTTTACAATTTACAGTTGATTTTGGTTTACTCAGGCTTGCCCGGAGAGTGAGCAAAGATGGCTGGCGTGCTCAATTTCTAAGAAGGGGAGAAAACTCCCACCAATTAGCAAAAGCCAAACATTTACAACTTTGCCTTGCCTGGCCTCTCTCCAGAAGTACCAAGTAGGGTGTAGTTTGCCATGTACACCCCTGGCTGTGTCCTTCTTCCATGCCTTCACCCGGGATGCTCCTTTTCCTAAAATGCCCTTCCCTTCTTTTTTACCTGGTTAGCTTCTACTTTTAAGCTCAGTTCAGGTGTCTAATTTTCAGGGCCAAGACCTGGGTGAGGTGAGTGAAGCACCCGCCTTGGGTACAAAATCTAAGGGGGAACCAAAAAGCTCAGTAATCAAGATAAACAATATTCAACGCAATATATTTTTTAAAAAATCAAATTGGCAAACTATAGCCAGCAGGCTGGCAACCTGTTTTTAAAAAAGCTTTATTGGAACAGGGCTGGGATTAGGGTGAGGCAATGAGGCAGAACTGTGCACATGTAGCACTGGATCCTGTCATTATTAAAAATTTTGCTACTTTGTTCATTGTGAACTTTTTGCATTAATTTTGATTTTTTAATAATCATTGCATTAGGGACTTCCATGGTGGTCCAGTGGTTAAGAATCCGCCTTCAAATGCAGGGGACACGGGTTTGATCCCTGGTCGGGGAACTAAGATCCCACAAGCTGCAGGGCAACTAAGCCCATGAGCTGCAACTACTGAGCCCATGCCACAACTAGAGAGCCTGCATGCTGCAGCTACAGAGCCCTTGCGCTCTGGAGCCTGCATGCCCCAACTAGAGAGAAGCCCATGCACCGCAATGAAAGATCCCTGCTGCAACAACTAAGACCCAATGCAGCCAAAAATAAATAAGTAAATATTAAATTAACAAAACAGAAATTAAACAAGTCTCTAAACAAACAAACAAAAAAACAGAGCTTCCCTGGTTGTGCAGTGGTTAAGAATCTGCCTGCCAATGCAGGGGAGATGGGTTCAAGCCCTGGTCTGGGAAGATCCCACAAGCCGCGGAGCAGCTAAGCCCGTGCGCCACAACTACTGAGACCCGTGTGCCTAGACCCCGTGCTCCACAACAAGAGAAGCCACCACAATGAGAAGCCCATGCACCACAATGAAGAGTAGCCCCTGCTTGCCACAACTAGAGAAAATCCCACGGGCAGCAGTGAAGGCCAACGCAGCCAAAAATAAATTTTAAAAAACCAAAAAACCAAAAAAACCCCCCACTGCATTAAAGCATTATTCTGAGTTTTTGCCATTCACTTAAATTTTGTGCCCAAGGCAAGGGTTTCACTCATTTCACCCTAGTCATGGCCTTGTTCATCCTCCAAGCAACCTACTCTGACCTGCACAGGAAAAATGCTCTGATAATAACAACTCTGATAATAGTTGGCATATAAGTCTGTTACTGGACAGCTATACACTTTTATAACCGTCTGTCTCTGGGACTGTGTATCAGTCAGGATAGGTTAGGTTATGGTGCAGTAACAAAAAGTCCCCAAATTGTAGTGGCTTAACACAATAATGATTTATTTCTCACTCATATTACATAGTCATCCTTCATTGTAGTCATTTGGGAAGTCAGGCTCAGAGAGCAGACTACCATAAATGTGGTCAGTAACCAAGCCAGAGAGAAATAGCGAACTTGGGAGGGTCTCACGCTGGCAATTTTAATCCTCTTGCCTGGGAGTCACACACTTACACGCACACACACACACACACACACACACACACACACACACACACAGCACTTTAACTCACAACTCATTGGCCAGCAATTGTGACATGGCCCCACCACATGACGAGGAGCCAGGAAGTGCAATTCTGCCATGTGCCTGGAATAACTAAAAACTGGCAAGGTTTGGCTAATTGCACTAATGACTATCACCACAGACCGTCTTCACTGCCTCTCCACCAATCCCTGACTATAATCTCTTCAAGGGCAGAGCCTGACTCTTAGCAAATCTGGTTATATCCAGCACCTCTGCACAGTGTCTTCAGCAAATAAATATTTACTGAATGTATACAGAAATTGAGTAGAAAGTGAATAAATGACAATTAAGAAGGTCCAGGGGAAGATAAGCATGTATATGAAGACACCTTGTAGCTTAAAAGCTGTGGAGTCAAGCAAGGCACTTAACTTCTCTGTGCACCTGTGTTTTCATAAGTAAAATAGGAAGAAGAATAATAAATAGTGCTTATCTCATGAAGTTGTTGTGAAGTTGAAATGAGATAAAAATTATGATGTTAAACAACAATATCTAAGCATTCACTATGCACCTGGCATTATTCCGAGCACCATACAGGTATTAACCCTTTCAATCCACACAACAACATTATCAGGTGGGTACTGTTATCCCCTTCTTACAGACGAAGAAACCAAGGCAGAGAGAGAGGCTAACTTGCTCACCCTCCAATTTTAACTCAGGCAGTCTAGCTCCAGAGCCCTTTTCTCAGTGCCCCCAGAAGCACTTTCGAGCAGAGCAAATTGGAAATGGTGGCTCCTGATGCTCGCATCACTAGGGCTGATTCCAGGTGTTGGTCCTCCAGGGTCGGCCTTTACCTGGAGAGACCTCATGGCCGGGTGGGAGCCAGGACTTGGGTGGTCCTGGAAAGCCTGGGGTCGGCAGCAGCCCAGCCTCTGACCTGAGTGGCGGAGGCAGCGGCTCGGCCCGCCCCCTCCCTCCCCTGAGCCCTGATTGGCCTGACTCAGCGCCGGCCCCGCCCACCCGGCGCCCAGCGAGAGCCGCTGGCTGAGCTCGGGCGAGCTGCGAGGTGTGAACTTATTTGTGGAGTTATTAATTACTGAAGCGCGCAAACCGTGCTTCTGTGCATAAAAATATGTTTGAGCAGTTTCTACTTAAACTTTAAAGAGAACGTTAATCAATTTTATTTTAACAAAATGACCTTAAGCAGGGGAAAAAAATTGGTGTTATTTGCCCAAACAGGCAAATTAATTTCTCTCTCTTGAGAAATCTGATAAGTTTCCAGAAATAGCTATGCATAATTTACACCTGCCCTGGCCGCTCCTAGTTTAACGCCAAGCCCAGTCACGGGCCCTACCCAGCCCCAGTCCCAGAAAGAACTGAAAACAGAGAGGTCCTTGCAAAGGCCCTGTCACTCCCGTGCCGGGTCCCCTACTGCTCCTCAGTCCACCCCGCCCACGACCTTGGGAAACAGATGCTGCAGGGAAGGAGCAATGTAACCTCTGAGAGGCCAGCCCAGCCTGGGTCAAGGTCCCTGGGCGGCGGGATCAGCTGCCCAGTATTAGGGCCTGGGGTTTCTCGGGAGGCCTAGAGAGGCTCTCCAGCAGATAACCATCCCCCCAGTTTTCGGGCTCCTTTCTGAGCCACAGGACCTGCAGGTGCCAGCTTAATCCTGCCTGCTTCTGGCCTCCCACACTTGAGGGATTCCCAGGATGGCGGGTTCCAGAACTCTGAGCAGAGCCTGTACCACCTTCCAAATCCTCTGCCCTCTGGCTCTCAAGCTCCACACCCAGAGGCCACACCCCCAGAGACCCTGCTGGGCTTCCCTTGGCGCTGGGGCTGGGGGGGCACCCACAGTCATCTACCTGGACTATGGGGTTTAGAGGCAGGGCCTGGGGGCTGCTGGAGCCGTGGTCAGTGATTTTGGCCAAACCATTCAACCCCCCGGACCTGGGTTTCCCCATATGTGTATGGAGTTTGTGCTACCCTTGCCTCCATCAGGCTGCTGTGGGGAGGGAATAAGTATCCTAGGATAACGTCAACTCCAAGAGGGCAGAGTTTTGAGCCATAAAAAAATGAAATAATGCCATTTATAGCTACGTGGGTGGACCTAGAGATTATCATACTAAGGGAAGAAAGTCAGAAAGAGAAAGACAAATACCATATGATATCACTTATATGTGGAATCTAAAATATGACACAAATGAACTTATCTATGGAACAGAAACAGACTCACAAACATAGGGAACAGACTTGTGGTTGCCAAGGGGGAGGTGGGGCATGGGAGGATGGGATTAGGAGTTTGGGACTAGCAGATTAAAACTAGTATATATAGAATGGATAAACAACAAGGTCCTATTGTATAGCACAGGGAACTATATTTAGTATCCGGCAATAAACTATAAAGGAAAAGAAAAAAAAAGAGGGCAGAATTTTGCCTTTTTGTCTCTGCTGTATCCCCAGCACCTAGAACAGTGCCAGAACATAGTAGATGCTCAATAAATATGTAGACTAAATGAACAGTTGTTGAATAAATGAATGGATGAAAAGTGCTGAACACAGTAGCTCTTCCACTATTATTACTACTAGCATAATTGTAGTAGGTTTTTAAATTTTTCCAAATATAAAATTAGGTCACAATACAGATGATTGTTTTTCAAAGTGCATTTGCCCATTAGCTACCCTCACCGCCCCTGGAGATTCTGACAGGATCAACTGGGGTGAAGAGTTCCCTTCCTCCTCTCCCTGTGAAATCACTATTTGCCTCCAGTAAATGATCTATACATATTTGTTGAATGAGTGCCTAAGAGCCCATATCAGGAGCCACAGACTCAGGGCAGGCAGGCCAGCTGAATGAGTGAAGGGGGCTGAGGGAGAGGGCGCTGGATGTGGTGGCGGGCAGTAAATGCCCATCTCAAAGAGGTCCAGCTCCTTGCTGCCGTGAGAACGTAGACCCAGGTTGCCAGATCTTCCAATTTTTCAAGAGGAGGAAATCCAGATTTTATTGTGAAAAGTTCCAATTTTTTAGTCCTGGTAATTACTTCAGAGTTTAATTTAAAAAAAAAACCCAAAACGCAAAACAAAAAACACGTGTGCTAAGGAAAACACTTCTGAGGGCTATGTTTGGCCATGGGGCCACCAGTTAGACGTCTCTTGAGAGCATGTGAGAGAACGTTACAGGGGCTGGAATTTTGGGCACCAAATGAAAGAGAGGGGGCCTGTGACTCACCCCATTTTGAATCACAGAGAGACTGAGCAGAGGAGCTGAGGAACCCAGTGGAGGCTGAGGGAGGCTAGACCCTCCCCCAAGTTGTGGGCTGGAGGCGGAAGTGGGAGCGCCCACGGGGCCCACCCTCCCGCACCCCCCATCCCCCCACTTCTCTTCTCGTGGGAGGGATTTGTCTGTTTTACTTTCTAGCAGTAGAGCTGGATCCTCGGGCTCTCTATGCCTCAGTTTCCTCATCTGTAAAATGGGGATAAAAAATCAAGCTCTCTTGGAGTGGTGCGGATTTGATGAGAGGACACAGCAGGCATTTATTAGCACAGTTCCTGCTGCCACCTGTAAGGCACACCCATAGACCAGGCGGCCATCCCACTCCTGCAGACAGGCTGGGGCTCCAGGCCACCAAGAAGGCCCTCCCAGAAGGAGAGAAGCCATACGGAAACCAGTTTCTATCCTTGAGCTTCTTAGGGGTGCTGCTGCTACTGATTTGTAATGGATAACCCCAGAAATAGAGGGGATTTCAGAGTTCTGGGATGGTAATCGCTGCATCGTCATAGCAGACGTGGATTGGGGCCTTGCTGTGTGTATCTCATGCAGGGCAACAAGCACCAGGCTGGGAGTGCACACTCTTCTCTGCTGGAGTGCCCTGTGTGACCTGGGGCAAGCCCCTTCCCTACTCTGGGTCTCAGTTTCCTCATCTGTGAAGTGAAAGTGTTGAATCCGAAGCTCTCCAAGCTGATCTTGGCTTTAGAACTTCCTATGTTTATGGGGCTTTCTTGGGAGGCCTGGGACCTGGGACAGGGCACAAGGATGGCTTCTGAATCTGTAAATGGGGACAAGGATGCCTGCACCCTGGACCGCAGAGAGGATCTGAGGACACGCTGCATTGGGAAGTACTTTGGTGGCATGTCAAACACCTGGGGGACAGTTTTATTAGCTGATGGTTCTTAGAGTCCCATAGAAAGCAGGGAAGAAAATCAGCTCTGAGAATATGAGGAGGAAAATATCTTGGTTCTTCCGTCTTTTTAACAAAGTAGAGCTCTGGTTTACCCCTGGCATGAGGACTTCCTGCTCTGGCAGCCTGAGGGCTCCCGGCTCTGCCCTGTACCCTGGCTTCCCTGTCCCCGGGCACCATGGGCTTGTGCTGCTTTCTGGTATCTCTGTAATAGCATTCTTCCCTCTCCTGGGCTTGAGCAGTCCTATAGCTCCTTCAGGGCTTAACTCCAGCGCCACCATCTGACCTCCCCTCCGGCACTTGCTGGGTTTGCCCTGACTCACAACACCCAGCACAAGGCAAGGCACAAAGGTGCTGTTTGCTGAATTCAGAGTCCTGACGTTCCCAGACAGTTACTTCTCATTATTTTCATTCTCATTTTACAGCAAGGGAAACTGGGGCTCAGCTATAATAGCTAGTGAGTGGTAAAGCCAAGATGTGAAAACAGGTGATCTGTCTGTAAGGCTGGACTCTAGCCAGAGAAGGCCTGTGGCTGCTTAAAACAAAATATTCAACTTAAAAAGTTATTAAATAATAATAGAAAAACAGTTTAAAGTATTCAGATGTATATAAAAACATCAACCATTCCTCCTGCACACACTCCTTTTTTCCAGCCTCATTCCTCCAGAGATAGTCTGTGCACATGAAAGCATACGTTTGTATATATCTCTCTCCTTTCTTTCACAAAAATATGTTATTGGGCACATTGTTCCGTAACTCACTTTTCATTCCTTTATCAATACACTGTTCCCTTCTCCCCATGTTAGCACACGGAGATCTCATGCTTTTCGGGATCGGGGCGGAGTTTTTCTATTACAAATTCAATTTCCTAAATAGTTATAAGCTATATACATGGCTGTTCAAATGATCTGCTTCATGTTGGGTGAGTTGTGGTAGTCTATGTTTTTAAAGGATTTGTGTATTTCATCTAATTTGTGAAATTAGTATTTCCTTACTGTGCTTTTGATGTCTGCAGGGTCTGAAGTGATATCCCCTATTTTATTCTGGATCTTGGTACTCTGTGTCTTCTTTTCTTCTTTTTCAGTCTTATTAGAGGTTCATCAATTTTACTGATATTTCCCCCCAAGATCCTATTCTTTGTCTCATTATTTTTTCTGTTATTTTACCTATTTTCTATTTCATTCACTTCTGCTCTTTATTATTCCCTTCTTCTGCTTGCTTTGGATTTATCTTGCTCTTGTTTTTCTAGGTTGTTGAGGTGGAAGCTTAGATGATTGGTCTGAGACTAAGTATACACATTTAGTGGTATAAATTTCCTTCTCAGTACTGCTTTGGCTGTGTCCCAAAATATTTGATATGTTGTATTTTCATTTTCATTCCACTCAGTGTATTTTTAAAAATTTCTCTTGAGATTTTTCTCTTTGACCCATGGATTACTTAGAAGTGTTGTTTAATTTCCAAGTGTTTGGTGATTTTTCTGTTACTGATTTCCAGTGTGATTCCATTGAGGTTGGAGAACACACTTTGTGATTTAAGTTCGTTTAAATTTGTTGAGTTCTTTTTATGGCCCATAACATGGTCTATCATGGTATAAATTCCATGGGCATATAAAAGAATGTGTATTCTGTTGTCATTGAGTGGAGTGTTTTATAAATGTCTATTAGATCGTGATGGTTGATGGTATTGTTGAGTTCTATATTTTTGCTGATTTTCTGTCTAGTTGCTATATCAGTTGTTCAGAGAAGGCTATTGAAGTATCCAAATATAATTGTGGATGTGTCTGTTTTTAAAATTTCAATTCAATTAGTTTTTGCTACACATATTTTGACACTCTACTTTTTGGTCCATACATATTTGAAACTGCTGTGTCTTCTGAGTGGGTCAACCCTTATAGCATTATGTAATATCTTTCTTTGTTCCTGGTAGTTTTCTTTGCTTTAAAGTCTACTTTACCTAATATAATGTAACCACTTATGTTTTCTTTTGATTAATGTTTGCTTAATATATATATTTCCATTCTTTATTTTCAGCCTGCTTATAACATTATATTTGAAGTGAGTTTCTTATAGATAGCATGTAGTTGGATCATCTACCCTGCCAATCTCTGTCTTATAATTGATGTATTAGACCATTTACACTTAATGTAATTATTTACATGTTAGGGCTCACTTTGGCCATTTTATTTTTTGTTTTCTGTTTGTTCTCTCTGTTTTCCATTTCTGATTTCTTTTTTACTATTTTATTTTGCTAAATTTGGGATTTTTTTTTAGCCAAGTATTAATAGTTTTTGGCCCTACTTTTTTTCTCTTCTTTTTTCAGGATTCTGATGACACTAATGTTAGAATTTTTGTTAAAGTCCCATAGATCCCTAATGCTTTGTTCATTTTTTCCCCCAGTTTATTTGTTCTCTTTTATTCAGATTAAATAATTTCTATTATTCTACTTTCTGGTTCACTGATTTTTCCCCTGTCCTTTCCTTTCTGCTGTTGAGCCCATCAGTTGGGTGTTTTATTTCACTTACTGTATTTTTCAGTTCTAAAATTTCCATTTGATTCTTCTTTGTATCTTCTATTTCTTTGTTGAGACTTTTTTCTTTCATTTGTTTCAAGCAGGTTTGTTAAAGCATTTTTATGCTCATTAAATCATTTTTATGATGGTTGCTTTAAAATCTTTGTCAGATAATGCTAACATCTCTGTCATCTCAATTTTCTATTGATTGTCAATTTTCATTCTGTTTGCTATCCTCCTAGTTCCTGGTAAGACATCTTATTCTTTATTGAAACTTTCACATTTTGTATATTATGTAATGAGACTCTGGATCTTACCTTAAACTTTCTTTTTTAGCTGTCTTCCCCTGGTACTGCCCCAGTAGCAGAAGGTGGTGGTGGTGATACCTCATTAATATCAGGAGTGGAATTTCAAGTTCCCCACTCAGCCTCCATTGGTACCTGAGGAGGGAGGTTTCTTATTACAGCTGGGCGGAGGTGGAGTTCTGACTCTCCACTAGGTCTCCAATGATACCTCTCTGAATGGGAAGGGGAGGAATGCCTCGTTACTGCTCCTGTCGTGGCCTCACTGATCCCACGGAAGGTTGGTTGGCCTTCTTACTACTGGTCAGGGGCACAAGGCCTGCCTCTTCACTAGGCCTCCTCTGATACCACCCTGGTGGGCAGGGAAGGAGTGAAGTGTCTCACTACTGCTGGCTGGGCAGTGGAAGTCCAGGCTCCCCTGGCACAGTGGAGTGGGAAAAGGGTCTTGTTACCAAACTGCAAGATTGAAAATCCATCTTCCTACTTGGTTTCTCGGCTTCCTCACCATGGTGGTGAGCACTGGGGAACGTCATTACAGACTGTTGAGGGTGGAACCTTAGGGTCCCTAGACTGTGGGGATGGAGCCACAGTTTTTTCTATGGTGTTTGTCTGGGGTAGAATGGTTATTGTCTAGAAGCTTTCTGTCTTGGCAGGCTTCCCCTTTACTGATTCTTCAGCTAAAGAAGTCAGGCCTTTGTTGGGTGGATTTTTTTGTCTGTGCCCATTGGTGTTTCCAAGTCTGGAATATATGAAGCAAAAATGAAATTGCACTCCTTTCTCAGATGAGACTCAAACCCAGCCAAAACTCAGACTGGGACTTGAACCCACAATCCCTGTCTTAGGAGGGGACTCAAATCTACTGTCTTTTAATTGAAACCACTCACCTGGTGTCAGGACTTACTGAAGCTCAGGTTCTTTTGTCTCTTCACAGAAAGAATTCAGTGAGAGGCCAAATGATAGGCAAAGAGTGAGTTTATTAGCATAGGACACTTGTGAGAGATACAAGTGGGTTGGCAAGGGAGCACAGTCCCAAGAACAAAGAGGGCTACTTTTTATAATCAAAGAAAAAGTGGGGAGGGGAGAAGACCACCTTCTTCCTCATTTTTGGGTAGACGTCAAGGTTACCTCATTAGTTCCTCCTTTGACTCTATGTGGTCTAGCTGAGACTGTCATGGCACTATTTAAATCGTATGTATATTAGAAGAATGGTGGTGACGTATACTATAATATGGTAATTCATGTCAGGTTTCAATATAATGTCCTCTTTCACCTAGTTTCTTTCCCCTTCCACCTATATTACTGTCTTGGCTACATGCAGAAATACTACTCTTCAAGGACCATTAACTCCCTGAGTTCATGTAACAAGATTCAGACCCCATATCTATTGTTTTGTGTTTTAACCATCTGGGTTTGTGGCTGGAATGTTCCTGGCACTTGAATGAGCCTGGTCTTCCTTCAAGGTAGTGTAGATTGTTGCTCGGTTACTGGATTCTTTTCTTGAGTGGTCATTAGTTTACAACAGCCTCCCAAACTCCCTTAAAATTCCCTTTCTGTCTTTAATCCCCTAGTGCAGGGGTCCCCAACCCCCGAGCCACAGACCAGTACGGGTCCATGGCCTGTTAGGAACTGAGCCACACAGCAGGAGGTGAGCAGCGGGGAAGCAAGCGAAGCTTCATCTGTATTTACAGCCGCTCGCCATCGCTCACATTACCTCCTGAGCTCCGCCTCCTGTCAGATCAGCTGTGGCATTAGATTCTTATAGGAGCGCGAACCCTACTGTGAACTGAGCATAGGAGGGATCTGGGTTGCGTGCCCCTTATGAGAATCTAATGCCTGATGATCTGAGGTGGAGCTGAGGCAGTGATGCTAGCACTGGGGAGTGGCTCTAAATACAGATTATCATTAGCAGAGAGGTTTGACTGCACAGAGACCATAATAAATCAGTTGCTTGCAGACTCATATCAAAACCCTATCAGTGAGTGCCAAGTGAAAACGAGCTCAGGGCTCCCACTGATTCTGCATTATGGTGAGTTGTATAATTATTTCATTATATATTACAATGGAATAATAATAGAAATAAACTGCACAATAAATGTAATGCGCTTGCCTCATACCGAAACCATCCCCCCCACCCCAGTTTGTGCAAAAATTGTCTTCCACGAAACCAGTCCCTGGAGCCAAAAAGGTTGGGGACTGCTGCCCTAGTGGGATTTCTAAACGAACTATTTAATTATCCTACTCTACCCGTATCAAAAAGAAAACTCAGTGAATCCATCATCATGTTGTTCCTTGGGTCCTGAGGTTCTTAGCCACTTCTCCACACTTCTTCACCTTTCTGAGTCTTCATATTTTTAAAAATGCGTAAGTGTTCAGGGTTTTTAGTTGAACTTAGAATGAGAAACGGGGGGAAAATGTCTGTTCCACTGTGCTGGAAGTGGAAATCCCTCCAGATCGTTTTCTTTTATAATGGCCACGATGGATCCCATTAGATAAACAGATCATCATTGACTGAACCTATTCCTTGTTGTTGGGCATTTACTTTGTTTCCAGCCTTTGTGTTATAAACAATGTTGCAATGAACATTTTATATGTAGGTCTTTGTGCTTTGGTGTGAGCATATAACAATTCCAGAATTTGTTGACTGAGCAGATTGGATTTCACTTAGCAAGTTGGTTCTTGTGGTGGAAGATTTTGGTGGTGAAGCACATGGAGGAACAGTAAGAGAACAATGGGGGAGGGCGAGTTGGACTGGGACTGACCAGAGGGAGCACGTGACAGGCCCAGACCAGGAAACATCCCCCAATTTATGTCAGCAGTGTTGCCCAGGTCCCTGGAAAATTTTCAACTGGCCTTGGCCTAGCCTGGTCCTGCTGTCCAGGAGGCTCCTCCCTCTGACTGCCATCTTTGGAGGGCTAGTCCCTGAGGCCAGTTTGGGAGAAATTGCACCCTTGTCTCCACTGGCTGATCCTGCCCTGCAGGGACGGCCCTGGTAAGGCTCAGGGGCGCCTCCTGTGCCTCGTTCCCATTGTGATGGAGTTCCCCTGGCTGTACCACGCAGTACACAGCACGCTTTCTACACATCAGCTCATTTGGGGCTCCCTACCAGGCGGGAAGGCAGGCTCAGCCAGGTGTAGTGTCTGGTCTAAGGTCACACAACAGTGAGCGGCAGATGCAGAACTCAGTCCTGGGTGGCCTGGTTCTGAAGCCTGAAATCAGTGGAGGAGCCTGGGGTCCAAAGTGACATTCTAGAATAGGCATATAGGAAAATGTGACCAGTATTTACAATAGCCAGGATATGGAAGCAACCTAAGTGTCCATCGACAGATGAATGGATAAAGATGATGTGGCACATATATACAATGGAATATTACTCAGCCATAAAAAGAAACGAAATTGAGTTGTTTGTAGTGAGGTGGATGGACCTAGAGTCTGTCATACAGAGTGAAGTAAGTCAGAAAGAGAAAAACAAATTCCATATGCTAACACATATATGTGGAATCTAAAAAAAAAAAGGTTCTGAAAAACCTAGGGGCAGGACAGGAATAAAGATGCAGATGTAGAGAATGGACTTGAGGACACAGGGAGAGGGAAGGGTAAGCTGGGACGAAGTGAGAAAGTGGCATGGACATATATACACGACTAAATGTAAAATAGATAGCTAGTGGGAAGCAGCCGCATGGCACAGGGAGATCAGCTCGGTGCTTTGTGACCACCTAGAGGGGTGGGATAGGGAGAGTGGGAGGGAGGGAGACGCAAGAGGGAAGAGATATGGGAACATGTGTATATGTGTAACTGATTCACTTTGTTATACAGCAGAAACTAACACACCATTGTAAAGCAATTATACTCTAATAAAGATGTTTAAATAAATAAATAAATAAATAAAGACTTATTACTTGGAAAAAAAAAAAAAAGAAGACAACATGACCAGAAAGAGGGCTGCCCAAGTCTAGACCTGTGCTGAGGGAGAAGTCCTGAAGGAAGGGAAGTAAGAGGAGGGGAGAAGGGAGGAGCTTGCTCACACCTGGTCACCTGCAAAGACCTGCACAGGAAGATGGGACTGAAAGGGATTCCTGGGGCGGGGGATGACAGTCCCAAAGGGGGCCCCCTGCTGGACTATTTTATAGAGCAATGCAGTGTCAGAGGAGGATTTTGACCAATCCACTCTTACTGGGGGCCTGGAAAACATTGTTTGTCATTAGAGGCAAAACTGCTTTCAGCAGCATGACAAAGGCAAGCAAACAGAGACACACAGACACACCCAGCCCAGACACAGCCAGACACACCACACACACACACACACACACACACACACACACACACACACACAGAGGTATGCGTCAGGCAGATACACCCAGACTGTCCGCTCAGGCGCACACGCACACGCACACATGGAGACAGGCCCCCAGCGCACAAACACACACGTGCGCGTACCACACACACCCACACAGCAGCATATGGAGCAACCCTGCCTTCCCCCATGGTTTCCAGGAGGCTCAGCGGGGGGTGCAAGTTCCACATCTGACTTTCCTTGTGTTCGTTAGACTCTCGGTGTAATTAAATGTTACATTGAATAATCCAGCGCGGGCTCAGTGGTGGCAGAGGCGGCTGTGGTGAGCCAGGCGACGGGGGGCCGGATGCCTGTCTCAGTCCCACCCTTCTCCTCCAGCCGCCTCCTTGTCTGGGACTCTGGAGCAGAGGACCCCTTGGCCACAGGGCCACCTGGCCAGGCCTTGAGGGAGGATGGCGTGGGACAGTGGTCCTGGGCGACCCCTGGGTGTCGTTAGCTTAGGGGTCCCTTGTCTCCCACTCCTGGTGGGGTGGAATTCCCACCCGGGCCTCAGGGGCAGAGGAAGGGCATCCGGACGCTGGGGAGCCCCTCTGTCCAGCAGAATGGCCACCTTGCTCACTTCTCCTGGGGAGAGGAGGCAGGAAGGACTTCCATCCGCCCCCCTGTCTTTTCTTTTAAATGGGTCTGCGACCTACCCTGGCCCGCATGGGAGGCAGCGTGGTGTGGTGGCTACAGGCCACCTGCATGCGTGCTACCTGCTACCCATGTGACTTGGTACAGATTTCTTCCCCTGTGTGCGCTCAGTGTCCTTGTGGGTAAAATAGGGGTAAATGGGAGTACTTACCTCATGCGGTTGTCGTGGGGATGAATTAGGTGCTTAAAACAGTGCTACTCAGAAATGCTAACAATCACCCGGCCCAGCAGTTAAGCCACGCCCTGCACGTGTGGTTCTTCCCCATACAGTGACTTGGGTCACGCCTACTCATCTGCCGAAGGTGAGGTGTTGGAGCCACCGCCAATGACGTCATGGTGCAATCTCGGTCCCGCTCGGAGCCTCGACTCCCTGTCTGTGGAATGCGGTTGCCGGTCACTGTGCCTGGCCAGGTGGCAAGGATGGAGTGGGCTTCTGCGTGGGAAAGAACCCGGCAAACCGTTGGGCGCTGTGCCCAGGGGTAGCTTGGCCCCCTCCCCTCCACTCCTCTTGCCCAGACCTCCCTTTGGGAGCCTGAGCCGTAACCATGTCCCTTCCACAGCCTGCTCCGGGGAGCACAGAGATGGGGCTGCCACTCGGCTCAGAGCCCAGGCAGCCCCTCTGTGCAGGTCGCCTGCCCGCTAGCGAGGACCTGGAATGGAGAGCCCCAGACCCAGGCCCAGATGGTGCTGGGGTGTCCAGCATGATTTCCCATGGCCGCCCCTTTCGGGTGTTGACTTTGAAGCAAATGCCAGACCCTGGTGTGTGCCAGCTAGACAATGGGTGGGGTAGGCTGGGAAGAAGCCACCAAGGAGGCGACATGGCTGGAAAAGAGCCCTCAGTCCAAATCCTCACTGGAAGCCGGCTCCTGTCTGCCACCGCCGGCCTGGATCCCAGAGGCGGTGAGCCCGGGGTGCGGGCTGACTCTCTTTGTGTACACACATGTACACTGGTGCCCACTCGGATCTCCATAAGAGGACCCAGAGGTCCATATGTGACCAAGAGGCAAGACACGCCGGTACAGTTCCCTGGAGTCTCACATGCAAACACAGATGGGCCCACCCGGGGGCATGGGCAACTACACGCTTGCCCACAGAGACACAGAAAGGTCTGAGCTTGCTAGACACACACACACAACTGTGCACGCACGTTCCAGAGGCACCTAGTGACCTCCCACTGCTGGGACCCTTTCTGGCTCTGGAGAGATATGCTACCGTGTCTCCTGTCCCATCTAATCTGCACAACCCCCCCACCACCTTTGGTTTACGGGGGACTCAGAGAGGCTAAGTGTACTGCCCAAAGCCACACAGCCCCCGGATAGCCTGGCTGGGTGGGATCTCAGGTCCTGGTCCCCAGTCCAATGCTATCTGTAGCTTCTCCACTGGCCTCGCTCCCTCGGTGCCCTTCTGCAGCTGAGTCACGGAGAACGGGGTACCTCCAAGAAGAAACTGTGACTTTTGAAGGATGTTTTAAAGATGGAGTGTGCCCTCGGCGCCTCCCCCATCACCCAGGACTCTGAGCTGTGCAGGGGCAGCTTGTGAATATTCAGGACCCACAGACACGCTTCTCTCTTTCTTCCCCCGCTCCTCGTTTTGTGCTGAGTCTTAAGTGAAATTGATCTTTCTTTCTAAGGAAAGAGAAATCTGTCTTTTGTTCTTCCTCTCCCCCAGGGCTCCTCAGAAGAGGAGGCCCCCCGCCCGGTTTAAGGAGCACGCCTCAGAACCAATCGCTGCCTGGCACGGTTCCCGGGGCACTGGGCTCGGGCCCGATGCCATGCGAACAGATGGCCGTGATTGCTGGCAACCCGGAGACCCTGCAGGAGAGTCGCGTATGGGTGTTTACAGCATCCTGGTCCTGCCAAGAGCATCAAAATGGCAGACCGAGTGGCTCCTGGCCCACCCGGGGTAGGGGTAGGGGCAGAGCACATTCCTGAAAAGGAGAAGGAGCCCCCTTCTTCTCCCAAGGAGACCCCTGCCCAGGGCCTAGCACCCAGCATCCAGCCTCCATCACCCAGCAAACCCTCGTTCCGGGGTTGCCATCCTCCCGCTTCTCCACCTCTTGCCTCCACCTCCTTCAAGCGCCCTCCCTGTGGTTCTGCAGGGTCTCACTCCTCTTAGCGGCTCCGCAGGAGAGTCCTCCATTCCTTTAGAAAATGTATGTGAGCACCTACTGTGTGCTCAGCGAGGAGCAACATAGAGGCCATCAAAGCCTCTGTCCTTTCTCAAGGGCTCCCTCAGCTTATATTTAGTTACATGTGTGTTTGTGGCACAAATGCCTGTCCCGTCACTAGGCTGAGCTCCACTAGTGCGGGGTCCTGGCACATAGTACGTGCTCAACAAACCTTTGTTGGAAGATTTAGGGGACCCTGCCCTCACAGAGACTGCAGTCTAGTGGGAATTCTTGCCCTCTCTCTCCCCTCCCTCCTACCCCTGTTGTGGCCTTTGCCTTATTCTGTTTCCCAATTATCCCAAAGCCCCCTGAAGGCAGGGGCCATGGCCTTTGCTTCCCCAAGATGCTGGCTACATAGTGGCTCTTATTACAGAGATCATGTGGCTAACATGGAAATGTAGCTCCCTCAAGGGCCACACAAATGTGCCTGAAAGGCAGGTCCCAGAGAAGATCTTCAAGAATGCTAACCCCACTCTGTTACTCTGCTGCCTATAGCCCATGGAGGTTTCCCCTTTCCTGCTCCTCAGAACGGCATTCAAGGCTCTTCACGGTCTGCGTCACATCCTACCTTTTTTCCTTTTTATTCATTCAAAAGTATTTATTGAGCACCTATCAAATGCCAGGGGCTGAGGACAAGACAAAGAATAAAATCACAAAGTCACTCTTCTCATGGAGTTGATGTTTTAATGGTGGGGTGGGGTGGAGACAAAGGGCAAATAAACAGATGGATGTATTATGTGTATGGAGGAAATAAAAGCCATGAAGAAGGGCAAAGCAGGTCACAGCAAGGCAGTAGTGGTGAGAGTGGGCAGGGATGGCTTCTCTGACATTGGAGCAGAGATCTGAACAAAGTGGGAGGGAGGTTGTGTGCCACCCTGGAGAAGAGCAACCTGGGTGGAGGGAATGGCAAGTGCAAAGGCCCTGAGGCAGGAATGGGTTGGCCTATCTGGATCTCAGTCACAGCAACAACAAGCAGGGATCATGAATTCCAGCGCCCATGGCTCCAGGCAGTGGTCATGAGAGAAGTGAACCAGGCGCCGGTGTGATGACACCAGATCGGTGTTAGGGAGGTGACAGGGAGAGGTGAGGATGGTGGCAGCCGTGGTGTGTCTGTAGCAGGCAGCCGGCTGGCGACAAGGGAATGCAGGCCTGGAACAGCCAATGTATCTCATGTTTCAAGCAAAGCTAAAATCATCATCTTTTAAAATGTGAACTATTCCAACTTTGAAGTGTTGGAAGCTAATTTAAAAATATTTTTAAAAACCCTACTCATGCCAAACAAAACTCAATATAGGCCAGACCCAGCCTGTGAGCAACCAGTTGGCAGCTTTCGATTCATCTATCTGTGAGGTCCCTACTGGGCACGATTCTGATCATGGACCCCAAGCCCAGTGGGCAGCCAGGAGTGAGGTGTTCAGGGGTGAGGGTCTGGGCAGGGCCAGGGGGTCCTCTGGTCCTGATTTAAGGGCCTAAGGGGCCTGGAGGGCTCGTCCAAACACCTGTCTCCAGGGACACCCCTCTCTCAGGCCCACCCCAGTGAGAGCAGAGGCTGGCAGAGGGGACAGATCTGTGTCCCACTTCCTGGGATGGGACCTTGACCTCTCCCACTGACCCACTTTTTCTGGCCCCTGGTAGGTTCCAGCAGCCAGCCGGATGCAGCCCGGCCTGAGGATGTGAGGATGGAGAGCCTTCTGTGCTGGCTTTGCTGGGGACCCTTGTGCTGAATGTGACCCCGAGGATCTTTAACTGGGCGCTACATCCCAGTCCCACTTTCTTTTGGCAAACTCAGGCCGAGGAGGCTGGAACTGCCCTTGTGGGCCCGCCTGCCCTGAAGACCAGCTTTCTCTGAGCAGCTGCATTAGGAATGATTTCCACATTGACAGACACCTGGCACCTCCAGCCAGAGCCCTCTGCCGAGAGCCCCCCGTTCATGCTAATGGAAGTCCCGTGGCTCAGCAAGGGCGCCCTGCTGGAAAGAGGCCTTGGGATGCCCACCTGCAAACATGACCTTTCCCTGTGCAGGAGACAAGATTTCAAAATCAATCTGACCCGCGGGGCCTGTCCATCCACGCCACATTCACCGCTCAGGGAAGAGGCCATGGGCCCCAGGGTAGGCGAAGGTCAATACCGAGTCTGGGGGAGGCTGGCTGATTGGGCCAGCACGCTTGGGAGGTTGCTGTCTGGCCCCACCGCTGGAGCGCCTCACTGCAGAGGCCACGGGGAACATTTCATGTCTTCACTCCATCTTCCCCGATCCAGCTGGACCCAGCGCGGCACTAGTGGCGAACGCATGTACATTGAGCCAAGTTGCAGCCATGCTGCAGAAACTCACCCGCACGTTATTTTCAGCAGAATGGTGAGGGAGGCACTGTGATTATCTCCACTTCACACCCAGGGAAACGGAGGGCAGAGAATGTTAAGCAACTTGCTCAAGTCGTGCTGCTGGGCGGTGGCGGTGCTGGGATTCGAACCCAGGACCTGTGCTTGTCTCTGTGATGCTCCCCAACCCTCTCTCAGGCGCTCAGCAAACACATGGCAGCCGCTGCTCTGTGCCAGGCCTGTGCTGAGGGCACAGAGGTGAGTCACCTACAGTTCCTGCTCCCAGAGGCACTGTCCCAAGGGGAGGGGATGCCACAAGGTCTGGAGGAAGGAGGGCAGATCTGGCATGCTGGGTGATGGACCATGATCAGGGAGGACTCCCTGCAGTACGGGGTCTCTTGACAGAAGGGCAGATGCCCAGGAGCCAGCCCTTTAGTTTGTGTTTGGGGGCAGGCGCTCGGGGGCTCACACCTGTGCATGTCTGGGTGCACGTGTGCAGACCGGAAGGCTGGTCTCCCGGCACAATGTTACCGGGGGACCCTCCCTTCTCCGAAGGTGGGGGGCTCTTGGGGAGCATGAAAGACGCAGATGGAGGTCGATGTCACCAGGAAGGCACTGTCCCAGCAGGCCTCCCTCTGGGCTTGGAGGGGGAGGGGGTTCAGGAGTCACACAATGGGGCCCTGAGCTGGATGTGGCTCTCTGCTGGCCTCTCACCACTAGCCTGCATAAATGGTGGTTAGTTTTTACGGCTTGAATCCCTTTAGGTGCAGCAGGCCTTCTCTGTCTGCCCACAGTCCCCACCTGCCCCTTGGTGGCGCCAGGCTCCACCCTCCGTTCCCTGAGCTGCCTGGCCTCTGAAAGCACTTGCTTCCCACCTGTCTGCTTTAGCAACTTCAAGTTCTTCAGAGAAGAACCTTCTTTACCTAAAGCCGCCTCATGATGGCCTCTCATGGGAAAGCTCCGGGTATAGCTATGCTAACATCTCTGTCTCCTTATCTTACTAAAGAGCCCCTTCCCGTCAGGGGCGAGGCTCATTGATTCTTTCATTCAGCAAAGAGGTGTGGAGCGCCCACTCTTAGTCAGACCCTGTTCCAGGTGCTGGGATTGACGGGTGAGCCACACCGTGGAGAAGCTCCACCCTCCTGCGCTCCCATCTGAGTGGTCCTGGGCAGGTGCGGGGCAGGGCGTGCGCAGTCAGGCCCCAGACTGCAAGCTCAGTCCTTGCCTTGGGCTCTTGCCCCAACAGCTCAGCACCTAAAGCCCTGTTGGGTCTGTTCAGCTGGGGTGGAGGGAGGAAGCCAGCCAGCAGATGCCTCCTGGAGGATTTGGCACCAGCCACCGGCGCGTTAATGGCAACCGAAGTGTTGGGAGGGGAAATGAACAGCCAGGAGGAAGGGGTACCACCATCCTCCCTGAGGCTCAGCCAGGCTGTCACACAGCTAGGAAAGGATGGGCTTGACCCCACGTCTGCCTGACTCCAAGACCGGTGCTGTTTCCACTGTGAGGCCCAGACTCTCACCCTCTCTCTCCTTTCTCGAATCCTGCCTGATCTCCAGGTGCCCCGCCACAGAACAGAGGCCCTGACGGAAGCTTTCTTTGCATTGCCGTGGGCACCACAGAAGCTGGGCGTGAGCTGACGGGGGTCCTGTGTGGGGTGAGCTGGTCTCTTTCTTAATCCTAGGATGTCCCTTCATCTAGGGATGTGTCAGAGGCTGCCTCAAACCTGGTTGCCATCATACGTATTAGACAAATGTTTGTGGATAATTTGTGGATTAATTCACTTGATCAGAAGCCGGCATCTGAGAGGAGCCTGGAGTAGTGAGCAAACCTCTGAAATCAGCCGGATGTGGCCTCAGCGCTTAACTGGCTGTGGGACCTTGGACCTGTTAGCCTCCACTTACTTCTTCATCTGTAAAATAGGTTCCTCCTTCCTCCCTGCAGGGTGGCCGCGAGGATGTCTTAAAGGAAAAGCACCCAGAAAGAGCTCCGCAGATGCCCACAGGGGCTTCTTCTCCCGGAAACCGGGAAGTAGCATGATGGCCGAGAGGGTGGGAAGGTGGGCGACCTGGTGCTGGAGGAAGGTCCATTCGTGAAACTGGGCTCTGAGGAGTGGGTCTCATGCGGATGCTGGAATTAGACAGCCTGTGAATTAGTCAGGCTCTTTGGGTGCAAGTGACAGAAATGTAATCCCAGCTGCCTTCAGCCCAGGGGGGATTTACCAGTTCATGGAATGGAAACGTCCCAAGATGACTTGCTTCAGGAACGGCTTGACACAGGGCTAAGGTGACCACACAGGCTCTGGTTCTTTCTCTTTCTTTGTTCTTTATTGCTCTTCTTTCTGGGCTGGAGCCCCTCACTTGCGAGTGTTTTCCTCAAGCTCACATGACAACCACGAACAGCTCTGGGATGGCATTCTTCCAGGCTCCAAAACATGGAAAAGAAGTGGAAGCCTTGCCCAGCATCCCCCTGAAAGCTCTGAGATGCTCTCTGATGGGACCAGCTCAGTCACACGCCTGACCTACACAGTCAGGTGGCCACTAGGTGTGATGTGCTGATTGGCCAGGACAGGTCATGTGCTCCTCCTGGAGCTAGCGTGGTGCAGCCCGGATCCTGTGGTCTGAGGTTGGGGGGGAGTAGACCCCCAGTCAACTACAGGGTTGTGGGGACTGCCGTCTCTGGGCAGAGGAGCATCACGCCCACCACACTGGACTAATCCAACCTCTGCTTACCGGTTCTTTTGGAGTCAGCCGCCCTCCCCCTGCAACTCTTACCATCCTTAAAAACACAGCTCAAGCCCTAACTGCTGCCGAAAGCATCCTGGTGCACACTCACCCACGGTGCCCTCCTCGGAGCCTCTGTGGTACAGGCAGCCGCGCCACATGACATATCAGACTCCAGACCATTATCGCTCCAGCAGAGCTAAAGCCATTAGTGAAACCTTAGGCCAATACTTGGAAAGCCTAAGGTTTCCGAGTATCGACCTCCTGTCAACCAAGAAATAGAGGAGCTGCCTGACAGTCAGCTGGGGCTGCTGGCCACAAACTGTTCCCCAGAACAGCAGCATCAGGAAAGACTACGGAGGGTCAAACAAAGACAGGACCACTCTGTAATCATGTCTGGACACAGACAGAATGTGAGCTTCATCCAAACCACAAAACTGCCCAAACATCCCCCATCCTGGCTAAAATCTTTCTCTACTAATTGCAACGTCCTGTCTTCTAGGTAAGAATCATTAAGATACCTAGTCATTCAATTACCCACGCTTCCGGACAGCATCAAACCCAGAGAAAGAGCCCCCCCAAATCACTTAACATGAGCCAAAGTCCCAAAATAATCTTTCTAAAGCCCTGTTCCTGAGCCGCCCAGGGGTGTACATTCTCCACCATAGCAGCTGGCCTTTAAACCCAACTTTGTTGGACAAACGGTGCATTCTTGGTGCTCTTTGGCTGCAGGGTATTGTACAGTTCTGCAGAAGAGGTGTTCTTATTCTTATTTCACAGGTAAGGGAACTGGGGGTCAGAGAAGTTAAGAAGTTGCTCAAGGTCACACAGCAGGAGGGTGGGGAAACTGGAGTTCCCCAGTGCTCTTCCCCTTAAAACCCTCTTCTCATTTGTCGTTTCTTGCTTTATTTATTTATTATTGGTGTGTGTGTGTGTGTGTGTGTGTGTGTGTACATGTGTGTATTTTGCAGTAATCAGTGCTGTTTGGGACGTAAGTGACAGAATTCACCTGAAGCAAGCCCAGGCACAGTTGGGTTTGGCTGCAGGGTCCTGTGGTAGCTGGTGGAAGCTGAAGGCTGGAACGTGTTGGGTTGTCCTTGCTCAGGGTTTCACTCCTCTAAACCGTCAGCTGAGGCTGTGTTGGGCTCCTGCAGAAATTACACATAGCATGGGGTTAGGGCTGGAGGAGTCCCTGCAAAGGAGAGACGAGGTCCGGACAGAGAGTACTGCTTGTTTTCCCAGCTGGTTGGAGCAGGCAGTGGCACCCTTGTCTGGAGGCCTGGAGCCTCTGCTTCCTGTAGTGACTCCAGGCAATCCCTACCTCACACCATGAGATGCCATATAGTTTACAGGGGCCTCAAGTGTCTTTCACATCCAAGATCTCTTTCCTCCGCCACCAGCAGGGGGGAGGGGGTCAGACAGGTGTGAGATGGACTCATTAAGTGGCCAGTCACAGGACTGGCCTGGTCACCACTCCTGGGTCCAGCTCCACTTGTCCAGCACCCAGGGGCTCTCTGGAGTCTGGCCAGGGGGGTCAGACCCCACGACAGCAGGGAAGAGCCAGACTAGGGCCACGTGGAACGTGGTCCTCAGTTCCAGGCACCCCATGCCCAGGCTGATCTCAGGGGCTTTCCAGCCCTCTTCGTCCCTCTCCTGCCCAATCCCCGCTCCCAACCCTCCCTGTCCCCTGCCACCTGCTGTTTCCCTCTCAGCCCCCCTGTTCCTCTAAAGGCAGCCTCTTCTCAGCTTCTCTGCCTGGTTCTAGAATCTCCTGGGCTCTTCCTGTCACCTCCAGCTGTTGCGCCACCTTCATTAGTTCACTGGCTAGAGCGCTGCGCATTGGGCCACCCGACCCCTTCAACGGTTCCTACAGCTTTTCTACGTGCTTTGGCTTTCTCCCTCCTTTCCGAATACCCTACGTGCCACCACAATGAACTGGCAAGCGTATCACTGTGTCCCTGGCTATGTGACAGTGTGTCTGTGAGTGTGTGTCTGTGCCTGTTCCCAGGTATGTCTGTGTGCATAGCTCTGTGTATTGGCTCTACAATCCATGCTTTCTTCCCTCCCCGCTTTGGCTATTTCTCAGCCCTTTTGGCTGTGCCCAGGACTTTGCTTGCCTATGAGGTGGGCCTAGGGGTGCTCTGCACTTGATGGTGGTGATCTCATCTTGCATTTGGACCGCTCCTTCAATCTCCAGGGCACTTCCCCCTTTGTTACCTAGAAGCAGCCCTGTGGACCAGACAAGGTGGTCCATCTTGGTTAGTGGTGGTCCACTAACCAAGTCACTCCCTCTCTGAACCATCTTTACTTGGCTCAGAGAGGGAGTGACTTCGTTAGTGTCACACATGGCTGGCTCACAACACCTTAAAATAGATAGGGCCAGAAGAGAACTCAGGTATCCTTTTACCCAACTCCTCAGTTCTTGGTCCTGAATGGACCTCAGATCGACCCTATTATCAAGGTCCCTGTAAGAGTTGATTATTATTATTGTTATTTTTTGGTTGAACCACATGAAATTGCCAACATTGACGATTTTTGATCCACAAGAAAGTCAATATCATTTGGTTCAGCATAATAATAATTCTGTTTTTTTTTTTTTTTTGCGGTACGTGGGCCACTCACTGTTGTGGCCTCTCCAGTTGCAGAGCACAGGTTCCGGACGCGCAGGCTCAGCGGCCATGGCTCATGGGCCCAGCCGCTCGGCGGCATGTGGGATCTTCCCGGACTGGGTCACGAACCTGCATCCCCTGCATCAGCAGGCGGACTCCCAACCACTGCGCCACCAGGGAAGCCCAATACTAATTCTTAATTCTACAGTACCCTTGACAGCCATCCAACTCTGGAGTTCGTTGGAGATTGGCCAGTGACTCACACTTTCTTATGTGCTATCCCCCAGTTCTACAGGCACAGGGAAGGAGGGGATCTTCCCAGGCTGCCCAGGCAGTGACAGAGAGCCGAGACCCCGATGACCTGCGCCCTGGAATGAAGTGCTTTGCCTGGAACCCAGCTCCCCTACTTCCAAACACTCCTCTCTTCCCAGGCCCCCACCTCCTAATCTGCCGTCAGCCCCCTTCTCTGTTAACTGGAAGGAACTCATATTTCCTTCCAAAAAATACTGCAAAAGCACCTACGCTGTGCCAGACACAGAGCACCAAAACTGAATGAAATCGATGGGGTTCCCAGCCACAGTCAGTCAGGTGTGAGACAGAAAACCAAGTAGGTACGAAGTGCACGCGTTCCAAATGCTGAGGTTCAGAAAAGGACACGGATGGGCCCTCCCCCGCGAGAGCGGACAGGAAAGGCTGCCTCGCGGAGGGGGTGACATTGCAGCTGCCACCTCCCTGCAGGTCCTTCAACACCTACCTTGCCTTTTCGAATCTGTGCTTTTGTGCCGTCCTGGCCTCTCGGCCCGTTCCTCGGCCGCGGGTCTGGGGAAGTTTGAGCCCCGAGGCTGACGGCTGTCTTGTAACTGGAGTGTTGAAGCCCCTTAGGAGAAAACGTGGCTCATCGGGTTCAGTGAGAGCCACCTGTCTCCCAAGCCTGCCCCCAATTCAGCCCACCCCGCTTCCAGGCAATTAACGTAGGACTTTTTCTTTTAAGGAAGGAATAAGAGTTTTGACATTTATTTCCTTGGCCTTTAAGAGGCTGGAGCTGTGGAGTGTGTCACAGACTGGGCCGGTGTCTGTACCACGGGTGAGGTCTCCTGCCAGGAGGGCGCAGGTCCCAGGCCTTCAGTATTGCTGGCTGTGGGCAGGTGTCCATCAGAGTGGAAACTGCCACTGACCTGGATGCCTCTGTATCCCTTGGGAAGGCTGAGGGGTCCCAGAGCTGGAAGGGATCCTCATGAAGAGAAGGAGAACATAAGGACACAGGGAAGCCCGGGAAGGAGGTGCTGAGGCCCAAGGCCACGACCGTATGCAAGGGGCCCTGACTGATGCTGAGGGGTTTTGCGTCTGCAGCTCATGGAAGCTCGTGGCTAGCCCCTGAGGCGGATTGCATTGTGATTCCCATTTCACAGATGAGACTGAGGCTCAGAGACGTGCCCAAGGGCCCTCTGCTGGTCCCCCCGCCCGCCTTGGGGGGTGTGACCCCAGGGCCTGTGCCCTTAGCTGCAACAACTTCTGCTTCCAGACTCACCAGGGTCCGGGCCCTGCAGACCAACCCTCTCCTGGAGGCAGCGAGGGTCTGCTAGGGCGCAGGGGCAGACAGACAGATGGACGGCACTGAGCATGCATGCATGTTGCCCCAGAACCTTGGTCTCTATGTGCATGTGTGTGTGCGCTGGGGGTGGGTTCTGTCTGAATCCTT
The DNA here is from genome assembly GCF_039906515.1 of Pseudorca crassidens. Taxonomy (NCBI): domain Eukaryota; kingdom Metazoa; phylum Chordata; class Mammalia; order Artiodactyla; family Delphinidae; genus Pseudorca; species Pseudorca crassidens. Next base: position 28,197,990 of record NC_090315.1, on the reverse strand, counting down.
CCCCCCGCTGCCCCCACCGCCCATGTCCCTCTGTCTTGACCTCAGTTTCTCTCTGTCTGTGGCTCCCAGGGAGTCTCTGATTTACTCTTTCTTGTTCTCCCTCTCCTCCCCTCTGTCCCCTCCTTTCTCTCCCTTGTCTCTCTCTGATGTTCTCTCTCATTTCCTCTCCCTAGTTCCCATTTTCTGCCCGGCTCTGTCCCCTCAACCCTCTGAGGGTGTGTATCGTTCATGGTCTCCCTCCAAGGCTCAGCGAGCCCAGCACATATGGCCCTGTGTGACCTTCACATCAGGGCACACGGCAGGCAGGGCTGGGGTCTCGTCCCGCCTGGCTGGGGAGGCTGAGGCCCAGAGGTAGGCGTGCCGTCACGGGCACATGGTCACTGGCTGGCAAGGGGCCGGGGAGCTGGATGAGGACCCCAGCCTGTGTGGTCCAGGGGAGTGTGGGCCCCTGTGTCCATGTGCTTGTAGCCATGTGTGCCCTGAGGAGGGGATCCTGCCATGCCTCCCCAGCCCCTATCCCGGCACTGAACACCAACTATCCCACAACAGACACACACAGGTGTCCCCCAGCCTGTGTCCTCTGGGACCCCCCGTCCTGCTCCATGGCACCCAGAGGGGGTGCTGCTTGGGCTCCTCTCTGCTCTGCCCACCCTCCGGCCCTTGGGCAGGGCTGGGAGACTCTGATTAGTTGAGTCTTGGAAGGCCTCGAGGCTGGTGCCCGCTTTCTTCCTTCCATTCTCCACCCTCCCCTCTGTGCTGGGTGGCGTGACAAAGTTATTTCTGAGAAATGTTATTCGATAAATCCCCACAGGATGCCTGCCCTGAGTGAGAGCTGTACGGCGCCTTGTCTGGTCTTCTGCACGTCAGGGGCCTGAGGACGAGAAAGACCCTCCTGAGGGGCAGGGAACGGGACTCCAGCCACAGGCGTCCCACTGGGCCAGCCCTCTGTCACCTGGATGAAGAGTTAATGCACTTGCAGGCAGAGCCCGAAGAGCCCCTCCTCCTGCAGGAGGTGGAATGAGAAGCCTGGGAGGAGGCCCCATGCGAATCCCTGCCATTCTCTGTCTTGAAAGGACTCCAAGTTTCCTCAGTTTAAAGGGAAAGAAATGAGTTTCAAGTTGGAAAACTTGATGCGTGTCCAGTGTCTGGGAGCCATTGTCAGCCTCGCAGGCCGGAGGCGGGGAGGTGGGGGGGGGGACATGAAAGTTGCCTCGGAGGGGAGGCCAGAGAGGCAGGCCAGCCCGGGCGCAGGCTGGGGACACCCTGCCCTCACCTGCTTCAGAAGCCCCCTTGGAAGCTCCCAGGTAAAACCCCTGCTCCCTCCCTTTATCCCAAACCTCTTTTTTGAGGTTTGGCTGCAGTTTTTGATCTTAACAAGTTTTTTTTTTTTTTTGTCATCTTTGCCAGGGCTTTTACAATGCGATTTCCTTTTATTTTAAAAACGGTGGCTTTCAAGCCTCCTCTCATCTATGATTGTTTCATGTTTGCAGGTTTCTGGAAGGTTTGGAGCTGGACCCTGGGTGGGCGACTTCCCATCTGCTCCTTGCTCTGCTCGTGGGCTTGGAAGGGGTGTGGGCCTCGGAGCTGCGGCCTCCTTTTCAGCGCCCCCCCAGCTGGGCCGGTGTGATGGGGAAAGAGGCGGGGCTCCCGTCCGCCTGCTTCCCCTGGCCTCCCCTCTCTCCACACAGCAGAACACTTCATGGTGGGAGGCAGGCTGCCTGATTTCCATCCTTGGGCAGGTACTCGCCCACCTAGCTGCCCCATTTGTGCAATGGGAATAGCAGTTGTACTCTAAGATAATAGTAGCAAGTACTCATTAATACTCTAAGTAACATTACTCTACGATAATAGCAATAAGCCCTTCATAAGTACTTACTAGTACATAGTATAAGTAATAGTACTATCAGATGATACATGGAAAGTACCTGGCACAGAGCCCGGTGCAGAGCGGAGGATTAAGAACGGTACCTTTATAAGAGGGCAAACCCTTGATCTCCCAGACCTCGGAGAGCTGGCCCTTAGCTCTCTATCCCGCCTCATCTGCTCTTCACAAGGTGCCAGCAGGGTGGCATGACTCACCTTGCACCTGCCCCATTCTGGATCTTTGCTGACCCTGTTCCCCCTTCCTGCGTCCCTCTTTCACACGTCCTCCTCATGCTGAAAGCCGCCTCCTTCCCTCTAGGGTCAGCTAAATGCCACCCGCTCTGAGATATCGTCCTTCACTTCCCCCATCCCAAATAAGTATTAATCACACCTTCTTCAGTGGTTGTATGATTGAATTTGGTTTTTATTTTACTCAGTGATGCAGCAAGTGTGGGTTTGGTCTGGCTTTGGAAGCAGGAAGATTTGGAACGGAATCTAATTTTTGGTAGGTGCCAGCTTTCCCCTTTCCTAGCAGTGCAACCATGAGCGTGAGCCTTAACCCTTTGGAGCCTCAGTTTCCTCACCTGTACCTGGGGGTGGCTATACCCTCTGTAGCATAAGCTCCAGGAGAGAGTGGCTTTCTGTTTCTTACACTCTGCTGTATTCCCAGCAGAGGTACATAGCAGATGCTCAACAAATAACTTACCATAAACAAAGGATCACTGGGTTTATAGAGTTCTTTACTTGATGGCAACACTCTTTATCATGTCCGTTATCATTGAGAAACTCATTCATTCACTCATTCATTAAAGGAGGCAAAGATTGAGTGGCTATAATGGATAGGGCACTGGGTCAGGCACAGGAGGCCTCCAGAGGAATGGGGGACATTTCCGCCCTTGTAAGGGGTCAAAGATGAGATGGATCTGTAGGCAGAGTGATGCCGTGACCCAGCAGCGATGGACCTGACTGATCCCATCAGTTCAGAGGCCATATGAAGTTTCTCTTGTCCATTGACTCTGTAGGACACAGCCCATGTTCTGCACACTGTGCATGCCTAGTAAATGCCCCAGAAATGAATTAAGAGTGATCCTTAGAAGCCCATTCCTTGAAAGTTTCCCTTCAACTTAGCCAATTCCCAGTGCCCTGAAGCCAAAAGGCAGCTTTCTACTCTATCCTGAAGCTTTCTTTTGTAAGCTCAGCTGCCCCAGAAAACCCAAAGTAGGTGTGGTTTGGGGACTGCACCTAAAGTAACAACTTATTCACTCGCTAGCCATCAGACGGTTGGTCTGTCTCCTGTCTCCTCTCCTCTTTTGCTTTTTGCATACCTTTATTATCCCTAAAAGGCAGAACATAAAGAAGCTGAAACATCATTTTGGTGTTCCCCAAAGTGAGGATTTTCAGATGCTTCTTTCAAAATCCAGCTCGGGGGCCTCCAGGAGCACCTCAGCCCATGTGCCCACGAGACCTACACCGTGACACCCCCGGATCTGCATTTTGGAGCCCTTTTCTGCAATCAGTCCAGCTCTCAGCTCCCACCCCAGCCCATGTGGCTCATTTCCCACCTCCAGGTTTTTATCTGTCCTGCCCATTGAACTTTAAAAGCTTCCATCTCCTTCTCACTATTCAAGTTGATGGTGGACATCTCCCACTGCTTGTGCAGCCTCCTTTCCCATTTGTGGGATCAAATATACTCCTTTGCTATCTTCCTTTGGGGAACCACACTCTCCCTCACTTGCAGTCCTTGGGCGTTAGGTGGGATGGATGTTACCCTCTGTTTCCAGGGGTGAAACATGTGACCCAGGGCTGACCAGTCAGAGCATCAGATCCTTCCAATCACATGAATGGCTCATGGATGCCCACATGGCCCAAGAGAAGCCAATCAGGCCAATCACCACCACTCTGCAGTCTCAAAAAGATGCCCTCCCTGCCACTGGTCATGGAGAGGGGAGGATAGAAGCTGGTTGTTGGAAGGGACACTGTTTGAAGACAGCCTGCCTGCAAATTATGAAAGACAGATGGGAAAAAGAGAGTTAGGTCACCGTATTCTGCGAGTCCTACCTACCCTTGGACTTTCAGTTATAAGAGCCATTGAATCCTGCATGCGCGTGCGCGCACGTGCACACACACATACCTAGGTTTCCTTTTTTCCTTAAGCCACTTGGAATTAGATTTTCATTTCTTGCAATAGAAATACCATTTGCTAGAGCCTCTGATGGATCTGAAATTCCAAGCCCTAGAAGCAGGAAGACCGGGAAAATGGCACCAAGGCCCCCCTTACATAGTGGGATTCCAGGTCCAGGTGCCTTTTTAAGCAAATTATCCTCTGCCTTTCTCATTGGCCTTGCCTGGCAGAGAGGGGGCACCTGTCTCCTCCTTATTTGAGCTGAGAGGGGGACACCACAGAATGAGTGATTCCATTTCACCTTCTCTTCCGCTCGGGGTGCCAGGGGCCTCCCTCCTTGGATTTCTATATTGTTTTACCTTTTGCTTTTTTCAGATTTACCTTCCTAATTAGGTTTCATGCAGGCAAACATATTAGGATTAGTTTGTAATCCTTGAGCTCACAGACAGTGAGGGTGGGACAGCCTCGGGGTGGGCTGGAGGCTGGGAGGAGGTTTGCTGTGGGAAATCCACAGAGTGGGCAGCACGTGGGTAACGAGGTGTGTCCACACATGAAACGGGTTTCAGTTGTATCGTTGATTCATTTGTTTAATCCACTGTTATGAATTATTAGTTATGTGCCAGGTGTTGGCAAATAGGACACAGTAACTGTCTTTCCAGGTCCCCAGTAGAGGGAAGAGAGAAGTCAGCAGGACAAATCAGTCTGGTGCGGACAGGTTGGGCCGCTGGGTGCTGGGTGCTGTGGGATGTTGTGTCTCGTCTGCTGAGGCTGATGCCCCCGCTTCTCCAGCCCCCTGGCAGGTAGAAGGGCTTCTTCAGAGAAGGTTGCTCCACATCCCCTTTGCCTGTGTGTGCCCTCCCTGATTCCAGCACTTGAGCTCTCCACCCCCCCACGCCAGCCATGCTTCCCAAAGCCCACCCTCCAAGCGGCTGGGCCAGGAGTAGCTCCAGGCTGTGTTGGAGCTGACATCCCCCTCCCCTCCCAACCATCCAGGCCGGGAAAAGCCTCGTTCATGGGTCCAGACTTCCCCTTTCCTTGGGGTGAGCCCCTTCGGGGTCCTCAGCATCCCTTCCAGACAGGGGTCGTGGTCAGGACCCTGTCAATTCTCAAGGCCCTGTGCTTTAAGGAAGATGAGGGCAAGTGTCAGTTCTTCTCCCTGGCACCCTGGCACCAGGGCAAATGTGTCCACAGCATGGGAGGTGGGCGGTTGGGGGATGGGAGAGGTGGGAGTGGAGGAGTGGGGGGTGTGGAAGGGTAGCCTTGGTCAGGTCCCAAAGGTGTGGCCACACTCTTCCCTTAGCCACGGGTGCCCATTCACTGGACACTTGCCCACCCAAGGGGGCCTCTTGAAAGGCCTCTTCGTGAACAGAGGAGATCTGCTCCAAGACGGCTAGTGCCTGCACCTCCACAGAAAGCATCTCTGCAGCTTGCAGACAGCCCCTAAAGTTCTGCTGAGTGGGCCCTGGAGCTATGGGCTGAGTCTCTGAGGGACACAGCTGATGGGCTGCCCAGGCCTCCCCTTGACCCCCACTTCTCCCATCGGAGAGGACAAGGTCTGTTCCAGAGGGCTGGGTGTCACCACACTGCCTTAGGACTGGAGAGCCTTCTGAGCTGGGGCCTCTACGGGGCAGGGGAAGTATGGGCACACGGTGGTGAAGGATACTTAGACCTTTGCAGGGTGCATGGGAGCCTTTGGATGGGGGGTGCCTCCCATGAGGAGAGCACGAGACCACCTGCTCTCCGTGTTGCCTGTAGTCATCACTGACAAATGACCATTACAGGGCCCAGAGCTCTCCGAATCCACCCGGAAATTGAAGCCCAGCTTCCTCGGAGTGGGCCAGAGGTTGGGTGCTTATGGCCCATCTCTTTCTTGTCAGAGGAGCTTACATCTGTTAGTAACTGTAAAGTGATGAGTTAAATGGGGTTGAGATGGCTAGAAGCTCTATCCTCTACCTAATGACGCTGCAGGCCCTTTAGCAGTTCTTGGGCTTGTGCACAGGCAGGCTTTGGGTGACTCCCACCTCTTGGAGGGGGTCATCTCTCCCCATACCCACCCGGGCCCAGTACAGTGCAGAAGACTCAGCTGTTGCAACCGGGAGGCTTGGGGCGTGACTGCGATAGAGGCTGGGAGGTGGAACTTCTGCAGCCCCTGCCCCCTTGCCTGGCGAGGGGCATCAGCAAGGCTCTGGCTCAGCTGGGGGTGGGGCTCCCACCACCGCTGAACTGAGCACATCCTGGGAAGGCACCGAGCCTGACCTCCCACATTAGAGCTGGAGAAACTGCGGTGGCTTGGGAGGAGGTTGGGGTTCTCTCCTGCTTCCTGCCTGGGTAGGCAGAGGACGCCAGGAAGGAGGGCTTCTCAATGCTGGCTGCACAGTGGTCCTGCCCAGAGACCCCCGGGATGTTGGTGGGGTTGGGGCACTGGGCATGGGTCTCTTTTACAAGCCCCTAGGTGACTCCGATATGCACCTGAGAACCACAGGGTGGTTACACAGCGTGGTTAAGGCGAGTAGCTCTGGCCTGAAACTGATGTTGCTAATGAATGACGTGATCGGATTCTGCCAGGTCACACGGCCTAAGGCCATAAGAGGGCCTTTATGATAAAGGACATACAGAGGACTTTAGGATAAAGGCCTTTAGGATAAAGGGCAATAATGATATATGTTTACCTGTTTTTTGCTCTCACCTGATATGGCAGGGCTCCCAGAACGCTGTCAAACTGTCACTCGATTGTTTTAGGGACTCTCTAGACTTGTCTCACGTGGGCTCATAAACAAACCTGTCAGCTACCAAGTGACGTGGGACAGGCCTCTCCATTATGCTTTGGGTCATCTGCCTGAGAAGCTGTTTGGAGAGACCCAGCCCTGCATCTGGAAGCCCTGCTGTCCAGTCCCTTGCTCTCTGTGCCTGCACTGGCTCCTATCCCTTTCAGGCACCATGGTGTCAGCTGGACACATCTTAGACCCTCTGCTGGGCCCAGCCACCTCGATTGGTCCATCCTGTCTGCTGGTGCCACAGCTGCCTCTGAGCCTCGTGTCTCTAATGCCGATGGGCTGAGCTCAAGCTCCCAAAGGGTCCCCACATTGTGGAGTCCTCCCAGCCCTGAGCTGCAGTGACGAGCATGTTCTTCTGCCCCAGTCTCTGCCGCTCTCTCTCGTTGGTCTTGGTGTCTTCTGAGTTTCCATAAAAACCATTCTTTCAATTTTAGTTGACAGCTTTTCTCTCTCCCAATTTGGAACATGAATCTAGGGGGCATAGTCAGGAGAAAAATCTACAAGCCAGACGCTAGAATCCTGGCCCCCTCACTGCCTCATGCTTGAACCTTGGCTGTAAGTCTAAGCTGGGTTCTGGCTCTCCCTTTAGAAGGAACTCTAAGGACTTCCTTGGTGGTCCAGTGGTTAAGACTCCATACTTACCCTGCAGGGGGTACGGATGCGATCCCTGGTCGGGGAAATAAGATCCCGCGTGCCACGCAGTGCAGCCTAAATAAATAATAAATAAATAAATAAATAAATAAAAGGAATTATATTCAAGGGGCTTCTCAAATCATCATTCAGGTGGACTTCTGGTCTACCCCAAACCCAGCTATGTCCAGTTTCCATTAGGAGACATGATTTAGGTTCAAGCTGCCCCTTCAAATCCCTATCTAGCTTGCATCATTGCTCATTCCTGCCATGCCTTGTGCAGGCCCTTTCCATCTCTTTATGCTGCCATCATCCTCAGGCTGGCTGCGTGGACTTGCAGGTAGAGATGATCATCCCCCGAGAAAGAAGAAGGTGTCTGCCACCACATCTACCCCCCAGCACCAGGCCCTGGTGAAGACAGTGAAAACCATGAAAATCTCCCTCCACACTTTTGCATACTTGTATTAGTTTCCTGAGTCTGCTGGAACAAATTACTACAAGCTTAGTGACTTAAATCAGCAGGAATTTATTCTTGCAGTTCTGGAGGCCAGAAGTCTAGAATCAAAGTGTTAGAAGGGCTGTGCTCCTTCTGAAAGCTCTAGGGAACAATCCAGTCCATGCCTCTTCCAGCTTCTGGTGGCCCCAGTGTTCCTTGACTTATGGCCACATCGCTCCACTCTCTGCCTCTGTGGTCACATGGCCTCCTCCTCTCCTCTGTGTGTCTCTCAAAAAGACACTAGACCTTGCGTTTAGGTGCACCTGACTAATCCAGGATTCTCCCGTCATCTTAAGATCCTTAACTTCATTATGTCTGCAAAGAACCTTTTCCCAAATAAGGTTGATTAACAGATTCCAGGGGTGGGGGGGGGGTGTGGACATATCTATTGGAAGGCCACAATTCAACCCACTCTAATATCCTTTAGCTGTGTCAGCTGTTGTGTCACCACAAAGGTGGTGGGGAAACTGCCCTCGTAGACAAACAAGACACCCGAGCATCTAACAAAGGGGAATCCATGTGCGGCCCTGGAGATGAAGCCACCACCCGGCCATGCAGAGCCTGCTTGGAGGAGGAAGATTTAGGTCTGCTTTGGGGTTTACTTCTAACGTTCTCTCCTGTTCATTTCCCCACTGTCCCATTTGGCCTTGATTACCTGAATTTTTCTGTGATTGCAGAATTCTGTCATTGTGCCTTGTCTGACATCTGAAACAGCAAGTGGCCTGCCGGGCATTGAAAAGGAAAAAGTTTCTGGAGGACCCACCTGGGGCTAGAAGCCTTGAAATGCTGTGGGTCTGGGGCTTGTGAAGGGAAGCTGCGATGGGGGAGGGCTGGGTGAAGGCAGGGACTGGCCCCAAAGGCCAGAGACGGTCTCCTGAGCCAGACTCGCAGCTCTCGGGGGGAGGGGGTGATGGTATGTGTGTGGGCGCACATGAGTTGCCCACCCTGGGCACTTGGGGTTCTCTCGGGCCCCAACTGAGAAACCCCTATTGCTGCCTTTCCCGAGCCCCCAGGCCTGAAAGCTCGAGGCCCAGGGAGAATAAAACAGCCTGGGCAAAAAGGCTCCAAGGCAGTTCAAAGACAGAGAGAGACTGGAGATGAAGTTTTCAAGCCACATCCAAGGGGAGGGCTTTTCATCTGCCAGGCTTTGAATCGGGAATCAAGGCAGCAAAGTTACTACCAGGTTAAAGTTTAAATGGCACAGAAAGGGGAGACGGGAAGATGAAACAACGGCCGTCTGGCCAGGGGAACAAAGCCAGAACCCAGCCTGGGCACCCGGCCGCAGAGGCGCTGAGTTGCAGCAGTCCCAGCAAGGAGGGGCCATGATGCTGCCATTGCTCAGCTTAAGAAGGAAAGTAATTGAAAGGAAAGGTGAGCCAAGGAGAGGCGGCCTGTGCGTGCGACTGCCTGGATCGTTAGAAAATAATTTAAAGGGAACAGGCCCATCAAGCCGTTTCTCTTATGGAAATGCCATCATTGAAGAGAAAGCAAGGGGAGGGTGGGGGAGGCCTTTTCATTCTTTGAAAAAGAGTGAGTTTTTTTCCACTCACCAAGTGCAGACTTGAAATCTCTTTAGTTTGCAAACTTGCTTTGCTCCCTAACTGCCTGGGCTTGGGGCGGGAAGGGGAGGGTGTCTTCTGGTCTTCTCCAGAACCTTGGGGGTTTGGGGAGCTGGGAATTTTGGAGGGACCACATGGTTGCATCTGTACAAGCATTTCATTCCGAGACAGACTTCCTGATTCCTTGGGAAGCTTAGCCCTTTGTGCAGCCGTCTCCCTCGTTCTGAACACTCCCCTTGCATCTGAATTGCCCCTAGTGTACTGCTGCTTAACTGGCTACCAGCTCTGACTTCTTGAAGGTAAGAACAGGTGAGTCAGCATCCTCCCCCAGAGGACACAGGTGTACCTTCCATCCACACTTTTCTAGATGAAACTTCCCTGTCTCCATTATCTGACTGGACACAAGAGGAAGCTCCCTGATAATGGTGTTTCAGCCTTCTGCAGCTAAAACACATTAAAAAATGTCAACATTCATCAAGCACCTATTCTGTGCCAGATAAAGTTTAGTGAGTAAGACACAAATCTTTATGTTTAGGAACCTATAGTCTAACTGGGGAGGTGAGCAAATAAACAATAACAATGCAGACTGATAAGAACTATGACAGAGGAAGCATCGTAGCAGGAGTGCTTAATCTGGTCTGTGGGCCATCAGGGAAGGCTGCCTGAAGAAGCATATTTGAGTGGATATTTGAGTGGAGTTGTGAAGATTCACTTGCTGTTAGTAAGGAACTTCTACTTCCAGCCAAGATGGAGTAATATGGACTAAATTTACTTCCTGAGAGTTTCCAGGCTATGGCACAGGAGGGGGAACCTGGAGAAGACTGGTAGACTCCGCCTGTTGAGGAGAGAGAGCTGAGAGTCTGGGAGCCAAGGTGGCTGGAGTTTGCCGGAGAGACAAGCTGAAAGGAGAAAGTGGCACAGAGAACTCTGGAGATCTGCAGGGAGCCCTCCTCAAGTATCTAGCAGAACATCAATCAGCACATGCATGTGGGGAAGGTAACTGAAGCCTAGGAATGAACCGTCCAAAGGGTCAGAGTGAAGAGTGCCCTAACTGTGCCCAGAGTAAGGCACAAGATTATTTACAGGAACACAGAAACATCCACCATACAAAAAGATGAAATTTATTATGTCTGGCATCCATTTACAAATGAGCAGCCATGTAAAGAAGCAGGGAAATATGACCCGGGATGAGGAGAAAAATGACTCAATCAAAACTGACCTAGAACTGGTGCAGGTGTTAGAATTATCAGGTAAGGATATTAAAACGGTTCTGATGATATTCCATATATTCAAAAACTTAATTAGAGATACGGAAGACGTGAAAAAGACCTAGAGCAAACTACTAGAAATGAAGACTACACTTACTGAGACTGAAAAGTATGCTGGATGGGATTAAGGGAGGAGGTTACACATTGCAGAATAAAAGATGAGTGAACTTAAAGAGAGCAATAGAAACTTTCTAAAAGGAAAGAAAGAGAGAAAAAAATAGTAAAGACAGTAAATAGCATAAATGAGTTGTGGGATAGTATTCAGTGGCTTAAAATACATGTAATTAGAGTTCCTTAAGGAAGTGGGTGCAGTAAACACAGATGAAGTAATAGTAGCTAAAATTTCCCCAAATTTTATAAGAACTATAAACCCACAGATCCAAACAGCTCAATGAACTCCAAGCACAAGAAGCATGAAGAAAACTACACCAAGGCACATCATAACCAAATTATTCAAAATCACTCTTAAAGAGAAAAATTTTAGAGCCAAAGAAAAAAACACATTATGTATAGAGGATTACAGCAGATTTCTCACCAGAAACAATGCAAATGAGAAGACAGTGGAGTAACATCTTTAAAACACTGAAAGACTGTCAACTCAATTCTCTACCTAGTGAAAATGTTTTTCAAAAATGAAGACAAAATAGAGAGCAGATTCTGAATATATGGTGGAGTAGGAAGCACCAGGAATCTGTTTCTCTACCTGGACAATAATTACATTGACAGAATCTATCTGATGTAATTATTTTGGAATTCTGGAGTCTATTGAAAGATTGCAACTTCGAAGGGAAGGCTCTGGTGGTAAACTGCAGTTAATTTTGGTCAGTTTCAGCTTGTAGCATGGTAGCAGCTCTCTACCTCTCATCCCCATGCAGCCATGCTTGTATTCCTGGAGCAGCTTGAATGCAGCTTGTGGGAGTCAGGATGGGCAAAAAATACCTATCCTCCAAATATAGGGAATCTGTGCTCTGATTGATGCTTTTAATTACAGGGGTGCAGACAAAGAGGTGGGCATTTTTGTTGCACCATCATCCATTGTGATAAACACCTTCTCCCCTCCAGCTGAAGTGACTTCCAGGGGATTTAAAGGGCCAACACATGTCCTGCCTTCATTTTTCTCTTTTTCCTTTTTTTGGGAGCCAGACACTAAAGTCTAGGACATTTATAAGCAACTGCATATATAGGGAAAATTAGAAAGTGACCACATATGCTTAGGGAAAGACATAGGCTCAGAAAATACCTGGGAAGACCTTAAGTTTTCACCTCAGTCTGATCCTTGGTACAGATACAGTCTACAATTAAAAAAAAAAAACAAAAAAAAAACCCAGTAAACAAAATAATGACAAAGAAAATCCTGAGGATGGGAGAGAATCTGATTTCTAGAGTTACTAAATTATTAGATTTAAACATCCACTTTTCAACATAAACATTACAAGTTATACAAAGAAATAGGAAAGTATGATCTATTCAATGGAAAAAAATAACTCAGCAAAAACTGTCCTTGAAAAAGATCTGAAGGCATATCCACTAGACAAAGAGTTTAAGAAAACTGTCATGAAGATGTTCAAAGAACTAAAGGAAGACGTGGAGAAAGTCAAGAGAACGATGTATAAACAAAGTAGAAATACCAAAAAGAGACAGAAAACCTAAAAAGGAAACAAAAAGAAATTCTGAAGCTGAAAAACACAATAACTGAAATAAGAAATTCACTAGAGGGGCTCAAAGGCATATTTGAGAAGGTAGAAGAAAGAATCAGCAAACCTGAAGATAAGACAATGGAAATGATCAAATCTGAAGAACTGAAACAGTGAAGAAAAGTGAACAGAGCCTAGAGGACCTGTGGAGCACCATCAATCAGGTCAACATACATACTATACACAGTGTTAGTGGGAGTATTAGAAGGAAAAGAGAGGGAGAGGGGCAGAAAGAATATTTGAAGAAATAAGGGCTGAAAACATCTCCAATTTAATGAGATATAAGAATATAAACATCCAAGAAGCTCAACAAACTCCAATAAGATGAACTCAAAGAGATCCACACCAAGGCACATTGTATTTAAACTTTCAAAAATCAAAGACAAAGAATCTAGAAAGCAGCCAGACAGAGGTGAATCATCACATACAAAGGATCCTCAATAAGAATATCAGCAGATTTCTCATCAGAAACTTTGGGTGCCAAAAACAGTGGAACAATCTATTCAAAGTGCTAAAAGAAAAACTGTCAACTGAGAATCTTATATCCAGCCAAACTGTCCTTCAAAAGTGAGGGAGAAATTTATACATTCCCTAATGAACAAAAAGTGAGGGAGTTTCTTTCCACTAGACCTGCCCTGCAAGAAATGCTCAAGGGAGTCCTGCAAGGAGTAATGAAGGACACTAGACAGTAACTTGAAGACATATGGAGAAATAAGGATCTCAATAAAGGGTAAATACATGGGAAATTGTAAAAGCTAGTATTACTTTTTTTTTTTTTTGCGGTACGTGGGCCTCTCACTGTTGTGGCCTCTCCCGTTGTGGAGCACAGGCTCCGGACGCACAGGCTCAGCAGCCATGGCTCACGGGCCCAGCCGCTCCGCGGCACGTGGGATCTTCCCAGACCGGGGCACAAACCCGCATCTCCCGCATCGGCAGGTGGACTCTCAACCACTGTGCCGCCGGGGAAGCCCTAGTATTACTTTTTATAACTACTTTTTGCTTTATATTTTATTTAAGAAATTAATGCATTAAAAAAACAAAGGTAGCATTATCGTAACTTTGGTTTGTAACTCCATATTTTGTATTCTATGTGACTTAAAAGACTAACACATTTAAAATAATTATTAGTTTATGTTTTGGGGCACACAATGTTTAAAGATGTAATTTTATGACATCAGTAACCATAAAGGGTAGGGATGGAGTTAAAAAGTAGCAGAGTTTTTGTGTGTTATTGAAGCTAAAGGTGGTATAATTTCAAACTGGAGTATTAACTAGAGTGTTAAAACTTTAAGATGTTAAATGGAATCCCTATGGTAACCACAAAGAAAATAGCTATAGAATATACACAAAAGAAAATAAGAAAGGAGTTCACACAGTTTACTACAAAAAATCAATTAAACATGCAAGAACAGTAATGCAGGAAATGAGGGACCAACCCCCCCAAATTATAAGGCATATAGAAAACAAAAAGCAAAATGACAGAAGTCCTTCTTGTCAGTACTTTAAATATGAATAAATTAAACTCTCCAACTGAAAGACAGAGATTGGCAAAATGGATAAAAACACATGTTTCAACTATATGCTGTCTACAGGAGACTCACTTTAGATCCAAAGACAAAAAAATAGATTAAAAGTGAAAAAATGGAAATAAATATTCCATGCAAGTAGAAGGGAAAGAGAGCAGAGGTGGCTATACTAACACTGGACAAAATAGATTTAAAACAAAAAAGGTTATAAGAGAGAAAGAAGTACATTATATATTAAGAGGTTTAACATAGATATAACAATTACAAACATTTCTGTACCTAATGACAAACCATCAAAATATATGAAGAAAAAACTGATAGAATTTAGGGGAGAAACAGACAGCTCTACAATAAGAGTTGGAGTCTACAATACCCAACTCTCAATATTGGATAGGACAACCAGACTGAAGATAAGTAAGGGAACACAGGATTAAACAACACGATAAACGAACTAGATAAAACTGACATACACAGAACACTCTAGTCAACAACAACAACAACAACAGCATATATATTCTTCTCAAGTGCACATGGGACATTTTCCAGGATAGACCATATTTTAGACCACAAATTAAGTCCAATAGATTTTAAATGATAAATAGTATACAGGGTATCTTCTCCCACCACACCAGGACAAAGTCAGAAATCAACAACAGAAGTAAAACTGGAAAATCCACAAATTTGTGGAAATTAAACAACACACTCTTAAACAACCAATGGATCAAAGAAGAAATCACAGGGGAAATTAAAAAATATAGAGAGACAAATGAAAATGAAAACACAACATACCAAAACTTATGGAACAGAGTGAAAGCAGTGTTAAGGGGGGAAATTTATAGCTACAAACACTTGCATTAAAAAAAAAAAAAGACACTAGACAGATCTCAAATCAAGAAACAACTTAGCTTTACAACTTAAGGAACTAAAAAAAGAAGAACAAACTAAACTCAGCAGAAGGAAGGAAATAATAAAGATTAGAGAAAAGATAAACTGAAAAACAGAAAAACAACAGAGAAAATCAATGAAACCACAAGTTGGTTCTTTGAGAAGATCAACAAAATTGATAAAGCTTTATTCTGATTGACTAAGAAAAAAGAGAGAAGACTCAAATTACTAAAATCAGAAATGAAAATGGGGACATTACTACTGATTTTACAGAAATAAAAAGGATTATAAGAAAGAACAATTGTACACCAACAAATTGGATTATCTAGATGAAAAGGGAAAATTCCTAGGGCCACAAACCTACCAAGACTAAATCACAAAGAAATAGAAAATCTGAATAGACCTATAATTGGTGAGGAGACTGAATCAGTAATCAGATATCTCCTGGCAAATAAAAGCCCTGGACTTGGTGCTTCACTGGTGAATTCTACCAAATGTTTAAGGAAGAACTAATAGCAACATTTCGCAAAGTTTTCCAAAATACTGAAGAGGGGGGAACACTTCCTAACTCTCTCTATAAGGCTGGTATTACTTTGATATCCAAACCAGACAGTCACTACAAGAAAACTACAGACCAATATTCCTTATGAATATTTATGCAAAAATCCTCAACAAAATACTAGCAAGTCAAATGCAGCAGCATATCAAAAGGACTATAACCAAGTGGCATTTATTCCTGGAACTGCAAGGATGATCCAACATATGACAATAGACCAGTGTGATACACCACATTAACAGAATGAAGGAAAAAAACACATGATCCTCTCAATTGATGTAGAAAAAACACTTAACAAAATTCAACACCATTTCTTGATAAAAACATTCAGCAACCTATGAATAGAAGGAAACCACCTCAACAAAATAAAAGCCAGATCTGAAAATGATCACCTTATGAGACACAGAAAAAGCCTTTGATAAAATTTAATATCCTCTCCTGATAAAAATCTCTTAACAAATTACAAATAGAAGGCAACTTCTTTATCTTGAAAAACTTACAGCTAACATCATATTTAATGATGAAAGACAATGCATTCCTCCTAAAATAAGGAACAAGACAAGGATGTCCACTCTCACTGCTTCTATTCAATACTGTACTGGAGGCTGTAGCAGTGAAATAGTGGGGAAAGAATGAAAAAGAAAGGGGGGAAGATGGGGGGAGAGAGAGAGAACAGGAGGATCTATATAGAAAAAGAAGTAAAAATATCTTTATTGCAAATGATATAGTTGTAGATATAGAAAATCTGATGGAATCTATAAAACAACTACTGGAATTAATAAAGATGTTTAGAAGGGTTGCAGGAAACAAGATCAATATACAAAAATCAATTGTATTTTTGTATACTAGCAAGGAACAATAAGAAATTAAAATTAAAAATACCATTTATAGTAATATCAAAAAATATGAACCAGAAATCCAACTGACAAAAGGTATGCAAGAGCTGTATGTTGAAAACCACAAAACACTGCTGAGAGAAATTAAAGAAGTAAATAAATAGAGAGATATGGCTTGTTTACAGGTCAGAAGACTCAGTATTTTTAAAATGTCAAATTTATCTACAGATTCAAAGCAATCCCAATTAAAATCCTGCAGACTTTTTTGTTGAAACTAACAAGCCAATTCTAAAATTCATTTGGAAAAGCAAAGGGAGGACACAGAATAGCCAAAACAACTTTGCAAAAGACAAAGTTGGGGGCTATGATGACCTGATTTCAAGCCTTACGAAAAAGCCACAGTAATGAAGAGAGTGTGATACTGGGGTGAAGATCAAGAGATGAATGAAACATAGAAACCAGAAATAGGGCTCTCTCCATATATGTGGAAAACTGGTTTTTGACTAAGGTGCAAAGGTAGAGAAAAGATAAGTTGTTTCAACAAATAGTGTTGAAACAATTGGATATCCATATGCAAAAAATGAGCTCTGATTCATACCTCTCATCATATACAAAATGGATCATAAACCTAAATGTAGAAAATGTAGCAGAAAATTTGTGACCTTGGGTTCGGCAAAGATTTCTCAGAAATGACATCAAAACCATGATCTCTAAAAGCACACACTCGATAAATCGGACTTTAAATTAAAAACCTCTGTGCTTTGAAAAACACCATTAAAAGAAGGAACAAAATAAAATCATATATCTGATAAAGGATTTGTTTCTAGAATATATAAAGAACTTTCAAAATTAAATAATAAGAACACTAATAAACCGATAGAAAATGGCAAATGATTTGAATGGACACTTTACCAAGGAAGATGAATGGATGACAAATAAGCCAATGAAAAGATGCTCAGCATCATTAGCCATTAGAGAAATGCAAATTCACTACCACCAATCATCTATTAGAATGGTTAAAATGAACAAGGCTGACCATACCCAGTGCTGGTGAGGATGTGGAAGAACTAGAACTCCCTTCTATTGCTGATTGAAAAACTGTTTAGTGGTTTCTTAAAAATTTAAACATATGCCTGTCATAATATCCAGCCACTCTACTCTGAGAAATTTATCATGGGGAATGAAAGCATAGGTCCAACCAAAAACTTGTACATGAATGTCCATTGCAGCTTTTTTTTTTTTTTTTTGCCGTACGCGGGCCTCGCACTGTTGCGGCCTCTCCAGTTGCGGAGCACAGGCTCCGGACGCGCAGGCTCAGCGGCCATGGCTCACGGGCCCAGCCGCTCCGTGGCATGTGGGATCTTCCCGGACCGGGGCACGAACCCGTGTCCCCTGCATCGGCAGGCGGACTCTCAACCACTGCGCCACCAGGGAAGCCCTCAGCTTTATTTTTAATATCAACAGACTGGCAGCGACCAGTCGGGTGAAGGGATAAACAAAGTATGGTATATCCCTACGATGGAATATTCCTTAGCAGTAGAAAGAAATGAGCTACCGATACACACAACAGAATCTCAAAATAATCACGCCAAGTGAAAGAAACCAGACATAAAAGAGTGCATATCATATGATTCAATGTATATGAAACTCTAGAAACAGCAAACTAATCTACAGAGACAGGAAGCTGATCAGCGGTTGCCTGGGTACCGGGGCAAGGGTGAGTAGGAGGAATTAGAGAGTCGGGAGGAAACTTGGGGGATGATGGACAGGTTCACTACCTTGACTGTGGTGATGGTTTCAGAGGTGTATACATGGGTCAAATCTTGACACAATGTACACTTTAAATGTGTGTGGTTTATTGCATTTAAATTATTCCTCAATATCGTTTTTTTTTTTTTTTTTTTTTTTTAAAAAGGAGGTAGTGAGGGAGAAAGAAGGAGAAAATGCTCCTGGCAGAGGCGACAGCCTGTGTAAAGCCTGGAGGTGAGAACGAGAGGGCTACTAAGAAGTGAAAAGGGTTCAGCATGGCTGGAGAACGGGGTAGGAGACATGAAGCGATTATTGGTCCCTTGTTATCTGCTTCTAATACATTCTGTGCCTCACTCAAGAGTCTCTGGGAAGCTTCAGACAGTTCCCAGGCCTGGCCCACTGTGCGCCTGCTTTTTCTGCTTCTTACACATTCCCGTGACACTCGGCCACTCTGTGGAGATGTTCAAATAAGCCCCACCCTGGAAGTCAGAGCTCAGAATAGTTAGGCAGGGCCTGAAGGATGGAGGCTATCAGCTGAAAGAAGAAGATGGGAGGTGCCCGGGTCGGAGGCCAGAGGCGGAGGACGTGGCCCGAGGGGTCAGGGAGATGGGTCCCAGACCACGTCCCATTGTGGCTCCCATTTCCAGCCCAGGGGGGACCTACGTCAATTCACAAAAGCCGATGTGCGGAAAATTCACTTAAGTCCAGTTTGCTGAATGAGCTGTTAGACATACTTCTTAGACTTGGTCTAGCAGGGCTCTCTGTAGCAATTCCAATTCCAAAGGGGTGTGTGGTGGAGGGGGTGGGACAGGCGCTCAGCAAGCAGTGTTTAGCACAGCTGGTGTGTTTGCATGAGCAGTGGCAGAAGCAGGGCGAAGACCGGAGTGGGGGAACTGAAACTCCCAGCGCACCCCTCCGTTGCTAGGTCGGCTGGCCACTCGGTGAACTGGTCTTCCACAACCTGGTTTCTGCAGATCTGCCCTCGGCTCCTGGAGGAAGTGGCCCGCATTGATGTGATTCTCTGAGGGAGAGCAGACATCCAGACCTTGTTCACAGCCCACAGCTGGAGCCAGAAGATGCTCTGGGAGGTTCTGGGTTTGGGGTGCTCTCTGGAGCCCACTGTGGGCCTGCACTCTGCCGGAGGCAGACGGAGGCAAAAAAGGACAAGGCAGGGTCCTCCATGGGAATGAGAAGACAGGAAGAGTCAACATGCAGCACGGCCAGCAAACAAGATGGTCTAAAGATGAACCACAGCGTGGCGATATGGGGATTCAGCTGAGGGAGAGACTGGGCCCGAGGGCAGCAGACCCCTACAAGTGGCTTTCTGGGGAGACGGGATTGAAATGGGTCTATAAGACGAACTTAGATTTGGATCGAAAAGAAGAATGTTTCAGGCAGAGGGAAAGTCCCCAAGCTGAGGGTAAGGGACGAGACATACAATGGCCAGCACGTTCCAGATCATGTCAGAAGGGAGTAGAGCTACATAATATGAAAACCACCCCTTGATAAACGGTATGCTGCCAGTCTGGAAATGCCTACTGTGGTTGAGATTATGGGTGGCAGGGTTTGCATGTTTGTCAATCTGTTTTCCTCTGATTTTCCACCATGACTATATATTAGTTGTGCATTTCAAAAATGCGACGAATCTGCAAACTAACAAAACTAGCTGGTTTCCCTTCAGTCTAATAATCCCAAGACCTGCCAGGGACAATAGCTTGAAGAAAGACCACTCTCTCTGAGAGATGGAAGCCCAGGGGTGTCCAGCCTCCATCTGTCTGCAAGGCCTCCTAGGGGCCATGAATGCTCCTACCAGGCCATGGGCTTGCCTGGACGTAGGCCAGGGGCAGGAGAACCTGCTCTGGCTGGCGTTGCTAGGTGCCAGGCGCACCTGAGCAGGCGGGCAGGTGTGACAGTTGCCCTGGACCACATGGAGCTGGCTGTGCCTTGTGCAGGCACAACAGTCCCGCCCCGCCTCCCCTCCCCAAACCTCCCTCTGCTTCCCGGCTAGCTCAGGTGTGGTGCATCTGTGGCCCGTTGGCAGGTTTCTGCCCGCAGTGCTGGGGAGCTGTCAGGTTAAGAGCTGGCTTGCTCCATTTGATCCCACATGTGAGCTGTTTTATTTCCCTCTCTCTCCTTTACATGGCTTCGGTGTGCTTTTATAAATATTTCACTAGCCTTGCTAAAGTCTATTTCATCTCTCTCTTAAATTTATTAAATATAAATGCAGCAACAACTCTACCATAAGTCTCTCTTTGCTGTCATAATCTCAGGCTCCTGTGGAAGTAAATATAATTTACTTTGTTTACCATGGGCAATTTGGAGCCCTATCTGTTGTATCAACACTTCCAGTGTCCCCCAAGCCTCCCTGCTTTCATTAGTGGGGTCTGCCCTATCCCCATGTAGGACACAGGGACACGGTTCCCACTGTGAAGATGGCATGACAAAGAACCAGTAGGGGCAGTTCTCTGAGACTTGCATGGTCTTGGTCCCTTGGTCTCCCAATGGCACCCTCGATGAATAAGGGGGAGTCTGTACTTGTCACCCCAGACCTGAGTGGGCCTGGAGGTCTGTTTGAGCGGAGCCTTTTCCCTGGCCTCTCTTGGAGAATAGGCCCATCTGCCGCATCTGGTGACCTGGCCAAAAAAGATGCGGACTGCTGTGAAATGATGGAGGGCATGGACACTCCTCCCACCCCCGGACCTGCAGTCAACAGAACCTGGGGCAAGGCAGGGATTCTGGTCCCCCCAAGCCAGCCACAAGCCCCCTGCCACTTCCTTTGTTCTTTGTTAATTGCAAAATAAACACAACCCTGCCCACCGACCAGGAAAAGAGATTTCTGCCAACCGGGGTCACCAGCAGGCAGTGAACAGGGGCTGCCTCTGGTTCTGACGCTTGACCTCCGTTGGCTACGTGTGATTTCGCAGAGGACACCAGGGCCCGAGAGAATTGCAGTGTCAGATGTGGGAAGCACCCAACCCTAAACAGGGCTTGCTGGGTCAGGTAAGGGGAATGAGTGAAGTGGGAGTCACAGTGGATGGGCCGCCACCTATCTGCATCTGCGATCAGCGAGAAGAGTTTCCTCTTTCACAAAGAAATGTGCCTTTTCCCATTCTTTATTTAATAAGAATCGTCCTCTCAGTCCATCCTGTGTTTCTCTGCTTTCGGTGGTGACATTGGTGCAGAGAGTGTTGCATTTCCTTTGCCTACAAGGAAATGCAAAGGAACCCCGGCTCCTGACTCCCAGCCTGGAACCTTCCACCAGACTTGCCGAGATGAAGGCAGGTGATGACAAGGCTCTGGTGACTTGGGCTGGGGAGACAGGTCAGGATGCTCGTAGGAGTTCAGATCTGTGCTGAAGCTCTCCATAGCTCCAGAACACCGGTTCCCACCTTGCCTGTGCCCTAGGGTCTCTGAGGCTATCCTGCAGATTCCGGGGGAGGAGGGCTGAGTGGACTCAGAGACTTTCTGCTTCCATGTCCCATTCATACTCAGCAAGGTAAGAGAACGTTTACCCCCAGGAGGGGAAAGGAGTATGTTCCAGGGGCCAATTTAAGACCTCTGCGAGTCCCTCCTGCATATCAACATATTAAAATCTACTCAGCTTACATTGAATGTAATTATTTCCATAATTATTTTGCTTAAAAATGTTAAAAGGATTTGGAATCTTGCTTGTGAAATTATTAGTAATTTTGATTTTACAGTTTTCTTCTCATATTTTAGAGTCAATGCCCTTTTTTTTTTTCTTTTTTTTGAGGTACGCGGGACTCTCACTGTTGCGGCCTCTCCCGTTGCAGAGCACAGGCTCTGGACGCACAGGCTCAGTGGCCATGGCTCACGGGCCCAGCTGCTCCGCGGCATGTGGGATCCTCCCGGACCGGGGCACGAACCTGTGTCCCCTGCGTCGGCAGGCGGACTCTCAACCACTGAGCCACCAGGGAAGCCCCAATGCCCTCTTTTTTCCTTCTCGGGTCTCAAGCATGTTTAATGACCCCTGAAATATCTATTGACTCCGCTCCTTATGGGGTATACCCAGCTGAGCCCCTGGGTCTGGGATGGCAGAGCCACAGTTGGGGGTTTCGGCGGGGGCTGGGAGAAGCCCCTCGCCCTAGAACTGATCCCTGCCTTCATCCCGCCTTCCCTGAAATGTCTCCAGGGAGCACACCCTGGAGGACCCCTGCCAGCCTCCCCTCCCTTGCTGGGTGGGGGGCTTCGAGCCCCTGGAGGTGAATCACAGGGCAGCGGCCGGCTCTCTGTGGCAATTGCATGAGAGCTGGCAGTCGTGGGGCTGGTGCCTTCCTGCCTCACCATTGGGAGCGAGACTATTTTAGGCTCTCGCTGCTTCTCTTCTGTTCCAGGGAGGGAAGGATGGAGGCCAGGCGCTGGAGGAAGGCGGAGCCTGTGTGTCTCTGCTTCCACCAGGTGTTTCAGAGGCAAACTTTTCTTTTCCTGCTTCTGCTGCCCACTGCTGGTGGAACGGGTTTGTCAAGTTGGTGTAACTTTTTTTGATATGCGTTTTACTTTTTTGGAGTTTAAAAAAAAAAAAAAGCCCAGTTGCATTCTACTCAAGGTTAGGAAAGTCGCCATAGAAGGCAAGATCTCTTGTAAATTTCACCAAGTGAAATTTACCTTGAAAATCCTGTAAATCAGTAGGACCTGGTGGCTCCTGAGAATTTCACTTATTTTGTTTCTTGGGCATGTTAGCAGTGACTTCCCCTTCCCTGGGGCAGTGGGGACAAAAGAAGAGTGACGGTGTAAGTAAAGGCCCCTCTGTCTGTCTACCTTTCTGTTCCTCTCTTTGGGTAAGTTTGTATGAATCAATTTTATTGCACTTCCACACAATACTTTATTGTGTCAAAATGCTCTCCCACCCACGGAACCAAACGTTTTTATACCCCCGACGCTCGGGAGGTCGGCAGGACTGAACTGCTATCTCTATTCTTCATACAAGGCCACTGAGGCGGGGAGAAGAGATGCCCTTTCTGGGTTGCATTCTGAGTCGCTGGGACTTGAAGCAGTGTCTCTGGCCCCTGTGTGGGCTCCTCCCACTGCCCCATTCCACCTTCGCTTGGATTCCCGGTTCCCTGTGGATGAGGCCTGGGAAAAGCTCCTTGGTCAACTTATTGGAGCTGGGATCTCCCCCAACTGCAGCTTGAGGAACTCTGATGGCTCTGGGCAGTGGCTCTCACCTGGGAGGAATTTTGCCTCTCAGGGGACATTTGGTCACGTATAGAAACATTTTTGGTTCTCACAGCTCGGGGCTGCTACTGGCATCTAGTGGGTTGAGGCTATTAAACATCTGCAACACAGCACAAGCCCCTCCTCCCCCACGTTAGAGAACGATCAGGCCCTGAATACCAATTGTGGCAGGTGAAGCTCTGCCTTAGGGAATAAATCCCTTGTGATTCGTAACAATAGTCACATATTTACCGCCTTCTCCTATGCACTCAATCCACGACGCACAGTGAGCATTTATTGAGCACCTGCGGCATGCACGGGACCTTCCTGACTCTGCCACCTCCACCTCCATCAACTCATTACAACCTTGTAAGACATGATAAGATGAGTGATTCTCTCCATGGGACCGATGAGGAAATTAGGGTTTAAGAGGGCGTCACAGTTGGGTTTCCTGAGGCGGGTGGGTAGCTTGTGGGATCAGTACTTGTAGGGAATGAGGGAAGCAAGGCTAGGCAGAAGTAGAAACTGGGCCATGACGCAATCACAGCAAAGGCCTCAGATGGTTCTGCTGGGAGCCCTGGAGCAGGTGTGGGCCTTCGGAGATGCTCCCAATTGGGGTGAGAAGTCCAGGCCCATATACCGCCCGCTCCCACAACATCAGCCAATAAGTGTGGGCTACCCCAGGGGGGCGGCGTCCATATGTGAGGTGTCTCTTTCAGCCCAGGCAACACCCGGAGACGGCCCAGCAGAGAGCAGAGCGCCAACACTCTTAGTAGCCACTTGCTGAGTGTTCGGCCCTGGAGGGGGCACAGGCACTGGGGCATCCACTGTGAGGGCCCGAGCACTTGCCCAGGCTGGAGCCAAGTTGCCGCCCCTCCCTCACTGTGGTACTGGGAGCTCATGGGGGACCAAGGTCTCCTAACCCAGGGCCTTCCATCCCCAGCAGGGTATCAGTTAGCTTTTCTTGACCCTGTAAGTCACAAATCGGCAACACCAAGATGTGCTTTGTGGTGTAGACACTATAGCCCTAAATACTTTTGATTGGTTGCCACCATCCTTAAATAAGGAGATTTCACATTCAGTCCTGAGTTTCTACTTTTCACGGAAACATTGGGAGATCTTTCAAAGCCGGGCCACGGTCCTGCTGTGCAGCTGGGGGCTGGCCTGGGCAATGGGTCCCTTTACCAAGTGGGCATCTCGCCATTCCACTGTCGCACACCTGACCCACGACCCCGGTTTCCTCACTTGTGTCATGAGTCTTACTGTCTACACAGGCTGCTGTCAGAGCTGACTTCTGGGCAAGTGCTGGCTGTCGCTCCCGTTAACCTGTCTTCCCCGGCAGATGGAGCATTGGGTTGTGTCTGTTCTACAACCTCAGGACCTTAGGGCCCTTCCCTCTGCCTGTTTCCCATTGTGGTTTTTAAAGCAAATCTCAAAAATCACAGAGAAAGCTTCTGGATGAAAACCAGCAGGATGGAATTGGCCCTTTGTCCTGGGACACCCCTGCCCTTCTGGCTGGCCCTGAGGCTGCAGGCACCAAAGCCGGGCCCTGCTCCATCACACGGCTCCCTCTTCGAGGGGGCTTTGGTTTCCGTGGGCGACTCCATTGTTCCGAGCCGGCCCCATTTTTAGGACCACGGGACGAGGACGCTGACAGGCTTCTGGGCGCGTTTGCGATCGTGTGAGGTAACAGCTTCATTACTCGGTGATGAGTGACCCATATTCCTAACATGATTTCCCTGCTGTAACTCAAATTGAGTTCATGTTATTCTAATGATATCAGTTGACCTTGAGAATTAGACCAAGAAGCCTGGGGTTATTCTTCCAACTTCCACTGCAGATTCCTGTGATGTGTTTGGAAACACAATCTGCTTCTCATTGCCCTGAAGTGGGCAGGGGAAAAATAGAAAACAAAGATCCTGAACGGCGCTGATTTTTAGAAAATGCTTCTGGGCAATTTCAGAGCACGGGAGGCTCCTTCTCTCTCGGTCCCGCTCCTGTCGCAGCACCCAGCTGGCGTCTTGTCCGCACCCATGTACTGCGGGCTACAGACTCGCCTGGGCCTCCTCTGCCCCTGCCTCTTCCCCAGGGCCTGGGTCTCCCCGGCCAGGAAGAGCCCTCAGCCAGGTCTGATGGGGCGTCCTGCCCCAGCCTCTCCCTGCCCACCCACCCTGCCAGGTCATTCTCCCCAAACCACAGCGGGTGTGCTGCCACCTCTCCAGCTCCCTCACTAGCTCCCCGTTGCCAGCTGGTAGAGCCCAAGCTCCTTAGCCTGGCATTCAGGGCCCTTAATTCTAGCCCGTCTACCTCTCAGTCCACCCAGCCAATACTACCCTGAGGCACGTGGCACAGAATGTCTACATACCTGCATGTGCACTGGGCTCTTACACCTCCATACCCTTGTTCAGCTGTCCTTCCCTCCTGAAACACCCTTGACCACCTCTCTCATCGTATGTGTACGAGCTCAAATCTCACTCTTCTTTGCATTTACTTGTTTATTCAATCTTTCTGGAGCTCTGACTGTGTTCTGGTTAGTGGGGTTTAATCTGGGGAGAAAAGAGA
The DNA here is from genome assembly GCF_039906515.1 of Pseudorca crassidens. Lineage (NCBI taxonomy): Eukaryota > Metazoa > Chordata > Mammalia > Artiodactyla > Delphinidae > Pseudorca > Pseudorca crassidens. The sequence continues at coordinate 28,172,295 of NC_090315.1, read as the reverse complement.
GAGAGAGTGACCAAGACTACAGAAAAAGCATGGTCATGAAAGCCCCAATGTGATCAGCTTTGGAGGAAATAAATAGTGTGAGATCCTGGGCACCCTGGGGAGGGGGTCTCCTTTGCTGAGGGGGCTCAGGGAAGGCCTGAGAAGGAAGCAGCCCTGCAGAAAAGTGAGGGAAATGGAACCCAGGCCCAGAGCCCCGGAGAGAGAAAGGGCGAGGCTGTTGTAGGAACCGACATGATCGGTTTCCCTGTCATCCTGAGGTGGGGACAGCTCTGCACAGAGGGTACCTGTGTCCCTGCAGGTGGGCTGGAGGGTAGTATAGGGGTAAGAGCCCAAACTCCAGGGTTGAACGACTGGGTTCAAATCCACACTGGGAGGCTGTGTGACCTTGGCAAGTTGTCTGATCTCTCTGTGCCACAATTTCCTCATCTGTAAAATGAGGATTCATTATAAGGAGTCAATGAATTCAGATTTGTAAACCGCTTAGAATTTTGCGTGTGTGTATTCATTCACATGAATAGTCAAAGAACTGTTACCTATTTTATTTAGGTTTTCATTTTTTTCGAATTGTAACATAGCAAAAAACAATTGGAAACCAGACAGTACTTGTTCTTAGAATAGAACAGAACAAAATAAAGAGCATGGACGGACCCTCAGAAAATCTGAGCTGACCCATCCTTCCGGAGCCCAGGCTCACTCTCTGGGTGGTGAGGGTCCTGCCTAGAATTTCCCAAACTTCTCCTCCACGTGTCCCTCACAGAGGGAGGAAAACCCCTAAAATATGCTCGAGGAATGGCCAAGCCCCCATCTGGGCGGAGAGGAGAGCAGTTTCTCCAGGGCTGGTGGGGAGAGTGCGATAAGCCAGGATACAGTGTGGCTGGAATCTTCGCCCTTGTGGAGCGGGAATGTGAAATTAAACGCTCAGACCTGGAAACCCCGTGTCTCCCGAGGATTCCACTCTGTTGGAAGACAGCTCCTCTCCCAGCACAAAGAGCAGGAAGCGGCCCGGGGGGCTGGAAGAAAAGGTTGTCTTGGGATGAAGGAAGAGACATGGTTGTTAGGGGAAGAGATGAGAAGAGATGCGTGGAGGGAGAGAGGAACAGAGTCCAAGAGAGATAAACAGAGAGAGACAGAGACACACACAGAGACACAGACAAAGAGATGGGGACAGAGACTGGGAGGCAGGGGGCCAGAGAGACAGAGACAGAGACAGACAGAAAGAAACTGAGAAAAAAAAAGACCTTGAGACAGAGAAAGGGAGAGATAGAGGAGAAATACTAGAGACGAATACAGACCAAGGAGGGAAGGTCAAGGGTGAAAAGTTCTGATGGGTCTCTTTGCCTCCTATCATTTGTCTGAAATAAAGCACATCCCCCCTTCCAAGCCTGTGTTTGGCGTAAGTTCCCTCTTTCACTGCCGCATCCAGAACCCTCCCCCGCCACACGCTTGCACATACGTGTGCACCAACACACTCATCACACCCAGAGTCCCACTCCTGCCCCCCCAAACCCAGGATCACGTGCCCCTGGGTTTCCTGTCCTCCTTTGCACCGTCTGTATTTGAAATTCTCTTGCTCCAGTCTGGAGAGCAGGTGCCGTCCTCTTCAAGAGGCTTTGCATGTCTTATTTTGATTTTAACAAACAGCAAGAACTTGGGTCCTGGAATCTTTCCATTTGCCTTCGCCGCCCTCTTCGCTGAGGTTTGCACGCAACCTCGGCTGAGACCGTCCTCAGCAGGGCCCGCTGGGCTGGCTCAGCTGCTACCGGCGCCTACATCTTCCTCCCATTTCCAGCTCCTGGAATTATTGCGGCGGATTTAGCCTGAGGCTGGTTCCATGGGGAGCTCAGAACCTGGGGTGTCACAGTGAGGCTCAGCCGGATAAGAGGCAGTGGGGGTCCTCTATAAGCTAAAACCGTGGAATCAGCCCTTCCCTCCAGCATTCTTGAGGTAGGCTTGCCTAGGCCCCCTGCCACCCCTCACTCCCCCTACCCCATTCTTTACGTTGGCTGTTAAATTGGGATGCAGCGGGTGGGGCCGGAGGGCACTTTGTTTGCTCGGGACTGGCCTCTGCCAGGCTCGGAAATGTCAGATCTGGGGGGAATCAGATCACAATAGCGATCACCAATACTGATGTGTTCTTACTGTAAGCTGAAGGCTCCACGTGCACCATCTTGTTTAATCCTCACCATAACCCATGGGATGGGTACCATTCCTATCCCCATTTTACAGATGCAGAAACTGAGGTTCAGAAAGGTAGAGCCATTTGCCCAAAGTGACCTCGCTCTGATTCTGAAATGTGTGCTCCTAGATAGTCTGCGTTACAATGACTTCTGCTTCTGTTGGGGTTTCTTTGCTCAGTGAACACCAGCAGGAATGTTTGGGAACCCGTCATTAAAGGACAGCACAGCCTCCATGTGCCCCTGGTTCCAAGTGCTGGGCTGTTTGTTAAAAGTGTGCTTTTTCAAAGTGTGTTCATGCCGTTACCTTACTCTGTCTCCATGAAATACGTGCTAGGAGTTCATGTTCTCTGTCCACTTGAAAGAGGGGGAGACTGAGGCTAGAAAGGGCCACCCTCTGAGTGGAAGGAAAAGCCTGGGCCTGAACAACAGCTCCTGTGTCCAGGCCTGTGAGAGGTGGTCTTCTCTGTGTTGAGGCAGTTATCTTCCCTCCCCAAACCCTTCTTCTTTCTTTTAAGAAACATGTTTCTAAGACTCCTGACTGGACCATGCTGGGGGCGGGCCTCCATGGTGGTGGTGGTGACGCTGGCTTCTGCGTTTGGGCTGAACTTGAACTCATTTACCCTTCCCGGTTTGAAGGCAGCGACTTGGCACGTGTTTTCCTGGAATCTGACCCTCACCGCCGCCCCAACACTCCTCCAGCCTCTCCTTGTTCCTTCCCACTTGCCTGTCATGCCTCATATTAAAATGTCTCCTTTCCCAAGCGATGATCTATACTAGACCCCCGAGATGAACTCCCTTATTGCCCTCATCTTTCCCTTTGTACTCTTCCGAGTGTTAAGTGATACACGTGTGTGATCATTTGTTCAATATCTGACTCTCCTGCCGCAGTAGAGCCCCGCGGGGTCAGGGGCTATGGTGTGTCCTCACTGGATCCCCTGCACTGGGCCTCGCCTGTGTGGATTTACCAGTCGAATGAACTGCAGTCCTTCGGGGCAGATCTGTGTCAGCGACGGGTGAAGGTGGGTGGCACAGAGGTTGCGGGGAGGCAGCGCCATTGGAAGGAGGATGAGGCTCTGGGAAGAGTGAGGAGGAAGCGTTGGGAGGGTGGAAAGCAGAGCCGTGGAGCGTGTGTCCGTGTCTGGGCTCAGTGGACACGCCCGGCCAGTCAGAGCGAGAGGCCAGAGCCTGGCAAGGCTGGGCTGGATGTTTTCTGCTGTCCACGCATCAGCCAGGTTTTTTTTTTTTTTTGCGGTACGCGGACCTCTCACTGTTGTGGCCTCTCCCACTGCGGAGCACAGGCTCCGGACGCGCAGGCTCAGTGGCCCTGGCTCACGGGCCCAGCCGCTCTGCAGCATGTGGGATCTTCCCGGACCGGGGCATGAACCCGTGTCCCCTGCATCAGCAGGCGGACTCTCAACCACTGCGCCACCAGGGAAGCCCCAGCCAGGTTTTTATTTGCTTAGTTTCCCACTGAATGGTGAGCTCCTTGGGGAAAGAACCTGGTTTTATTTGACATGGAATCCTGAATGCAAGGCACAGAGTAAGTTGCTGAAGGAGAAATAACAGCAAAAACAGTGGATTCCAGTCCAACAGTTGGTTAGTACATGGTTACCAACAGAGATCAACTGTTCAACCAGGTCCCGACCCAGCTGTGAGGAAGGGCACAATCTGAGAGCCGGTGGCTGGCTCTGGGCAGCCCAGCACCTGGTTTGATGGAACCGATCGGATACTTTGGCATCCAGTCTGGGCTGTCTCCATGATGCCAAAACAATCAATCACTTCGGGTGAGAAAGGGAACAAAGTGGCCAAGTCCATTTACAGGGCTGTGTAGACTGAGCATCTGGTCACTGTTTTCCTCTTTTGCCTTTTAATTGTATTGGGTGTCACATACACAGCTCAGGTGAGGTGAAGGCAATGTGCCACTGCCTTTTCTCTAGTGGAAATGAAGAGCGGAAGTTCTCCCGGGACACCCCTGATCGGGCCACATGGTACCACTGGGGGCGCCTGACACCTTTCTGGTAATCCTCCCTGAAGCATCTGTAACAGCCCATCTTACGGGTCAGGAGCCAAGGGTCAGAGAGGTTAGTCACATGATGGTGTGGTCCAGCTAAGACTTGGAGCTGGTTCTTCTAAGTCCTAGCCCCTTCCATCACTACCCATATCTTGGGGTGCCAAATTATTAGAATAATCTGGTTAGATATCAGGCTAAAATGATGGTGTAAATTACATCTACATGACTAGTCAATCTATCCCCTACTCAAGTCCTAAGGTGTTTTCTGTGCTCATACATGTGCACAGTGAAGTGGTTGAGAGTGAGCCCACTGGACATAGACCACCTGGGTTGGAATCCCAGTTCAACCGCTTAGAAGCTGTGTAGCCTGGGGAAGTTTACCCAACTTCCCTGTGCTTTCCTTTCCTAACATGTAAAAGGGGACTAATCATAGCTCATCCAATGGAATGCTGTCAAGATTAAATGAGACAAGCCACGTAGTGTTGCCCACAGAAAACACTCAATACATGTGGCTCTTACTTGGGACCCAGTACCATACACACATTGGGGATGCAGCACCGGGGCACCTGCCCACAAAGAACCTGCTGTCAGTCCAGAGGAGGACTCGCACACGTGACTAGCCTTCTCCAGGCATTTGTGTGTGTGGTCATGTAAGTCAGGATACTCGGAGGTGTTTTGTTATAGTGACTATGATGAGATTTGGGATGCTGTGTGTAGCTCACCAACCCGCAGGAACCATGACCTGAAAGTATGGAAAGAGTAGTAACTAGGGATGGAAACCTGAATTCACAGACGGGTTGAAAACCAGACATTGTAGAAAATGGTTAACTTTTTATAAACTCATTCAGACATACATTTAATAAGTTCCATGTGTTAGTTGCCATGTGGCAGACACGTTGGAAATGCCAGGATGGCAGGGGAAGCTCATGATCAGAAAGGAGAGAAGGACATTAGGCATTTAAGTAGCCTTCAGTGGGGTGAGGGCAGTGTTGGAGATTTGCATGGGGAACTTGGAGGATGGGTGTCCAATCCACCAGTGTGTGTGTGTGTGTGTGTGTGTGTGTTGGTGGTGGTAGTGATGACAAGGGAGGGCTTCCTGGAGGAGATGATATCTGGGTTGAGTGTTAAAAAGCAAGTAGGACTTACTCAGGGCACAGGTGGGAGGATGCTGGTTCAAAACAGTCCAGATCGAGGGGCAGCAGGAATGGAAGCAATGGGACAAGGTCCCAGCACGTGCAGTCGTGAGGGTGGGGTGAGTGAGGGGGACCTTACGGGTCTTGGTGAGGAGTTCAGATTATGTCGTGGGCAATGGGAACCTTGGCAGATATAAGCAGATCAACCTGGCCAGATGTGTATTTTTTTTTTAACATCTTTATTGGGGTATAATTTCTTTACAATGGTGTGTTAGTTTCTGCTTTATAACAAAGTGAATCAGTTATACATATACATATGTTCCCATATGTCTTCCCTCTTGCATCTCCCTCCCTCCCACCCTCCCTATCCCACCCCTCCAGATGTGTACTTTTGATAGTTTGTTCTCACACCATTGCCAAAAGGAGTTCTGGTCTGGGCTGGGTGGCAGGAGGTGGGATTTGGGGGAATGGTAGAGATTATCAGAGGTCATGGTCAACATCCAGGGGATAGTGGTTGGTGGCTAGCACCAAGGAAGTGACAGTAGAACAAATAGGAGGGGAGGAGGGGATGGATCAGGGACATCAAATGTGCTATGATGTTCAATTGCTGGGATGTACCAAAGAAGAGTGGGGAGTCAAGGACAGCTTGGGGATTAAATGGACAAAGGAGCTACCAGTGGAGATCTCAAGTGGGGAGAAGGGGTAGGTTTAGGGGTACCTGTGAAACATCCAGGGGGATATGCTCAGTTTAGAAGACTAAACTTCTGAGAATGAAGCTTGGGGGATAGATCTGGGCTGAAGATATGGACCCAGGAGTCTTTGGAGCGATAGTGAAATCAGGGAGCATGGAGAGTAAGACAAGCAGTAGGCCGAACACAGAACCGTGGGGACACCAATATTTTTTAGGACGGACAGAGGAAGAGGGCAGAAGAGAATAAAAGAAGGAGCAGCGAGAGTGGTAGGTGGGAAACAAGAAGAGAGAAGCCGTGGGAATTCTGTACTAGTCAGGTTGTGCTATGTTATGCTGTAGCTGGAACAAACAAGCCCCGATCTCAGTGGCTTTTGCCAAAACAGATTTATAGCATAAGCGACTTGATCATCTCAAGTCAGCTACTGCCCTCTGCCAGGACCCAGGTTGATGGTATAGCCCGTCCTTGCAACATCACCAGTCTCAAGGCAGAGATAAAAGGGGACGTTGCAACCGTGAGCTGCCTCTTGAAACTTTCACTCCAAAGTGAAAGATCTCAGTCCTGTTCAGGTTTCATTGACCAAAGTCAGTCCCAGACCAAGCCTGAGGTCAACACTGCCAGGAAGTATAATCCTCCCCACAATGAAGGCACAGGTACCCTGAACAACGATACACGTGACCACAGATAGTTTCGAGAAGGAAGGAAAGGTCCGTTGCGTAAAACACCGCCGAGAGAGCCAGGATGATGAAAACTCAAGGGCACTGTCCAGATTGGGCAATCAGTTGGCTCTCCACTACAGGAGAGCAGCCAGGACAGAGACAGCAAGTGTCAGCTGGTCTTTTGAGAAGTTCCCAGTGTGAAGAAGGGTAGTGGCTGGGAAGAAATGCTGAACAAAGGAGATGGGTTTCATCTGTTCTGCTTCTGTGTTTTCTCTCAAACCAGACACATACATGTGGCAGACGGCGAAAGTGGCCACAAATTCCTCCCCTGTTTTATATTTATAAAAATCATCTGAAGTTTCGTATCCATGCCAATCTTGTAGCTCCTCCCACAAGAAGGAGAATTTTTCTCTATCTCCTGAATCAGGCTGGCTTGTAACTTGCTGTCATCAGTGGGACAAGAGCAAACCTGACACAAGAGCTTGGAAAGCACTTTTCCTCTCCCTGCTCTTGGAACCCAGAGACACCTGTGCACGAGCCTGGGCTAGCCTGCTGGGTGATGAAAGACCTGTAGTCCGGCTGTCCATTTCCCTACTCCACGTTGCCCCAGCCAGGGGCCAATTAACCTCCAGGAGGCCCCACCCTGCCGACCTGCAGCTGACCACAGACACACAATGGAGCCCAGCTGAAATCGGAAGACCTGCCCAGCTGAGTCCAGCCCAGAGTGCCAGTTTAAGGAATCATGAGCTAAATAAACGGTTATTTTAAGCCACTAAGTTTTGGGGTGGTTATGCAAAAAATGCTAAATGATAACACTCTGTGTAACTGAGATTTCTCGTGATGGGCAGTATATCTGTAGGTTTGTATTAGAGTTCATGAGACTTTCCTCTTGGGATGTCTATGATGGTAACTGCTTTAGGGTAGGAAGCACATGTTATTTGCTTTTGTTTCTTTTAGCCCCTAAACTGGAGCTCGGCATGTAGTAGGTGCTTAATAAGTGTTTACGGAAAGAATGAGTGAGTGGATTCCATTTACAAACATACCACCAGGCTATGGGCTTTGGGTGATAAGGATGTGTCAATGTAGGTTCAACAACAGTAACAAATGTACTGGTTTGGTGTGGGACACGGACAGCTGGGGAGGGTGTGCATGTGTGGGGCAGGGGGCATATGGGAACTCTATACTCTGCTTAGTTTTGCTGGGGACCTGAAATTGCTCTAAAAATAAAGTTTATTAATTAAACACACACACACATACACATCACCAGAGCTTCCAGCTGGGTGTTGGGAGCTGGATGGAGTAAGCGATTGACTAAGTCTCCACTTTATTTATGGGTAAAGACAGAACAAGACAGACCCAGGTCTTCCGTCCCAGTGCAGAGCCCGGTCGACCTCGACCTCCATCTCTATATTTAACTTCTGTCCGGTCCTCTCTGCAAGGATACCAAGGTGGCACGTACTCATGTTGAAGAGATGATGAATATGAATATTTTATCTTCTCTCCATCTCGTCAAAACCCACAACATTGCTTTCCATAAATCACTTTCACTCTCGCACTGTGTTTGGGGGTGCACATGCCTTTATGTATTTAGTCTTTGCTTTGGTCTCTGGGCTGCCTTTATGAACGGTCTTGCGCTCAGAGACACTTCAGAGCAGTGACATGCTGATGGTAAGCGGGCGGCTGCCTAACTTGGGCGACTTCTCTTCAACTTCATTGCTTTTAACATTAAAATAGTCATTTCAGCTGGGGCAGTGGGGGCTGAAAGTTAGCCGCTTAATGGCACCCACACTTTAGCTGTCTTCTCAAAGGTTGATTCTGGGGCTTTCTTAGCATAATATATGTCAGGGTCTGCAAAGGCGGAAAGCGGCGGCCCTCTTAACCAGAGCAGCAAAGACAACTGATGCGTTTCTCCTGTTAAATTTACTGGTCTTTGGGGAGTTGCTTGCTCATTAAATACACCAAATACAAAATCTCTTAATACAGTATTATCTAGGTAATATAGAAGACTTCCCCAGCGTGAGCCCAGAGAGATGGAATTGTCAAAGCAAAGCTCGCATTCCTCCTCTTAAGCATCAACTGTGCGCCTCTGAGATTCAGGGTGTCCTACTCTGCATACTCTTGTCCACTCCATCAACCTCATTGCCTTGTCCCATCCCCATCATGGTCCAGGCCAAAGTGTGGCAAGAGCTATGGCAGCTCCCAGAATCGTAGAAAAGGTAACGTCAGATCTCCTCAATGACTTTAAAACTGAGGAGTAGGAAATGATTCAGAAACGGCCACCCTTTAGCCAGGTGTCGGCTCAGGCTTCAGGTAGCGATGAGAGGATTCATTGGTGCTGGGAGTGGGCTGGCTAGTCCCACCCCAGATGCTCTGGGACCCCAACCCTAGGGAGAATGTGAGGCATGCTATCCTGAGTTAGACCTTGGCCGCAGCCACCTGAATTCTCCTTCCAGTGGGACGTGGTGGAGGTGCGACCAGGACCACTCCCCCGGGTGGACCACTGGGTCCGGAGGGTCCTGACTTGATGTGAGATCTTTACCAAGTCAATTCCCAAGTTCTGACTGTCAGTTTCTCTCTGAGTAAAATCAGGTTAAAAATGCCTTTCCCTCTTCACAAGTTTGGTTCAAAAAAAAAAGATTCCATCACTTTCCTAAAAGGATATGGGTCAGCTAACAGCACAGGAAGTCTCAGATAATTTTAACAGAACAGAGATAGAAGGGAAAGCCCAGAGTGAAGGGGAGTAAGGGGAGCCTGCACATGCTTAGTCAGGGGAGGGCAGGGGCGCTAAAGGCTCTGTGAGCAGAGGACCGGCCAGTGCCGGCAGAGGGGATGTTACCAGGTCTTCTTGGTTCACGGCACACACATTTGCCTGCCTAACACTAACATCCCTGCCCTCCTCCCCCTTCCTTTCAGACTCCGGTTTTGCATCAGGCACTGTACTCACCGACTGGGGATGGGGATCTTAACCTCTATTGTGCCAGGGACCCCGTGGCAGTCTCGGAATAACGCTTTTAAATGCGTAAAATAGAAGATACAGCCTTGCAAGGGCAGCCAATTATGTTAAAATCCAGTTATTAAAATATCTTAAAAATTGTTATTTAGTGCCGTGCTTTGTTGGCATATTAGGTAATACTCACGGCAGGTCTAATGATGACTGTCTTTTGAAGCGGTGATAAGCAGAAACGCTATTTTGATGTATCTGCAATAACTGCGACATGATTAGAAAAATGCCTTGCTTTCTTTTGGTGACAAAGTCACAGGGACTGATCACACTATCGTAATTTGTTGCCTACATTTGTAATTTAAGGGATCGTAGACTTTAGAGGTTAGTAAAAATAAAAATGTCATTTTTTTTCTATCCACGCTCGCAAACTCCAAGGAATCGAGCCTCAGCCCCCTCATATCGAAGTGTGGGTCATAGTACCAACCTCAAGGGCTGTTAGGAGATTTGAGAACAAACTAATTCCAGGTAGGAGCCCTGATCTGGAGGAACCCAGAGGAGTCTAGTTCCTCGCCTCCCCTCTGAATCTTGTTTCTACAAGTTGACCATCACCCCTGGGGCCTTCTGAGTTCCCGCACTCACGGCTCAACCACGGTGGGCACTGCCGTCGACACCCTTCTAAACTGCTCACCTCTCCAGGTATGCCAGGACCTATCAGAACGTTCAGCCGTTCTTGGGATACAGGCTTCCCGCCTTTGGTAAATCCATCTGGAGGGAGGAGCAGCTTCCTGGAATTTAAGGATGGATAGGAGTGAACCCAGATGCACGTCTTCTCCTGTGACCAGATTAGGCTTTCCAGAAAGTGGAAGAGGTGCCCTTCTCATTTCAAAATCTTTCTGTGATTCCCGTCTCACTCAGCAATACACAGCAGCCTCTCTCCTCACTTACACTTTCCCTGCCGGCTTTCACAGTCGTTTCAGCCACAGGGCCTTTACACCTGCCATCCCTCTGCCTGACACACCATCCATGCCTGTGTCTCACGCCTTGTTCCTTCTTTAGTTTTCTTCCTGGTCCCTATTGCTATTTGAAATTACTGTGTTGATTGTTCCCTAGTGTGTGATCCACCTCCCCAACAGTGACGCGTGCCCCACGAGGGCCGGGACCCTGTCTCTTGCCTGCTGCCCTCTCAATGCCTGCCACTGAGCCTTGAGTGTAGTTGGTGCCTGAAAATATTTGTTGACTGGGAAAAGGCATTTTGGAGGAGAATTGAAGAAGAACTGGGTATTAGACAATAGTAAGAAATTATTGTTAATTTGATTGAGTGTGACAGTGGTATTGAGGTTAGGGTGAAAAAAAAAAAGAGGTTGAAGTATTTATGGGTAAAGTGGCATCCTGGGATTTGCTTTAAAATATTCCAGTTTAAGGAAAAAGTGGGAGTTGATGAAGCAAAATGGCCAAATGTTGATAACTGTTAAAATGAGAAAATGAGTACATTTGGGTTAATTACATCCTTCTTTCTTTTGGGTGGGTTTGAACATCTCCATAATGAAGAGCTAAACATTATTTGTTGACCTCATGGGTGAGTGAACAAATAGTGTATAAAATGTACTTAGTCCAGAGCCTAGCACATAACACATACTTACTAATATTAGCTTGTAAAATTATCCATAAAAATGATGAGGGAACAGATAAGAAAGTGCACTGGAGACCGGAACACAGTGAACTGGGAGCGGGGATTACAGATACTGTTGTTGCTGGTGTTTTTGAAAAGCAGCCCTCTGACGGCCGCACCCACACCACGCCTGGGCGGGCGGTGCTCAGTGCATTGGCACCTGCAGCCATTTCATCCTCCACGGACCCCGAGGGAATGTGTTGCTGCTGGGCTGAGCCCCGGGGCCAGGCTGAGCAGACTTTGAGGATCCCTGCCCACACAGGGAGTCAGGCACCCTGGGGGGAATGGCATGTCGTGCTTGTGGTCGGATTGGCAGAGGGACCCCCAGTGGCTCTCAGTGGGGGCAGGGATGCCAGCAAGACAGGACTGGATCTATTGCCTGGAGTTTCCTGCAGGTCGGAGCTGCAGGGCAGGATTTGTGCTCCAGGAGGTGGGCAGAGGGCAGGGGGCTGGCCGCACAGCCCACCTGGCTCAGGGCTCCCTCCTCTTTGTGGATGTCCTGCCCGGCAGCAGAGCACCGATGGTTACGAGCCCAGGTTTTGAGACCAACAGCGCTGGGTGGGGATGTCAGCTCTGCCACCTCTTAGCTCTGCAAACTTGGGCAAGCCACTTGCCTTCTCTGAGCCTGTTTCCTAGTCTAGAAAATGGGGCTGATGGTCCCCGCTTGATCGGGCATTGTGCTTAAGTGAGGTAACGTGTGTGCCATGCCGGGTGTAGTACCTGGCCCATCCTAGGAGTCAACAGACAGTAGCTATTCATTATTGCTGGCTTGGGGTGGGGGGTGGACCTTCACAGCTATTCCTCAAATGATCAAATTTGGCCTGTAGTCCACTGTCTCCCTAGAGTGGCAGAGGGTTGGTTTTTACTGATAAAACTGGGGAGCAGTTACCAGGAGAAGGTTGAAGGATGCCAGGGTACAGCTCCCCAGCTGGCTCATCCTCCAGCCCCTTCTGGCCAACTCTCCCTTGTCGTAATGGACAGCTTTGGCCCTGTGAGATGCACAGCAGAGACATCCTTCTGCATGAGTACTATTTTTTTTAAAAAATTAATTAATTAATTTTTTTGGCTGCGTTGGGTTTTCGTTGCTGCGCGCGGGCTTTCTCTAGTTGCGGCGAATGGGGGCTACTCTTCGTTGTGGTGCGTGGGCTTCTCATTGCAATGGCTTCTCTTGTTGCAGAGCACAGGCTCTAGGCATGCAGGCTTCAGTAGTTGTGGCACGTGGGCTCAGTGGTTGTGGCTCGCAGGCTCTAGAGTGCAGGCTCAGTAGTTGTGGCGCATGGGCTTAGTTGCTCCTCATGTGGGATCTTCCCGGACCAGGGCTCGAACCCATGTCCCCTGCATTGGCAGGCGGATTCTTAACCACTGCACCACCAGGGAAGTCCCCCGAGTACTACTTTTTTTAAAAAAAATTTATCTATTTTTGGCCGCGTTGGGTCTTCATTGCTGCGCACAGGCTTTCTCTAGTTGCAGCAAGCAGGGGGCTACTCTTTGTTGTGGTGTGCGGGCTCCTCATGGAGGTGGCTTCTCTTGTTGCAGAGCACGGGCTCTAGGCATGCGGGCTCTAGAGCGCAGGCTCAGTAGTTGTGGCACACGGGCTTAGTTGCCCCGCGGCATGTGGGATCTTCCCGGCCCAGGGCTCGAACCCGTGTCCCCTGCGTTGGCAGGCGGATTCTTAACCACTGCACCACCAGGGAAGTCCCACGAGTACTACTTTTTGAGTGCTTAATCCACACTGGCATTGGGCTAGGTGCTCCATATGTGTGATCTTATTGAATTCTCCTGACAACTTAGATATTTGTATTATCCCCATTTTAGAAAGGAAGAAACTGAGGCTGCTGGAGGTGAAATAGCTTTTCCTGGTAGAACCAAGACTTGACCGTAGATAAATCAACTTATATCTCAATATAAAATAAAAATTACATGAAAAGCTTTTTTAAAAAAGAGACTTGACCGTAGAGTCTGAGCGATCAACCACTTGTCCTCTTTCCTCTGGGCTAACTTACAGGGGAGACTCTGTGCCTGGGGTCGGGGGGGTCCACCCTACAGGGCCTTGGATAGGTGAAAGCATGAACGTAGCCTCACCTTGGAACCTTTTCCTTGGAGGGGAAAGAGGACTGATCCAGACAAACAAAAGAACTCCTGCCTCACCCCATGGAAAATAATGTTATCCCAAGGTACAGTGGCCCTGGCTGAAAGCATAAACTGGTTTGTGGGTAAACATCAGATGACGCATCTTTCTGGGGTTCAGGTAAGAGCAGGTAAGATGGTGAGGGCCGGGGACGTCCCAGGACAAGCATTAGCCTCGTAGTTCCAAGCTCAGCTTCCAGTTCTGACTATTAGAGCCTCCATTGCCCTGGCCGACACGATCAGTTCAGAGTGTCGTTGTCATCCCAGCCAAGGTCTCAGAGACAATCAAGGGGTGTCTGCTTGAGTCTGACCTGGAAGTGGCACTGGGTCTCCCTCCTGCTGGGCTCAAAGACAGGAGGGGTACATTTAAAGCAGCTACAGCTCCCTTGCCGTCTGACAGGAGAAGCTGCCAGAGAACAAAGCCCACAAAGGCAGGAGAGCTGAGAGATGGGAGAGATCACCCAGGTCCTGATAACACTGTTAAGCTCCTGGATCAAGCTGTATCTGAAGGCGAACCGGCCTTGGGCTTGTCAGTTAATAAGAGCTGGTGCATTACTCGTTTAGCTTAGCCACTGTGGGCTCTGGTTTTTGTCACTTGCAACCAAAGGATCCCTAACTTCTCCAACATATGCCGTAGAAGTTTGAAAACCCATCTGTGGGGGCCATGGGGAGCCACTGCACGTTTTTGAGCTGAAGAGTGGCAAGTCCTGAGCCTCACTTTAGACAATGCCTAGAGGTGCTTCTAGGACGAGGAGAGAGCAAGCTGGCTGCACCCACCCTGGCCATGCTCTGCGTCCGTCTCTGCCTGTTGCCTCCATCGGCCGAGGAGAGTGATGCTCTGAGCATCTATCCGCCGTGGTGCCGGCTTCACGCACAAGCATCTTCTCTTGAGAAAATGAGCTTCGCATCAAAGTGGCATGGCTGCTTTCCTTAAACAAAACAGCCCTTCCCCTCCCCACTGCCTTGCAGAGGCAAGAAAACTCATTTAACCACCTGCAAGTTTCCATTCATGGTCCTGTGTCATTACGGGAACGCTTTGATGGGGCCAGGGGTGGGAATGGGGGAGATGCCTTCCACCTTTACAATTAACTCGTTAGGGACAATGACACCCAGCCAGGGCCCTGCCTCCTTGGGGTTGTCGGGTGGATGTGATGAAAGCCTGGGCCCACAGTGGGAGTCTGCAGAATTGCCTGGCCCTGGCGTCTCAGGAGGAGGCCATCGAGCGGGGGTCCAGCTCCTCGCTGGCTCTGTGAACACACCCATCGCTGCCTTAGTGCAAACGGCCGGCCCTGCTGTACCACGCGTGCCACCAGGCACAAAACGCTGTCCTTTGTGGCTTAACCAGGAGGCTAAAAGCCTAGCATTTGGCATCAGACAGCTTCACCGCTGGGCTGCCGTTAACTCACACCACTTTCCTGAACCTGGTCCTTACCTGTAAACTGGGGTTGAGGATGTCTGTAAAGCGGGTAGCAAGCGGCGTCTGTGGCCTCTGTGTTGGTCACTGCTCTCTTTATTAAAGGGGAGCTGCTTCTACCCAGGAGTCCTGGGAGAGCAACGTGGCAAATATCGCCACCAAAATCTTGATGAAAAAGCTCAGGGTCCTAGGGCCTGGGCTTGGGCTCCTTCCCTTAGCAGAGCTGTCCCCATTGCTGGGGAGGGGGAGTGATCATAGAGCATCCCCCAACCCCTTCCCGGCCCTTTGACTCACAGACTCAGGGACATCCTGGGACTTAAGGCATGGGAGGGCCCTTGGGGTCCTCAAGGTCTGTCCTCATCACTCCCAGCCAGTGCTGACTCCTGGAATCACTCAGCCCTGCCTTGAAATACACAGGTTTGGGTCCCCTAGAAAGTCCAGTCCCTGTGATTCCTGAACATTCAGGGTCCGGGGGGTTGGTTATCATCTTTGCATCGCTCCGGGAGAGTCTTACCATGACTCTCTCCTCTTCACCATCAGCGCCTCCAGGCAGGCACCTGAGAAGGAAAGTTAAGCCCACCCTCTCCATAGACTGGGCTCTCTGCCCTCTTTCTGCCAGCCCTAAGGCTCGGTGTCTGAGCAGACGTGGGTTTTAGAGGAACGTGGGTCCTCCATCCTTGCACGTGTGGACAGTTCTCTTGGCACCTCGTAGAGAGTTGGGGGGATTGGCAGGGAGGGAGCTGAGTGTTCACGCATCTCTGGCCTTAGCAGCACCAGAGCAGCACAGGTCACTCGCTCTCTCCCTTTCCTCGGACACCACCTGCGGCCACTCTCGCGAGAACCTCCTGCTCTACTCCCCGGTCCCTGCCCATCTCTCTCCACAAGGCTGGCTCCTGCCTGGGTCTCCCCCTCATGCCTGACAACATCGCCCCTCTAGCCCCATTTCTCTGGTCCCTCACCGGGGCCTTTGCACACACTGTTCCCTCCACCTGGAGCACGCTGCCCCTCACTCTCTCTCCGGAGGCCTTTCCTGACTTCCTCGCCCCCAGTTTGAAGCAGGGGCCTCTCCCACCCACCCTCAGGATGCCCTGAGCTCCTCCTTCCCGTGTGTTATCTCTTGTTATTTCTCCCCTGCCTCCTCCCAGCCCCCAAGAGGCCTCAGAAGGGCAGGGGCTCTGCTTTGCTCCTACTTGTATCCCCCGCTTCTAGGGAGGCCCCTGCTTGGCCTGCACTGCCAGGTAACCGGGGAGACCCCTAGTGAAGGCCCAGCATCTGGGTGAACCGTATCAGCTTCACTGTAGCGCACAATGGCGCCTAATAATTAACTCTCCAATTAGGCCCACAATAAAGGCTTAATCTGGGGCTCGTTGGCGATGAGGCTATTCACAGCCGGCCTTTCATCCTGGGCCCAGGCCCCTGCTCTACAGCTCCCGCCTTGGCTCTGCGTCAGAGCCACCCTCTTGTTACCCGGGGCTCGGCCCTCTCCCCACACTGTGCCTCGGAGCCCGGAGCCCGGGGCTGTGCATCTCGCAGGGAAGCCCCCGGCCTGGCTGCTCCTCGGCGAGGCGGGGACCAGCTGCTGGGAAAGCACGCCTGGTGAGCAGAAGGCCCCCCTCATTACGGAGGAGCACCAATTGGCTCAGCCCACGAAAGCCTTCAGGTTTGCGAACGTTAAGACTTAATTGGCTCATGGACACTGAAAGAATGGAGGGGCTCCTCCAGGGAGCGGTCCTCTCCTCGTTCCTCTTTCCCCTGCTGGATAATGACAGAACCTGGGAATGATTAGAGAGGGGGGATGAGCTCCCCTCTCGGGGGCCCGTGATGGGTTCCACCTCCATTTAGAGCCCGTGCCCTACCCGGTGCCTTGCTTCCTGCCTGACTTTTCAGAGGTGATTTTTAATTGCGTTTTCCCAGGTAGAGTCAGAGCATCGAGATGGGGATGCAAGTGGGCCAGTCCCAGCCACTTTCCCAGCATCCCTTTTTAGTGGGGCACACTTACCTTGTGGGGCTTGAGTTCTTAGTAAACCTGTGGACGGGGTCAGCATGAAGAGGAAACAGTAGCACAAAGCTTCCCTGGCTTGGCCTTGGCCTCCAGGCTCAGTGAGTGTGTGCCTGCATCTGCGGACCTCACCTCGGCCCACTCCCTGCCCACTCGCCCCAGCCTCGCCCCCCACTCTGACCTCACTCCCCTCCAAGCTTGCCCAGATCATCCATGTCAGGTCTTCACTCTTGGCAGTTCCCCTCCCTGCAAAACACAACCCCTAGATCTTTGCACAGCTCATCCCTTCTTGTCATTTGGATGTAGCTACCAGTGACTCAGACCACCCACCCCGTACAATGTCAAGTACACCTTCCAGAGGCATGCCCCGCCCCCGCGTTCACCCTCATGCTCTCAACATATCTTATTAACATGTGTATTCATCAAGCATCTATCTCTCCTCACTGAGATGTGATTGAGGACCCGTATGTCTGTTCACTGTTCACTGTCTAGCACCGTGCCTGGTACCTAAATATTTGTGGAAAGACAGAACAGAACTTCTCCTTATCGACCTGCGAATGTTCTCTTGGCCCTGCAGGTCCGGTGGAAAGCCTCGCCTTGCCTCGTCGGGAACAGACCCCTCCGAGGACTTTGCCGTTGACAGTGGTGGCTTCTTGAAGTCACCTCCACTTCCAAGCTGGCCCAGTGGGGCCAGGATAACGAAGCTGCTTTAACATAAATAATTTGCTTCCGAGGTGTAAGAAATGGGGAATATTTTTAGAAGGCCTGCCCTCCTAGGGGAAGTAAATGACTTATGAAAACGGGATTTTTCAAAGTGGCCTTCAAGAGAAAAGGGAGCCGTGTGTGATGGCCAAAATGGAATTCTATGAATTAGTGCGACTCATTATTCTGGCCGTGCGCACACAGACACACACACACACACACAGGCACACACGCTCGCTCGCTCGCTCACTCACTTTTCCCCTGCCTTCCATTTCATGGTCTTGGCTCGAATCTGAGATAAAACCGCTGCAGCCCCCTCCCCTGGCCCTCAGCGGCGGCCTGTCTGATTGGATGCCTCCCACAGCCCTGAAGACCAGAGCTTCAAGGAGGAAGCTGTCGGGGACACGCTGAGCCCTCGCCTCTTAAAGTGCGCGCCGTAAGTTACCTTGAAATGTTATTTAAAAAAAAAAAAAAAGTATTTTAGGTTCAACAGACACTTGGGTTCCTGTTAACAACTCATTTAAGGAGAAAGTGGGGGGAAGGCATTCAGATCAAGGCTTCTTTGACAACATGAACCTCCTTACTTTGAATTCTTACAGTGTGGATGGGATGAAAGATTTCGTGGAGGCGCAGACGGGCAAGTGCACGGGTGAGAAAGGACAGATGACAGCTGTAACGGAGACGCGGGCATCTTGGGATGGGTTTTGTCTGTCCAATAATGGAGAGCAGATTTTGGAGGGAGGGGGGAGTGGGAGGCCCAGAAAACCAAGACACAAAAACCACTTTTGTGGCCATTGTGTTTCCACTGGAGTCTTGATCTACGGAAGACGTGCTGTTTGGGGAACTAATAAGGCAACCAGCTCGTCTGATGAGGCACGTTCTGAAAACCAAGGTCTAGAGGAGTCATCCATTGCTAACTCCCTGGGGCGTTTCTCCCCTTGTGTACAAAGTCTGGCCTCCAAGGGGGCATGGATCTGTCTTCTGCCCATTGCCCCTGAAACCCCAGACAACCAGCTCTGGGCTCCTTGTCTAGAAGGTCATGGTGGCTTTCCATTGTCCATAGGCTCAACTTCCAAATCCCAGGCTAGCAGCCAAGGTCCATGGGTTAACTCCACTCTGCCTTTCTTCCCAGTCCGCACACCTACCTAAGACTTCTCCCACCATGCCCACGTCCTTCTTTATCCCACGTCATTCTTCCCTCTCCCACGGAAGACTCCCTTCTCTGAGTAGTCTCTTCCCCGCTTGTCCATCCAAGGTCTATGCGTCCTAGCAGACCTGACTCCCAGGAGGCTTCTGAGGCTAGCCCAACCTCATGAAACTCCTTGGTGAGTTCCCACACACTGATTCTATATGCATTCGACCCATTTCATTGATTGTCAGTCTAGTCTACTCTCCCCAATGGACTGTCAGCTTCCTAGGGGCAAGGATTCCACCTCGTAGGCAGCAGCACATAGCACAGGACCCACAGAGTGGGCACAAGAAGCTTTGGCCTCTTCTAAACTCTGACCCAAGAAGCTTTGGTTGCTTTTAAACTGTGTGAAGTGGCCAGGCTGTGGGCTGGAGAATGCAGAGGAGATGGGCTCACCACCTCCTCCTGGGGGTCTTCCATGCCTGAGGCTGGCAAGCAGGACTCAGGAGGAGCTGCCACCACATTGCTATCACCCTCTGCTAACCAGTCTCGAGGACCGGTGGTCCCTGGGGCAAAGCCAAAACTTTCAGCTTCTCAACATTGTCTCAACTCTTTCTGTTCTGTAACAGTTCACTCAATCAATAAAGAATTGTTAAGTGGCCCGCTATGGGCCAGGCACTGGGGATTCAGTGGCGGATATGCCAAGATATCGTCCCCATTCTCTTAATACTTACAGGCCATGAATCAAGAGCCACAGAAAGGCTTGATTACAATTGTGATAAATACAGTGAAGGGTAGGTGCAGGCTGCTCTAGGAGTGCTTAGATGGACCCAACAGTTGCTTCTCAAGGACTTTGTTTTACATCTGGTGGGGTCTAAGCTGACTGCGCAGCTGTGGTAGCAGTGGAGAGCCCTGAGTTGTCTTGATGGACCACTTGATGGGATGCTGAGCGTAGGGAGGCTGATGGAAGAAGGTCGGTTCTCACTGAGGGTCTGTGGTGAGACTCTGAGCACATGTGGGGAAGTATCTTCAAGCAGGGATTGTTATGAATGTGGAGGTGTGATCAGAGCAGGAATTAACTGTCCTTCCAACCAAGGCCAGAGAAGTTCTGACATTCTTTGATGCTAAGTACCTTCTTCTCTTTAAAATGAGGGCCTTCTTTTCAACAAGCTCCCAAGTGCCATGTCCTTCAAAGCCTCACTAACATCACCCTAGTGGCAATCGATCACTCCCTCACTGCTTCTATTTCACTTCCTTGATTTTTCTACTAATGAAACTAGTGAGCTGCCTTGTATCATGGCTTCTTCTGCAAATGTTTATCCACTCTATTTCACAGTGAATTCCAGGAGAATTAGAATTACATCTAGTTCTACTTTGGGTAGCAAGGGTCCTAGGTGAGGGCATAAAACAGGTGAAACAAGTATCTGGCATGCATACCACCACCTGCTAATTCAGTGGCCATGGCAGACATTATTAATCGATCCTGACTAATTTCATTTAATCTCATTTCTGCTGTACTTAAGCAGGATTTAAAAGTACCTCCTCAGAAGCATCTTCCCTGGTCACCCTCTGAAGGAGGTCACCCCTTCCCCAATTGTTTTCTATGAATAAACCCATTCTTTTCTTTACCAAGCTTCTCACACTTAGCAATTATGTATTTTTGAACTTATTTAAGGCCTGTTTCCCCAACTAACCTGCAAGCTCCATGTAGTGGAATTATGTCTGGTTTTGCTCATCACAGAATCTCACAGCTGAGCAGTCTTTGTCGTCACATAGGAAGAGCTCAGTAAATGTTTGCTGCAAGTTGACTGAATGCTTTAGGCCACGAATGATTTAAAGAGTGAACGAGGCTTCCTCGACAAAATACATGGGATGAGTCTTGACTCTGCAGCTTCTTAACTGGGTGTGTTTGGCAAGCCCTGCCCTTCTCTGTGCCAGTGCCCAGAGTTGTTGAAGTGTTTAAGTTGTTTAAGGCCTTACCCTCCACCTCAGAGGTTTCTGCAGATCTGGGACAAATCCTGTCCCTCCAAGCTTGGTGGCCACGAGAATTTTTCCTGAATCTGAGAGTTGGTTAATACTTTGGAGCTAGTGGGCTGGTGTTCAGCGTGGGCCCAGGAGACATGTGCCGGGAGTGGGCAGAGCTGCAGCCCGTACCCTCCTGCCTGGGTCCCTGGTGGCAGCCCCTGCAGCTCCCGGGACCCTGTGGGGAGGGGCCCTCGGCTCCCAGGTGCTGGGCTCTGCCGGCAGGAAGCATGGACTTGACTCTGGCCCTTGACTACTTAGGATGCAGTAGTGCCATCGCCGCCTGCATCTTAATTTCCTCTCCTCCTCTTCCTCCTCTTTCACCTCCCTTCTGCCATGGAGGGGGGTGGCAAGAAGGCCACTGTGTACCCCCCTTTTGTTGCTTCTACAGCTGGGGCCAAATGGCCTCCTCCCCTCTGGAGATGTGAGGCCCCCCTGAGCCTGTTTCTCTGCAGACTCGCCCTGCTCTGACCAGCGAAGCCTGCCTAATGTGTCCTGGGGGAGGCGGATGCCTTAGGAAAAGCGGCTCCCCTGGCCCTGCTGAAGCTATGTCCCGCTGGCCTGAAGCCAGTGGGAATTTGTGTGTGTGTTTGGGGGATGCCGTGGGGGGATCAGGGATGGCCCAGTGGGTTGGTAGGGCCCTGACTGGCTGCCCACAGCCCCACCCACCCAGTTCTCAGTTGGGGCGGAGGGAAGTGCCCATTAAGAGTCCAGCCTTTCTTTTGGAATGGCAGGCTTGTGATCTCTCCCCGAGGGGCCAGTTAGCTGGGGAAAGTGAGTACTTCCAGCAGAGAATCCAAGCAGAAAGCCAAGGCAGGCCTGGGAGCAGGTCTCCCACAGGTAGGCAGCCCTTGGGTCGTTTCAAAGGCTTTCTCTTCAGCAGAACTGACTCCACTCACTTCCCACCTCCTGTCTTCGCCTGGACTGCCCTTCCTCCCATCTCTGCCTGGTGAGCCTCTATTTCTGCTCAAGGTCCAACTCAAATGTCATCTTGACTCCTCCAGCCAAGGCTACTTGCTGCCTCTTTGGGTTCCTACCCTCCTCTTTGTTCCTTTTTCCATTATGGGGGGGTGTCCTCAGCTGAGCGGTTACTCACTGGCTCTGCCATCTTACCTTCTTCCTCTAGATGGTGAGCTCCAAGGGCATCATCCTTGTGTGAACATCTGTTACGTCTGCTTGTCTTACCTCCTTGAGTGGCACCTGTGGCAGCTGGTCCCCACAATGGCCCCCATGACTCTCGACTCCCTACCTTGTGTCGTCCCCTCCCACGATGAATAAAGCAGAGCTGTGTGACTGAGGGACATTAGACAGACCAGACGTGACGGTGTGTGTGACTTCGGAGGCAGAAGCATCAAGGACGGGAGGCCCCTGGCTTGCTCAGCGGAAGCCGGTGCCACGTCATCAGGACACCCGAGCGGCCCTGTGGAGAGATGCGCGTGGAGAGCAACTGAGGCTTCCTCCCTGCCACCAGCACCGAGCACCACCCACGCGAGTGAGCCACCTTGGCGGCGGGTCCTCAGCCCTGGCCATGCCTTTGGATGACCACAGTTGACAGACAGCTTGACTGTAACCTCAGGAGCCGTCCCAGCCAAGCTGCTTCCTGCTTCCTGACCCACAGCAACAGTGAGACAATCAGTCTTTGTCGTTCTTTGAGAGAAACTCTCCCCCAGCAATAGATAACCGATAAGTACCCCAGATCCCTTGGGGGAACTACCTTCTCCCCCTGCGTGTGGACTTGGTGAAACAGTCTGTAAGGATGCTCTGTCTTCCCTGGGCCAAGGGATGGGGCCCTGACCTTGGAGAGGACGATCAGACCCTCTCCCTGAATTTGTATCTCAGGCATAGATACCAGATCTGGAAGTGGTTAGGCTGATTCTAGAACCTACTTGATGCCATACACACACACACATGCATTATACACATACATGTATACCTACCATACAAACATGCATACACACGTGTGTGTGTGCCAGAGTCAGTTATTGTTGGCCATCAGATAACCTGGACTGGCACAGCCACCTTGCAGTCATCCTCTTCACAGCCCCGTCCACCCTCACACCACTCACTGAAGGCTCCCCTCCAAGTGCCTAGATCACCCACCATTCAGTAAGTGCTCAACCATTGTGTGTTGGATAAACACCTAGAAATATGAAGGACGTCAGGGCTATCTATGGTGATTTTCATTTGTGTCGTTTGTACTCTTGGAGAAGAAGTTAAAAGCCAAGAATTCTTTGTGCCCGGCTCTCTGCATCTCTCCCCGCCCTCACCCCTCCCCCGACACCTTTCCGGATGAGACCAGCTCCTGGTCACCTGTGGCCAGGCCGGGAACAGCAGTTATCTGCAGCACGCCAGCCAGCCTGCCTTGGCCTGGAAGCCTGGGCTCTTTGAGGTGAGCATGGGGTGAGAAGAAAGCATAGGCGGGGGAAAGAGTGCCAGCACAGCCACGATGCACAGGGACCTTTGTTGTTGGTAGTGCCTTGGAGGTGCTGGGCCCTTCCTGGGAGAGATGGCAGTGCGACCCATCTCAGGAGGCAGGACTGTAGTCATGGGGCCTCCCAGCAGAAACCCTTGAACCAGCTTGGTGCAGAGCCAGTGGAGCTGACTGTTAGTTAGGCCTTTGTGGACTGTGACCCATAGTGATTCAGCAGTGACTAGTGTAGACTGACACCAGATGCCGGGAATCCTGCACACCCCATGTACTGCTCTGGGTAATGTCCTGGGCCCCTGCGGGTGTGAGGGAGGGAACCCCACAGACAACTGAAATGGAATCTCCCACCAGACCAGCATGACAGGGGCACAAAATTCAATCCACAAAAAGGATTCATAGTAATTTAATTTAGGAAAATGTGCCATTTCTTTTACACCCAAGTTTGTGGAATAAGACTCAAAGGTACTAGAATGTCAGATCCAGGGTGGCGGGAATTTTTTTTTTTCTTTATTCATTATTGTATTACAGAGCCTAGTACATTGCCTGACACACAGTGGGCACTCAATAAATATTAATGTATAAAGGCACTAGTAGAAAATAATTAATGGGGCGCCCACTAAGTGCTAGAAACTTATGGAAACTTCCCTGAGATTCTTTTCACAACACCCTAGAAACTTGGTATTCTCAGCCACATTTTCTTTTCCTTCCCTCCTTCCCTCCCTCCTCCCTCCCTTCCTTCTTTCCTAGTCCCATTCCAGCTGTCCTAATGCATTTATACATGTTCTTATAAGCAATGCACTGTTTATACATACATATTTTTAGTTTGTATGAAGGTTATTGTGTCACATCTCATCCCGTTTCCACCTTTTCCACCCACCACGCTTTGACATCCACCTTCCCACGCGTGGACGGCCTCCAGCACTCATCTACCTCTGTCAACACTGAGTGAACATCCTCAAATGTGTCTCCTGTGACAGAACTTCTTTGGAATTATACACCCAGGAGTAGAATTGCCGGTCACTGCAACATCTGTGTGTAACTTCACCAAGAAAGACCGCAATGACCTACACTACCTACAGCAAGGTTTGAAGCTTCCTTCATTTCCATATCTGGGCCAACTTTGGCATTCCCCAGCTAACTAGTATTTTCCTGTCTCATTAGATATAAAGTAATACCTCATTGTTGTTTTAAATTGCATTTCTTGCCTTCATCTGTGGGGAAGAATGGAAGCTTCAGAGAAATGATGTGCCCAGGGGCCCTCAGCTGGTGCGTGAGCAGCTGGGCTTCACCCACCCACTCTGGGCTCAAGCTGGTGCCAGGGTCCAACTGCCCCTCGTGGGCTGAGGGTTCTACCAGCTGCCGGGTCAGACTTGTGCAGTGCAGGTCTTCCGCTGTGATCGAGCCCCACCTGGTGGTGTGGAGAGGGAACTGCCGCTGTGGAGGGGACGGGAGAGGACAGGAGGGGAGGGAACCTGAAACGCCTCACTTTTGAGGCTCTCCTTGATTTCTATTTTTCAAATTTTTTAAATTGAGATATAACTGACACACATTATACTAGTTTCAGGTGTACAATGTAATTTTTTCTTGTGATGACAATCTTCAAAATCAACTCTCTTAGCAACCCCCAAATATACAGCACCCCGTCATCAACTGTAGTCACCAGGCTATACACAAATCCCCAGGACTTATCTTATGACTGAAAGTTTGAACCCCCATCACCTTCACCTTGCAGGTGCAGGGGACCTGAACCGTCTCCGTTTTGAGGCTCTTATTGCTTTTAGCAAACAAAACCAGAACTCTCTTACAAAAACATCTAGTGTACTGTTTCTTAAAGGGACTTTAATTTAAGTACAATATACCTGCATGAAGGACACAAATCCCAAGTGAATTTTCAGTGAATTTTCAGCAGTGAACATCTGTGTAACCAGCACTCCAGGTGCCCCTTCCAGCCCCTCCTGCCACTGTCCTGACTCCTAAGGCCAGAGATTGCTTTGCTGGGTTGACCGCTGTATACAGCTGTTGCCTTGACTATCTTGCTACTTTTGCACAATACCGTTTGTGTGGTTCACTCATCCATATCTGTTCATTCTCTCTTTTATACAGTATTCTGTTATATGAATACACTGCAAGTTATCCTTCCCACTGCTGATGGAATCTGTGCTGATTCCAGAACTTGGCTATATTGAATAAAGCCGCTATGAACGTTCTCGTACAGAGCTTTGGTGCACATATGTACACAGTTCTGTTAAGTATTTGTCTAGGAATGAAAATACTGGACCATGGGTAGGGTGTATATTCGACTTTTGTAGGTATTGCCAGTTTTCCAAAGTGGTTGTGCTAAGTTACCATCCCAGTGGCAGTGTGAGTGCTGGTTGGTCTGCATTCTCACCTACCCTTGGTACTGTCACCAAGGGTATTAGTGGTACTGCATAGTATCTTTAGTGGGTATTAGTGGTACACTGCATAGTATTTTTAGTGGGTCTTAGTGGTACTGGTGGGGATTAGTGGTACTGCATAGTCTTTTTAATTTGCAATCCTGATGACTAATGAAATTTCTTATGTTTTCTGGTCACTTGGCTAATTTCTGTGAATTGTCTATGTAAGACTTTTGGCCATTCTTCTGTTGAGTTGCCTACTTTTTTCTTCTTGGTTCATAGGAGTTAAAAAGTATGTCATCTGGATATGAGCACTTTCTCAGAAATATTTTCTCCCACTTGGGTCACTTGCCTTTTCAGTCTCTTAGTGATGTATTTTAATGAGCAGAAGTCTCTGCTTTTACTATAACATAATTTATTAATATTTTCTCTTATTATTTTGTGTGCTATTGAAAATTTTTGGCCTATGCCAAGACCATGAGGATTGTCTTCTTTTCTTCTAAAAGCTTTCACAATCTGCACCCCTCTGGAACTGATTTTTGCGTCTGGTGGGAGGCAGAGGATCAATATCTTTTTCCATATGGATATTTAATTGACCAGCCTGATTTATGGAAAAGGTCATCTTTTCCCCACTGCACTGCTGTGTCACCTTTGTCATAAACCAGGGGATGGTACCCGTGTGAATCTGTTCCTGGTATATATGTCTGTTTCTTTTAGAAAATGCAATGCGATGGTACCATGCGCGAGGTCATTTCAGAGTTTATGAACTCCTAGAGCACAGTGTGCAGCAGGTGGGGCTGTCTGCCAGTGGACCCTGGCTTGAGCTTGCTGACAAGCGTCTCCCTCTCTTCATTATCTTGAGGCTCACCATGGGCTCACTTGCCCACAAAGTCAGGAAGCTGACTTGGATGCCCCCAGTTCCTGTGAGGTCTCTGGACCCCCAGAGAGCACCCATGTGGCCCCAGCAGCTGGGGTGGGGCAAAGTCTCTTCCCAGCATTCATTTTCCCTCCCTTTTCCCAACTGTGCTGGGCCATAGGGAAGACTGCACCTGGCTCTGCAGGAGCATCTGGGGTCTGAGAGGTGGGGTTCTCACAGCAATTCACCGCTCAAGGGTCTGTGAGCCCCAAGCGGTCCCTTGAGGATGTGGCATTCAGCACAGCAGGGGCTGGGCCTGACCTCCTGCTAAGATGACTTCACTTTGTGTAGAGGGTTGCATGTTGATAAGCAAGTCCAGCAACCAGGGTCTGGGGGCATGGGGACAATCTCTTGGCTCTCTGAGTATCCCAGCAGAGTGACAGCTCTGTTCCTGGGGCCACAAGCCTGGGACCCAAACTCTGGATTGTCCACTGTGAAGAGATGGGCAGTGTGGGCAGCAGGGCGTGGTGGGAGGGCCAGGTCAGGGAGTGGGTCAGGAGCGTGGGTTCCAGAGCCAACACTGGCATGAGCTCAAGGGCCTCCTGGGAAACTCTCCGCCCCTCTCTGGGCCTCCAACTCCTCAGTTTTGGTCTCTCTGTGTTATGGGTTGCATTGTGTCCCCAAAAGGATGCGTTGAAGTCCTAACCCCCTGGAACCTGGGAATGGGACCTCATTTGGAAATAGGGTCTTTGCAGATATAATCAGGCTAAGATGATGTTGTAGCATGGGCCCTAATTTAATCTGATTGGTGTCCTTACAGGAAGAACAGAGACACACAGAGAAGGCAAGCATGTGAAGATGAGGGCAGAGATTGGAGTGATGCTTCCACGTGCCCAGGAACACCTGGGGCACCAGAAGCTGGACGAGGAGGGGGAAAGGGTCCTTCTCTAGAGGCGTCAGAAGGAACATGGCCCTACCAACACCTTGATTTGGGACTTCTGCCCTCGAAAACTGTGAGAAAATCAAGGTCTGTTGTTCTCAGCCAGTCAGTATGTGGTACTTTTTTTTTTTTTTTTGCGGTACATGAGCCTCTCACTGTTGTGGCCTCTCCCATTGCAGAGCACAGGCTCTGGACGCGCAGGCTCGGTGGCCATGGGTCACGGGCCCAGCCGCTCTGCAGCATGTGGGATCTTCCCGGACTGGGGCACGAACCTGTGTCCCCTGAATCGGCAGGCGGACTCTCAACCACTGTGCCACCAGGGAAGCCCCGAGTATGTGGTACTTTTTACAGCAGCCCTAGGAAACAAATACAGCCTGCGTCTGGGCTTGCCCCTCCCATCTGTCCTTCATCACATCACTCTCCTGTGATCACCTGTCAGTAGTGGCCCATCGCGACCACTGGAGCAGCATCACGGATGCTGACCGCGTCTCCCACCCAACCAGCCCCAGATGAATCCCTGGCTTCTGCCTCCCTCCCCCCAGCACCCCACCAGCTCATTTTAGGCACACCCAACAGTCACTCTGGCCAAAAGATGACTCAAGTGTTATCCTTGACTCCTCTCCCTCATGCCTGCCTACAATTCAGTGACAAATTCTATCAACTCTACCTCTAAAGTGTATTCTCAGTTCTTTGCTTCCACCATGATCATAATATTTTAAGCCTCCAACTGCTCTTTCTTGAACTACATGACAGGCTCTTGTGGTAGGTTGATTGCAAAAATGGCCATAATCCTTTATTCCCCCTTACGTCCAGGCCCTTGGCAATTGGCTTTGCAGTGCCTTACTTCTATAGGCAGAGTCTACTTCTCCACCCTGGACTCTGAGCTGACCTTGGGACTTGCTTTGGCCATTGAGAACTGCATGCAGTGATGGTGTACCGGTTTTGAACTTAGGTCTCAGAAGACCTTGTGCACTCCCTGGAATGCTGCCACCACCGTGAGCACCAGCCCAAGCTAGCAGGTTAGAGGATGACGTGCATGGAGCAGAGACTAGACATCTCGGTCAAGGCTGTTGTAGACCAGCAAACCCTCAGTGAAGTCACTAGCTAACCCACCAACACGTGAGCCCAGACTAGATTGGCTAAGCCTGGCCTGGATCAGAATGGTTTGATTGGCCAGAGGTCTCATGAGGAATTATGTTCTTTAAACTATGTTTTGGAGTAATTTGTTACACAGCCATAGCTAATTGATACACCTCCTTAACTAGTCACCAGGCTGTCCCTTCCCCTCTCACAATATTTTCTGAGAACACCTCTCACAATACTTTCTCTTCTCAGAAGCCAGAGTGATCTCTCCTCTATTTGTCACCCTCCAGTGGTTTCCTGTTGCAATTGAATGACTCCAAGCTCTGGACCATAGTCTTCAAGGCCTGACTGATTCCCTGCTTCCTCAGTCTGCTTCACCTCCAGTGATCATCCTCTCAGTCCCATGCATGTGCCTTTGCTCTTGCTGACCCCTCTGCTGGAGCAGACCCTCCTATATCTGCACTTGGCTGCCTCTTCCTAAGCCACATATTAACTCAAATATTTCCTCAGGGAGGCCTGCCCTGACCACTCTAGCTAAAGACATCCTCCCCAGCCTCTGCCCAGTCCTTTCCTTTCATTGCATCCTGGTTTTATTTCCTCATCAGTTCCTGAATGTATTGGTGTCGAGGAGCATAGTAACTCCTTTAACTAGAATATAACTCCAGGAAAGCAGCAATCATGTGTTTTTCTGTTTTACTGCTCTACCCCCAGTATTTATAACAGTTCCTGGCATATAGTAAGTGCTCAATAAAGATTTGTTAAATGAATGAATAGCAAGCCCAAGGGGGGGAAAAAAAAACCCTTGTGGCATAGCTTACAAATCCTTTGCAAGCATATGATTTCCCGTCACTGTTCTCGTCAATTCTCCACCCCATGCAGATGGAACTACCTGCAGGTTCCCCATCATACTGCCCCGGCCTCTAAGCTTTTGCACACACTGTTCCTTTGGTCTGCTCTTCCTTCCCATACAAAAACACTGGGGACTATTTATTCTCAAAAGATTTATGTCAGAAGTTTTGTCCTTCAAGAAGCTTTTCTCAAAAATGTTGGGGTTAGCAGATGCAAACTATTATATATAGAGTGGGTAAACAACAAGGTCCTACTGTATAGCACAGGGAACTATATTCAATATCCTGTGATTAACCATAATGGAGAAGAATATAGAAAAGAAAGTATATACATGTATACATATATATCACTTTGCTGAATCATTTTGCTGTACAGCAGAAATTAACATAACATTGTGAGTCAACTATACTTCAATTGAAAAAGAAAAGAAGATTTTCTGTCTCCCCACTCCCAGTGCATGGTGCGGTCCTCCCCCAGGTCTCCCAGTGCATGGTGCGGTCCTCCCCCATGTCTCCCAGCGCATGGTGCGGTCCTCCCCCAGGTCTCCCAGGTGCTTCACATGCTCTCTGCACTTCACTGATTTTACTGTTTACTCCTCTGTCTTCAGGACCGTATGGCCCAAGCCAGCAGGACCAGGCCTTCTTAACTACTGAGTCCCTGGCCCAGCCACAGGGCCTGGTGGGGCTCAGTAAATATGTGATATGATCAGAAGCAGAGGTGAGCTGAAGATCTGCTCTTTCCCCAATCCAAACTTGTGAAGGTCAGAGAGAATGTGGGCCGTGATGGATTTAAGGAACTGGGTGGTGCAGTGGAGATAACTACTGGAGTGTTAGAATCGCAAACGTCCTGCTCTGCGTCACCTGACCACTCCACCTGGCGAGGAGAGCTCCAGATTGGAGGTTGGAAAGGTGGCACCCCTCCTGGCTCCTCTGTGACGTCAGCAGGGCTGGGCTTCCTTCTCCCTGAGCACCTCCCTGCCTCTGGGTCTCCTAGTGAGTTGTGGAGAAAAAGCTGATGTAAAACTCCAGCCCGGCAGAAAAGGACCCAGCGGTCTTGATGAACCGTAAGGGGACTGCAGCAAGCCTGCCATTCAGTATAATTGGTGGGGGGAGAGCAAACGAATGAATGAATGGAATTGATAGTCACCTTGGAGTCAATCCTTCTTACCAGGAAGAACTCAGTCTTTGGCACCTTATTAGAAAACTGGGCTAGATCCAGCCTTGATCAATGCATTTTAAGAAGGGTGTGGAAAGGACACTGGAGAAATAATCAAGTGGAATTATGTGACAGAAAACTGAAAAAACGAGTATGAAGTTGGAAAGGCCAAATGGTCATTGTCGTATCACACAGCGGCTCTCGGTGATGTATCTGACGTTTAACTTCTCAGGGCCATTTCATCTGTGCATTTTTTCCTCAGTACACATCCTCCCTGAATATGAATATTTATTAGACAAAGGAGACTGACTTCTCCTCCCTTTCCACTGTGGCTCAAAGGAGAGAACATGGGCTCAAACGGCAGCAAGAGAGAGGCAGATTAGATAGGCAGAAGGACTTCCTGGAGGTGAGAACACTCAGTGCAGGAAAGACTCAGTGCAGTGACTCATGCAGACCACTGAGTCAGTGGGACGAAGTGAATGTCTCTGAAGATGGTTTTAGGTTTTGATTTTGAATGTGACAATACCGACAAAGTGCCTGACACTTGGTGATGCTCAGGAAATACCTTTCTTTCCCCTTTTAGAAGAGCTGGTTCTCCCCAAGAACAGGTATTTGCTGGAGAAAGGGACTATCATCTAATTGTTCACAGCTGGTTTCTTGAGATTCTAGCTGTGGGCTCTGTCCAAACATCGCTGGGGTGCCGTGCTCCGGGCACACGTCTCTGAGCTGCCCACAACCGTAAGGGGCTCTGCTTTCCCTTAGTGGTGACTTGAGTGGGTGCATGGGGGGATTGGAAACCTCCACACTTTTACTCTGACTCCCAAGGGCAGTGACTCTCAGTGGAGAGAGCCACTCACCTCAGAGGGGTCACTTTGGAGCCTCGAGATGGGGCATGGAGATTTAAAAAGCATATGGGGTGGGGGGCAGTGGAATCCCTGCCCTTTTCATATATGGAGGCAGAAAGTAAAACCTGGTTAGCGGGGCCCAGCTGGACCAGTGGCTACACCTCATCCCCTGGGGGTGTTCACTAGCCCTGGAGGGCTCAGGGGCCATTTAATTTTTGGACTTACCACGAAGGGCACGGGTTTGGAATCAGCAGATTTTCAACAGGGTTTGACTCAACATCGATAGGCCCAGTTTTAAGGACCCCTCCTGGGGAAGCCGGGGCTGGGAAATCTGCTCCTTGTTCACCGTAGAAACTAGGGAAACAGCTCACACATTTATCGAGCTCTTGTGTGTCAATGTCTGTGCTTCATGCTTCACATGGAAGCTCTCGTTTCCTCTTCTCAGCATCCCTGCTCAGCAGGTTCCATCATTAGCCCCATTTTACAGATGAGGAAACAAAGGCACAGAGAAGGGTGGTAACTTGCCAAAAGTCACACAGCTAGTAAGTGGGGCAGTTGGCATTTGAACTTACTTGAATGCTTACAGGGACCTCCATTGGCCGTTGCTGCATGAGAGGAAGGCAGCATCTCCGAACCGTCGAGCAGGATTTGCCAGGAGCTCCGTCAGGCAAGAACGGGAGACTAAGGTGAGGACACTCTTCCCATCCCAGCCCTGCCGCTTCTCGCCTGTGTGACTCTGAGCCAGTTCCTTGCCCTCTGTGACTTCTCTGAGTAATCCTTGTTTACCTGGGTTGACAGAATCCTCTCCCTCCTGCTCTCCCGATCAGCTTCCCACCCTACACACACGAGGGCCAGCTCCCCGCAGAGCCGTGTCCGCCACAGGAGGTAGTGGGGATGGCTGGGCAAGACCTGGGGTGTATGTGTCCGCAGCAGCCCCCCAATACTTTGTCCCTCCTGAAATCCCTCTGGAGGCTCTGGGCTCCCATTCTCACTTCTTCTAAGACTTCCTTTCTAAGAAGGCTTTTCCAAGGAGTGTTCTTTGGGGGGTGGGGAGGAAATCTATAGTTCCTCCTGCGTTGGTTCTGACTTGGATGACGAGGACAAAACACTACGTCAGTGCAATGATCCAAGCAGTCTAACCTTGTTTCCTGATCGCTACTGTCGAAAGGGGACGCCCCAGGTCTGAAGAGCCAGGTGTGGTGTGCCAGAGGGTGGCGTCTGATGGCCGAGGGTCCAACAGCGGAGGGGGCTTGAGGTGGCCAGGGAGAGGAGCTGTTTAGAGGGCTACACTGATGTTTTGGTTGAACACCTTTTCAGCATCTCTCTCTTCTTCCACCACGTGGGGGTGGATGTCCACGTTCATTCCTGCATCCTTGCACAGCTTGAGCAAAGTTCGAATGCTGTTCTTGGACAACCTCAGGTATCTGTGCGAGACAAGGCCAAAGAGGTCAGCTGAGGGTGGAGTCACTGCAGGCGCAAACTTCATTGAAAAGAGCTTAGAGTTAAAGAGCGACAGTGTGGGACCTCTGTAAGGGACTGGCCCTCCAGACATTTCTGGAGCTGACAGAGGTCTCATAAAAGACCGGGACACCCCACAGACTTGGTGGGTGTTTTTATTGGTATAACTCTTTTGGAAATCAATTTGGCAACATATATGCCAAACACCTCCTGCCCCACTCCCCAAAAAACCAGCTTTATTATTTTTGACTCAGTAATTCCACTCAGGTCCTCAACTTATCCCAAGAAGAGAATTCAATGGAAGGAAAAGCTACATAAACAAAAGTGTTTATTTTGGGGTTATCAACAATAGGAAAATAGGAAATTCCATCAATAGAGGAATGGTCAAGCAAAAAATGGAATATCCATTTCAAGGACTCTTCTGCTAGTGTTAAAATGTCGTTAGGAAGAAGAAAATGCAATATGGCTGTGACGTTATTGCCAAATGGGGAGAAAACACCAGGATGCAAATTGTTAGGTGTTTTCTCTCATCATTGCCATGTGTGTATAATCTGAGTGAGGCCAAGGACTGGGGGAAATCCAGGACAGTGGAAATAAAGGCTGAGAAAACTGTAGGAATAGAGGTGAGTATTTTTAATAGTATTCAAACAATTACAATTTTCAATTAAAAAATTAAAATTAAAACACTGATTTAAAATATTAGCTAAAGCCCCACCGTTCTGACTTGTACTGAAGAATAGGACTGATGCCATCTATGTGATTTAGACAGTATCTCTGCCATTATATCCCTTATTCCACCATCAACTTTGACCTTGCTCCCAGCTTTAGTATAAGGAGGGAGGCCTCCGATTCAGGCTGCATTCCGGTTGGTTAATTTGCTACAGATGGTGGGGGAGGAGCTGCATATTGATGGAACCTGGCTTCTCTATCCATTGGGAATGGTCTCCCTACTCTTTCCTTTTTTTCTTCTTTCTTTTTTTTTTTTTGGCCATACCTGTGGCCCGCAGGATCTTAGTTCCCCAGCCAGGGGTTGAACCCAGGCCCTTGGCAGCGGAAGCCTGAAATCCTAACCAGTAGGCCACCAGGGAACTTCCCTTCTCTTTGAAGATCTGCCCGGAGCTTCCCTGTTCTTACAGGCAGCTCAGACCTCACTCACCAGCCCCTATACCTGTACTACCTTTCCCCGACACGGCTCAGGTCAGCCCCACCCTGCCCTGACCAGCCCAGCCCCAGGGGACAATTTCACACATATCTAGCTGTGGACGCTCACTATGATGGCAAAGGACAATTTCATCCTTTTCTTGGGTGTTTTTCTAATGGCTTGTTAATTGCCATCTCTCCAAATATGCTCTCCCCCTACCCTGTCCAAGTCTCTTTTGTCCCCACCATGGAGCCCAGGTAGGCTGTCTTTGGCCAGAGTCAATTAAAACCACTTGATCAATTTGAAACCCATAGCCAAAGTCATCCAGCTGTGGAGGTGGCATGAGCCAGAACCCCCTCTAGTGGAGGAGACTGCCTGTCCATCTTTCAGCCAGTTAGTCAGCCAGCAGAGCAGGACTGTGTGATGGGGCCCTCGGACGCCAGGCATCTGAGGCCGTCTGAAACCTACAGGCGAGTTCACTGCTGTGAACTCTACAAGGCTGACCACCTTAGTCTCTTGTCCTATTTCCTCCTTTGCCAGTTTCTGAGTGTTGTCAGTTACATCTTTACAGTAAAGGATAACATTGGGCTGGGGAGGGATGCTTGGATTTGGGGGCAGAAACCAAGCTGTTTGGTGTTGCTGAAAGCCAGTGGGTCTTGATAAGTATGACAAAGAACAAGCAAGAAGTGAGACCCCTTGGTAAGAGCAGTAAATACCAAATGGTTTCATACTTTGTTCATGGTCCCTTTGGAGTCTAAAACCCCAAACGTACAGCAGGTAGCCCTGGGAATGGCGGCTACAGTCACCAGCAATTCAACACCATTAGTGTAAAGGAACTTGGGGGAGTTTCCTGTTAAAAACAAGGCCACAAACAACTCATTCTTTCCTTTGTGAATAATATTCATGGCTTCTTTTGTGAAACAAAGAGAAATTTTAGAAAGGTTGTGTATGTGTCCGAAGGCGTGGCGTCAAAATGGCAGCACCTAAATGTCGTGTCCATTCAGGAGACGATCCTCTAGCGAGTGAGGCTGCTCAGAAACCCAACAGCTTCAGCCCTGGAGCAGCCCTCTGGGACTCAAAGACAGAGCCCGGACATGCTGCAGCCACCCTCCCTTGCTCTGGGCTCAGCCCAGGTGCATGAACCACAGACAGTCGTGAGCAAAGCCTGGTCTTGCAGAATGTGCCCAGCCCCACCTGCACAGGGCTGCTCACCGGCAGCTCAGCACCTCCTCCGGCTTCAGCATCCTCACCAGCTCCATCTTGGGCTCACTGCCCTTCTCCATGAGGCTCTTCAGCTTACGCTCGTAGGAGGCGTCGGGCGTCTTGCCAACCCAATCTCGCAAGAGGGTTGACTTCCGTGGGACAAAGATAGCATCCTGTAACATGGGTTCTATGATGCTTTGTTGATGGTATGGCGTTGAGAGCTGAGTGGACTCTTGGGTGATTTCATCCTTGATGTCTAAGTCTGAAATTGGACAGATGTCACCAGGGAGTTAGATCCTGGTAGGGGTGAGCAGTAGGGTGGACAGGAAGGGGATGAGACCTGGAAGGCTGCAAGGGCTTCAAACATTAGAGATATGAGGTCTTTTCAAGGCTTTGGCAGGTTCTCCTTCTTAGCATTTGTTTAATCCCCATTCATCTTTTTCTCCCTCCTTTCCCCTCATCTCACAACTCATTCCCTTTCTCTCCTTTCATTCACTTCCTTCTCTCAATCTTCTCTCCCTCCCCAGAGAAAATTCACCTAAAGTGAACGTTAGCCTAAAGGGGGGTTAGGGGAAGGTATCAGAGGAGATCAACTTTGAGCTGGATTTTTAAAGGACAGGTAGTTTATCAGATGAAAAAGGGAGGAACAGCATGGGCGGACAGGAGGAACAGCGTGCACAAAGACACGCATATATGAAATGAAGTAGTGAGGGTCTGATGTTACCCAAATATGGGGTTTGTACTGAGGGAAATACTGTTGGGACTAGAGCTTGGAGACCTTAATTATTTTCTTGTTAAACATACTCCTCTGTATTTTACAGATTTTTACTTGTGCGAGTGGAATATTTTCTTTTCATTTCTATTTCTAATTGGTGTGACTAGTATAGAGAAAACACTACTGTTTAAATTTTTTTTTTTCTGGTACACCAACAACCATACCAGATTTTATTATTATTATTATTTTTTATTTTTGCTGTACGTGGGCCTCTCACTGTTGTGACCTCTCCTGTTGCGGAGCACAGGCTCCGGACGCACAGGGTCAGCAGCCATGGCTCACAGGCCTAGCTGCTCTGCGGCATGTGGGATCTTCCCGGACCGGGGCACGAACCCGTGTCTCCTGCATCGGCAGGTGGATTCTCAACCACTGCACCACCAGGGAAGCCCAGATTTTATTATTTTTTGACTAGAATTTCTTGAGTTTTGTAGAAAGGCAATCGTATCAGGAGAAAAATGAAAATATATCCCTCCTAATATTTATAAAAATTATGTACTCTTCTTGACATGTGCATTTGACAGACCCTCCAAAACAATGTCAATAATGATGATAGCAGTCATGCCTCATTTTGTTCCTGATTTTAATTAAAGTGATCCAGCATTTCATCATTTAGAATATTTGCCACTATTTTTGGAACATGTTTTATAATATTTAGCAGCTTTGCTCTTGGTTTACGTAGAGTTTTTATTAGTCATAATTGCTTGATTCTATTTATTGCTTTTCTATCATCTACTGATCATATGGTTTTCCTTTAATTTCTTGATGTAATAAATTCTGTTATTAGATAGCTTGATATGGATTAACCGAACCATTCGTAACCTGCTATAATAAATCCCACCTGGTCACGGTTTATTATTCATTTCGTACGTGGATATATTTGCTATATTTTCATACATTAAGTCTGTTTGCTAAAATTTTTAAAATCATTTAAAAATCATCTATTATTGTGAGATTGGCCTGCTTTTTTGCCTAATCTTTTAAGTTTAAGGTTATGATGGCTTGTCAAATTAATGCACAAATGTCTGTATTTTATATGACCTGCAATAGTTGAAGTGACATTGGGATTATTTGCTTTTTAAATGTTAGGTAGAACTTGGTGTGAAATCATTTGTCCTGGTGCCTTTTGTAGTGGGAAAATGTCTACCATCTTTCAATTTTTACCTCAGAAATTGCTCTATTCAACTTTTCTACTCTTTACTATGTCCATTTTGATAACTTATAGC
This sequence comes from Pseudorca crassidens, assembly GCF_039906515.1. NCBI lineage: Eukaryota > Metazoa > Chordata > Mammalia > Artiodactyla > Delphinidae > Pseudorca > Pseudorca crassidens. The sequence goes on along the minus strand of NC_090315.1, from coordinate 28,135,289 downwards.
CTGATAGGAAATTATTCATTTATGCTGGATCTTCAAATGTATTGTGTAGATGTGCATATAGTATTCTATTATAATTCATTCAATGTATTTCTTGTCTTTGCTTATGCATCCTTTCTCATATAAAATCTTGTATATTTTTGACTCTTCTTTTGACAAGGCTCATGATAACTTCATACTGTTTGTCACTTGGTTTTTGAAAAAGCTAGCTTTGGATTTATCCTTTTAACTACTTTTAATCTTGTATTTCATTAATCTTAGCTGGTATTTAATGTATTAATTCTCTCTTTTTCATATTATTTCTTCTATATCATTAAATTAATAAAAGTGTTAATTTTTTTGTTTTATACAGACAAGAACGACTACTTTTAGTTTTTGCTGTAAATTTTCTTCTGGGCATAGATTTCGCCTTCATCCCATGGATTTTGGTATGAAACAGACTTATTTTCAATAGTTTTTTTCTTTGAAATAATGGTATTTTAGGAGTGTTTCTTAATTTCTGTTGAGATTATCTTTTAATTTTAATTCTAATTATTGCTTTAGGATACTGTAGGTGGCCCTAAAGTCTTTACTATTGTGAATGTTAATGTTTTCTTTTGATGAATATGCAGATGATTTTTAGAAATATTCTTTGGCCACAGAAAAATGTGTGTTCTCTGTTCAACTATAAAGTTATGGTTTGTTAATTACATTGTTAGATTCTTCTAGGCACTTACTGCAATTGCCTCTTTGAGCTGTCTATTGGGTTCTGAAAGAGGTATTTTGCAGTCTCCTACTATAACTTTATTTTTGTCAGATTCTCTTTGCATTTCTAAATGTTTATCTATTTAACTACTATTTTTTTGTTGTGTGTAGGTTTATTGTTATTATTTGTTCTCTTTAACATTTTAAAATATCCCTCTTTTACCCTGTTGTTTCTTTTGGCCTTAAATCCACCTCATATGTTTGCATTTCTTGTTATCTCTTTGCCTATCTTTTTTTCATTCTTTCTATAGCGCGTGATTTTAAGTGTGTCTCTAGATTTTGATTTTTAAACCAATTATTTCCTAATTTGGTGCCTCTGCCCTCTTCTAGGGCATTTTCTATAGATGAATGGATAAATGGCTGAGAAAGTCCCTGAATATTTCTGAATTTGCAAATATCATTCATTCACCCCGACGGTAACTTATATATGGGCTGAGGATAGGATTATGAGGTTATAAGTCTTTGCTCTCAGTAGTCTATAGGTGTTCATTTCACTTCTAGATTGATGCTAATTTGACTCTTTTTCCTTTGTAAGTAAGTTGTTCTTCCTGTAAGCTTGCAAGATTTCATAAATAAAATTCAGGAATTTTACCAGGATATGTCTGGGGGAGTCTAGACCTTCTACAATTACATAAATGGAGGGACAGTGGCCTGGAGAGAAGCTTTGACTTGCCCCAGGTCTCATAATGAGTCAGTGGCTGAACTGGAATCTTTATGTCCAGCATGGCTCTCTAAACTGACAGCTGGCCCCTAATAGAGTGATAGGGTCAGGTGGTGTTAGCAGTCTGTGCATGGTGGAAATTGGTCCTATGTTCCAGGAGAATCCTGAGCTACACATCTTCACTGACACAAATTGAAATCCCTTGGAGAAAGGGCCATAGCCTTTCCTGAGACATCTGATCCTCTTCTGGGTCAAGGTAGGTCTCACGTAGGAAAGAAGAGTAGTAATAGAAAGGGTAATGATAATTTTACATATTAGCTAACACTTACTGCATAACTTATGTGCCAGGCAGTGTTCTAAAGCCTTTCTAGGGAGGGGGGCAACTACAGTCTCACAACCATGTCACATCCATTGAACAAATGGGAAAGTGGAGGATTGGAGAGATTAAGTCATGTGCCCAAGATGCCATAGACAGTGGTGGATCCAGGAAAATGTGAACCCAGGTTGTCAGTGCCTTTTTCTGGGAGCCTGTCCTGGCTACCCTCTTGGACAAAATGTCCCATGTTCCTGAGTCCATGGCTGAACAGATAAGTTAAGATTTCTGGTGAGCTATGTTTGGGACTCCAGGGACTACTCTGTATTCATAGAGACAGAGTTGGTAACTGCCCTCCAACTCTCTGCATTAGGAATGCACCTGGCATGGACAGAATGCTCTGAGCATAGTGGGCAAGGAGAGAAAGCCAAATGAGTTCCATTTTCTTAGTCTAGATGCTCAGACTTTGTCAAGGTTTACTTTGGAAATGTGTTCTCAATGTTTTCCCAGCATCTTTTAGTGGCCCTTAGCCAGAGTCACCTTTCAAAAATTCAAATCTAACTTGGTAGCTTACTTCCTAAAATTTTTCAATGACTTGTCATTGCACTCGATCAGATTTGTGCTTTGGAAAAGCCAATGTGAGACTTCTGCTTTCAGCCAAGATAGGGTAACAGGGACTGGATTTATCCTTCCATCTTAAGCAGCTATAAAGTGGGGCCTGATACATGAAACAGGCTTTTTCAGACATTGGACAACAGGTAACTCAGGGCAGTGGCCCTTGAGAAAAGGAAGAGGTGAGTCCCATGGGAGCCCCAGCTGAGAGCTGGGAGATGCTTCCAGGTTGCAGCACAGGGAGGGGAAAACCTAGATAGTATCTAGCAGTTTCCCTGAGTTGGGGAGAGAGAATAGACAATTTAAATGGGCCAAGGAAGCTAGAATTCACAGGGCAGAGTAACAGGAGAAAACTGCATGGAGAGCTGCAGAGATCTGCAGAAGCTTCTCTCAGCTGAATACTAGTTATGCAGGAGAGGAAACTACATAGATAGAACTGGTAGACAAGAACACTAAAACAGCTATTATAACTGTATAGCTCTGTATGTTCAACAAAGCTTGAGCATGCTAAGGCAAGACACAGAAGGTTGAAAATGACCCAAATTGAAATTCTAGACATGGAAACTACAATGTCTAGTATGAAAAATACATTGGGTGGGATTAATAGCAGAGTAGGTATGGTAGAAGGAAAAATCAGTGAATTTGAAGACATAGTGACAGACACTATACAAAATGAAACACAGAGAGAAAAGACTGGGGAACAACCCTACTGAGTTGCAGAACTTCAAATATGTGTAATTGTGGTGCCTGAAGGAGAGGAGGAGAGTGGAGGAGTGAAAATATATTTGAAGAAATAATGGTCCAAAATTTTCCAAATATGATGGAAACTATAAACCAAGAATCTCAACAAACCCCAGACACAAACACAAGAAACATGAAGCAAATGACATCAAGACACATCATAATCAAGATGCTTGAAAACTTCCAAAGAGGTCAGAGGAAAAAGATACGTTACAGGGAACACATAAAGAAAGATGACAGCCAGCTTCTCACTGGTGACAATGCAAGCTAGAAGGTAGGGCACAACTTTAAAGCATTGAAGAAAAAAGCTTGTCAGTCTAGAATTCTACACTCAGCAAAAGTACCTTTCAGAAACAAAAGTGAAATAAAGACCTTTTCAGATATATAAAAGCTGAAGGAATTTGTCACCAACAAGCCCACACCATAAGAATTGTTGAAGGAAGAACTTTAGGCAGAAGGAAATGACTCCAGGCAGAAGGCTGGACCTGTGTGAAGCAATGAAGAGCACTAGAGATGTTAACTATGGATAAACACTGAAGTCTTTCTAAAAGATATTTGCTTAAAGCAAGAGTAATAACAGTGTATTGTGGGGTTTATAATAACTTATGGAGAAATACAATGAATGGCCACAATAGCCTGAGGGTTGGGAGAGGAGAAATGGAAGTATACTCTTGTAAGTTCCTTATGTTCTACATGAGTGATACAGACTATGAGGTGAAGGGAGGCTGTGATATGTCAAAGATGAATCCTGTCAGCCCTAAAGCAACTACTAAGATAGCACAACAAAGAGTTATAGTTCACAAGCCAACAAAGAAGATAAAATGGAATCACAAAAACTACTCAGCCCAAAAGAAGGCAGAAAAACAGGACGGGGAGGGCAAAGAATAGATGGAATGAATTAGAAACAAATACCAACATGGTAGCTTTAAACTCAACCATATCAATGATTACATTCAGTGTAAACGGTCTAAATATCCCAATGGGAAGATTGAAATTGTCAGACTGGATTGAAAGTAATGCAAGGCCCAATCGTCTGCTGCCTCTAAGAAACTCCCTTTAAATATAAAGACCCAAATAAATTAGAAAGGCCAGTTTGGTAGCCATAGAGGAGGAAAGCTATTGGAGGTTCTTAGGGTCAGGGTTAAACTTAAATAATAGTAGTTAAAGTGGAGAGGAAGTGAAAGGCATGAAAGGTATGGAGGAGGTACAATCTCCAGGACCCAGTAACGGGTCATAAAGGGTCGTGGAGGGAGACAACTTCTGACTTGGGTCACTGTGCTGGGCCAGTGCTAGCCCGTGCGATGGCCCCTGTGAAGGCGAGGCATGGGGGTTTGCGGAGCCTGAGGGACATCCAAGCTAACACTGGGAGCAGGCATGTAGATGGAACTCAGGAGAAAAGGCTGTCTGGAGATTTGAATTTGGAATTCACTAGACAGAGGTTAAAGCCACTCCTTTGGATAGAATCAGCCAGGAAACTTGTATAATGGGATGAGAATGGCAGTACTGATCAGTGGGGAATTCAGAGGGGAAATTTAGGTCTGGGAAGGGGGAAAGAAGGGAAGGTTGGTTAGTAGCAAGTTAGAAATATATGAGGTTAATAAATTTAAGTGGAGATTATGTGCGGGTCAGAGAAGCCTTAATGGAATCAGATGAAGCAGGGGAAAGAAGCCCATCAAATGGGAATATTTTGCATCCTTTATTCACAAAAGTGAGGTGACCCAAGACCGCAGCTTCAGCTTAGCCATATGGATCTCTCTTTTTTTTTTTTTTTTTTTTTTTTTTTTTTTTGCGGTACGCGGGCCTCTCACTGTTGTGGCTTCTCTCGTTGAGGAGCACAGGCTCCGGACGCGCAGGCTCAGCAGCCATGGCTCACGGGCCCAGCCGCTCCACGGCATGTGGGATCTTCCCGGACAGAGGCACGAACCCGGGACCCCTGCATCGGCAGGCAGACTCTCAACCACTGCGCCACCAGGGAAGCCCCCATATGGATCTCTTGCTGCCTTGCGTCTGGGTTGGGCTGAACTAGAGGCTGTACTGGGAGGGGGGCAAGGAGTCAACATGTATGGTGAGCCCTCAGAGGGGACCAGGACAGGGTGGTGAAAGAGGAAAGAAAGTAGAAGAAAGCGTGCTCAGGGAACTCAAGGGGGGAGAGGCAATGGAGGAGAAGGGAGTGGCAGAGGCTGTGGCATCCTGAATGTGCCACATGGTAATCAGTGGAGGGCCAGGGGCATTTCAGCAGTTTAAAGGGAGTGAGTGGGAGTTTTTGTGAAAATTAGGTGAGGTGACAAAGGCGAAACAGTCTGCTCTGAAAAGCAAAAGTATTCCACACGGGTGTTGTCACCGTTGTTCCTATTAGCTTCGGTGCTCTGGAGCCAGGGACAGTTAATATCATTCGTTCAGAGCGCTCACAGTGTTTTGCAGATCCTGATTTTGTGGCCATCACAACACTGGAAACACAGAAGAGCAGGAGTGGTTGTGATTGCACAGGCTGAGCTGTCACATTCCAGTCCCGAAGGTGGTGGGGAATGTTCGATGGTCATGCCCACCAGGTCACACAGAACCATGACGTGGAGAGTGGAAAGAGCTTACTCTTCCGACAGGGAACTTGGGACACACAGGGGATCTGGTTCTTGAAAATGACGCTAATGATCTGGGTGTTGAGTGGGGCTGAGGGAGGTTAGAAACAGATGTTCTGGTCTAGAGTACTTTTCCTTGATCTACACTTATCCCCTCTTAGACTCCTGCTTTAGCCCTTAACTGCCTCTACGCGCTTCCTAAAGGCTGCACTCCCAAACCAGATCCTGCTCACTCATTTCAGGCTTCCTGACAGCCTTCACAGTAAGTTCCCCTTGCTGTGCCCAGGCTCAGCACTGACTCAGTCCTGGGTGCCACACCTGGATGCGCAGGTGGTTCCTGGACGTCTCTGAACAGCTGCTGCACTTGAGGGGCGTGAGCACCTGCTGACCCCCAGTGGCCATTGGTTGTATTACATTAGGAAAGGGAAGATTGCTCTCCAACAGGGTGGTTTTGTGCGAGACAGGGCTGGGCAGATGCAGGGGGAACTGCAGAAGACCAAATAGCTGGTGAGGCAGCCTGCCCTGGCATCCTTGTTCAGTGAAATGAAAAAAATGAATCGACTTGCATGAGAGTTTCTCTTAGGGAAGGAACTGCCTTTGTTTAGGAAAATATCTTGATAGATTACATTGAGCGTGGAATGAGACAGTGAAACAAAGGAAACAAGGTGATCCCTTGATGTAAGAAGCCAATGGGAATGTGCGGGGCAAGGAAGGCAGAGGATGGAATGGAGGGGATAGGAAAGAGGGAAGAGGGAGAGCTGGGCAGAACCAGGACTAGAGTGAGACAAACGAGGTACCCAGGGGACAAAATTTAAGGAGGTGCTTGCTCTCAGGCTCATGAAAGTGCAGGGTTGGCACCTGAGAGAGGGCACCTCCTTAAATCTTGTGACTTGGGTGCTTGGGGTTGAGGAAAACATCTGGAGGCCACCCCTGCAGGAAATGTAGCCAGAGAAATCTCCTGGTGGCAGGGGACAAGGACTTTGAAGAACAAGAGGGGATTGTAATCAACTTCTAATACGTTTGCTGTGAAGTCTGTGATGTAATTATTTCCCTTTGCTGCCCGAAACCTTCAGTAAAGTCTGCTTATACATAAAGGCTTCATGTGAAAGGTTTGGGGAGAAGTGAAGGAAATGTGTTCTGTGTTTGGGTTGGCAGAGAGCAGGGAGAAGGGAACAGCCACTGGAAGTGAGACCTACAGATGCTCAGGGTCCCAGCAGGACCAGGACACTGAGAGTGACGGGAAACTTGGGGAAGGTGTGGGGCTTTCCATAGGACATAAGTCAATCTCTTTCTACTTTTTAAATAAACTTTTTATTTTGGAGTACTTTAAGATTTACAGAAGAGTTGCAAAGATGGTACAGAGAGTTCCTATACACCCTTCACTCAGTTTCCCCTAACGTTAACATCTTACATAAGCAGGGAACAAGCAGTTAACATGGGCACATTACAGAGCTTTTTTGGGTCTCACCAGTTTTTCCACTGAAGACCTAATTTAGGATTCAGTCCAGGGTCCTGCCTTGCATTTAGAGCCAATCATATTTAATTCTTAGTGGCAAGTAACTACAGTTTGGTTACAATGACTTTTTCAATGAAAAAGAAAAAAAGAGCTTTTCTTGGGCACAATGGGGGAAGTTTGTACAGGAGAACGAGCCCTTACTTGAAGGCTGTTGCCCCTCTTTCTTTGGGCTAATTGGAATCCCTTCCAGATTTCTTTTTTACCATACGCCTCCATCCCAAGGGGGCAGGCACAATAAATGCATCTGTTTTTCCAACACAGCCCACCAGAGGATGTTAGCAAAATGTTTACTTAGAAATAACCATTTGCTAACATTTATTGAGCACCTACTCTGTATCAGGCTAAGTATGTTCTGTGCCTCAACCCACAACTATACTGTGAGGCAGGTCATGTTATGTTTCATTTTATGGATGTGAAAACTAGACCCCAGAGTTGGAGTGGCTTGGGATTATATAACATCTCATATACAATTGTTATCTATTGGTGGGGCTGGGATGTGAACTCAGGCAGTCTTGGCAATCGGTATCTGGCATAACCCAAGCCCACCTCTTCTTGGGTGCAAGCGTCACCTGGCAGATTTCAAGCCAGCAGGTGTGGTTCCTTCTGTAGCACCTTGACATTGTCACAGTATCTAAACTAATTAGATCATTTGGACATGAGGTTGATGTCACCAAAATGGCTTCAGGAACCTGGGGGACATTATACTGGCTTCCTGAGAAGAGAACACCCTGGTGCCAGCTGAGCCTTGACATCCGCTCGCCTCCTGTCCAGGTCACACCCCCTTGCGCTGTGATTCTCCAAACAGTCACGTGGGGCTCCTGCATCCACAGAGGTTGGGTTGACATGGATGGTGCTGCCCTAAGGATGCTGTGAGCTTTTGGTCCCTCTGATAGGAGGACAGTTCTGAGGACAGTTCTGGCATCCGGACCAAGGCGCTTCCCTTACCAGATTTCTAGGCACATCCTTGGGGTAGTTGCTCGGGGTCATGCTGCTGAGGCGTTTTCCCTTTGCTTCCACTCCGTAGAGCCTTCGGTGTAGGGCGGAGGCTTCCCCGTCCTTTCTGGAGCTTTGCGCTGAGGCCTGGGAGGGGAGCTGGAGAGACATTACAGGCTAGAGAACGGGGATCTGGCTCCGCCTCCTTCATTCCTGAAAGGAACAAGTTCAAGGGCTTGCTGAAAGGCAGGCGAGGCGGCCTAAGGAGAGTCCTGCTCTGGGTGCTGGGACACTGGGACAGGGATGCACACTGGTGTCTGCTCACCAGCGCCTCCCTTCTGTCCCTATAGCTCAGAGGGAGGCCATGAGGGACCTTGGAAACCACAGCCTTCGCTGGTGGTCTCCTCTTTCCAGTGGCACTCCTGAGTGATTTAGGGGAGGGAGGTGGCACCCGGGAAGAATGAACTCTACCACAGGGGTGCAAGTCTTCCCACCGGGGTGTGCAGAGTGTTGGGTGGGGGTTGGATGGGTGGAGGGGGCAGGTGATCCATTTGGGTGCTAGTGTGGGGCAGGAGTGAATTTTAGAGCTTTAAATTTTAAAAAAAGTAGCCGATCCCATGCAGGAGCAGAGTGGGTGCCCCTCCTTCACGTGGAGACAGTGGTGGGGCTGTGTCACCTGCTTAGAGAATGCCACCTGGTGGTTCCCTCCCTGCTGTTTCTGGACAATTTTGGCTTTCTTTTCTTCCTTCACAGGTGCTGCAGAGAGCGTCACCACCTTGGGTTTGTTCTTCTGAAAGAACAGAGAGAAAAACCCAGTGGCTGACCCACTGGGCACAGACCAGCCCTGCACCCTGCAGAGTGGAAGGTGCCACCCAGCTTTTGCACCCACTCTGGCGCTCCCTTTCCCCCTCGCAGCCCCTCTGCCTCCTGACGCACCCGGTGTCCATATCACACCGCCCCCAGGATGGCCTTCCAACCCCAGGTCTGGCTGTCCCTGTCCACCTCAAAATCCATCACTATCGCCCTCCACGTGAGGGCCCCATGCCCCAGCCTGGTAGGTATTCCTTCTGGCCCTCAGATGGCCTCTCTCCCTGCCACTTCCCTACCGCGACCTCCAGTCTTCAAGCCCAGCCAGGGCTGCTCCCTCTGCCCAGAACCCCTCCTCTCCTTGCCCCACTCCCACCCCGTCTTGTCCTCCCAGAGCTGTGATCACAAGGCCTCCTGCCTTTCTATTTCCCTGGGTGTTCCTGTCTGCCTGCTGGGAAAGGAAGGTCAGGCACATGCACGTCCATTCAGAGCACGTGTGCTTGGCCCGAAAGCTGCCACCAGGAGCACCCAGGGAAAGAGTAAGGCTCATTAGGGAGCGGCAGGGCCCATCGGGGGAGGAGCCCACAGACGCACATCCAGGCCCATGTCTAAGGGGTGCGCATGGGGTGCTGGAGCATCGTGGGGAAGCTGAATCATCTAGGTCTCCTCTTCGGGTGTGCCGTAGGGTGTCGGGGTCGTGGGGTGACGGCTGGGACTGGTCTCCAGGGCTGACGGCCCGGCTTGCAATCCTGCTCTAGGGCTGAGTGTCTGAGCAACCTTGGGCAAGGGACGGCTCCCTCTGAGGACGGGGACGGATAGCAGAACCTACTGCATAGGGTCATAGTGGGAAATACATGAATCACTGCGCAGAAGTGTTAAGCCCTCCATGAATGTTAGCCACACTGTATGGGCGGAAGGAGGGTTTGGATAAGCCATCTGGATGTGTGGAGGGAAGCTGTCCAAGGTCCTGCTTGAGGCCATCAAAGGACGGGGTGCTACGCAACTTCGGGGTTTTGTTTGGAGCTTTGCCAGGGCTGATGCTGCAGGGTGATTAGAGAGAGACTAAGGCCGGCTCCCCCGCGGGTGACCCACCTCCCACCTTCTCCTCTCAACCCTCAGCCTCTCCTCAAGAGTCACCTGAGTAGCTACCAGCCCCCATTTTTGGAGGAAACTGAGTGGAATGGATGTGGTGATACCACAGACCCGAGGAAACTGCAATAGCCACGATTCAGTGGCCCCTGTGGCTGAGACTTTGAGACTTCAGGGGTCTTCATGGATGGCAAATGGATAACAAGGGGCACAGCCCTCTGGGTAGCTCCACAATCGTGCTGAAGTGGAGAAAAGCCTGGATTGCCAGGAGAAGGGAGAGGAGGCTGCGGACAGCACCCCTCCAACCGTCTTCACTAAAGGGTCCCCTGCCACCTGCCATACGAGACCTGCCACGGGAGCATCACCCTCTCTCTCAGGAGCGTCTTTCAAAATACAAATGTTTCTGGCGAGGGTAATGATGCTTGAAGATTTAACTGTATTTTCAGATTAAATTGTTCCCTCCCTGGGTCCAAACTTATTTACAATAAAAGCCACATATAAGGTAAAGCTGTGAAAACATTATTAGAGTATAATCTTATGAGAAATATCATATGATATCGCCTATATGTGGAATCTAAAAAAATGGTACAAATGAACTTACTTTACAAAAACGAAGTAGGGTCACAGATGTAGAAAACAAGCTTATGGTTATCGGGGGGGAAGGGTGGGGGAGGGATAAATTGGAAGATTGGGATTGACATATACATGCTACTGTATATAAAATAGATTACTAATAGGAACCTGCTATATAGCACAGGGAACTCTAGTTAATACTCTGTAATGGCCAATATGGGAAAAGAATCTAAAAAAAAGAGTGGATATATGTATATGTATAACTGATTCACTTTGCCGTACTCCTGGAAATAATACAACATTGTAAATCAATTATACTCCAATAAAAATTTACAAAAAAGGAATATAATCTTAGTATGAAGAGATGGGATCAAACATATTCATCATAGAACTGATTTCTGCGAATGAGTTCTGAGAGGCCCAGAAATGGGGGGAAGGGGGAGGGTAGGTAAATCACTAACGCCTTAGAGTAAAATACGTTTGTCAGGTGTGTTTACGCGTATCTGATGGAACTGGCACTCCAGATCTCTGACTATCATTGACAAGTAAGCACATAACCAGAACAGGAGCTCCTCTGAAAGGCAGGGGCCACTGAACCGGCTGAAGCAGGAGAAGGGGAGGTGGTGATGGTGCGTGGGCCTGACAGCCCACGAGCTTGGAAACTGGAGAAATCTGAGGTTGAGCCCTGGCTCGGCCCCTCACTAGCTCTGTGAGCTCAAGCAAATGATTCCTCTTCACCTCAGCTTCTTATCCTTCAGCTGGCGGTAAGAACGGTGCCTACCTTGTAGCCTTGCTGGGAGCAGTTGACCGGGCAACTCACTGCAGTAAGCACAGGGCCTGGCACACAGGAAACACTTAATAAAAGTTATCATTGTTCTTAGTAATGCCGTTTTCACCCATTTTTCTCTGGGAGCCAGGGCAGTGAAGATTAGGTGGCATCCTCTGCAGAGGAGACCACTTTCCAAGGACATGGCTTCATTTTGTGTAGACGATGGGCCCAGAGGGGAACTCTGGGGGAAACTGGGGCAAAATTGGTTGTCATAGTTCCTGGAGAAAGAGGAAAGGGTGGTGCCACAGACTGAATGTTTGTGTCCCCCTAAATTCCTGTGCTGAAATCCTAACTCCTTACGTGATGGTGTCAGGAGGTGGGGACTTCAGGAGGTTGTTATGTCATGAGGGTGGAGCCCTCATAAATGGGACTAGGGCCTTAAAAAAGGGCCCCAGAGAGCTCTCCTGACTCTTCCTCTTTATCAGGATATAGCAAGGAGGCAGCCGTCTATGAACCATGAAGCAGATCTTCATCAGACACCAAATCTGCTGGCACCTTGATCTGTAAGAAAGAAATGTCTGTTATTTCTAAACCACCTGGTCTATGGTATTTGGTTGTAGCAGCCCAAATGGACTAAGACAGGAGGTTACAACTAGTTCTAATGCAGGATAGAAAGGAAGAGGTATGTTAGCAGGAGTCCCAGTGGAGATAGTGGAGGTGGAGAATGCCCTCTGACCCGGGACCATCATGTGGATATGGAAGTGCCTGGGGACAGTGGGAGGACCCATTCTGAGATCATCAAGACACTAGACGCTATTGCCTCTCAGCCCTTCTCCAACACTGACCAAGATGGCTTTAAGGTCTCTTCACCTCGACTAAACTAGGTAGGTTTCTTCCTGACTCTAGGACCTTGACCTCCCTTTTCCTAGAACAATTCCTTTAGACAATTTACACCTGTAAATTCTTTCTCTGCCCCTTTGAGATGTAAATCTTCTCCCAGCCTCTTGCCCAGCTTTATAATCCAGGAATGTTTTTCTCCAGAGCTTGGGAGCCATCCCTTTGAAATGCAATCATCAGGAAGGATAGCATTCCCACCTCCCAGTCTCTGTGGGAGGGTAGGAGCCTAACTACATAGGGATAATTAGCCCACAAGGGTGGCCTGATCACAGTGACAATCTCTCCCCATGTCCTCCGGTGCTTTTCTACTGGCTCACCCCAGTGCTGCAAACCCTCCCCTCACCCCATCACATCATGCAGTAGTAGTCTCGAATGAAGCCTTCCTTGCAGGTTTTCTTTGACAGTAAGTACACACCTGGAGAGCTTGCTTCTTCTTCCCCTGCCTCCGCTCCAGCCACTCCAACACCCGCGCGAGGTCTGACATCTGCCTCTCCTCGGCCGTCCTCCACACATGCTTCCTCTCTGTGGGCAGGGAATCCTTCAAGTCCTCTGATTGCTCTGTCTTCATGGAGCCTTGGTCATGCCTTGGGCGGAAAGGTGGCACACTCTTGCTTTGTTGAACCCTCTGCCTCTGGTTGCTGGCCTGGATGACTCAGATGGTAGGGTTTTGTCCCCTAGATGTGAACATAAATGTGAACATAAAGGGCAGCGTTAGGCCAGAGCCGCGATATTAACCTTCAAGGGTAGGAGATCCAGAGGGTGATTGTGAGGTCACTGTCAGGCTGTGCATGGGGGTCAGAGTGGAGCAAGACACTGGTTTCCCCTCATGGCCACTGTCCCTCTTTAGGCACTGTCCATCACTTGGACTCTGCCACAGCCTCCTTTATGGGCTCTCCACCTCCATTTCTACAGAGATCTTATTAAAACAAAGCTCAGCTCACATATCTCCTCTTCTCCAAAACCTTCAATGACTCCTTGTAGCTTATAAAAAAAAAATCTAAAATTTCTTAGTCTGGTAGGCTTTCCACAATGTGCTCTAATTAGAATGAAGATTTGTATAGCCTTAATTAGTTTTATAGTCATTGAACAGATAGTTATCAGATGCCTACTATGTGCCAGACATGGTGCTGGAGATACAACACAAGATGAAAACATAGTCAGACCTTCTAAAACTTATGGACTAGTGGGAAAGACAAAACAGCAGTCAAATAATTACCCTGTGAATCCATAATGACAAATGAAGATGAGTGCTCTGAAGGAAAGGAATATAATCCTCAGAACTAAACAAAACAAAAGAACTAGACTTGGATGGGTAATGAGTAGATCTCACTTGGGGAGTGGCTGGAGTTAAAGGGTAAGCTGGTCTCAATGGGGGCTCTGGACCAGGGGGACAAGCATGTGCAAAGGCCCTGTGGCAGGATGGAAGCAGGGAACACTTGAGGAATAGCAGAAGGCCAAGGTGGCTAGTGTACTCGGTAATGAGAAATGATGCTGGAGAGGTGGGCAGAGGCTGGACCAGAGAGCACCTTGGAGATCACAGGTTTGCTGAGACTGGGAAGGAAAGGGAAGCAAAGGGAAAACAATAAAGGGAATCAAACATAAGGGAGGGAGTGATATGATCAAGCTTCCTTTTTTCTTTTTATTGATGGAAACTATATGCAGAAGTGTGCCAGAATCACAAGTAACTAATGCTCCAGAAATTCCCCCTTATGGCCCCTGCTAGTCACTACCTCCCTCCAAAGGTAAGCAGTACTCTGACTTCTAATTTCATAGATTTCTTTTGTCTGTTGGAGTTTTCTATAAATAGAATCATACACATGTAGTCTTTTGTATCTGGCTTCATTTGTTTTACAATATATTTGCAGGATTTTAGCAATGAATTCTTTAGTCTTTGTGTATGTAGAAATGCTTTTATTTTTGCCTTCATTTCTGAAGAAAAATTTGCTGGATAATAGAATTTTTGGTTAACCATTTTTTTCAGCACTTTGATGTGTTATTTCATTCTCTTCTGCCTTTCGTTGTTTTATGTGGGAAGTCGACTGTTAATCATATTGTTACTCTCCTGCATATAAATCATTTTTCTCTTGCAGATTTTTCTCTTTCAAATGTCTGCTATGATGAGTCTAGGTGTGAATCTCTTTGTATTTATCCCACTTGAGATTTGTTGAATTTTTTGGATATGTATTTAATGTCTTTAAATACATTAAATTCTGGAAGACGTTGGCCATTATTTTTTCCATTATTTTTTTCCTGCCCTTCTCTCTATTTCTGGACTCCCATTATACATCTGTTGGCAGGTTTAATGCTGTCCCTCTGGTCTCTAAAGCTTTGTTCATTTTTCTTCAATTATTCTCTTCTCTGTTCTTCAGATTGGATAATTTCTATCAGTCTATCTTCAGGTTCAATCTTCTTTCCTCTGCCATATATAATCTGATGTTGAGCCTTTCTAGTATAATGTTCATTTCAATTGTACTGTTCAAGCCCAGAATATCCCCTTTTGAAAAATAATTTCTTTCTCCTTATTCAGAATCTCTCTTTGTTGATTCATTGTTGTCATGCTTTCATTTAAAATTTAAAACATAGTTTACTTTAGTTCTTTGACCGTATTTTAATAGGTATTTAAAGTCTTTCAATTCAACATCTGGGAACACTCAGACAGTTTCTATTGACAGCTGTTTTTCTGAGTATGTGTCATACTTTCCTGTTTCTTTGTATAACTTGTAATTTCTTTTCGTTGACAATTGGACATTAAAAAATATAGTAGTAACTTTGGTTTCTGATTCACCCCTCTGCCCTCAAGGTTTATTGTTACTGTTTTTTCATTTGTTTATTTTTAAAGTAACTTCTTCAGGCTCTGTGAATCAGACAATCCCTGTCTGGGAATCTGGGAATCCTGTCTTCCCTATGGTATGTAGCTGCTGAAGTTCTGATTAAATTTTTTATATTCTTGTTTATATATTTAAGTCTAGCTTCCTAAGCATTGTCTCTGTGTCTACACCTGCATATCAGATTGGACAGAGATTGTGCTCAAACACCTCAATTATCTGTCCTCTGCTGATTAGCCTGTGTGTGGGTAGGGGAACCGTATCAGTTATCATGTTGCTACATGACAGATCATGTAAAAAAAAGCATTTTCTACCACACAGTTTTTCTGGGTCAGGATTTTGAGTGTGCTTTAGCTGGGTCCTCTGACTCAAGCTAAAATCAAGCTGCTGGCCAGGTTGATTGGCCCAAAAGGCTTGACTGGGAAAGGATGTACTTCAAAGCTCCTCATCTGGTTGTTGGCAGGACTGGGTTCCTTGCAGTCCATTGAACTGAGTTCTTTCCTTGCTGGCTGTTGGCAGAAGGCCACCCTCAGTTCTCTGTGACATGTGCCTCTCCATAGGGAAGCTTACAACATGGCAGCTTGCTTCATCAGAACAGCAAGGGAGAAGAACTAAAGAGAGAATGAGAGCAGGAAAGAAGTCAGTCCTTTATAACCTAAACTTGGAAGTGACATCTATCACTTCTGCCTTGTTCTATTTATTAGAAGCAAGTTGCTATGTCCAGACAACATCCAAAGGAAGGATTACACAGGGCAGTAATCCTAGAGGTGAGGATCATCGGGAACCATTTTAGAAGCTGCCTATCCCAGGAGCACATTCAAAATTCAGGCCATTTGCACACGGTCCTTATCATTTACTTTCTACTGGGCTCTTTCTTGTCTCCTTCACACACATTCACAGCCTCAGGGCTGGCCAGGAGCCTGTGGCTTGATCGAGTCCTTTCTAGTTTCTGCGGTGCATGCATGCAGCTTTGGCCAGAAATATATATGCCCAAACACAACGGCAACATTTGTCCAGTGGAGTTGTTGGCCTACCTGCTTTTCTGACTTGGAGATTTTCACTTAAACCAACAAGGCTGCCAAGAGTGGGTGCTGCTCTCTGATCCAAATCCAGTGAGCCCCCTTTAACCAAACCAGAGAAACTGCCCCACCTTGGTGCACCCTCCCTTCAGACTGAACTGGGAGGAGGGGAATGGGAGCCGCCTCCGGCTAGAATGCCATAGATTCTCACTGTTATTGCCCACATTTCCAGTTTCCAAGCACAAGTGCTGCTCCAATTGTTGTTGATGTCGAGTGCTGCATGGTTGTTTTGATCAATTTTGCCCAGCTTTATAATTGTGTTTTGGGGAGAGGATTTACCATATTCTCACTCAGCCGGAGGCAGAAGTCCCCTGTCAATGCACACTTTACGTAACACATTTTGGAAGACCCCCTTTGCTATCTTGCAATAAAATACACATATTTAAAAAAATTACTATAATCCTCCAAACAACAACAAAAAAAGAGAAATTAAAAAAATATAGTCTTCCTTTGGGTGTATGTCAATATTTTAATGTGTGGTCTCACTAAAATAGAAGACGTGTCTCCCCAATTTTCCAAACACCTCTGAGGGAATGGTACAACTCCACTGAAAACCAATGAAATGATCTATTGTAATCAATCAAGAATGGTTAGGATGGGTGGAAGCAGGCAGGGTACAGTCACACAGTCTGTCCCCATTCAGCAGGGGCTGTGGGCTGGGGAGGCAATGATAAGTAGGCATCAGTACAGTGAGCAGGTGAGTGAATGAGCAAGTGAGTGAATGGACAATACCTGGCGCCTAATCTCAGGCTTCTTCATCCTAGGTTTCTCTTCCCCGAATCTTCAGTAGAGGTCACATGTTTCCAGAAGCCCTATTCTGAGGTTGAAACTGGGGTAGCAGAACTCTACTCTTGTGAACATAAGTATTAGTGCTCTAGGTCATCTGACAGCCATCACTGTCATTTTGAGAGACCAGAGGCCAGGCCACCCAGGTCCCAGAGGATCATCTCACGGGACAGGAGGGTGTTCGAATCAAGGAACGTTTACACATGTGTCTCTGGTGCCAAGCACCGTGCTGGGCACTGAGGAAGGAGGACCCAGAGATTAATCAGAGTCAGTCCCTGCCCTCATGGAGCTTGTTGTTTCCTTAGGGAGACATTTACAAAGCCTGGTGGGCACTGTTGTGTCTCCCCATTCTCCTTCCACTGCTGCCCCTTGTAGTTTGGGTGAGTAAACACGGCTCCAATTTGAGGGAAGGGACCAGATTGGTCTGAGCCAATCAACATGCGGCCTTCCCCAGGTTACCGTGATTGGCACGGATTGGCTGGGCCCAATCAGCATGGAATGGGGAGCTTTTGCTAGAGATGTGAGGAAACAGACTCTCTGTGAATGGTGGGGCATTTGGATGTAAAGCCTGGAATGGTGGTGGTCATTTTGTTCTGATGAGGGAGGGAAGATACCATGAGGATGAACCCCATTCAAAGAGCAGGGCGGAGCCATGAGGCTCACTGAAAAATTGAACCAGTGTCTGAGCTTTTCAGACTTTTAATGTGTAACTCAGCCTGAGTTGTGTTTCCTGTTACTTGCAATCAAAATCTTTTGTGTGATACGAACAGCTAATGCAGGGGAGATGGTGCAGTAGTGACATTACAGAATGTGTTGTGAGAGCACAAGGGAGGGCATGGTAAAGTCCGCTTCGGGGGCTGAGAGAAAACTCCACCGAGGAAGTTTTAGAGCTAGGTAGGTCTTAAAGGATTTTGCAGAGTTTTTTTTTTTTTTTGGCAGTACGCGGGCGTCTCACTGTTGTGGCCTCTCCTGTTGCGGAGCACAGGCTCCGGACGCGCAGGCTCAACGGCCATGGCTCACGGGCCCAGCCGCTCTGCGGCATGTGGGATCTTCCCGGACCGGGGCACGAGCCCGCGTCCCCTGCATCAGCGAGCGGACTCTCAACCACTGCGCCACCGGGGAAGCCCTGGCAGAGGATTTTGACAATAGGAAAATTACATTCCAGATGGAGGGAACTGCATCGACCAGAGCACGGAGTTGTATGGGGAGGAAATACTCTGTGCGTCTAAAGAGTGGAGACCTGGGGACAGGGAGTGGGGAACTGGTCTGGAACCGGGGTATGAAGGTGCAGGGGTGTTCTGTTGCTTTAGAAAGCTCATTCACTCAACAATCAGCTCGTGAATGCTTCTGATGGGCCAGGTACCTCTAAGTGATGTGTACAGAAATAGGGGCAGGTGGGGAGGAGAGTGGGCAGGCTGAGCTGGAGAAAGGCAGGAAGACACCTGCAGATATAGAAACAGCATCAAATAGAGCACCGTTGCCAGCAAGCCTGGATCCCAAGTCCAGATTGGACCTGGGATTGAGTTGAGGGTTGGATGAAAGAAATGAAGCTTGGGAATTTGGCGATGGAGTGGAGAACAACGCCTTCCCCCTACCCCCCACCAAATAGTACTTATTGAAACAAATTGCAAGACAAGTTATTGACATGATGTTCATTAAGGTTTTAATAAAAAGACATTAGGAGCAGTGGTGCAAAAGAAATAGAAAGTCTTTAATCCATTTTGAGTTGATTTTTGTGTATGGTGTTGGGGAGTGTTCTAATTTCATTCTTTTACATGTAGCTGTCCAGTTTTCCCAGCACCACTTATTGAAGAGGCTGTCTTTGTATATTCTTGCCTCCTTTGTCAAAGATAAGGTGACCATGTGTGTGTGGGTTTATCTCTGGGACCTAGAGTCTGTCATACGGAATGAAGTAAGTCAGAAAGAGAAAAACAAATACCGTATGCTAACACATATATATGGAATCTAAAAAAAAAAAAATGGTTCTGAAGAACCTAGGGGCAGGACAGGAATAAAGACACAGACATAGAGAATGGACCTGAGGACATGGGGAGGGGGAAGGGGAAGCTGGGATGAAGTGAGAGAGTGGCATGGACATATATACACTACCAAATGTAAAACAGATAGCTAGTGGGAAGCAGCCGCATAGCACAGGGAGATCAGCTCCGTGTTTTGTGTCCACCTAGAAGGGTGGGAGGGAAACGCAAGAGGGAGGGCATATGGGGATATATGTATACATATAGCTGACTCACTTTGTTATACAGCAGAAACTAGCACACCATTGTAAAACAGTTATACTCCAATAAAGGTGTTAAAAAAGAAAGAAGAAATAGAAAGTGTGGTCGGGGGAAGATGGTGTTTTTCCATGCTTTCTGTCAGCAGAACCAACATGCAGTCCTGCTCCCAGCTGGCCCATCCCTAGGCTCACTCCTCCTGGCTTTAGAGCCTGGCTCTGTCTTGGGGACAGCGGGTGGGGGCTGGGTTAAGAGAGATGGAAACTCAGTGGGCTGTACCCAGGGAGCCTTGAGCAGCTTCCTCCCTCCCTCTCTGCCTCCTTCCCTTTAACAGATATTCCGGCAGAACCTAGGTAATCAAGAGGTTCTTGGGCTGCAATTGAAGAGCCGAGATTGCAAGACCGGACCCCTGAGACATTCCGAGGGTCAGAGCTGGAAATGCCCTTGGACGCCTGTAGTACTCGCCCTCATTTCACAGATGAGGTGGAGCCCAGAGCCCAGAGAGACCAAGAGACCTGCCCAAGGTCAAAGCCAAATAGTGAGACCCGGGAATTCCACTAATGATAATGAAGCCCAGAATCTGTAGACTTCCTCCAAAGAATTTTCATATCTATTGCATTAAATCAGGGGTCTCAAATTCAAGTGTGAAGTAGGTAACATAAAGGAGTGGAGCTGGCTGATATAGGCAGTAGGGAGTGAGTGGTGAGGGGGGAACAGGCAAGCTGTCCCTCAGCTATGGCCCATTGTGGCCATGGGGGAATGTCAGCCCCGTGGGGTCAGATCTTGTGATTTTTAAAGAGAAGGCAAAAATCCAACTGTTTATGTGAAATTAGTTGGAAACAAACTTAAAAAGAAATGCTGATTGGACAAAACCCATGTGGCCTTTCTCAGGCCTGGGGTTGCCCGTTTGTAGCCTCTGCCTCATTGGACCCTCACCAGAGCTGGGTGTTATGTCAGCGCAAAGGACAGAGGATGAAATTGAGACAGAGAGAAGGGGAGGTGACTTACTCAAGTCCACTCAGCTGGGAATAAGTACATCCAGGACTGGAACCTGGTTCTCTTGACCCCCAGCCCATGAGAGCACCGTGGGGTTCCAAGAGAAAGGAGTCTGAGAAACAGGGTTCAAGCAGCAGCCCCCCTCAAGAGTCAAGGAGGCCTCGAGTGTTGCGATGGGTTTGAACACACTCCATCCTTCCGGGCTCAGGCTAGGGGATGCCTAGGGGCGAAATCCACAGGGGGTTTTCAGCCTGGTTCTGCATGGTTCCTGTAGAGATGGGCTGTCTCTTTTTACTTCGTTTTCTTTGCCGGCATTTTAATACTCAGTATCCTTGCAGTAAACAAGAGCCATTTAAAAAATATATAATCTTATTAGTGAGAAGCGGCTTCCCCGTGGCTGGTCCAAGTTCCAGAGAGCAGCCATCGGTCCCCGGTGTTGGCAGGGCAGCTGCGGCGGGTGGCTCTCTCAGAGCGCCACATCTGCCCTAGTTTCTGAGGACACTCCAAACAAATGTCTCAATTAGGCCTCAGGGTGGCTGTGCTGTGATTTACACACTTAGAGCCCTGCAGTCTCCTCTGTCCCGGGAATGTCCTTCCTTTGCCCTGCAGGGCTCCAAGGAGGCCGCTGCTTCCCAGGGGCGCAGACCTTGGGCTGGACGCCTCTGAAGGTGCTTAAAACGCTGAGCAGCGTGGAGCTGGGGAGACTGGGCTCATCAGGGAGCCAGAGGCCTCGGCCGAGGCTCTCCTGGCTCTGCCTCGTCTGCTGTGTGACCTTGGGCTTGCTGTTTGGCCTCTTTGCTTTTCTAGCAACTAGGACTCCATCAGGAGTCGCAAATCAGCGCATGTGATATTTGGTCCACTGGTGTATCTTATTCAGCCGGCAAAGTGTTTTAGAAATCAGGGCATTTCATTAAAAAAATCCAGATCTCTGATCTGTTTAATAAACGGTGGTCTGGTGTGACCGGGCCGGCACCTTCCCCCTTGGGGTGGGGCATAGGCCTTCTGTTGCTACAGTCCCTGCCTGGCCAGCTTCACCCACCTACACGGCCCGCTTGTCCCCTAAAGACACATGAGTTTGTGACCCCAGACTAGGTAGTAATTCTAAACACTTTACAAAGTTACAAAGACACATTTATCTCCTCCTAGCCTTGATCTGGATAAGTAAGGATTCTTAACCCATTTTATAGGTTTGGAGCCCAAGATTCAAAGACATGAAGTTGCTGTGTGGTGCAGCTGGGCTCACACCTGTCTGACCCCCAAGCCCACCCTCCTTCCAGGCCTGCATTAAGTAATGGGTCGATCCCTGGGGTCTTCCTGGGCTCACTGAGGCTAAGGGTCCTGCCAGGCCTTATTGGAGGCCCTCACACTCCACCTCTCTGCCACCGGGAGGAGAGAGGGGAAGGGCTGAGGGGTTGGCAACACGTGGAATGTTCTCTGACTCTCTGGTCTGGGGTTCCCCCAGAGGATTAGGAGGGATCAGGAGACCCCTGTGACGAGGGATTCCCAGAGAGGCTGGGCTGGGCAGCGGGCAGGGTGCAGGGCTGGGTGTCAGGGGATTGACTGGGTCCCTTCCCTTCCCTGAGGCTTCCTGATTACATGACCACAGGGAGGCCGATTCTCCACAGACCTTGGTTTCCTCATCTGCAAAATGGCGCTAACCTCAGCCTTTCTTCGCTCATGGGGATGTTGGAAGGAGCTCAAGAGACAAGGATTTTGCAAAGTTGCAGAAACTCAGGGCAGAAGATAGTGTCATAGTTATAGTATCATGATTAAGAGTACAGGCTCTGGAGGGGAATCGACCATGTGAAAGGTGTGTGTCCTTGGGCGGGTCACTTAACCTCTCTGGTCTAAAGTTTTCTCTTCTGTAAAATAAGGCCGATCATAGTTCCTACTCAAGCAATTGTGAGCATTCAATGAACTATCTGAATAAAGTGCTAGCACTGTGCCAGGCATACAGTAGGTGCTTAATAAATGGTAGCCATGAATATACAACCTGGACAGATAAATGGGCGTATGATGGCCAAAGATGGGAGTGGTATAGGAATGCTGATTCCCACAGAACAATGGCTCTGGCTGGCCCAGGGGCCCAATGCAGGGGGAATAGCGTAGAAATGACTTCAGCCTAGTCCAGGCCATGGCCTTCCCCTCTTTCTCCTCCGTGGCAGCACGGAAGCAAGAGTCACAAGGAAGACCCGGGGCTTTCGCTTGGGCTCTGGGAGGGCTTGTCCTGCTCCCCAGAAGGTCGGCTCAGAGCTCATTCCTCTCTACTCCCTGCCTCTCACGGAAAGCCAGCCTGGAGGCCTGGCCCAGCGGGTGGGCAGGAGGTGGTTGACCCCAGATGCTGGGCAACTTGGTCAAGTGGGGGCAGTTTCAGTCTGACCATGATAAGAGCCTGAGGTTAATGGAGGGACCCAGCGGTCCCACTGTCGGGTGCTGGAGGGACAAGATTTTAAACAAGCCCTCAGCCTTGGAATCCACTGCCCTTTCCAGGTAGCTGGGCTGGGGAGGTCCTCAGGGTGCTAACACTTGCCCCTCTCTGAAGAGCTTCCCGCAGGTACTTTCTCCATTTCATGATCCCAGAGGCATCTCCTCCATGGCAGCTCTGCAAAGGCTGAGGACAGCCTGGGCTGCTCTGCCCTCTGGCAGGGCCAGTGGAGCATTCCAGGCAGGAGAGTGGACTCAGGGGCCAGACCAGTGGGATCTGAATCCCGGCTCTGCCACCTGGCATCTTTGACAAGTAAAAAAGCCACCACCACCACCAAACCCTCTAGTGCCTCTCTTTCCTCATCTGTGAAGTGAGGTAAAACTATGTGATGTATCTCATAGCTTCCTGTGAGGAATTATTGAATCGGCCTTACAACGGCCTGGCACAGGGAAGGGCCAGCTGCTAGTATTTTGGTGCACGTAAGTGGCTGTGTTGGGGGAGGGGGTGAACACTGGGCCCCTCCACAGTTATTTGGAGGTCCAGAGATGGGAAGAAATAACTGAATTAGAGAGAAGCAAAGGAAGTCCTTATTGGGACAAGGGACAACATCATAATCTCTTCTATGCCTCATATGAGCTCTCTGTGCTCAACTGACTCATCCAAGACGCAAGTACTGCTCTTCTGATGCTTCAGGCCCCATCTGCTCTGGTAATTTCACTTGTACCCCTGGATCCAGCCATGCCTGAAGTATGACTGGTTATGTGGCACCTATAGATTTCTTTCTTCCTTACATTTGTTTGAGTTGAATTACTTCTAATATATAGATAAACATCCCAGCCACATCTGCACACTCACAGATCTTGTGCAGACTTGCTCCTCAGCCTTACACACCCAACTGTCCCCCAGCTGAAAGCTGTCTTTTTTTCTCCTTCCTGTGGCTGGCTGCTTCCATCAGGGCTGCAGTACTGGCAGCTGCCATCCCTGCAGCATCAATTGCGTGATTGAAGTGTTCCATTAGCCCGGAACGGGGGAGCCATGATCAGATGTGGTTTGTGGAACAGCTGCCCGTGCAGGGCTGGTAGTTAATTAAAAGCCCCATGCACTTAGTGATTAACTAATCACAGCATGGTGGCAGCCGGCAATGATGCGGTGACTTTTCTGTGGGAGTCAGCTGAAGTTCCAAATGTCTGCCCTGGGGCGGCGGTGGCAGCGGGAGGCTTGGGTGGCCCCGGTGTAGACGTCCCAAGCAGTTTGCAGAGCAGATTCCCAGGTGTCTCTCCTGCTTAAAGCTCCCAGGAGAAAGAGTGAAAGGGAACCTGGGTGGGGAGGGTGAAGATGGGGACATCACTGCGAAGGATGGGGTGGGGCTGGAGAGGAAAGGAGTGAGGGCTGTCAGGATTTGGGAAGCGCCAAGGCGGGAGTCCCGGTGGGATGTCGGGAAGGCAGGGAGGGGATTGGCCACAGGGGCTGGGCAGGATCCTGGGCCAGCTCAGGGGAGGGAGAGATGATACACCCCTGTCCATTTCAGGGCAGTGTGGCACAATGGTTCAGTGATGGCTCTGCCACTTACTGCTTGTGTGACTGTGGACATGGGTTTCAATCTCTCTGCCTCAGTTTCCCTACCTGTAAAACCTGAGATTAATAACCATACCTGTTTCCAGGAGTTGTGGTGAGGATTAATCTGTGTGAAAGATTTCTAACCCAATAAGCACGTGAAAAATATTACCGAGTGCTATTAGAAGCAGAAGACTACTTCCCCACAGTAAGGAGATGAAGCGCCATGAAAGTGAAAAGTGACCTTGGCTCCAACATACCAGGCTCTACCCCTCCCCCAGCTTCCCTAGGAGAAGGCTGGGAACTTCAAAAGCCATGAGGCCTTGAGGCTGGTAGGGCTGGGGCGGCGCTAAAGGCCAGGTTGCGGTCTAAGCAAGCGGCTGCTCGAGAAGCTGCGTTTCCCTCGAGTAGCCCAGGCTGTTACCCCTGGGGCTGTACTTCAGCACCTCGGTCACGCTCCTGGGCCCAGCGCCCTGGTTCCTGATTCTGACCTTGCCCACCGGGGTGACCCCACACGACTGCAAGTAGCTGTGACTTTGATGTCTTTAATCTTGGCCCCCAGACTCCCTCCGACTCAACAGGAAAAGCTCATACTTCCTCACCTCATACTTCCATGCACCCCTGATCTGCTCCAGCCTGTTTCCAGTTCTATCTCTCATTACCTCCGTGCTGCCTGCAGACCCCGAAGCTGCCACGCTTTTGGCTGATAAATGCTTTCTCTACCCTCTTCCCATTTCACTTCTGGAAGTCTGAATCCTCCCCTTCCTTCAAGAGCAAGTTCGAGAGTGTTTTCTGCAGGGATGCTCTGCTATCTCTCTCTTTGCGCTGCTTTCAGCTGGCCTGGGGGTGGCTTGGTAGAGTTCCATCTCGACGCGGTCCTGGAGGGCCTCCCTGAGAGGGCATTGCTGGAGCTGAGCCTTGTGTGAACCTGGAAAGAGGTCCTTTGTTGGGAAGGGGCTGGGGGAGCCCGTGGAGCTGACTAAGGTCTAGGAGGCTGGAGTGAGGAGGAAAGTGATGTGAGGCTGGGCAGAGGACGAAGGGCAGCAATGGCTCACAGCAGGTGCCGTCATCCCTCACTGGTGTGAGGTGGGAGACCTCACCTGCCTGTGCTGCAGCCTGGCTGGACATCACATGGCCTGTGAAAGTCCAAGTGGGGAGATTGGGTTCCCAGAAATCGACTGTGCATCTGGGACTTGTGTGAAAGTGATAGGGACAATCTGACTGGCTGAGCCGCTCTCACATGATCACCCCTCTGCCGGGTGGGACCCTTGACTAAGAATTCCGAATGTATCTTGTGGGGAGGGATGGTTCTCAAAGGCAATATTGGGGTGCTAGTATCACAGAGGACAAAACCAACAGATATGTCCCCTTCACTGAGCCACGTCCAGTTTCTAGGAGGGACATGTGTTATCCACGTCTGTGAGGGGGCGCCTCCAACATCTGTCCAGGCCCTTCCCTGAGGGGCCAGGCCATCGCTGGGAAATGGTCAGCAGGTGAGTGTCCCTTCACTGTCGCCCCCAGGTCTACCGCTGAGGGCGCAAGTGTCTAGGATGCTCTCCAAATTCTGAGGAATGTTTAAGGTGGGTCAATGCGCTATCTCTGGCTGCCGTGTGACTGTGGCGACATCTCTGCCTTCTCTGAACCTTTATGTCCTTGCTGGGAATAAGAGACATAGTGCATGAGAAAGTGCTTTGGAAACTGTGAAGTGCTCAGTCACACCACCCATGACTGCTTTTATCTCTGCTCACGGTTTAGGAGGGAGCGGCCTGTTTCTACCCTTTGGTGTTGGCCCTGCTCCCCTTTAGTCCCCATCCCTCCCTCTGGTATCCTCCCCCACCCCCTGCCTCCCCTTGGGGCTGGGACATGTGCCTGCATTCCTGCTGAAGGTGTTGCTGTGGGAGCCTGTCCCAAGGCTTTGTCACTTCTTAGCCCAGAGGAGACATGGCTGTGAACGGGGTGGGTGCGGGGTGCCTGGGAGGCTGAAGGGCAAAGTGGTCCCAGGGTGGGTGTGGGGGGATCTGGGGAGCAGCAGTGATGTGAAAATGGTGTGGAGGGCAGGGGCATGGTCCCCACAGCCTTGCTCTGAATAGAGGACATTCAGGTCACATTCCCTATGGCAAAGTCAGAGGGACCCAGTTTCTCAGCCAGAATTGCTGGAAATAAACATCTGGAGCATGGGGGTCGTCACTGATTTGGGGGAGCTCTTGGTTTTCATGGGATTGGCCACTCACCAGATAATTCGGTAAGTACCTTGTCAGCTCGGCTGCTACAACAAAAATACCACAGACTGCATGGCTTAAAGAACAGAGATTTAGTTCTCACAGTTCTGGGGGCTGGGAAGTCTGAGATCACAGCCCTGGCGAGGGCTCTCTTCCTGGTTTGCAGATGGCTGTCTTCTTGCTGTGTCCTCACATGGCAGAGAGCAGAGACAGGAGCAAACTCTCTGGTGTTCTTCTGACAAGGACACTAATCCCACGATGATCTAATTCCCTCCTCAAAGGCCCTACATCCTAATACGATCACAATGGGGATTAGGATCTCAGCATATGGATTTGGTGGGGTGGGGGTCGGGGACACAGACATTCGGTCCACAACATACCTCTTACAAGTTCACCAAATTCATTCATGTCTATTTTCTCATTGGGCTGTATCTGCATTTCACAGAGGGCACACCTAAGCCAGAGGGGCCAAGAGATTTGCTCAAGTCCACACAGTAGTGGCTTAAGCTTGATAGAAGTTTCTCTCTCACTTAAAGAAGTATGGGGTGAATGGTTCAGAATGACCCTCGGGACCAGCTGTACTACAGCCTACCTGGACACCATACAGGCTATGAAAGACCAAATGGGGAGGGAAGGAAGTCCTAGGTTGGGTTTCCAGAAACAGACCCTGCACCCAAGATTCCTGTGAAAGTAATTTATTAGGAAATGTTCCAGAAATGACCAGGAGGGGCTGGGAAGTGATCTACATAGAGTCCTTGCCCTGTGGAGAGGGAGGCTGGGTCAGCTCATCTGCTCCAGGGCTTGTGACTTGTGACTTTTTGGGAACTGAACCTCTCACAGAAGTGTGCAGGTGGGTTGGCAAGGGCTGCCCTGGCCCTGACCATGTCAGGGATCCAGTCCCCTTCTATCCTGTGCTCCTCCATCCTCCAATATGGCAGCATAGGCTCCAGCCATCATGCCTACCTTTCCAGCCAACAGAAAGGAGGAAAAGGGAAGAAAGGGGGTGCTGCTCTCTGTAAGGACACATCTTTGAACCTGTACATGGTGCTTCAGTTTACATGTTTGGGGCCAGATCTAAGGTTTGTGGGTACTCCCAGCTAGCAAGGGAAGCTAAGAAATGAAGCCTTTATTCCAGGCAACTTGTGCCAGCTAAATTTGGGTTCTGTTACTGAAGAAGGAGAGGGGATAGATGTTGGGTAAAAAGTAGCAGCCATTGTTATAGCTACAGAGTGTGAAAATGGACTTGACCACAGTCCTAGAGATTTCTTTGCAAGGGAGCAGAGAGTTGTAGCTGTTAGGAATGGGGTCTTTACAAGAGGAGGAGTGGGCAGGGGCTGAGCTGCAGGATCTCTGGGTCCACTGAGGTCCTTATTTGTGGGATAAGACTCCACTCAAGGAATAGCTGACTCCAGAAGGATGGTGGTGTACACAGAGCTCCCTGGAAGTGTCTTAGGGGTGGGCAGGCAGGGGGAGCTGTATCGAACTTAATCCTTAGCTGGGAGCTGGGCGCTTGGCTTTTGAGTTCCTGGCTTACCTGGAATCTTCTAGGTCTCCTTCGGCAGGCCTATAACATGCCTCAGGCTCCACCATCTGTAAGATGGGGACAATGTGAGGAATTCAGGGTCAGACAAGGCTGAGGTAAGAGGTACTTAATTCTGACATAACATTTAAGAGGGTGCCAAAAATCTCAGCAATTAAGATCAGTATTTTAATGCAGTATTTTTTTACTGTGGTAAAATATATATAACATAAAAGTTACCAGTTTAACCATTTTAAGTGTTCAGTTCAGTGGCATTAAGTATATTCACATTGTTGTGCAACCATCATCGCCCATCTTCAGAACTTCTTCATCTTCCCCAAGTGAAATTCTGTATCCATTAAACACTAACCCCCTATTCCCTGCTTCCCCCAGCCCCCAGGATAACTCTACTTTCTGTCTCTCTGAATTTGACTAAGTAGTTCATATTAGTGGAATCATGCAGCATTTGTCTTTTTGTGACTGCCTTATTTCACTTAGCATAACGCCCTTGGGTTTCTACCATGCTGTAGCATGTGTCAGAATTCCCTTCCTTTTTTTTAAAAAATTAATTTTTATTGGAGTATCGTTGCCCCTTCCTTTTTAAGGCTGAATAAAATTCCACTGTGGATATACCACATTTTGTTTATCCACTCATCCAACGATGGACACCTGGGTTGCTTTCTATCCTTGGGCTATTGTGAATAGTGCTGCTATGAACATGGGTGTGCAGATATCTAAGTCCCGCTTTCATTAATGCAATATTTAAAAAAAAATCAAAATTCATGCAAAAAAGTCCATTATGAATAGACTATCAAAAAGTGCAAGACGAGATCAGTAACAGCCAGTGCTGAGCCACAGGAGAGCAAAGGGGAGGATGGGTGATACTCACCTTGCACGATCCTGTTTGTGGCACTGCCTTAAATCTTGTGCCCCAGGCCAGTTCCTCACTCTCCTCGCCCTTGTCCTGGCCTGATGAGGATGAAAGGACACTGGCTGAGCACGCTGGGCCAGGAGCCTCCTCTTCCCCTGCCACCCTGGACTGATTTAGGAACTGGAGTAATGGAGAAGCCTCTAGGTTAGAAAGCTGAAGCTGGGGTTTCTTCTCCCCTTGGATAGATTCATCTTAATTAGCCCCCTCAGATAACGGTTCCTTCCCAGGCTGAGACAGCTGAATTATGGAGACAGTCACTATATCTTCCTTCCCCTTGAGTTGTTTTGCCAAGTGACAAACAAAGAGATGCATGTCCCCTGCTCCAGGTTGCCTTGCAGAGTTGGCTGTGAGGTCACTTAATGAGGCAGGAGACAAGGCTCCCAATCTGTCACCTTGTAGCCCGGGCAGGTGGTGCCTGGCACTGTGTGCAGGGTGTGACTGTGGGTACTACCTGCGTGAGTGAGCGTGTAGGGGTCCCACCAGGACGAAGAGACATTCTCCTTCCTGAGCTCAGAGCCCCCAAAGAGGAGAACTTGTGAAATTCTCAAAAGGGAGCGCCTTCCCTTAGTCATTCAAGGAACATTTAGTGAGCACCTACTGTGTGCCAGGCAATGAGTGAGTAGGTGGGCGTGAGGGTCGGTAAAGAGATGGGTCAGTTGTGGTCCTGAGCTTATAACAAAAAATAAATGTTTGTTCATGTGTCAGGAACTGAGGTGCGCCCGGTTATTGGGTGTGAGGGAGGGCAAAGGACGGGGTGGTGAGAGTCCGTCCAGCTCCCATCCTTGGCTAGGGAGTGTGTGTGTGTGTGTGTGTGTGTGTGTGTGTGTGTGTGTGAGAGAGAGAGAGAGAGAGAGAGAGAGAGAGAGAGAGAGAGAGAGAGAGGGGAAGGGGCTGCCCTGGACCTTGCCTGCTAACCTGAGACTGACCAGCAGATGGCGAGAGTGCTACGGGAACGTCAGGGACTGCTGGGGAGGGAGGGAGGAGAGAGGGAGGGAGACAGAGAGACAGACACAGACGCAGAAACACAGAGTCAGAAACAGACAGAGACAAAGACAGAGGCAGAGAGAGAAAGAGAGAGACAGAGAGAGAGACAGAGACAGAGACAGAGACAGAGAAAGACAGTATATTAGTCTGTTTGGGCTGCCATAACAAAACACCATAGACTGGGTGGCTTGACAACAGAAATTTCTTTCTCACAGGGCTGGAGGCTGGCAAGTCCAAGGTCAAGGTGCCAGCAAGGCAGGTTTCATTCTGAGCCCTCTTCTCTTGGGTTGTAGGCTGCCGCCATCTCACTATGTGCTCACAAGGCCTTCCTTAGTGCATGCTCCTGGAGGGAGGGAGGGAGGGAGGGAGAGAGAGATAGAGAGCTCTTCCTGTTCATATAAAACAGGCAGTTCTATCAGATTAGGGCCCCACCCTTGTGACCTCATTTAACCTTAATTAGCTCCTAAAGACCCTCTCTCCAAATACAGCCACATTGGAGGTTAGGGTTTTAACATGTGAATTTTAGGAGGCACAATTTAGTCTACTGCAGAGACAGAGAGAGAGAGAGAGAGACAGGGAGAGAGGGAAAGAGAGGAAGAGAGACAGAGACAGAGATGGGGGTGGGGTCGGTGGGGGCGGGAGGGAAGAGCCCACGGCACTGGGTTGAGATCAGAATTCCTGGTTCTGGGCCAGCTTTGCCATTCACTTGCCGTTCACAGACGCTGTGACCCCAAGCAGACACTTCTCCCTTGGAGCACCCACATCTTCACCTCCAAAGGAGGTAGACGTGCACCCCTACCATACCTGCTGAAGTAGCTACACACTTACAGAGAGCAGCTCTTAAGAGCCTCCCCCCTATTTTCTCACTCAGGGACAGAGCAACCCTATGAGATGGGCATTCACATTGCCTCCATCTTTCAGATGAGGAGACCGAGGGTCAGGGAAGCTAAGTGGCCTGCCCAAGGTCACACAGCTCGGACTCAGACCCAGGTCTTCTGACCCTGTGGTCTAACTAGTGAGCGCTCTGAGAGGGTAGAAGATACAACACAGATACGAAGGAAACTCAGAACTTCTTCGCACAGCTAAGGTTGACCAGTTGGTCTCTCACTGGGGGTCTCTGCTGGGGCTTCCACAAAACTCTGGAGAAAGGGCAAATTTGGTGCAGGGAACACAGGCCCCCAAGCTAATGGTCAGGAAGCTGGCCCAGAGACCTGGGAACCCAGAAAAACACTTCCTGGACACAAGGATACCAAATAAAACTGTCCAAGACGGTGGCTTCTGTCCTGCCTTGGTTCGCTGGATGGTGAAGCACATCTTGCTCTTGGCTTCCACTGTGTGGCATGTACGGGGCCGTATGCAGAGGAGAATCTACTCCTTTTCTCTCCGAGACACACGAGGGACGCCTAAATCTAATAAGTTAATTTAGACTCCTAGAAACAAGATTAAATTTTCAAATGAAGGCAGGCTCTGACAGCTAAGGCATAAATCTTTTATTTAAAATGGAGACTAAACCCATTCAAATGCAATCAGCAATGACAGATGCAGATAGAAACACGCTCTGATAGAATAGACGCGGCGTGGATTTGTTCGCTCTTGGTGACATATCACAAAGGGTGACCTTAAGTTCAGTCTGAGTGTCAGCCAACAGTGAGGACTCTGCATCCATTTCCATGTGGCTTGTTGACCCAAGGTGGAGCCAGGGGAGATGCCAAGGCAGGTGGGAGGGAGCCAGCCTTGGAGGGCATCGTCCCATTGCTACCCCCTCAGCTGCCACAAGAGGGCAGGAAAGAGGGCCAGCAATGTTTGGCGGTCCCCAGAGTGGCAGCAAAGGAGCCTGAGGGGGAGAGAATGGGGAGCTGTCGAGAGCAGGCAGGAGACAACCGAGGTAAGAGGAGAAGGTAGGTAAGGACACGTGGGGCATTTCCTGGAGCTGCCAGGGCAAAGGAAGCTCTGCAGACCCCAGACCTCCAAACAGTCTTCTGCTTCAGCTGCCTGTGGGTGGGCATTCCTGAGTGCCAGACACCGTGCATTCCCTACACGATCTCACTCTATCCTCACATCAAACCCTTTTACAGATCACAGGCTGAGGTTCAGAGGGGTCAAGTCCACGCCTGAACTGTGCAACCAGTTAGTGCCAGAGTCACGAGCCCTCCCAGGGCGTGCTGACTCCAGTCCCTCACTCTTCCCCTCTGCCCCTCCACAGCTCACAGACATCCAGAGATGCTGGGGGGTCTAGCAAACATACTGGCACCCTGTTTGTTCTAACTCAGGCAAAGAACAGAGAATGAGTTCTTCTAAGTATCGCACCCTTTTTGAAGTTTTCAGTTGCTTGCTGCCGCCAGACCTCTTTACAGCAGCACAAACTCAAAGTCACCACCACAAACATACAGTCCTGAGGACTGGGGGTTCCCAGATGGATACCCCATGAGTTCATGTTCAGCATGTTCCCAACTTATTTGAACATGAAGTGTTTGTGTTCCTTTCATTAGACATAAGATCACATCAATCCATCTTCCAAGGAACCCATTCTGGGAAACATTGCTCTAAGAATATTTCAAGTGGGCCTGTGGCTCCCTGCTTCTCCAGACTGCGTATTATGGTACATGAAACTTCGCCGTTAAATACTTGAAGCAGATGCCCAGAGAAGCCATCGTTGACACTGGTGGTTTTCAGTCTTTTTAGGATGTCTCCTTGGGTAACTTGATGAAAGTTGTGGGGGTTTTTTTTCCCCCCAGGTGGAGAGAAGCATGCACACATATTATGTACATACACTCGAGTGTTGACTTCAGATTGAGGGGTGTGTGGGTTCTTTGTTGCCCAGAGGCCTCAGGCCATAAACCTCTGCTTAAAGTCACCATCAGCTGGAGTCCTTGCTGCCGCTGGCAACCGAGCACTTGGCCTTGGGAAGAGGGCCAAGCCTGTTGGGTTTAAGGCTGCTGAGAGGGTCTGGGTGAAGGGGTCTGGTACACTCCTGTCCTGTGACAAAGGAAGCCTGGAGGGTCATGCCAGTATCATGTGTTCAATGTAGAGAGTACTCAACAGGCTTCCGGAGTAGGAATGGAAGGCATCAGGCAGCTTGGTGAGCAGAGATCTCTCTGCAGGTCTGAGGGACCTGCCCACAGCCCTGTGGGGAGTATGAAGGTCAGGGCTCCCACATCTCTCAAAGCCCCCCATAGCCTAGTGCATGAGAATCTCTGTTGCTGATGCTTGCCCAGCACCCATTCCCTGTCCCCCCCTCTTCTGGGGATAACACTCTGGTTGTCCCTGGGGAACCACCCCCCACCTCAAACTAGTCCATGTGTGTGGTATGGCTCGGACCTTGCCCCCAGATTCAGGGCGGGCTCATGACCCAGGTTCATGACCTGGACAGTCAGAGGATCCATTTTTCAGGTCACAGTGACTGGTTTAGGGATAGGCATGTGATCCAGGCCAGAATGATTAGTTCCAAAGGGATAAATTATGGAACTTTTCCTGAGAAAGAGCAGTGTTCTCTTGGGACTGTGGATAAAAAAGTATGCCTGGAGCTGCTGGTGGCCACCTTGACCCATGAAGAGAGATTGCCTGAAAATGGATCCTCCACTGAAGAGATCAGGTAAGAGATGGAGAGCTGGGGTGTCCCAATGAGACTGTTTGAAACTATATCCAGCCACGACCCAAATTAATCCTATCCCTGGCACAATTACATGAACCAGTGCATTTCCTGTCTTGCTTAAGAGCATGTGTGTTGGATTTCTGCCACTTGCAACTGAAAGAGTCCTGAAAAATCCCCTGAGGTTAAAAACACATCCCAGGTCCATGCCAGGTAGCTGAATTAGAATCTCCAGGAATGTAGATCTATCTATCTATCATCATCATCATCTATCTATCTATCATCTATCTGTCTACCTACCTATCTATATAGATATACATATCTTCCTGGGGGATCTAATGATCTAACAGCTCTAGCTTGTAATAATTTCCCCTGCTTTTGTACCATGGAGGTCACAAGATGCCCAGCTAGGGAATCCAAGATTATCCACATGTGGAATTCATCCAGTAGAAGCCCAGGAGTCAAGATATTTAACATGGTTTGTCCTTAGTTTATTCCCACTTTCAAGCTCTCAAGTGGGGCTAAGAATCACGTGATTGTGACAACTTAGCTTTGCACAGGAGCGAGAAACTGCTCTGTGTTCATCTAAACTCATCTCCTCGTCTTCCTGTACCCACTGCTAGACCACACCTCCTATCCCCTCTTGTAGGTAGGTGTGGCCATGAGCTGGGTTCTAATCAATAAAATGTGAGAAGTGATGTATGCCATTTCCAGACTCAGCTTATAAAAATCTCCCTGGATATTCTTCATGATTTTTCCTTTTAGCTCGATAAACACAGGAACCTAAACACAGGAAACCATGCTGGAAGGTGTCAGAGCCACAAGGAGGAAGGACCCCAGGGTACCCGGTACCAGAATCACTCTTGGAGGCAAGCTTCCTGGCTATCAGGAATCCCTGTTTGGGCTTTACACAAGCCAGATATAAATGTCTATTGTGTTAAGTCACTGGGATTGGGGGAATCCCAATCCTACAGCTGTTTCCTTAACAGTGAATTTTTATGAATTTCAGATAACTTTTCCATCCATTGATTCATCTGTGTTTTATAAGAACTCTGGGTGGCAGTCTGGGAATGGCATTTTACAGATGACAATGCTTGTTCTAGCTTAAGTAGTTGGTAGGAGGATAGAAAATTCTTCTCAAAAGAGGAGTTTGATGCAGATGTGAAGAGACTATGATGATAATAGCTCTTTCCTTGGCCCTGGCCCCTTCCTATTTGTTCAGGCATTTCTGTAGTTAGAGTTCTTCCCTGGGACTCAGCACCCAACTTCCCACCCTCTCTGCCCCCAGTCCTTTCCCAGTGAAGACTCTGGGGGCTCTGCCTCTGTCCATGGTGCTGAAGCCAGTGGCGTTTATAGAGCCTCGTTATGGAATGAACTTGGGCTTAACCACTAGAACTGCGCTTTACTTCTAAACATTTGCTCCCTTAGAAAGTCTTTTAACCTCTCCAAATGTTAGTTTTCTTATCTGTGAAATGGAAAATTATACTTTCTTCATGAGATTGTTGTGAAGATTAAATAATGTGGAGAAACTACTGGTGTAGTAAGAGTGTCATTTTACACCCTTCTCCCCCACTTAAAAATTACTGAACCACTTCCTTCCCTCCCTCCCCTCCCACCAAGAATAGTAGGTGAACTGAGGATGATTCTTATTTATGTGTAATATTGACTTCAAGGGTCAGATCTATCATCCACTGAGGTTTGAGTGAATTCAGAAAAAGGAAACAGACTCTAGAGAGACTATCCCTCATGATTCTAGCTGCTATAGGCTATAAAGGGTTACAGAATATTCTAAGAGTTTAAGGGAAGTGGAAATTTGAAACTTGAGGAAAAGTATTTTTTGTGTCCCCTTTCTTCACTTGTAAAATGGTGAGGGGGGGCGGGTGGCAGCTCAGCTTTTCTGACCCCATAGAACAAGGACAGCTTTTAGTATTCTCACCGCTCGTGGATCCTCTTCTTTGTAAAGATTTTGCCAATTAAACACTCTGCACTTATTAAGGAATAACTAATTCACTTCCCCAATTTTATTAATAAAAGACATTTAGGAGTGATTGTGCGATAGAAACAGTATTAAGCTTCCCAGTTTAATGAAGTGGTTGATGCTGTAGTTAGTCTGTGTGGTCTCATTATCGGCTAATGTGTGGATTCCCTTAGGTTTTCTGAATTTTTGCCAAGAATTCACAGGACCCAATGCTACTTCTGTGAACCTCAGTGCAGGAGTCATTGCTTTCAGTGGGCTCTCAGAATCCTTCAAGCTCTGACCTGACTCTGTTGAGCTCTGATATACCAGGAGGGGTGGAGCACAGTGGGCACAGGAGGAGAGGAGGAGAGGGGGTTGTGGGAAAGCAATATGTAC
Organism: Pseudorca crassidens; assembly: GCF_039906515.1. Lineage (NCBI taxonomy): Eukaryota > Metazoa > Chordata > Mammalia > Artiodactyla > Delphinidae > Pseudorca > Pseudorca crassidens. The sequence continues at coordinate 28,099,567 of NC_090315.1, read as the reverse complement.
CTTGGGGGTCGGAACAGTAGGGACATCCCCTAGTGTTTGGCTTAATGCTCGTCTGGGAGCTGGGGAGAGAGGGAGAGAGAGAGAGAGAGAGAGAGAGAGAGAGAGAGAGAGGCTGTAAAGTTGGTTTATTAATGAAAACATGTCCACCAAGAGAAATAGTCAGTTGGTCCTCTTTCTGTCAACACGCTCTCTCTCGCACATAACATAGGAAGCTAATTTGAAATAAGAAGGATGCTTGGTGGGCATAGAACTAGAGTTAGGGAGTTCATAGTTTTAATGACATTGTCTTCAAACTATGATGGCTATTGGGATAAAACTTCCTAGAAAGGGCTATCCAGGCCCTTTCAGGAGTGGAAACCCCTCTCCATCCCAGATAATGCTGGAAGCAATCCACTAACGCTTTACCTTTGAGCTCTGCCCCCCACTCGTGCCTGCTACCAGGGAACCCACCGGAGACATTCAAGCTGCTGCACTTCTTACCTGCTCTGCGGTTCAGTGAAGCTTCTCTTAGTATGGTGAAGGAACGGCCTCCTTCACGCTGCTGGCCTCCTTTTGTAATATCTTATTGGTTGGTTTCAGCCTCAACGGTGTCACCCTCAAGTTAGGATGACAGCCATTCTGGATTTGAACTGATGGCATTCTGAGTCCAGAGCCCGTTCTCTTGACCACAACCCTAACCTGCCTCTCTAAGGCACCTGGCCCTTGAACCCTAGAGGCACATCTCCTCCTTGTCCATCCTGTACAGAAAGCTCAGCCAGAGGGCCTGGTGAGCTAGAACAGGAGGAGGTCTCCCCCAGGACGCACCGACCCTGACTCCAACTCTGCAGCCTCAGCACAGCGGAGGGTTTACTCTCCTCCCAAAGGCTCAGGGCTCGGTCTCTCCCCGGGTTTATGAGCTGAGTAGGTGAAGGGCATGTTTGACCTTTCCAGTCGCTTCTCCCTGCTTCATGACAGTAGCTGCTACAGAAAAATGAACTTCTTTTTTTTTTTGCAGAACGCGGGCTTCTCACTGCTGTGGCCTCTCCCGTTGCGGAGCACAGGCTCCGGACGCGCAGGCTCAGCGGCCATGGCTCACGGGCCCAGCCGCTCCGCGGCACGTGGGATCCTCCCGGACCGGGGCATGAACCCGTGTCCCCCGCATCGGCAGGCGGACTCTCAACCACTGTACCACCAGGGAAGCCCCAGAAAAATGAACTTTCATGCGTTTCCAACTGCCAAAAACACAGCAGCCGCGGCCAAGGACTAGACGTGTGATTTGCTGTAAGCCTGGGACCTCGTCCTTCCTGCAGCCTGACGCTGCCACGGCCCAGATGCAAAGCAGAGGCCTAGTGAGGTCTCCCCTGGGCCCAGGACCGAAGCCCCCGCAAGAAGGACAGAAGCTTAGAGGGCTACACAAGGTCTACGGCAGCCATTTAACTTTAAATCTGCTCCCAGCACCCAGCTTTCCTCCCTCACTCTCAGCCCCAACGTTTACCCTGATCCTCCTGGCCAGCTCGCTGCACCCCCATCCATGCTGCTGCCTCCAGAGCGGGGACATCTCTCCCACCTCTGGGGGGTCACCCACTCCTTCCCAAGTCCCTCGCCTGGGATGAACTGCTCCTGCCTTCGTCTTGCTGTTCACTTTGTGGCGTGTGTTGTGTGGTTCCCTCCTCTATTGTGGCCCCTTTACTTTCAGTCTTGGGTTCAGTTTATTTGCAGGCTTCCTTCTCTTTAAAACAAAACAAACACAAGGTGCCATTGTCTGGATCTTGAGAAACTGCGGAACCCTCCTCTTTTTGCATTGCTGGGTACATTTCTTGTTTCTACCCGAACGATCGGCCAAGGCGAGAATGCTAATTTATCTGAGTGGGAGTATGCCAACATCACCCTGAAATAAAGGTGTCGGCACTTAGGATAAAACCCGAACCCCTCATGATCTGGCCCCACTCACCCTGACCTCATCTCCCATCTCTCCTCGTCACCGGCTAAGCTCTGGCCACACAGCCTTGAGTCTGGTCCTCAGGTGTGCCAAGCCTGCTTCTGCTCAGGCCTTGGCACCCATCATTCCCTCTGCCTACAGCACTCCCCCTGCATCTCTGCAGGCTGGCTCCTTCCCAGCACGTGGGCTCAGCTCAGCCTTCCCTGACCTCTCCATCTTGCCCCATACTCCCCAGTATCTCTCTATTGGAATATATTTTCCTGATATATTTTCCTCTCTGCACTTAACAATTTCAGAAGTCATCCTTTCTTTAAAAGATTAGTTTCACTTTGTTATCGTCATGCTCCACTAGGACATAAAGTCCACGTGAACTGGGATCTTGCCCATTTGCTTTTGCTACATCCTTAATGCCTAAGAGTGCTGGGTGCACAGGAAGTACCGACTTCAAGTTTGCTGAATGAATAATGGTGGGGTGATCACATACCAGTATCACATGCGAATGTCTGTCCTTCTCCTGTTTTGGGAGTTTCTACCCCAGCACCTAGTGTCTTGCCTTTAGCATGGAATAAATATGAATGAAATGAATTAAAGGGCCCCTCACCCACTAGATTATCTTTTATGGGACAGGCCAAGTTGTGTGTTTCTGACTCCCCAGCATCTTGAAGAGCAGCTGTTCAAAGCACCTGTTGAATTGAATAGCATCCTTTGAAAGTATTATGTCAACTTTGGTAACTGAGGAAGAAGGGCCTGTCTGGTCCTTTGAATGTGACTTGTTGGACAAACTAACACCTTGAGTTCTCATTCTCAGTTGTGGGTTCTGGGTCATGTGAGTGCAAAGGCTGTACCTCACACAGCAGATGTGTTGATGGAAACAGGGAGAATCTGCCTAAGATGCCGAGTGTCAGAGGAGCGGCACAACATCCTTCTGACACTTGAAAATTGCAAATTTGAAAGACTCCTTCTCACTTGTCAGCTATCCAGGCCTCCCCTGCACAGATGGCTTCCAGGCCTCACTCTCCCAGGCTGGATCTCCCATTGTCCCACAGCCAGCCGGCTGGTATCTTTGAGACCCACCATCGGCACAGTAACTCAAACGTCCTAGTCGCTTGGTTTCAGACTGTTTTCTCAGGTCTCTTTCAGTTACAAGTGACTTTAAAAAGGGAATACATTGGCTCAAGCACAGAAAAGATGTTGGGTAGAAGTTGCTTCAGGCGTGGCTGGATCCAGGGGGCTCTGTGTGACTGTTTATTCTTCACATGGGGTCTCCCATACGGCAGCTGTTAGGGGCAAGGTGGCCCCTAGAAGCCTCAGCATCACCCAACTACTTCAATTGTCCAAACATTACTCACTCCATTCTAGCCACTCACTTTTTTCTGTTTTCCTTAAAGAAACCAGGCATACTCTTGCCCTAGGATATCTGCACTATTCCAAGTGCATGGAAATCCCTAACCCCTCCCCTCCATGGCTGTGTATCTCATTCCCTTACCTCCTGCAAAGCTTTGCTCAAAGCTACCTTCTGAAGCTGCACCTGACCACCCGATTTAAAATCAGAATCCATCTCCCCAGCATTCCCAGTCCTTACTTTGCACGTCCTCTGCCCCCTCCATAGCATTTACCGCCTTCTAACTTCCTGTATATTTATTATCTCTATTGTCCTCTAGCCCACTAGAATGTCTGTTTTGTTCGCCAATGTTTTTTCACCAGGAACAATGTTTTGTTCACCAAGAACCCAGTAGAGTCGTGTCATATAGTAGTTGGTCAATTTGTTGGATGAATGAATGAAGCAGAAAGAAATTAATTCAGCATCCAGACATAGGAAATACAGCAGTAAACAAACAAAAAGCTCTGCCCCTTGGGACCTTACTTCATTGGGGGGAAGGCAGAGAATAAATGAGATTTTTAGAGAGTACCAAATACATGGAGTTTCAGGTGACAGTAAGTGCTGGGCAGGCAGACATGGCAGATGCCCACAGTCAAGGCGAGACCTAGTTCCTGTCGTATGCTGAGAACCTGACAAGGATGGAGATGATTCTTGGTTCCTCTGCTGTTTAAATATTACTCCTTTTGAAAGCGAGACAGGATAAGCGCATTGCTAATGACAGTAATAAAGTGTCTCTCAGATTTGTTTACAGGCTGTTTGCTTTTATGTTCATTCCCTTCCCGATTCGGTTCAGGAGCGGGTGTGGGCAGCCCCCTGCCTGTCCACATTCCCTTGACATTTCCCACTCACGTGGTGTAATGAAGAAATATGCAAACTGACTGGGAGCTACTAGTGTTTGGAAGCCCCTCTTGGAGCGGCTGCTGCGGGGAGGAGAAGAGACCCAAACCAATAAGCAGGTATTGATTTGCATTGGCATCAATGTCTTTTTATATCAACACAAGTATTTTATCAAAACTTGCCTGGGGGGAACATCCATCTTCATATTGACAAGTGGACGATATTACATAGTATGGAGCTCTGCATACAAATATAGATGCATAATCAATATTTCATCATAAAATTATGATCTGGTTTTGATGTTCTGCAAAAAGAATCTCAAGATGAATAACAATAATAATTTTGAAATGCAAAGATTGTTTTTCCATTTTAATAAAAGTTGGGGGTTTCTGCTGGCCATCCTATGTGGGCAGCAGGAAAAGACCCGTCTGGCTGGAGGAGGGGTATGGTGGGAGCATTTGCAGACCAGAAGGCTGCCTCGGTTTTGCTGTTTGAGAATCAATTGTGGACACACTCTAGGCCTATTCGTTCATCTACCTGTGGCCCCCATTGCTGGCCCACGTCCGGACGCTCTTTGGTCTCTTCATCACTTCTGTGCCAGCTTCACTGTATCTTTGGCTCCAGGGGGTGGCAGGTGCCACTCTTGTGCTCCTGGAACCACTTTAACTGCGAAAGCTGAGAACTGGAAGGGACTGGCTTTCTATCCCCCTGGGTGGCCCTCAGGCAGAGATTGAGGAGTGGGATTAAGAGAGCCCAGCTCCTGGGCTTCCCTGGTGGCGCAGTGGTTGAGAGTCCGCCTGTCACTGCAGGGGACACGGGTTTGTGCCCCGGTCCGGGAAGATCTCACATGCCGCGGAGCGGCTGGGGCCGTGAGCCATGGCCGCTGAGCCTGCGCGTCCGGAGCCTGTGCTCCGCAACGGGAGAGGCCACATACTGCAAAAAAAAAAAAAAAAAAAGAGAAAGCCCAGCTCCCTAGGTCTAGTTCCCTGGGGGATCAGGTGGAAGCTGCCCTGGGGGCTTTGTTTGATCCTGTTCCTGTTCTCCCCCTGCCCCCACTTCCTGGGCTACTTCTGCTTCCCCCTCATGAGACTCCCAGGAACATTTCATAATATGACACCTGCACAGGAAGCCTTGTCCACCAGTGTGCTTCTGGGAAGTCTGACCTAACACATACCACCCATTCCAAAACGATTTATTGAGTCTCTACTGTGTTCCAGGCACTGTGGCAGGAGTTAGGGATAGAACTACGAGGGAAGCAGATACAGCCCGCATCTCTGTATCAATTTTGGTGCTTTAGGTGGGCTATAAAAAAAGGAAATCTCACACGGATGGGAAATCAGAGGGCTCCAGCGCCCTCACGATACAGCAGCACCACGCACCTGGTTCTTCCACCTCTCTGCTCAGCCGGGCGCAGGGCTGGCTTCACCCTCAGGCTGGGAGCATGAGGCTGCAGCACTCCTAGCCGTCCCAGTCAGACATGACAGCACCCAGAGGAAGACGAATGACCATCCCTTCTTTTGGCTTTCTCTTTAAAGCAAGGATGCTTTCCTAGGTCCCTGTCTTCCCTAGCAGAACTACCTTTGTCTCATTGGCCTGAAATGGGTCACATGCTCCCTCTCGGAGCCTGTCCCTGGCAAGGGGGTAGAATTACCCTTGGGCCAGTCAGGTTCACCCTGGGGCCTGGGGGTTAGGATGGTTTCTCCCGGCTTGGGGACGTTTGAGGCCATGGACCGCTGAATGCAACAGCGGGGGTTCTGTTAGGAGGCCGAGAGTGTTGATGCTGGGTGGGGACCACTGCTCCTCTGTCACTCTGCCCTCTGGGTTCCTTCCCGGCACCTCCCTCTGGCCACCATTCAACACTCACTGTCTGTTTATGCGGTTTGGTCTGTCTTCCTTCTACATGGTGACTCTCTGAAGGCAGCAACCTGTTTTGCTCACTGCTCACCGATGAATAGCATAATGTCACACATATAATTTGCTCAATAAATATTTGGTGAATAAGTGAACGGTAATAGTGACCAAACGAGTGTATAAACGATCATCTATGGTTTGAAAAGTAGATGTGAAGTGAAGGTGAGGGGGTTTCCCACCACCCTCCAGTGGGGCATGCCCCGTGATGATGGCAGGGCAAGGGGGCCACCACTCCCGGATGAAGGAGCCAGGATAAAGCAGGAAGGGCTCCTTCTGGAGGGAGCGAGGGCTGAGGCTTTGGGTGAGAAAGGCCTGGGCTCACCTGGGCTCTGACACCAACTTTAGGTGTTACCCCTCCTCTCTGGGCCTCACTACTTTCTCTAGAGGAGTTGGGAGGATTCGATCATTGACCAATTTGTTGAGCACTTCTTATGTGAAGATGCTGGGATGCATGCAGGAAAAGCACAGGGTGTGATTCAGGCATTTGGGGGACCCAGCTGTGGGGCTCAGGGCTGGATCCTTAAGCTGAGGTTTGAAGGATGCATAATCGGGCAGCTGGGGATGGAAATGGGGATGCACCGCAGGCAGAGAGAAAAAAGCAGGTAGAGAGATGCTGGGGTGGGACCTGAGCTTGTTTGAGGAAAACAAGGCTGGCCTGGTTTGAACTTGGGGTGGGCAGGGGCGCATGGTAGGAGATGAGGCAGCGAGGTCAGCGGGAGCTGCAGCCAGGAGGTGGCACAGCACAGACTTTGTACTTTATTCCCAGGGTGACAGACATTACGGATGAGGTTCAGAGTGAAGCGAGGGGATGAAGATGGGCAGACTGGGTGAGGGGCTGCTGCAGTCTCCTAGCAGGAGTCGAGGTGGCTTGGATTGGCACAGTGACAGTGGTGAAGGAGAGAAAGGGCCTGACTGGAGAGGTCCTCAGGAGGAGATCTGGTAGCTGGGAGTCCAAGATTCTGCCCTGGTTGGGCGTCAAGGACACCTGTCGTCTCCTGCTTCTTGAGCAGTATAAACCAGGTTCTTGCCACCCAGGAGGGAAGCTTTCTTTCACTCTGTGCCCAGGGAAGGAAGGGGTGAATCAAGCATAAGGCAGCTAAGAAATACTATGTAATCAATCACGCTAGCTTAAATTAAATGCAGTCTCCAAACGTGTTGCCTAGCATTTTTTCCACACCAAGCAGAGGCCAAGGTGGATAACCAGTACATCTAGAGTATCGCTATTTGAAGGTGGAGAAAGGCATCCTCATTATTTCTGGTGAATGAGAAGGTTGGTGGGGGGAAAAAATAAGGGAAATGTTTTGGGGCATAAGTTCTAGAAAAACTAACACCTTGTCCAAAATGAGTGGTGATGTCATGGAAAGCGCATAGAATTTGGAGTCAGAATCCCAGTCATGCTGTGTGACCCTGGGTGGGTCATTAGCCTCTCTGATTCTTATTTTCCTCACCTATAAGATGGGGATGATAACGGTTGCTTAAGAAGGTGACTGTGGGTATGAAATAAAATAATGTTGGTGAATGTGCTTTGTCAGCTGCAAAGCACTATCTAATGTCAGGATTATCAAGAAAGTATTTTTTAAGCAAAAAGAAAAATCAGTTGGGTGATACTATTGAATTAAGGTTAATTTGGGGGTGTTATGTATTTATGCTTAGGAGATGCATGCCAAAGTATTTAGGAGTGAAATGTCAAGTTGTCTAGAACGTTCACATCGTTCAGTAAAACCCAAAATTGTACAGCTCAGTGCATTATCTGTCTATACAAATATCTCCATCTATTTATATCTGTATCTATATATTAAGAGACATAAAGAAAAAGTGGCATAACACTAACCACTGGGGAATCTAGCTGAAGGGTATGAGTGTTTATTAAGTTATTCTAAACTTTTCAGTAGATTTGAAAACTTTCAAAGTAAGAAACAGGGAGAAAGTCACAACTGGACTGTGGATCTAAGTATGAAAGGCAGAACAATACCTCAGGAGGTCACTCAAGGCAATATGTCCCTGACCGTGGTCTTCAGTAGGGAAGTGCAGCCACTGCCACACTGTGGCCTGGCAGGGCTGGAGCAGAGGGAAGAAATGCCCCAGCTTCTCTCCCTGATCCCTCCCATCTCTTCCTGGTACCCCCGCCCCCCGCCCCGTGGGCTGAACCCACTCAGATACCAAGGGCGGAGCCTGGTGATAAAACGCATGGATATCAGCCTCCAAGGGCACAGAGCTGGCAGCAGGGTGGAGAAGGGCAGAGGATGGGTCCAAGGGACAACTGGAGAATGACCATCACCCTCCTTTTGCCTTTTGCAGCGACCGGCAGGCAGATACTCCTTTCTCTCAGTCCTCCTAAGGCTAAGTGATAGGAAAATGACACCGTCCTGACCAACAGCTCAGCTGTAAAGTGGAGTCTCTGCCTGGATCTGGGAAATATTTCCTTTTTTTTTTTTTTTTTTTGATTGGAGAATGATGCATGAGGAAAGCCAGTCTCTCCCTCCCTGATTTTGGATTTTGTGGTGTGGGGACATGACGCCAGGGACTGCTGCAGCCCTGCTGCCACCACTACGGAGGGAAGGCCAAGAGGATGGTAGAGCAGCCCTTTATAATTCTGCACCTTGAAAAAAAAAAATTCTGCACCCAATTCCAACAGGTGTGGGAGGTTTTCCCACACAACCAAACAATTCTCTGACACCAGGTATCCTACAAGTCAACTCAATTCTGACACTATCTACCTGGATGCTGCATCAGACCCCACAGGTTAAGGGCTCCATCCTACAAGACGGCCCTCACACCCCCATTTCAGATGGCAGTTGCAAGCCCCGCTTGTTTCTGACTGGCTGTAGATCAGAGGTTCCAACGCCCCCCTACTTGGGTTCCATTAAGTTGCTGGAGTGGCTCACAGAACTCAGAGAAAGTTTACTTACTAGATTACAGGTTTGTTATAAAAGGATGTAACTCAGATGGAAGAGGTGCGTGGGACCAGGTGTGGGGAAAGGGCACGGGGCTTCCATGCCCTCTCTGGGAGCACCACTCTCCCCACACCTCCACGTGCTCACTCTTCAAACCCCGTCCTTTCAGGTTTTTATGGAGGCTTCATCACATAGGCACGACTGATGAAATCATTGGCCTTTGGCGATTGCACTCAATGTCCAGCCGCTCTCCCCTCCTAGGAGGTTAGGGATGGGGGCGGGGGTTGGGACTGTGGTTCTCTTGGCAACCAGCCTCCATCCTTAGGATGGAGGTCTAAAAGTCACATAACAAAACATAACAAAACACCTTTATTTCTCTTACCTCTTGGGAGATTCAAGAGTTTTAGGAGCTTTGTGCCAGATAAAGGACCAAATACATATTTCTTCTTATAAATCACAATATCACACCCTTACTAAGAGCCCTGACATTGCTGAACAAGCGAGTCAGACCTGGACCACCTGCTGCCAGGCTTCTCGTGTGTGTGTGTGTGTGTGTGTGTGTGTGTGTGTGTGTGTGTGTGTGTGTGTGTGCGTTCCCATTACAAAGGCCCTTGGTTGGGTATCTTGTCTCTTTCTCCCACTAGCGTCCTAACTGAAGAACAGGTTAACGTGGCCTCCTTAGTCACATTCTCTCCCTGACCTTCTAGAATTTCCACTCCGATGGTAACAAGAAACAAAAAACAATGAAAACTGAGGGAATGGGCAATAAGAAAGAGAAAGGTATCAAGAGGAGATCTACCGTATCAGAGGAGGAAAATGTAGAAATACGCTCTATTGTTTGTCAATACTGTAGACTTACAGGGTGCTAAGCTAATGGATTTAGGAGACCATGCTCTGGCCTGCGTGGCAAACACTGTCAGTGCCCAGCCCAGACCTCCCGGATCCCCTCATCCGCTGTGCACCCATCTCCCAGCTTCTGTAGGCTCTTCTCCTACCAGCTCCCACCTGTGACCTTCAGGGGATGCTCCTTGGGCCCTAGAGCTGCACCCCTTCCGCAGAGAGCCCAAAGCCTTCCGGGTGGCCTTTAGCCAATGCCCGGCTCCCGTGAAAGTACACAAGCCTCGCACCCTCTGTCCCAAGGCTGGACAAACCCTGAGATGTAATTTGTGCCCAAGCCCCTCTTGTGACCAGGCTGCATCTGGGATTTCACTTCAATTACACCCGTGTTTGGCTTCTTCCCCTTCCCCATGCTGCTCCCCGGCTCTGCTTAGTCCTGGGAGCTGTAGGAGATGGAGGTGTGGGGCAGAGGTGTGAGGGGCATACAAGGCTCTCTGGCGTCTTTGTACTTGGGAGCCCTGGCCAGCCTGTGGTCTCTCAGCTGCCCCTGATCTTGGCACACACCTCCCTAACTGCCCCTCCTGCCCTCCTTTAAGGTGGAACTGCCCAGGCCCACTATTGCCCAGCCTCTGATTCTCTCTCAAGTATTTACTTCATTTGCAAGTGGCTTTTCTCACCATAATCTCATTAACGCCAGGAGGGACCTGAAAGCCAGGCATTTATCTGACAGTTATGTCTGTCCTGCTCCCTGTGGTTTCTGCAGGGCAAGAAGCAGTCAGGAAGTCACAGAAAGAAGGGGACATTTGCTCCAATACAGACTTATTGTTTCCTGCCAAAGCCTCTCCCTTCACAAGGAATCCTTACCTTTTGCTGACCCCGGAACGTGCCAAGACCTTGAGCTTGGCGGAGTCTGCCACCAACGTTACCTCCCCGGTTACCCATTTCGGTCGCTAATCTGGGACTACATCAGTGGTTCCCAATCCTGGCTGCACGTTAGTTAGATCCCCCCGGGAGCTTTTCTAAATGCATTTACTCCTGGCTGTCCTCCCCGCAGGATCGCGTGGCAGGGGCCTCCGGCGTCAGTCTTTTTCTAGCCCCCAGGTAACCGCAGTGCGCAGCCGGGACCGAGAACTGCTGCTTTGCAGGAAGCAGCGTGTTCTTGGGGAGCCACCCCTAGGGGGCGGCCTTCCCTTCGCCTGGGCTGGTTGGCCACCTTCGTTCTGGATGAGACGGCTGGATGCTCGTGGCTTCTTTCCTGCCGTTCTCTTAGGTCATCCTTCTACTTTGTAACATCTCTCTTTCTTTGAATGTTCAAGTATAGGGCTTATCTGAAGCTGTGGGCATTTCTAAAGATCACCAACTGTTGGTAACTGTAAGATCCGAGGAGGCAGAGTCTGAGGACGGGTATGCGGAGACGGGTGTTCTTCCCGGTGTCAGGCGTCAACTGCTTTGACGGAAACTTGTGTCTTTTTGGTGAGCAGAGGAGCAGAGAGCGTGTTACAGGAAGGAGGGCCTAACAGGGAGGGTTAGACACTCTGCTTACAGACTTTATTAGAACATGCTGCCTTATCGGATCACAAAGACTGCTTTTTAAAAAACTCACAGTTTACCGCTTAGACATCAGACAGGAATATTTTACCAAGGCATCAGAAGTGCCACTCTGAACAACAATTTAGCCCTTTAAGAATCATTTTCACTTGCCTGTTCTTTTCACCTATATTCAAGGGGGAAAAAAGCAAAGCCTGATCTTCAGCTGAATGACATAAACCTCCATTAATTACCTAGAAAGATTTGCTTTCTTTCCCCTCCAGTCTAAACACTTTAATGCCCTCTATCAAAGGCACAGGTAGTCTGAGGGAGAGAGTTTCGGATCACCTTCACCACCACACTTCAGGAAATTCTGACATTTTAAAATAATTTTAGAGGACATGTTAATTCCTTCCCTTTGATGGTTACCCTGTGGATTCTCATATTTTCCTTTCTCTCATGTCTGCCAGTTAAGAAAGACACTATTCTTTCTTTGATGAACGATGTTATATCCAATTCCTGGCTTATATAGAAAAAGAAAATCATTTATTTGGCCCTATGTAGGAAAGAATAATCATTTAACAGATGGTGCCTGCCAATTTTCATCCGTTTTTTGTGGGAGGGAGTGAATACATGCAACGTTTAGCTATTGTACAACACCAGGTCCTCTAGCCACCTGACCCCCACAAACATTTCTTTCTGAGTTGGAGTTATGCACCAAAGAGAAATACTGCCATTTTCCAGTGCAGACCTACCAGCTGTTACTATGGCCCTCGTCCCATTGCCTGTTCTACGAGACCAGTGGGTTCCAACTCTGGCTGCCCAGCACTTGGGGCTTAAAAATATATGGATGTGTAAGCCCCTGGCCATAGAATCAGAAATTCTGATTCAGTTGGTCTGGGAGGGGGCCCAGGCCTCAGCATATATAGTGGACCCCCAGGTGATTGTAGCATGCAGGTGGGTTTAGAGCCACCAGTGTTGACTGTCAGCCTTCCTGGTAGCAACACTGCCTTCTTCACCTGGTACCCCAGCACCTGCCGTGGAGTCTGGTACATGATAAACATTCACGAGTCTGCTACGAATTATATCCCAAATGGAAGTTGGAATCCTGATACTGACATCACATGACAATATCACCCTCTTCTGATGTATTTCCCAGATGCTATACACTAAGCAAGAAGTCTTAGGATCATCAATTCACAAGGATTCACGAGGAAATCTACTGACATCACATGACAATATCACCCTCTTCTGATGTATTTCCCAGATGCTATACACTAAGCAAGAAGTCTTAGGATCATCGATTCTAAAGAAGCAGGATCTCTGTCATACTAATGTGCCATGGTTCACTCTGGGCCCACATTCCATTACTTGCAAACACTCAAAGACAATGACATAGCATTTAGCCTGTAAAAATGAGTCAATATATTGAAAAGAAATATTAAGTTATTTAAAAAGGCACAGCAATAGATCCTAGACATATGAGGCAAAATAGCACAAGTAGCAGCAGTACCTAATTACTCTCACTTGCCCCAAACTGTACAGAACGCTGCTCAGAATAAACACCCATTTCTTCCACGTGCCTTTCAGGCAAAATTTGTGAGATGGCTACCTGAATTCCACAGCAGAAGTTGAGTTGTCAATTTGGGGCCTTATTTTGGCTGGTTAGCTGACTGATAGATTGAGTCCCATGTTCCTTCATTTGTCTCAGGCCTTTGAGCCTCTTCTTGGTGCCAGGCACTGCTCTAAGCACTGGGAAACAGGGATGAACTCAGGCGATGTACGCCTGATCTCATGGAGCTTATATTCAATTGCGGGAACTAGACAGGATAGAAGCAAGTAACAGCATGCAGTTCCGATAACAAGTGCCCTGATGAAAACAAAGCAGGAGGATCTAATAGTGAGGAACCAGGGATCGACTTCTGCCTGGTGGCCAGGGAGGGCTTCTGTGAGAGGCGACTGGCGAGGTGAGGTCTGAGATTCAGAAGGCAGACTGTACTGGGCAGGGAGACAGCAAATGCATAAGCAGGAAGGAGCTGGCAGCTTGAGCAGTAGAAAGGCCAGGGGCTAGAGCTTAGCAAGTGAGGGAAGGGTGGTACAAAATATGAGGCCTGATCACGTAGGGCTTTGCGCACCATGGTAAGGAGTTTGGGTGGATGCAATTAAAATGGTCAATGATATCAGTTTTCACTGTAACGGGATCACCACCACAGAAGGGGGCTACAGTGGGAAGGTTTGATCGTGTGAGTTTTGTAGCTCTGGGGAAGCCCTTCCACTGGGTCAAGCCAATAGAAATAATTCCAAGAATTTTCTTCTCTTCTTGAGTGTTAGGATGGGAGTTGGGGTGTTGGGCCAATTCATCTGTTCAAATATCACTTCCCCAGAGACCTGTCCTCACTACCACCCATCACTTTCAATGCCCTTCTCTTATTCCGGTGGTCTTTACAGGTCTGACCACTACTGATATTATATACCTACTTGCTCATTTTACTCTTCTCCCTCCCTACCAGAATATAAGCCCCTGAGGTCACGGACTTCATTTATTTTGTTTTCTGCTGTATTCCCAACACTCAGCACAATTCCCGGCACAACAAACACTTGGAGAACGAATATCTTGTAATAAATGCCATTGGATTTTGCTGCCTTTATTTGGGCACAAGGGATTTGGGCGAGTCCTAGCGTTCTTGGGCTTCTATTTCCTAAGCACATTCGTGTCCCTTCTAATGTTTCTGCTTTAATCACTTTAAATGTACTGACAAGCACAACTGACCAATTAATAGCACTTACGCTCTTGTTACATCATTTGTAATCCACGATGCTCTTTCTATTTGTAACAGCCTTTCAATTTTTCATGACTCAAAATGGAGGACGTACATAATGAATACAGATAGCAAATTGATGAAACGTAATGTATACTCTGCTGCTTGCTGGGTGTACGCCTGTTCGTAATGACAGGAATCCAGCAAATTCTCATCAAAACACCGATGACACACAACCTTTAATGCAAGATGTTGGAGCACTAGGGGTCCTAAATTTTCCTAATTACTGAGCAACCACAGACAATAATTTTCCAGACGGCAACCTCTGTAAATAAGAACATCAGCGTGGTGGCTTTGTCCAAGTTCTTTCTGCCTCTGAGCACAAAACCCATCACGCAACCCATTTTTACTCCACCAGACTATTTGTGTTGTGTTTCAGAAAAACAGATACACTTGAGAGATTGCCTTATGAGCAAAGTATAAAGGACACCACTTGCGCAAAATCAAATTTATTGTCTACTGAGGGATTGCGTGTTTTCTGGAATGCTAATATACTGTGATATGGATTTCACATAGCTTCAGCTGGTGGGCTAAGCATTAAAGCATCACAAAGGTGATAAAGCAAAACAAGAAAGTAGATAGGGATCAGAGTCTGAAATGGAAACTATGGTAAAGGAGATGTTTTTAAGAGATCCACCTGGCTAAACGTGCAGTCTTGGTCTCAGACCGCCAAAGGATGAGCTGGTTTGCGATGAGAGGCCATGTGGACCAATCTTTTCTTTCCCATTAGATAGAAAACCTTCTGGGAAGCAGGTGTTTTCTTTGATACACTGGTGGGTACGGTGACTGGTTTAGCTAGATTGGTACTGGGAAAACAGTAAAGCACTCGTCTGATAGGTCTGTAGAGAGAGTGGATGAAATGGATAGGAGCGTTTGTGGAGGCCCACTTACGCTTAGCAGCCAGCATTCACAGCACGCTAGATGCTAGAAGCCCGACCACTGCTACTAACATCTCCCTCCTCCAGTATAAATTGGCCGTGCTGCAGAAGGAAAGTTGAGTGAGTGAATGGCTGGCTACGGTCCTTGCCCACCTCCCCAACAGTCTAAGCCTTGACAGGTCTGCACCCCTGATGAGCTGAGCTCTGAGTGGGTAGAATTCCAAACCCAGGGGAAGCAGTGGTCTGCCAAAGTGTGCCCAGCCAACTTAGGGCCCAACTTTAAGCCTAAACCAGGCTTAGCAGATTCCCTTCTGCATTTTAAGTGTATGAACCATCTTAGGTTGGAAACCCCAGAAAAGACCCAGAGCCAAGGATGTGAGAACCAAGTGGTTTCTTGGGAAGTAGAGGGAGCCTGGGAAGGTGAAGGGAGAGGGGAGACAAGGAAGGGAAGGTGGTTGGACAAGAAGGGGGGCATTACTAAGTCAGCTACCATGGTGGGTGACTGTAGTTGAACCTCAGAGGGAAACTGGAAAACTGTGCAAAACACATGCCTTGGAATTAGCTTGGTCAAGGGGGCGAGGCAGCTGGGATATTTATCCCCATATGCTCCACAGCCATTGCTTAAGGATGCCTCCAGGGAGATGTTAATTCCCAGGTACTTTCAGCTTTCCATGCTACGGACAAAGTGGGTTCCAGTAGCTGAAGGGCAGCCTGTCTGACAAAGACGCAGCAAATATGGGTGGGGCACCTGCAGAGCCATCTTGAAAAGCCCCCCCAAGGGCTAAGGATTCCCTCTGGTAGATACAAAACCCACACCTACCCCAAACTTCCGAAGCTTCACTCTTACTCACGATGAAAATGTCTGATAGACTTGCGCCAGGCACTGAGCACACTGTTGGATGTGATCTGAAAGGGGGATGAAACTAACAGACTCTCCTTGCTGAATTTCCCACTCTGTGGAGAGAGCAAGACAGACTTCTTGCTAAAATTTAGGAAATACACATGCCCTCCTCCCCCACTGTCATATGTCTATGTGAGAGAATAAAGAATTCACAACTAGTTCTAAAAAAAGGCCAAACTCAGAAGAGAAATACATTCACAGACCACAGAGTAAGAGACAGTGCTAAGGGAGAGGAGGACAGAGGGGAATGAAGAGTTCATTTGTTACAATTTGAAAAAAAAAATTTCTTTGGCACCTCAATACATTTCCCCCAGATAAAGCCTGAGGTAATATATCTGTGCTGGAACATTTTGATTGTCATACTGGATCTGGTTATCAGGACCTCATTTTGTACTGGAATTTATCTTTTAAAGCCAAAGAATTCCTCAGCATCTCCACTTCTTTTGATATCTTAGTTGTGAAAATCCTTTCTTAATACATAATAATAAAAATCACAATAATTAGCATTTATTTAGCACTTATTACCTGTGAATTGTTTTTTATGTATTAACTCATTAAATACTCACAACAAACATATGGTTAGCTTTTATTTCCCCCTATTTTACACAGAAAGAAACTGAGGCTCAGAGAGGTTAAGTGACTAGCCCAAGATCACTCAGCAAGTGGAGCTAGGATTTGAAACCAGGTTTTCTAACTCCAGAACCCACATCTCTGCATTATCTTTCTTCCATGTGCCCTATTTACTTACCTTAATAACCAAACATTTTGATAAACATAAATCCTGTCCTAGTTGCTTATAGCCCAAGGACGTGATGGTTTTGACATTTTACTCCACGGTAAGTACAATGTCTTCACATGAAATATCCTAGAACAAAGCCCATTCAAAGAGGAGAGAAGTTTTAGCTTCCCAAGGGCCACTTTTGGTTTCTCCAGCAGCATACCCAGGTCACTGTACTAGCAAAACCTTTTTAGTTTTATCTCACACAAAAAACACTGCTCTCTAAATCTACAGAGACCGTGTGAGATGCAGGAAATCAACTTTATTCGCCTCTCTTGGCTCCCAGGTGAGACCATTCAACTCCTCGTCTCCCTACTGAGTAAAAATATGAAACATGCAAACGGCATTGCTTTCTTATTGGCTTTTATTGGCACTTACTAAATAAAAGAAGGATATTGTGTGATTATAGATGGAACAATTGCTTAGATTCACATTTATTATAGTGCGATCCTGACTCTAAAAAAGAATTGACATTTTTTCTGGTGCGGCTTATAAACGCAGAGGCAGAGAGGCCTCTCATTCTTCCAAACATCCTTCAGGAGGAGACGAGAGGGAAAAAGCTCATGCCTGACAGTGTTAAAAGCTTATGGTTTGCTTTTCCACGGTATTTCTATTACAGTGTAAGTGTGTAGACGGCATAAGCACATATGCACATAAATGCTATTTGCTAAATTTAAAAGAAAGATGGTTTTCCCACTTCTAACACTTACGAATTTATAAAAGATAATGCTTTAAGAGCCAGCAAAATCAACGACTACACACACATAAAAGACCCTCTTATTTCTCGAAATATTTAGAGAATTAGTCTAGACAAGGACCACAGCAGGATCTACCAAAGTTAGATTGGATGAAATGGTAAAAACACACCTAAGGAACAGTTAACGTATGCAAGGATGGATGTGGATGTGGGGTGTGTGCGTGTGTGTGTGTGTATCTATACACACACACAAGGGAATAAATACTTTTAGGCAAAACCATTCAAGAATTTCAACATTCTGTCATGACTTATTCTTTCCATGTGTTCGTGTTTAGTGATAACAGGAGATTTGGAAGTGTTGGACCCAATCAGTCAGGAGGATTTGTTTAGGGATTGTGACCGGTCACAATGTGACTATTTAGTCTACACGTCTTCTGACCCTCATAATAAGTAACTGCTCTTTTTTATTTTTTAATATTTTCAACACTTTTATTGAGATATAATTCATATATCATACACTTCAACCGTTTCAAGTATATAATTCAGTGGTTTTTAGTATATCCATGGAGTTGGGCAATCATCACCATAATTAATTTTAGGACATTTTCATCACTCCAAAAAGAAATCCTATACACATTCGCGGTTATCTCCCCATCCCTCCCTACTCCCCTTGCCCTAGGCAACCACTAATTTGCTTTTATCTCTGTGGATTTGCCTATTCTGGACATTTCATATAATTAGAATCATATAAAAGATGGCCTTTATGAACTTTCATCAAAAAAAACCACAACACATTATGCTCAGTAAGTAACTGCTCTTGCACGGGGCTGCTGTGTGATGAAGGGCAGCCTGCTCTCTAGCCAGGCACCCCCAGCGCCTTTGCTCTTAACGCATGACAACAGCGACCGCCCCTGTGTGGGCAGGCAGTCAAAGGTATGCACAGTGTGGCTTGAGATGCCCTTGTCAGGTCTCCTGATGTTGAACGGGACTGGGCAGCATTGACAACAACTCTAATTAGGCGATTTGGATTTTAGACTCATCTTTGTTTCTGTAAACTCCTGTGAGTCTCCCTCCCTTGCCTCAAATATCCAGCCAGAAACAAATATAAGAATATGACATTGTGCACAGAAGTCCCCAGAGATGGCATTATATGGACTGAGACCATGGAATAAAAAATATAAGTCAATATAAATTTCAAAAAGCCATTAGTTGAAGTCATATATTTACAAAATAAAGTCAAGCATTTACTGTTGCTTTAGCTTTCTTGACAGCTTCTTGGTAATCTGGGCATAAGATGCTAGGACAATAATGACGTGGGCAGATGATGCTAAATAATAAAACAATATTAAGTGTTATTAAATTAAATAAGTACTAAAATAATATATCTTATATCATTATATAAATAATATAAATATAATATAAATGTAAGTTACAAATTAAATAATGCAACAGCTAAGTAACTTAAAAATGGAAAAGGAATGATAAATCAAAAGTATCTCTGTAAGGGCTTCCCTGGTGGCGCAGTGGTTGAGAGTCCGCCTGCCGATGCAAGGGACACTGGATCGTGCCCCGGTCTGGGAAGATCCCACATGCCCCGGAGCGGCTGAGCCTGTGAGCCATGGCCGCTGAGCCTGCGCGTCCGGAGCCTGTGCTCCACAACGGGAGAGGCCATAACAGTGAGAGGCCTGCGTACCGCAAAAAACAAAACAAAACAAGTATCTCTGTAACAACTAGAGATAATTCTGCAAGCCTTAGATAGCTGTGAAATTGGAACACTATAGAAAATAAAGATGTTAAATTAGGAAGGAATTCAACGAGGTTGGAAAACATATTTATTGTGTTAAAGTGGTCCAGTAGCTATATAACAAAGGTGAGAGTACATACTGAATTTTATGATGGAAAATTCCTAGTATCAACTTGTTGATGAGAGGCGGGCAGTTCAGAGGCAGAATTTAAAGTAGAATTGAGGAAAACTGAAGGTTGCTACTAAAGGAAAGATGAAGGTGTCAAGGAAAAGTCCTGCTAAACATGACCCAATGAAACAGGCAGGGGGACAGGAGTCATTGCTGCATAAAAGATCTAGAAAAGGAAATCAGGAAAGGTTCTTTTTCCCTCAATATTCAACTGATTTCCGAAAATGCAGCCTGTTGAAGTAGGAAATATTTTGATAAAACAGAGAGCAGAATTTTTACTTCTTGGGAAAGGCAGGTTAGATAAAATGCTGAAAGATGGAGTAAACCTTTATCTTTATTTTATTCTATTTCACTTCATTTTATCTTATTTTAAATTTATGAATGCTTATATAGTACTTACCATATATCAGGCACCATTTAAAGTACTCCATAAGCAACAACTAGTTTAATCTTCAAAACAACCTGAGAAAATATTCTTGTTATCCCATTTTACAGATGAGAAAACTGAGGCTTGGAGGAGTTGAGTGCCCAAGGTCACACCGTTAGTAAGAGGTGAGGCTGTACACCGGCAATCAGGCCCCACAGTATATGAGACCACTATGCTTTGATGCTTTTATAAGCCAAGGAATTGGTAAGTGACGTATTTTGATTAACTCACTCAATTTTCTCGGCTTCTGAATCTTTGAAAGATTTCATGAATATATGATACAGCTCCACATGCTAGATAAAGAAAAAATTGAGGAACTTTGGCCTTATAATATGTCCATTTGTCTTTTTAATTATACGTTGAACCTGAAGGATCCTTTGAAGGATTAAATTGATATTACAAAAAAACAAAACAAGAGACTAGATGAATTGGAAAGATATATTTTTCTGTTATTCCACAATAATTTTCACAGTGAGATCAGATTAGAAAACGACCAGGTAAATGGCCATGAATAAAATTCTCCCAAGTGTGCAGACACATTCTACCAGAACACTGTGTGACAGCATTTTTAAGAAGTGTTTCCTACCACCAAGGTGCTAATGTTAACAGCTCCAAAAAACCTGCAGCCTAAAAGAATAATGCCTTGAAGGGTAAACTGCATTTCCCTATAAAGGTCTTAACTATAAGCACCCTTACCTTCAGCTTTGACTCCTTATATTTGCAACCTTACCAATAAGAATGTCATCCTCTCACTCATTCATTCATCAAACATTTATAGGGCTCCAATTGAGATAATCCCAAAACGAGTGAGACACAGTCTCTGCTCCTTAAGAAATTAATTTAGAGATTATGAATTTAAATAAATAATTACAAGGCCATGAGCTCCTGTTAACAGAGATTCCAATACCACAAGAAGCAGCATCTTTTTAAAAATGTGCAATGTGCTTCTGGGTCAATATGGTGGTATGAGGACATGCATTATTTCCTCCCATGACTAAAACCCCATGAATGAGAGTAAATGCCAAATTCCCACTTCTGGCCAAAATGGAGTTACAGGGACTTGACTTACCCTCACATCTAAAGCAACCAAAAAATGGACAAAATATATGAAACAGCAGAATGCGAGACACTGGACCTCAGTCAACAAAAACAGTGGTCTTTGGGAACTCCCTGGTGGTCCAGTGGTGTAGGACTCCGTGCTTCCACCGCAGGAGGCATGGGTTCAGTCCCTGGTCAGGGAAGAAAGATTCCGCATGCCACGTGGTGTGGCCAGAAAAAAAGCAAAAAACGAAACCAAAAAACAAACAAACAAAAAAACCAGTGGTCCTTGAGATAAGGGAAACAAATGAGGTGAGCTCAAAGCCAAATGATACCTGAGGGAGGCTCCAGGCCATGGCACAAAGAGGACAACCCAGGTGGAGCCTGGTGGACTCCTGGAGTTGAGTGGCTTAAGCTGAGTGCTGGAGGGCATGTAGACAGCTAGAGTTTACAGAGAAGAGTCCTGGAGAGGAGTGAGCTGTACAGCGAGAGAACTCCAGAGCCTGGAAGATGGTCCTCCTTGAGCATTCAGCTGAGGACTGAAAAGTGCATGCTGGGGAGGAAACTACCCAAGGCCAGGTAAAAAAGCATTGAAAAAGGACTAGAGAACAGTGCTGCTTGATCACACAGACTTGGGAAAAGTCCCTATTCCAAAGCAGATTGGAAACCTCAAGATTTACTGGGCTGTGTGTACACACACAGAACAGTTTGCCTCAATTGTGGGGAATAATTACCCCCAAACCAAACATTTCTTTGGTCCTACCAAACACATCTTTAAAGCAAACTATAACATCTAAGATAAGAACCACATTGGATAGGATTAATGGTAGATTAGACCTTGCAGAAGAAAAGATTATTGAACTTGAAGACATGGCAATAGACAGCATTCAGAACAAAAGACCAGGAGAAGGAGAATTTTATAAAATGAGCAGAGCATCAGTGAGCTGTGGGATAACTTCAAGCGGCCGAATACATAGGAAATTGGAGTTCCTGAAATGCAGGAGAGAGAGGGCAGGACAGAAATAAATTTGAAGAACTAATGGGTAAAAATTTTCAAATTTGATAAAAAACAATAAGACCACAGATCCACGAAGCTCAATGAGTCCCAAGCACAAGAAACATGAAGAAAATGACAGCAAAGTACATCATAATTAACTTGCTCAAAACCAGTGATGAGAAGAAAATCTTAAAAGCAGCTTCAGACAAACAGACATATCACAGAGAGGATCAAAGTAAGATTACTGCAGCTCTCTAGACGGAAATAATGCCTTCAAGAAGATAGTGGAGTCACATTTTTTAACTACTGAAGGAAAAGACCTGTCAACCTAGAATTCTATATTTAGCAAAACTACCTTTTAAAAATGAAAGAGAAAGCAGAGGAGCTGAATGGGCTGGGCACGTGCAGCCAAGCGGCCTGAGTCCAAGCACACAGGTGTGGCCTCTAGAGGTGGAGAATGGAGAACAGGGCCCAGCCATGCACCTCTTCCCCTGCAGAGGTCTCTCTAACACCCATGCTGTGACCCCTATAGCTGACTGGCACTGGGAGACAGAACCAACTACTGCAATATGTTAAGTAGCCTGGTGCCTGCTCAGAGCAGTAACAAAGCCAAGGATTTAACATGCAAAATGGCAATTAGACTGGCATACTTTGTGCCCTTACACATGAAAATTCTCATATTTAATACCCCACTCTTCACCACGTAAAGCGGTTTCCAAAATATGTCCAGACCTTCTTCTTCAAGTGAGTATTCGTGAACAAATAATACTAACAGTAGGTATTACTTCTGTCTGTTTAGTACATACTCTGTTTAAAGCCGTTACATATCATTTAATCCTCATAAGAACTCTATGAAGTGGATTCTATTATTGTCCCCATTTTATATGTGGCAATACTGAGGCACAAATTAAGCTACTTGCCCAAAAGTTCAAAGTTTTTAAGTGGCAAGGTCAGGATTTGAACCCAGAGTTATATAACAGTTATACTATAAAACTACTATGTATATTGCTTCACTAAGTTTTTAAAAAATTAATTGACTTTTAAAATTAGTTTTAGGTTTACAGAAAAATTGAGTAAGGTACAGAGAGTTCCCATACACCCTGTCACTCCTTATACCAGTTTACTCTATTATTCGTTTGGTATACTTGTTACAATTGATGAACCATTATTGATACATTATTATTAACTAAAGTCCACAGTATGCATTCGAGTTCACTCTTTGTGTTGTACATTCTATGGGTTTTGACAAATGTATAATGACATGTGTCCACTGTTAGAGTATCACACAGAATAGTTTCACTGCCCTAAAAATACTCTGTGTTCTGCCTATTCATTCCTCCCTCCCTGCTAACGCTTGGCAACCACTGATCTTTTTATTGCCTCCATAGCTTTGCCTTTTCCAGAATTTTATATAGTTGTAATCACACAATATGTAACCCTTTCAGATTGGTTTCTTTCACTTAGTAGTATGCATTTAAGGTTCCTCCATGTCTTTTTGTGGTTTGATAGCTCATTTCTTTTTATTACTGAATAATATTCCATTGTATGAATGTACCACAGTCTGTCTATTCACTACTGAAAGACATGTTGGTTGCCCCACGTTTTAGCAATTATGAGTAAAGCTGCTAAAACATTCACATGCAGGGTTTTGTGTGTATATAGTTTTCAACTCATTTGGACACCTCATTCAGTTTTACAGCAAGAAAATCTGACATTATAATTTCTTTAAAAAAGGTAAATAAAGACTTTTTCAGACATACAAAAGCTAAAATAATTCATCACCAGCAGACTGCACTGAAAGAAATATTAAAGAAAATCCTTTAAGCAGAAGGAAATGATATCAGATGGAAATCAGAATCTACACAAATGAATGAAGAACACTGAAATGGGTACATAAATAAATTTTGCTCCTAATTAAAACCTCTTTAAAAGATAACTGTTGTAACAAAAATAATAACATAATGGGGGATTTGTAACATCTGTAGAGGTTAAATGTATGGCAATAGTGGCAAAAAAAAAGGTTGAAGGGGGAGAAACAGAAATATACTATTGCAAGATTGTTATACTATATGTGAAATAGCATAAAATCACTTGAAGGCAGACTGGTAAACTACACACACACACACATGCTCTGAAGTACTAACTAAAATAACAAAGAGTTATAGCTGATAAGCCAATAAACGACACAAAATGGAATTGTAGAAAATATTCAAGTAATCCAAAATAAAGCAAGAAAAGAGAAAAAAGGAACAAAGAGAGGATGGCACAAACAGAAAACAAATAGCACTTAAGCCTTATCACATTAAATATACATGGTCTAAATGCCATAATTAAAAGGCAGAGACTGAATAAAAAAAGAAAGACCCAACTATATGTTGTCTATAAGTAACACACCCCAAATATAATGGCAGGAATAAGTTAAAAGTTCGAAGGATTAAAAAAAATACCATGCTAACACCAATCAAAAGAGAGCTATATTAATGTCAAACAAAGGAGAATTCAGAGCAATGACTATTACCTGGGATGAAGAATGTCCTTTCCTAATGATAAGGGGATCAATCATCAAAAGGACATAACAATCATAAGTTATAAATGTTTATGTACCTAGTAACAGAGCTTCAAAATACAAGAAACAAAAACTGGAATAATTACAAGAAGATACATATAGACTACTCCACAAACATAGTAAGGTATTTTGATACTCCTGTCTTGATATATAGACCAAATAGACAGAAAAATCAATAAGGAAATAGAATATTTAACCAACACTATCAAACAACTTATCTAATTGATATTATAGAACATTTTACTCAACAATAGCAGAATGAACATTCTTTTCATGAGCACACGGACATTTACAAGGATAGACCATATTGTAGGCTATAAAAGAAGCCTCAGTAAATTAGAAAGGATTCCAGTCACACAAAGTATATTCTCTGATCATAATGGAATTAAATAAAAAATCAACAACAGAAAGATCTCTAGAAAATACTCAAATATTTGGAAACAAAATAACATGCTTTTCAGTAACTCATCGGCCAAGGATGAATTCAGAAATGAATTTAGAAAGTATTTTTTAACTGAATGAAAATCAAAATAGCAACATATCATAATTTGAGATGCCACTAAAGAAGTACACAGGGGGAAATTTATAGTACACAGCTGCCTGTGCTAGAAAGGAAGAAAAATCTCAGCTTCCTACTTAAAAAACTTAAAAAGAAAGAGCAAGTTAAACTTTAAGTATGTAGAAGGAAGGAAATAATAAAGATAAGAACAGAAGACAATGACATAAAAAAAGAAAAACAGGGGCTTCCCTGGTGGCGCAGTGGTTGAGAGTCCGCCTGCCGATGCAGGGGACACGGGTTTGTGCCCCGGTCTGGGAGGATCCCACATGCCGCGGAGCGGCTGGGCCCGTGAGCCATGGCCACTGAGCCTGCGCGTCTGGAACCTGTGCTCCACAACGGGAGAGTCCACAACAGTGAGAGGCCCGCGTACCGGAAAAAAAAAAAAAAAAGAAAAACAATAGGAAAAAACCCCAATGAGACCAAAAGGTGGTTCTTTAAAAATATCAATAAAATTGATTAACCTGTAGCCAGTCTTTTCAGGAAAAAGAAAAAAAAAAAAGAACAAGAAGACGGAATTTCCGATAATAGATCTGAGAGGAGTGACATCACTATATACTCCACAGATGCTAAAAAGATAATAAGGGGGGATATTGTGAAGAACTTTATGCCAACGAATCTGACAAGTTAGATGAAATGGACAAATTCCCTTAAAGACACAAATTATCAAAACACACTCAAGAAGAAATGGACAATCTAACAGTCCTGTATCTATTAAAGAATTTTTAAATAAAAAAGTCTTCCCATGAAGAAAACTCCAGGCCATATGGCTTCTTCACTGGTTAATTATATAAACTATTAAGGAAGAAATCATATCAACTCTACACAACTCTTCCAGGAAATTGGAAAGAGTTGGGGAATATTTTCCAATTTATTCTATGAGATCAGCATTGCCCCAATACCAAAACTAGACAAAGACTTTACAAGCAAAGAAAACAGAACAACATCCTTCACAAATGTAGAAAAATTCTAAACAAAATTTTAGCAAATTAAAGGAATAACATATAAAAAGTATAATACATCATGACAAAGTAGAGTTTATCCCAGGAATCCGAAGTTGTTTAACATTCAAAAGTTGATCAATATAATTCACTATGTTAACAAGCTGTAAAGAAAAAAAAATATTGTCATCGTAATAGATACAGAAAAGGCTTTGACAAAATCTAACATACATTTCTGATAAAAGCTCTCAATAAAGTAGGAATTAAAGGGAATTTCCCCAATATGATAAAGGGCATCTACAAAAAATATACGCTAACATCATACTTAACACTAACAGAGTGAATGTTTCCCCCTAAGATCAGAAACAAGACAAAGATGTCCACTCTCACTTCTGTTCAATAGCACGCCAGGGTTTCTAGCCAATAGGATAAGTAAAAGAAATAAAAGTCTAGATTGGAAAGAAGAACTAAAACTGTCTTTATTTATAGGTAACATGATTGTCAATGTAGAGAATCCAATATAATGTACAAAAATGCTTCTGTAACTAATGAGTTTAACAAGGTTGCAAGATATAAGATCACTATGCAAATGTCAATTTTATTTGTATAAGCTAACAATGAATCATCAGAAATTGAAATTTAAAAAAATTTATAACACCATTAAAAGATGAAATACTGAGAAATTACTGAAGATAAGTGAACTGACATCTTTACAAAAATCTGAAACACTTAGGCGTAAAATCTTGTACATCATTTTGAAATGTCAGAACCATAAAAATAATGAGAGGATCCTAAAAGTTTCCACAGGGCATAAACCGATCACCCATAAAGGACTGAAAATCACACTGGCATTAGACTTCTCAACAGTCAAAACATCATGAAGCAAGAGGAAAACGGAAGTGGTGATGGCGTTAATTAATTTCTCATCTAACACAGCAAGAAACTATGGTAAATTACCAGATAAATGTATGAGCATATTACATAGAAATGTGGAGCTTTCCACCAGAAGGCCTAATAAATAGAATGGGTTAAAATCGGCTGCCTCGGGGAGTATGCTTGGAGGAAGAGGATGGTGGGATAGAAAATAAATGCAATCATTTAAAAGTCTTATTTGTATTACTTAATTTTTTAAACGACATGCGTGATTTCAAAATACTACTTTAAAAATACGATGGGTACATATTGACATCAGAGCCCAAAGCAAGTTAAGTGGAGCAAGTTAAGTGGATTCTAGAGTAACATGGCTGCACTTTTCAAAATATGGCCATTATATCCTATGGTACGGCCAGTAGGCAGTTGTTTTCTTCCTAAAATATGCATGGGTTCCACTGAATGTAGTTCTTCTCTCCCTCTCTGTCTCTCTCTCCCCCCATCCCCCTCTCATGCTCCCTTGACAAACAGCCTTTCTGGATGGAACAGTGCTTATATATGAAGCCAACTGATCTAGGACTAAGCTAAATCCAGTAGAGTATATGATCTGGATACACAGAGCAGTGACCTCACACCCAAGCTCTGTACATCAGTCAACTCATCCCGAGATGATGCGTTCAATCAAATGCACTCTAAGGGGAGATGGGACAGAGGCAGTTGTTTTGGAGGAAGAGACAACTTGACCTCAGAATTACTAGGGAAGTGGGTGGTGAAGAATGTCATACACTCTCTCCCAAACTAAAGAAATTTATTCTGTTTTCAATTCTCTCTTAATTCTATTAAGAAAATCTTAGTTTGTACTGTTATGTATTTAACACCTTTCTCTCTGTAATGGTTACTAAATCTCCCTTTTAATCGAGAGATAGCAGACCCCAGCCTCAGAATATTTCACTACTACAAAATTATTGTTTGTATTTATTTCCATGGTTACTGTCTATCTTATATACGACAAGTGAAACATTTGTGGTAGGGACAAAGTTTAAATTTATCCTTTTAAAAAAACTTATTTACAATTAAAAATTAGGTGATTGAAGAAGAATGTTAAGTAAATAATAGCACAGGAGGAAAGTTATGGCAATCTTTGAAAAGGTGTTTTCCAAATCACTGAGGTTTGGGGAACTCCAGTCTATGTCCTGGTTTACCTTCTGAATATGGCTACTTGCAGGACAGAGAAACAGGAAGGGAAGAATGGTCTCATTTAGGCTGAACATGGACAGCAATTTCTGGGTGAAAAACTCTGAATTTGCTCATGCTTTTTAAATAATCTCCCAATTAAATGCAGCTGTTGTGACATATATCCCAATTTGAAGTGTACAATAAAACCTAGAATATGGTCTTGGGAGTTGTGGGCCCATAGTTTCTGAAAAGTGGATGGCAGGTAAACTGCTGAGCTGGTTTTTTTTTCCCTTTCCAGTTATACTTAAAAAAAAAAAAAAACAAAAACGAACTCCCATATATGATTGCACTCACTAGCTCCACATACATGTTCCCTCAAACTTCAAGCCCTCAACCCAGATAAACATGTGGAAGAGAAGTTTCACATCAAAGCTAAGCGGCTGCAAATGGATTTTAGTACCAGTCACAATTCTTTCCCCCATGAGCCTCTCCTACAGCTGTGGATGGTAGATGGCAGCAAGGTCACCATGGAAGTCTCAGCTCTAAACCTCATCTGAATACGATTATTTGTAAATGTAACCAGCATACAATAAGCTCAGGATGATAATCACTGCATGTTTACAAAGAAGTCTGAGGAAAAGAAAAATAAGATTGAGAAAAATAAGTTACAAAAACAATGGTGACAAAAAGATATTATAAACAAATTGAAACACAGGCCATGTTCTGGGAGACTGCAACATGTCTAACAGATAAAAGATTACAATAGAGTATCTATATGGCTTATATATATGTGTGTACACACACATATACACACATAAAACTCCTACAAATCAATAAGACAAATAACCCAACAGAAAAACGGTCAAAGTGTATGAATAAGCAAATTATAGGGAGGAGATGCCAACAGCCAATAAACATAAAACAAGCGGTTCAACCTTATTAGTAATAAGAGAAACGTATATTAAAATAACAAGACACCATTTTGCACCCATTAAAGTAGCACACGTTTTAATGTCTGACAATATATTTTTTTTCCACACACACACACCGTATTTTATTTTTACAAGAGATAAATAAACTGACACCAAGCATTGTAAACGGATGACCACAGCAAAAGCAACAATGATTGCAATTACCAATGTCTGACAATATTAAGAGTTGGTGAGGATGCAGAAGACACCAACCCTCGTCCCCTGCTCGTCGATTGGTATCTCCAGTGTGAAGAGCAAGTTGGCCAAGTCTGTTAAACTGTAAAATGTGCATATTCTGTGGCCCAGCATTTCCACCTGTAGGTATAAACCTAGAGAAGCACTTCTGTGCCCAAGAAGTCACATACTACTGCAGCATTTTTAATAGTGGAAAACTGGAAAAACAATTAAGTGCCCCTGTATGGGAGAAAAGCTAAATAACTATAGCACAGGCATACCATGAGATGTTATGAAGCAATTAAAACAAATGAAGTCAATCTATATGGATTAACATGAAAAGGTCTCCAAGAAATATTAACGAGTGAAAAAGCTACCTGCAGAAAGAGACATACAATATTATACTGACATGGGGAAAAATCTTTTAAAAACAATGCTGTCTAGTTGCTTAATGCTATTGAATCACAGGTACCATGCTTAAAAGTATGAAAACCATTTCAGAGGATACAGATTAACCGATCATAGTTACTGGGAGAGTGGAGGGCAATAGGAACATGTATTGGTGGTAGGGGTCCAAGGTGACTTTCACTTATCTGTAATGTTTTAATTTTTTTAAGGAGTTGATTTTTATTACTTGAATATTTTATTACTTTTATTACTTTATTACTTTTATTACTTTATAACATTATTTCATTACTTGAATAATTTAGATAAAACCAAAAAAAAGTTTAAAAGAATAGCAGTAATGTCCTAAGAAGGACTGAGAGAAAGGACAGAGAAGTGAGGCCAGCAGTGTAGGGTGTGTCTATTATTTTATTGAAATTCATGAGAGAATCAATTGTCTTAATTCATTATGTGGAAGACTGTCCACATGGGGGTCCCCTCCCTTCGTAAAGGAATCTGTGAACTTGCCAGGCTCTCAGGCTCCTGGGGTCCATGTCTCGCTCATTCAGTACGACAAAAGGTTGAGACCTCACTGACAAGACCCAAAGAACCCTTGACTGGAGAAAATTCAAAAAGAAAATACACATGCATTGTAACAGAATCCCTGGGCTTCTTTATTAAATTGTTATATCCACACATAGCACTTCAGCAGCCAAAATACAGCCCCCTAATGTCGTCTCCTGATAATAATACTGTAAAACAATACAAAATGGCAATAACTCTACACGGTGGAGGTCTGAAATCTGCAGTGTTTTCCTCATGAACCACAACTTGGTAAAATGCAGAGCTATTAGAGAGCAGATCCTCTTCCTAAATGTCTTAAAATTCATGCCCTTTTTAATTGCCCAGAATTCATGTCACTTGTGTGAAGCTATAAACATACGCAATCATAAAAATGCATTTAGACACCTTGAACAAAATCAATGCCATATTATTTTAGTTTATTATTCCTTGTAGAGTTCACACTGGTCTTCCTGCTTTGATATTTATTTATACCAAAAAAAAGAAAGAACATAAATGCCACACTTGGGATAACTCTAATGCTAGAATTGAGTAGAATACATATAGCTTCTGCCTTAATTTAAAAAACTAAAGCCGTCTTTACAAATCAACCTCACATAATATAGGACAAAGCTGAAGGTCACTGTATTATTCATTTAAAAAGGTACTGATAAGGATTAAAATTAAGGTTCATGAGATTTGAAGAACTGTTAGCTTGCATAAATGGCTTCTTCCTTCTTAACAGGGCAGACGGGGTTGGGGGAGGATGATAAATAGTATAAGAAAGAATATACTTTTTCTTTTTCCCCTGGGCTTTGTTATTTGTCTCTCTTTGGAACCTCTAAGCTCTTTATTCAAGAGGTCCTCTGCTATTCACAACTTTGCTGCTCTTATGAAAAATTAATGATTGCTTTCTCTTCGACAGAAAACTGACTTATTTTGCAAAAGATTAACAAAGAGGACCCGGTGCAGAAGTGATTCCCTCAGCAGGAGAAGCTTATCTCACACCAACCCATTTATGGCTGGGGGAAAATACCCCGTTAGTTCAAGGATAGTAAGTAAAGAGATGATGTGCAGCCTGGTACAGACTGTAGAACAAGGACTACATCCTTCACAAAAGGGACGTGCCAACGAAAACCAGCCTGCCCCCGACAGCAGGCTGACCCCACGCCCTGCCCACTGACTCCTTTATGCCTCACACACAGAGTGCTGTGCTGTGTTTGCAAGCTATTGTTCCGCAGGCAGATTTTCTGCTCGGGGGTTAACAGGTGAGAGCAGTTATC
Organism: Pseudorca crassidens; assembly: GCF_039906515.1. Lineage (NCBI taxonomy): Eukaryota > Metazoa > Chordata > Mammalia > Artiodactyla > Delphinidae > Pseudorca > Pseudorca crassidens. The sequence continues at coordinate 28,068,332 of NC_090315.1, read as the reverse complement.
CCATATGCAATAGCAAGAAGAAAATAGAGAGGACGCTTCTAGTTAAGCTACCAATGCTCAGAAAACACTTCTGAAAACATCACAGCTCAGTATTGCATCCTTCTGGAATGGAGGAGCTGGGGAGGGTGGGGAGGGGCGAACTTGTTTCAGAATGATTGACCAAGGTAAGGAGAGAGTGTAAATTGCAAACATAAAATATTTCAAGTTCATATTTTGTCATGTGTATACATCAGTCTTCATTTTAAGATCCAGTGCTGTCCTCAAAGGAATTTCTGATGAAATTCCACTTTCAACATTTAAAAGCCCTACATTTTTACATCACATCTCCCCTATAGTTGAAAAAACTGAAGTGTTGGGAGGTTATGTCAATTACTGGTCCATTTGTGTATGTGTGTGTGGGGGGTCAGGTCTCAAACTCAGCTCTTCTCACTCAAACCAGCACTCTCTGGTAAGCTGGTGGAAGGGCGTTTGGCCAGGAACGGCGGGCAGAACAAATTACAAAACATTCGATGAAAACAAAGGGTCCACCAAACTGACTCTAAATACATATTAATAAGTGAATTTAACCAATATGCATTCGCATCTACTTTGCCTTGGACTTCATGGGGCTTACAGACTAGCGGGGGAGGAAGAAGTGAACAAATATTTACACAGATAACCGTACAATTGCACTTGTAATGAGCCAGACTTTTGGAGATGTGGTACAGGGTTATATCTTTTGTTTTTTTTGTTTTTAAATTGTTGATTTTTAAGTGTTTGGAGCAGGCGAGCACTGAGCTTGGGTGGTTAAAAGCGTGTCATGGGGGGCTTCCCTGGTGGCACAGTGGTTAAGAATCTGCCTGCCAGTGCAGGGGACACGGGTTTGCGCCCTGGTCTGGGAAGATCCCACATGCTGCGGAGCAACTAAGCCCGTGCACCACAAGTACTGAGCATGCGCTCTAGAGACCGCAAGCCACAACTACTGAAGTCCACGCGCTTAGAGCCTGTGCTCCGCAACGAGAAGCCACTGCAATGAGAAGCCCGCGCACGCGCAGCAACAAAGACTCAACGCAACCAAAAAAAAAAAAAAAAAAAAGTGTGTCACGGAGAATCCATAAAAGATAGTTCTGCATTGATCAGTTGTTCCCAGGAGTGTTTGTATTTGTCCGTTTTTCTGTATCACTAATGGAATATAACATGACAATTAGAGAAATTAGCTGCTCTTTAACTTCTGTATACCTTTCAGAGAGCGCTAAATTTACAGTGCTTTTCCTCATTACAAGAATCTTGAAATATTTGAAGGACGACTGTCCTCATCTGTAGTGTACTTTCTCTGTGCCAACCACTGCTCGAGGATGTTCTGACGTGTTACGACTCACTTAACCTTCACACTGGTCGCAAGAGGCTTGTGGTATTACGACCCATTTTACAGTTGCGGAAACTGAGAAACAAAGAATGGAAGTGATTTGCCTAAGGTTTCTAGGTAATAGGTGGTAGAGCTGGGATTCAAACCTGGTGGACTAGTTCCAGTCTGCATGATTTCTGTCTGAAAAGGTATGTTATTTAAAATAATTTTTAAACATCTAAAATCATTTGCAGCATAATTATAGATAGCAGAACCCAATAAGTAGAAAAGGAAAAGAGGAAAAGAGCCCAGAAGAAACACTCTAATTTTAGAGTATACAATGAAAGGCAAAATCAACCCTTGCTTTAAAATCTATTACAAGGATTTTACCACTGTCAACATTTTATTATTAGATATCAAAAGATCATTACCACAACAACATAACATTCACAATGACATAAAAATGAACTTTGTCCCTTAAGGAAAATGCTATAAATATGCACAAGAAAATATTTTTTTCCTAGAAATTGCAGTCAGCCAATAAATCACCAAGTCATATACGTCAGCTTTTGTTTCTTTTCCTAGAACTTAACACGTGAAGATCCAGTAAGACTTGCAAACCATTCAACAAGAATGAGTAAAGCCTGTTAGAAGCCACTGCTAGAGTCTAAAAGTTAAAATGTCTGTATGACAAAATAAATCATAAAAAGGGTAAAAGACAAGTTATAGATAGGGAGCAAATATTCACAACATATTTAGTAAACAAAAGATTGTTAAGCAGAAATTATAAAGAAATCCTACAAGTCAATAAGATAAACAACTCAATAGGAAGAAACCATAAATGATAAAGTCAAGACTTTCACAGAAAAGGAATTTCAAGTGGATAATAAACATGGATGAGAAATCTCACTAGGAATTAGGGGAACACAAATTGAAACCACAAGAAGCTATTACCTGTTTTAGATGAGCAAAACTTTAAGTTGGTCAATATCAGATGTTGGCGTAAGTGTGGGAAAATGAATGCTTTCATTCCCCTGGTGGGAATTATAAATAGCACAGCCAGTTTGGAGGTATTAAGTACCTAGTGAAAGGGAAAATAAGCAAATCCTATGATCTTAAAACTGTTTGTCCTAGAGAAACACTTGTGTAGACACACTAGAGAATATGAACAAGGACAGTCGTTGCAGCATTATTTGAAATAAACCGGATGTAACTTAAATATCCATCAGCAAGAGAATGGGTAACTAAAACTGTGGTATGTTCATTTGATTTAATAGTTAGGGACACTAATATAGATTTAAACGTAGCAAAAATGCATGAAGCTGAAAAACAACGATAAAAGTGAAAAAAGTTGCCGAACAAAATACAGTGGGATATTATTTATATAAATGTCAAAAAAATCCATGCAAACAATATTATGTGTCTCTAAGTATATGCATATATATGTATATGTGTGTGTGTGTGTATATATATATATATATATATATATATATATATGTAAAACTATATGAAATGGCTGGAAGGATACACACCAAGTTCAGAGAGTAAGGGAAGAAGACTATGGCTGGATGGATAGGCAAAGGGAGATTTAAACTCAATAAGATGCTATTTTTTTAAAGGCAGAATTCACTCATATATAATTTGTATAATTAAAAAATATATTATATACATAGAAAGAAGACAGGATCAAATATGCCAGTGATTAATTCCAGGTGGTGGGAATATTGCTGGTTGCTCCTTCCCCCCTTTAAAAAAAATAGTTTTACATTTTTTCAGGTTTCCAAAATAAAAAAATACAATTCAAAAATCAATAGAAATGTAACTGTGATTTTTAGCTGAACCTGCAGTGTCACGCTCTACCTCTTGTCATTCGCTTTTCTTTATTTTTATCTCACACAATTATGCTCTTAAATAAGGAAAAAAATAGAGTCAGAACATTTTGATCCTCCATTTCTTTTTCAACAAAAAAGAACATAATGCATTTGGACAACATACCTCTTTTTTTTTTTTGTCTGAGAGAACTTTGAAATCAGAGAGGCATACGTTCCATAAGTTTTGGATGGCATTGTTTGAAAGACATCAAGTTTGTGGGCTGCATCATTTCAGGGAATCTCACGAAGATGCATCTTTAAATAACAGTTACAACAAAGAGTTAAAGAACTCTTTGCCACTCTGACAGGTACATCTAAGATGCACTATTAGTTAGTGGTTTAGAGCTCAGCTGTCCAGTAAAGAAACAACATGCTTTTATTTAAATTTAAATTAATTAAAGGTAAATACAAAACCCAAAGTTAGTAGAAGGGAAGAAATCATAAAGATTAGAGCAGAAATAAATAAAAAAAGAGACTAAAAAAACAATAGAAAAGATCAACGAAACTAAGAGCTGTTTCTTTGAAAAGATAAACAAAATTGATAAATCTTTAGCCAGACTCATCAAGAAAAAAGAGAGAAGGCCCAAATCAATAAAATCAGAAGTGGGCTTCCCTGGTGGCGCAGTGGTTGAGAATCCGCCTGCCGATGCAGGGGATACGGGTTCGTGCCCCAGTCCCGGAGGATCCCACATGCCGCGGAGCTGCGGCTGGGCCCATGAGCCATGGCCGCTGAGCCTGCGCGTCTGGAGCCTGTGCTCCGCAACAGGAGAGGCCACGACAGTGAGAGGCCCGCGTACAGCAAAAAAAAAAAAAAAAAAAAAATCAGAAGTGAAAAAGATGTTACAATCAACACCACAGAAATACAAAGGATCATAAGAGATGACTATAAACAAGTATACGTCAATAAAATGGACAACCTAGAAGAAATGGACAAATTCCTAGAAATGTACAATCTTCCAAGACTGAACAAGGAAGAAATAGAAAATATGAACAGACCAAATTATCAGTAATGAACTTGAATCAGTAATCAATAAACACCTAACAAACAAAAGTCCAGGACCAGATGGCTTCACAGGTGAGTTCTACCAAACATTTAGAGAAGAGTTAACACCTATCTTTCTTAAACTATTTCAAAAAATTGCAGAGAAAGGAACATTTCCAAACACATTCTACGAGGTCAGCATCACCCTGATACCAAAAACAGTATGTCGCTGAATGTTTATGTAACATTGAGTCATCGTTTGGTAACTTTTTCCACTGAAATTCAGAATGTGCTCATTCATTCAACATTTACTGAGTGCCTATTATGTGCCAGGCATTGTTCTAGGAACTGCAGATATGTCCGTGAACAAAAAAGATAAGGATCCCTACCCTTGTGGAACTTATATTCTAATGGAGACCACAAGCAAGAAGCATGATATACAAGTAAATTACACAGCATGACTGAAGGTAATAAGTACTGTGGAAAAAACAGAGGAGCTATAGGAAATCTGAATTTGGGGAGAGGTCAGATTACAAATTTAAAAGCAGGTAGGGTAGGTGTCACCGAGAAGGTGCCATTGGAGCCATTACTTGAAGGAGGTGAGAGAGTGAACATTGCAGATTTGAGAAGAGCTGGAGAGGCAGAGTTAACAGCCTGTGCAAGGGCCCTGAAGCAAGAGCACAGCAGAGAGGCCAGAGTGAGTAAGTGAGAAGGAGAGGAGGAGAGAGCTCGGAGATAAGGAGGGTGGGGAAGCGATAGTGCCAAGACCTGTCAGCCATCGTTAGGACCTGGGCTTCCACTCAGATTGAGATGGGATCCTCTGGGTAGTTTTGAGCAGAAGAGTGACAGGATCTGACTTACACTGCAAAGGGTCATGATGGCTACTGTACTGAGAAGAAACTGTAGGGGATGGAGGGTGGGAGCAGGGACAACAGGAGGAGGCCACAGCAAACAGTCCCTGGGACAGATGATGGTCTTTGGGCCATGGCTGTAGAAGTGGGGTGTGTGTGTGAGAGAGAACTGGTTAGATTTTGGATTTTGATACTGTAGTCTGACAGACTAGAGAAGAGAAGGGCCAGGGAGGGCCAGGTCAGGGAGTTCTTTCTACAGGATGAGCGACTTGAGCAGTTTTCAAAGTTCTCCTGACACAATCCCTAAAATCCATGTGGAAAACTCAATATATTTGGTGTAATACTGGAAACGAGCATCCTTATACTCACATTAAGTATCAACCATACTCATTTCTTGGACACCTCCTTCTAACAAAAGTATAAATATTCTGCTCTTGGCAAGCAAATGCTCTTGGTATTTGATGTCTACAAATGCCAAAAACCACACCTAGGGATTTCAAGTATTCATTAGCAGTAGAGTCCTTCATCCAAACTTAAAAAAAACAAAAAACAAAGCAAATCCCTATTTTGGTAGGAAAGTGGCAAGTCAAAAATGTACATTAGCACTTAGAGTAAATAAGTGGATAGAAGGATCTCAGGAACCCCTTGGAAGCGGGCGCCATGTGACACAGCCTGGGTTTGCAGCTTTGCAAACGGTTTTTGTACTCACAGAGTGAGATGCAGATCCTGGGTTCTGTCAAGGCTGCTGGGCCTTGACAGACCAGCAGAGTAAACACTGCTTCAAGACCTCAACTTCAACAACCTATGAGGACATAGCTTGTAATAACATGATTAGAAAAAAATCTTTTTATTTTCTGCCATACTGCTAATGCTGTTAGGGGGATAAGTGGAGACAAGCGTGGGGGAGGAAGTGGATACATAAAGGGTGATATCTTCTGCCCTTAGTTCTGTATATTTCTCTATCATTTGCATTTTAAATAAGAATTATGTTAATGTAATTCTTTTAAGTAAAAAGATAATGTTCTTCTTTTACCTACATATCTCATGATATACCTCAATTCCCCTGAGAGAACTCAATTCCCCTGAAATCAGAGAGGCATACGTTCCATAAGTTATGGGTGGCATTGTTTGAGAGACATCAAGTTTGTGGGCTGCATTATTTTTTATTTTGCAGTAGGGGTCTCCGGGAGGATGAAAAACAATTGGTTTCCATATTCTGTGAAGGAACCCATCATATACTCAAAGACAACGATCAAGCTTTCCCCTCGACATTCTTTTCCAGAGTAAACAGCCAAGAACTGGTTGTTTTTGCACAAGTCACCACGTACTTCAAAAGGATTAGGGGTTACACTGCATAAATCGTTGAGGGGCTTATAACTGCTGGTAATGGCATGGGACTCATTTTAATGATAACTCTTACACCTGCTTCCTTTAGAAGGCTAGATGCTGACGAGGAGGAGACAGAGATAGACGAACGGCAGGGACTCTGTGCTGAGACAACACAGACGGAGGACATGTGCATGAAGATTTGGAAAGGGACGTTCTTGACATTGTGTGTGCACAGGTCACAAGTCCCCCCTTTTTTCCCCAAGCCTGGGAAGGAAAAAAAAATGGACCGGTTGGCATTTGCTAAACTTTAATGGTGAAGATTACTGAACCATACGGTAGAGTATTCTAAATAGCAAACAAGGGGAAAATAGAATCTCGTTAAACTCAAGATGAGAAGGACACTTTAAGATCATCGATCTTGTAGGCTGGGGTACTGAAAATGTAAAGTGACATCCCCGAAGGAGAAACTGAATAACACGAAAAGAAAAATGTTGGTGACGTATTGATTAAGCCTCATGTGTTGCATATCCTCTGTGTGTTCCTCCAGACCCACTCTCACCCTTCTCCAACATGCTCTGTGCCCTCTAGACTGATGAGTGTGAACAGCCTGAACGGGTTCCCTGGGGCTCTGGTTTCTGGTTGGGGCCACTGGGAGCCTCAGCAGGGGTTCACAGGAAAGGAAGGGGGAGAGTTGGGGGATTTACAACTCTGGTTCTCTCCCTGAGGGGTTGCCCAGGGCTGACTGCGTCTGTTTTATGTGGTCTTGGCTCCTGTCAGGTTACTCTGTGCCTCTCCGTGTCTGGTAATTGCTCCTTCCCCTGGCTTCTTCAGGCCTGGAGTGGTAACAACTGTTATTACTCCTGAAGTACTGCACTGTCCCTTGTGATTTCACTACACCCCGTCCATCCTTTGTAAATATCCCCTTTACTCATTTCTCCTCCAATAACCTGATTTGATCATGCCATTTTGTTGTTGTTAAGAATCAGAAATACCAACAAAGGAAGCTCTTAATTAGGTCCTTGGTGTCTTGAAAATTCTAGTGGACATTTGTCACTCTTTTTGCACCTTCCCTAAATCCCTGCCCCCCACCCCCCCAATCTGAGCTAACTTTCTTGTCTGGGGATTTCCCTACCTCATGGCCCTTGATGAGAGATGGAGACCAACAACCACTTGGAAGACACATCCTCACTTTCCCAGCCTCCCTTGCAGCTAGGGCTCAGACATGTGATCCAGGCTAACCAATCAGATGGAGTTTGACTCTTGCCATGACATGGGAAAAGGGGGGCTGCAGAGAACCCATTCTGGTTGGGGTGGCAGCAGCACTGGGAGCTACATCAGTTCCCAGAGGGAGCAGCTGAGCCTAGTGTCAGGTTCGAGGTACAGGTGGTGCATCTGAAGGAATCTGCACCCAGCAGTGGTGGCAAGTCGGTTCCCTGCAGAAATCTTATGTATTGCTCCTGCTTCTGGGGTACCCAACACTTGTCTCTATGGACCTCCCAGGACCTTCAAGTAACCCAACAGCCTTCAATTCATCCCTTTCCTGCTTGAATGAGCTAGAGTTGTTATACTGCTTGAAACTAAGAACTCTGTCTGATATAAAAATTAAGCTAATTTTTTGACCCAGAGATTTCCGGCATCCTAAAATCCTCATCTCATTTTAAATAAATAAAAATATTAAAATCTTTTATAATAATAAATAAATCCATGTTTGAGTATCTACTCTGTTTCAATTACTGTGCTAGGTGTTACAAAGCTAATTAAGATGGAAAAGTAAATAACCATAATCAACACTATAAACACTGTAATGGATCCTTCACTGTTGGAGTACATACAGATGCAGAAGTGATTCATTCTGCCTGGGAGGGTTTTGGAAAGTTTCAGAAAGGTAGTGAGCTGAATAGAGGGATGAGTACAGGTAAGAAACAGTGGGAAATGTTTGGCATGTCCAGAGAACGTAGGTGAGCTCAGAGGGGCTGGAGTAGAGCACAACAGAGGGTCACTGGAGGTGAGGCTGGGAAAGCGAGCCAAGGACCAGTGGCAAAAACCATCTGAGCTTCATTCTCTAGGCAAGCAGGAGAAGCCACAGCCATGGGTTCTGGAGGATGGGTTGAAGAGGGGGAAGAATAGAAGCAAGAAACCCGTTTATTCTCACAAAGGGCTATGACTACAGCAGAGGCTATGGTATTGAGAGGCAGGTCGAGAGACGTGAGAAACATTTAAAAAGAGGCAAGTGAGAGTTCCTCTCCTGTTCTGTGTGGAGAGCCAGCGAGGATTCCAAGAGGGTCTTGAGGCTCTAGCTTGCAGGAGTGGGTGGGTGGCAAAGTTTCCTACTAATATGGGACACTTGTCAATTAGCACAGCTTTGGTGTAGAGGAAGAAACTGACATGCCCGTACCCTTTCTTATCTTAAGAATGAACTAATATGTGCATTTTTATACACTGGATTTTGCTTCTAATCATTGCTACAAACAAAGGAAGGATGGGGTTGTTTCAAGTCTGGCTGCTGCTTATTCCCTGCTATTCATGGGGCTACTCTAATTGCTATGGGTATACCATAGCCTTAAAGAGCATGATCATCTGGAATGTTCCTGGGTTGGCATTTAGGAAGATACAATTCTTTAGAAGGGCTGAAAGTAAGCTATTTAAATTCTCTCCACACTAACCTCTTTCTCAGCTCTGGTATAAACGTGACCTAGATCCACTTACCTAGTCCACTGCCAGATCCACGCTAGAACATTTGGGAGGTCACTGGACCCCAGGACCCACACTAGTCCCCTCTCTGGTCCATCTGCTGTTGACTCTCTCCATTTCATTCCTGACCCTGGCTTCTCCTGCCAAGTGCAATTGTGAGAGCTGACTGTGGCAAGCTTGGCTTCCCAATATGTCCTTTTTATGTAAACTTACAAACTTCAAGAATGTATTGGGCTCTGCCCCCTGTGGTACTAAGCCTCATTGCTGACAGCATTTTGCCTTTGTTGTGAACAGTAAAGTTCTTCTAGTTGGCTTTTTGTTAAGAAGTGTGTGGACCTGGGGTTTGATGACATCTTTAGACTTGGATTCTAAAAAGGTGCTACCACTGTGCACTTGGCTAAAGGAATCACTTACATTTTACCAGTGAATGGCTTTCATTTATCAAATTCTCAGTCAGCACAAAAAGCTAAGGCCATGCAATGAGTACTATACTACAACACTCCTCACTTCTGAAAGCACAAAGCGATGGCTGGTAGCTTTAGAGATGTTATTTGGAAACCGAATACAGAAACAGCTCTGTTATCCCACACCTAGAGAAACAGAAGATGCATGGTCATTTATTCATTTTTGCTCCCTTTTGGAACAATCATCTATCAGGTGGTGTGATTCTCTACTAGACCATGAGTCTCTGAGGACAGAATAAGCTTCTAATCCATATCTAAATTCACATCATCTGGCACAATGAATGTTACATGGCTGGGGGCAAATAAAAGTTCACTGAATTAATCTGTAATATATAGCAAGAGAACTCACAGCAAGAGGGGAGTTCCTCTCAGCCACAGTAACTGGGCAACTGAAACTGCTTTGCCACCAGCAGCGCTAGAGGCAGAGTCAGTGACTATTACCATGTAATATGAAACTCCCAAATGAATGGAGAAACTAGACTCATAGATAAGCAATACAGTCATCAAAGCAACAGTGTCTTAGAGATTATTTTTAAAGTCATAACCATGCCTCATAAGCAATAAATTATGAAGACTGAGCATGTGAATAAAACTTAATATGGTCATAAATTTTATGACAAAGTTAATTTGACATATTTAATGACATGCATAATTATTATGCAGCACTGTAATCAGACATTAATAAGTAATACACAACGACTGTAAGAGTCTTTACTTGTGTTCAGACAAACCAAATGCTTAGCATTTTCCCCCCTTCTTAGTTATTAATTCTTCACACCTACTCTATCCATCCGTGGTGATGGGCTTCTCTGATGCTGTGAATAACTTAATCCTCAATGCACAGATACAGAAACCCTTACTAAGAGAGTCTCAAGCAGGTAAGGCTCTCTGCATTCCCTCTGCCACCTAAGACACCTGAAGCAGAAGTCTATGGATGCTCTGTCCACAGCCCTGGGACCACCTTCAATGTATTCCAACTCTGATAGCTGGATGTCTGCTGTTGGGAGGTGGATCACTGGGAAAATGGAGAATGTCCTCTGGCTTCCTGACAACTTAGAAGAGGGTGGAGGGCAAGAGTACACCTGGCTCGAGCAGAAAGGGGAGAAGAGAGAGTCCCACTGCTCAGGAAAAGCTGCTCCACGTGCCTGATCTGCAACAATTACACAGTCCAAATATCTCTGGGCAATAGGTCTCTGGTGGTCCTGATGTCTAGACCAACTCCCAGCTCATTCTTCTCAGGGAGGAAACCAGGATATTTCAGAGACTTTCATTTTACAGTTAGAGAAAAAGTTAGGCACAAACAGCCAGGCTAAAATGTAAATGACTAACGGCTTCTTTTCTATTTTTATGGTGGGGAGGTGCTTAAGAACATAAAGGCACTAACGAAACAAAAAAAGAGGAAGGAATGTCCCTGTCAAACAAAAGATAGAGAAGGGGGAGGGCAGCGGTGCCCAAGGTCAAGCCCCTCTCCTATGTTTGGCCAACAGCTCTGCCTATTACAGCTCTGGGGCTGGGGCGGGAACGGAGATGCTGCATATGGAGGTATCCTATGCCATCCCTGCTGATCAACACAGAGACCCACAGAGTGTTAAATTCCAAGCCAGAAACACAAATGTAGAGAATACACCCTCACTAGTGTCAGAAGAAGTCTAAGTAGTGGTAGCGGTATAGGAAAGGATCACACATAGAGTTTACGGTCCAGTGCCACTGCTCATTAGCCTGTATTCTGAGTAGGTCACCTGCAGTGTATGGGCCTCGATTTTGCCATCTGTGAAACAGGGGTAATAGTCTTCATCCTGCATATGTCAGAGTTGATTATGAGGCTCATGTGATGCGTCCCTGGGAAAGATGTGTTGTTTAACCGTCTGACTGAATAGGTTGAATCCCTGTTCAACACACTGCAGCTCAACCTGGGCAATCTATTTACCATTGGTTTCCTCACCTGAAACTGAGATTAAAAAAAAAAATCATAAGATTATCCCAATGATTAATTGCAACCATGCATGTAGAGAATTTAGCCTGGTCCTTGGTACTTATTATGCTGGCTATTAAAAACAATATGTAAAATACAGAGTATTTTATAGATGTTTAAGGCACTGAAAATAAACTTGTTGCTTACTGCAATAGTCCTGAGCCCTTTTAGAGGGCTGAAGTCAGAACGTGAAAGGTTAATGATTTGGCTGTGTAAACGTGGTACGCTTCTCTTTGCTCTGGATACGGTGGGCTTACCCTGTTATTAAAACTTGTTTAGTGGATATAGAGCTGCCATGAGGCCTAACATTTAGTTCCAGTTATTAAATATTTGCTCGGAATGGTATTTGAATTGCCAGGTTCTAGATTTTTCTGGTTGGTAAGGACTCCTTTGTATTTTGTACAGAGGCTAAAAGTGGTAGACTGACTACACAACAGATGTACCATTTCTCAAAGGATATTAAAACCATGGTTCACTATAACATTGTACCTGGTGGCACGGAATTCAGTGAGTAAACTGAACTTTACTTGACGAGGAAACATTGAGTGGAAGAGACAGGACTCTATTTTAGGTATTTTTCATGATCAAGTCATTCTCATTTAAACATCTAAGACTTTGTTGCCATGCTCTTTTCCCCTTACTTTCAGTCTGCTAAATGCACGGTTAAGTACATTTCTGATTTAGAGTTTGTTAACAAAAAAAGATAGTATATGATAGCCAAATCAATACTAAGCACTGTAAACGAAAAACTCATAAAATTATAAACTAAACACGTATGTGACAACACTAACTTTTGTTAACATATGCTTACCTCTCCTCACGGGCACATTCCTTCATGCTAAAGTTCTCACATAGTATGAAAATAAGGCAGATGCATTTTGGAAAACAAAAGAGGAGTAAAACAAAAACACACTTTAAGCAAAATCTTACACATCTCAAATTCATGATTAACTAAATTTTAGAATTTAATAGGTTCATTAGGTTAGTTTGGGTGCCTGGGTGCTTCTACCCCAAATCATGATCTTTGAGGGACTTCTGGGTCCATGTTACACAATGATCGCATGACACTTTCCAAAGTTACTCATCTCAACACACCACAGGAAGAAAGGTCATATTCCATATACGTTTCTGTATATCTATACCATGTGCTCAAAACACCTAGGAAAAATAAGCTTGGTATTTATAAGATGAAGCTCTCTGAGTGGTGTCATAGATGTGTCAGGCCAATCAGCTTGCAACGGTAAAAAGAACACTGGTACGTACAGAAATGGGGTGGGAAAGGAACAAGGAAATAAAGGATTTCTCGTTAACGGATGAGAAAGAAATATTAATAGCATATCACAATAAAATGAGCTTTAAAAAATATTTGAAACTTAAATCTTCAAAATGACAAGAAAATACAAATGATTCACAAATAAACCCAATGGGTCAAATCCTGTTAAATGCCTGACTGGGGAGAGCAGTGGGTTCAGTCTATACACTTAAACCCATTGGCTCACTTTGCCCAGTGTCCACTTCTCAGTATGCTATTAATACGTTTTACAAAAGGACATATTGGTAAATTGTACACATCTACTTCTAGGTACCATCATGTAACCTGTAAGCAATCTTCCTACAGGTAAAAAATTTGGATGGTGTGAAAATTAGAAAAAGAAATGTCCTATCATTATGTTGTGACCAGGTTTATGGCACGTGAATTTCACCTTCACCCAGTAAAAGGTTAAAACCTGGAAATTAAAAGGTAATGCTGGCCTTCCCTGGTGGCGCAGTGGTTGAGAGTCCGCCTGCCAACGCAGGGGACGCGGGTTCGTGCCCCGGTCTGCGAAGATCCCACATGCCACGGAGCGGCTGGGCCCGTGAGCCATGGCCGCTGAGCCTGCGCGTCCGGAGCCTGTGCTCCGCAACAGAAGAGGCTGCAACAGAGAGAGGCCCGCGTATCGCAAAAAAAAAAAAAAAAAAAAAGGTAATGCTGTATCAATAACACGCTACACCTCATTTCGCAAAATGTCAGATCACAAAAGTATCACTTAGGGCTTCCTTGGTGGCGCAGTGGTTAGGAGTCCGCCTGGCTGGGTCTGTGAGCCGTGGCCGCTGGGCCTGCGCGTCCGGAGCATGTGCTCCGCAGCGAGAGGGGCCACAACAGTGACAGGCCTGCGTACCGCAAAAAAAAAAGTATCATTTAGGTAATTGCTTGTAGTTTATTCCTTTGCTGTTGTCTTTTCTCTGCACATCTTTCTAATAATTTTTTAAAAGTGGATATGTAATTGTCATGTGAACAGCTGTAAAAATGATTAAAAGGTATGGAAAAGCGTAACACGAATGCCAATAATCTGTTCCTAACAGTAATATATATGGAACGCTATTTAGGGGCAAAAGAGAAAAAGGAAAAAAAAAAGAGAGGTTTATCATCTTTGAAATTTTTAAAACTGGACTTCATTGCCTAATAGGAAAAAAAATTCACATTTAAAGTTAATAGCACTAACTCCTAGCTAGAAGCACTACGTCACCGTCACTGGATTCAGCGGGAGTGCCTTTTCAGAGGGGCAATGTTGCAGAGAAAGCGGACAGGTTTTTAGAACAGGGGACATAAAATAATCTCACCTCTGCCAGCTGAATGAGTTTGGGCAAATTAGTTTATCTCTGCCAGACTACATTTTGACATCCAAAAATTGGATATAATAACTATCTGAAAGCCTCATGTTGAGGTGTGTCTATCAAATAGATAGCACTGTGCAAATGAAGGCTATGGTTTTCTATTGCCAATTGTCAAATATACTATTTAATTCTATCCAACTTACATATGTATAAGCGCCTAACGGTCTTTTAAATGGTTAAAGGTTTATGAATAAGATGATTTTCCTACTGGGATTCACCTGATGCTTTTCTTAAACATGTAACCTTGAGTCCACCACACAAAATAATGCTTTGATTAGAGCAATGCACATAATAAAGGTTATCCTCATTTCTAAGACATCAAACATCATTCACAAAAGAGAACTACTTTTGAAAGAGATGTATTTGTGCTGGGAAGAGAAGATTTCTACTTCTAGTTACAGATGATTTATTGATGAATGTATATCACAGTCTGTCTGAGAGGCACTGCTATGAGCACCCCCATGTGTGGTTTGCAGGTCAAGGAAGAGGGGAAAATGCCTTGGTGGTACCAATGGACGTTGCGTGGACTTTAATATTCTTAAAAGGAAATTCTCTTTTAGGCATTTAAAAAAACTGTACTCTAAAATACATTTACTGAAGTTTATGGAAGGCTAAAAAAATCATAATCCTAACCAAAGACAATTATCAATTAATATGCTGATTAATATACTCTACCAGTCATCTTCTATAAATAGTTTAAATAAATATTATAATTCCTGTACATATGTCCTATAAATATAATTTTGTATTTTGCTGTCTTCCCATTTAATATCAACAGACTTTAAAGAGCAATAATTTGGAAATTGTCTTGGATATGTGGGAAGATCTGATCTGTTCAACTGAAATAATTTAGTGGACAACAGAAATGTCATGAAGAGCCCCTAATTTTTCCCATCTTGTTGAATAGAAACAAAAGTTCTTATTTAGGATGAGTGGAAATAATCAAACTGATTTAGGCCTCTATTTATCCTCTAGTTAAAAAATGTAGCCACACGTAGCAACAATATTACGGGGAACAAAAGAAAAAAAAAAAAACAACTCTGTAAATTTGCAGTAAGGTCATTTCCTCAGACTACCAAAGCCCATCTATTGACCAGCTCTATGCTTTAGGCTTAAAATGGATCTCTCTGAAGCAATGACAGAATTTTTTGCCAAGTGACTAGGATATAAACACCATTTTGGTCACACAGTGAGACATATGCTATAAAGAAAACAGGTTCAAAATAGGCAAGTGGGTTTCTCTAGAATAAATGAGAGCTCATGTAAACAGCTTCAGCTTCAGAGCTTCATGTCTGCGCTGGTGTGGAAGCTCTTTGTTTCTTCCACGGGGGATGGCGGCACACTGTTTCCCTGATTCCTTACACTAATGAACTGCTATAAATTTGTTTGCGATATTCCAGAGAGCCCTAACTTCAGCTTTTAGGCAATGCTGAGGAGGCACCCTATATGCCAGACTCACCTTTTGCAAGGTGTACTCTCAGCACTGTGGGTGATTTCCATGGGAGAATATTCTATTTAAAGAACTACTGTCCCAGCATAATACAAAAAATCACTTATGAAGATGCAAGAGACAGGGAAAGCTTTCAATGATGTTTACACAAGCACAATGTCAGGGCCTCCCTTTCCTGTTCCCCAAGAGGGTGGGGAGGAGAGTGTTCCCTTGTGAGGAAAGGCATACAAAAAGTATTCATGTAGTCATAGGACTGGGAAAATCGAAGCTCTTCCAAAGGGGATATGCACATACACTTCCCTAGCCCAAGAGTGTGCTGTGAGACCAGACAGGCATTGATATAAAGGAGGGAGGGAAGGAAGGAGTCTAAAGCAGAAACACAGGCTCTGTGTACCTTGTTTTTTTTTTTTTACCTCAAGCACAGACATCAAATTCTTCTCCTAGCATGTTTTTTAAAATGGAATATCTTTAAAACAATATATATTTAAAGGGCACATTAAAATTTATTTTAAAAACTTCATAGATGAAAACCAAGCAAGCCATTCTCCATCGACAAAAATGTGCCAAGGCAACATAATAATTACCTTCAACTTTCACTTACAGACAGTCAGATTCACAGTACTCGAAGCTGCTTACATTTAAAAATGGAAATGACAACATAAAATTTATAATGTTGATGATTTTCCAATTAAATCTCAAGATAGAAAAAAATTTTGATGTCATAAAAAAAAAAAAGATAGCCAACTCCCGAGTCATGAGATGTTTCAGCAGAAAAAACTGTGGTCTCATAATTGTGTGGTCCAATGAGGTGAGGATGATTTAGCTTTAATATCAAGGTGTTAAAATTCATAATGAGAAGAATACGGTTGTCACAAAATCAAATCTCTCCCTCAGATAACTTACATAGACGTCAGGAAGTTTTGCCGGTTTTGTTCCCTGATGTATCCCCGGTGCCCACAACAAATACTTGTCACACTGTAGGTGGTCAATACACATTAGTTGAATGAATAAATAAATACAGAAAGAGGAGTGCATGATATGTTTGTGAAACTGTGCCAACTGTGTGTATACTATTATCGAGGTACATTAAACAGTCTTTGCTTTAAATTTGCAAATGAGGACTTTCAATGGAATATATCTACAGAAATCAAACCAAGACATTCTGGCCTGGACTTTTGTGCAGCAAGAGAAGAGAAAACACTGGCAGAGAGCCAGGGGAGTGGCTGGCCAACCTCAAGATGAGTCTGGAACAAGCATGGGGCAGTGGGGAATGCACCTGGGCTTCTAATTCTAGCACTCTGACCACCTGGGCACCCGAGGAGGCAAGCAGCAGTGCTCACGCATGGACAGCCTGGGCCAAGTGTAGGCTAATCACATGGATGGATTAGCTCATTCCATCCTGAAAACCAGCCTTTAAGGTAAACGCTTACTGTTATTCCTACTTTGTGGATGGGGGAACTAAAGGCAGAGAGATTACATACCTTATCAAAGGGTTCCTGCCTACGAGGCACCAGCATGGGATTTTGGCCCTTGCATTCTGATTTTGGAGCCTGCACAAGAACCACTGTCTCAGAGGAGCTTACCCTCCCTGGGCTTCCATCTGCAAAACGCAGGCAGTTGACTTGCTAAGAATTAGGGTTCAACATCTAAGGTTCAAGATACTCCAGGTTGAA
This sequence comes from Pseudorca crassidens, assembly GCF_039906515.1. Lineage (NCBI taxonomy): Eukaryota > Metazoa > Chordata > Mammalia > Artiodactyla > Delphinidae > Pseudorca > Pseudorca crassidens. The sequence goes on along the minus strand of NC_090315.1, from coordinate 28,051,070 downwards.
GATCCAAAATCCTGGTCTTTATTTATCTAAAAAGACCATAGAGGTCTCACTGCATTAATACCCTATCATCTTGATATTGTTGGTGCATTAAATATTGGGACCAATTTCATCATGAGGACAGAAGAATGTATTCACCAAATTTTATAATATACTGACAAAACCATAGATAAATCTCAATACATCTGCAATCACTTAAAACACTTACAGAATGCAGCATGTTACCACAACAACCAAAAGAAACAGGAATTTAACCAGCCTGTTCTTCTAGACCAGTGAACACTAGAATTGAATAGGTATTTTAATTGAATTTATCCTAACGTTTGTTGCCATTTGTGGATAGCCTACTGGTCAAATCTTACTTCCCAACTGCTTTCTATTTCCTAACTAGCCTTTAATACCGTTTTGGTAAGGACCTCAAACAATACTAGGCAGTAGGTGTGAAATGGATAGTTAAGTTGAATGGGTGACTAAAAGGAATTCCCTCATAAGTACCAATATATTGAAACATACTTTATTGTGGCTTGCTTTCAAACTGTTGTTTTAAGATCTAAAACATTACCTGTTTCAGAGAATAATAGTAAAGCCCTTATTTGTTGAGAACATGCACAGATAAAATTTACAAGTTTAAAAAACTGAATAGCAGTAATTATCATGCTCTTCAATAAGAAAAACACATTTTCATATTTTAAAAGGTTTTTATATTTTAAAAACTCAAAATAGTTTTATGAACTCACAAAGTAATATTGTATTTTTCTGAAGATATTAATATATCCTTGTATTGCAAGCATAGGATGTATTTTACTTGGAGCATTTGCTATTTTAAAATATGCTTCTTTTGATTTTTTTCACTTTAATATTCTGAAGACAGCACAATTACATTTATCAGCAGTTAATTTGTAAAACTCATGATGAATAGTTTTGTTTGAAATATGTAACTTTGGTAACATCATGCACCTAATCTGAATTCGAAATGTATTAGGGTCTAATTCATAGTGAGTTTTTCTATGATACGACTAGTGATTAAACAACTAATGGCTCCACAAGAGGATAAAGTATATCAAATCTGTTGGTTCTGAAGGTGAAGCAAGATTTTGTACTAATACAGTCTATCACTGAGATCCCAGGAGGAAATAGAATTAAACTCAGATAGTTCGAATGGAGGGATTTTAATGAAGGGACAACCTACAGAGGTGTTGGCAGGGTCTGGGGAATCAGCACAAGGTGCTGAGAACCCAGAGATTGGCAAACCTCCCATCCTCATGCTGAAGATACAGAGGGAGGAAAGAGTATTACTGGAGTGAGAGCTGGAGCCCAGGAAGGGAGGAGGGGTGCTGGGCAGGAGCTACAATCTTGAAAAGGGGAAGCACCGCCAGAGATTTTTCAGGGTCACTGGCTCACACCACCTGCACTGAAGCAGGGAGAGATCTGGAAGAAATACCCCAACTTCTCTCTGCCCCTTCTCTCTGACCCCCTGCGTGTGCCTTCCTTCTGTTGGCCCAAACCAGAAGCCAGCTGGAAGGAGTCAGCCTTCAGGGGTGAGAACAGCAAAGAGGAAAGGGAATGGCTCTGGGGTGGGGGTTGAGGGGGTGTCAGAGCACTAGGAAGCTAATCACGTCACTGCCCCTGAGGCCTGACACAGTGTGGCAGGCTGAAATGTGTTTCTCTGATCTCATTTCTCAGAAGCCTACCAGGAAATATCATTTGGGGAAAATAATTTTTAAAAAATACAAAACCCTCTTTTTTCTTCAACATTTTTTCCCCTTCAAGTTTTATTTAAATCCTTCCTTTCATTTACCTCCTAGTAACACAGAGGTATTCGGTTCAACCAGCCCTCCAGTTGGCAGACGTTTTTCTAAGACCTCATCCTGAGAGCTTTCTGAACTGTGGGAAGTCTTTACACAATTGTCAACGAATGCAAGATCCAGTAAATTTCCCTAAGATCCCTATTAAAGTTGGTGACAACTTGTCTGCAATCTCAATCCAGCCACCCACAGATGATATCATTCACCATTTCTTTGATAAATGTCAAATGCATTTGAAGTAACACCTGAAATATTTGTTTGAATGTTCTCTCATCTATTAATTTTGCACGTGTGCATAATTTTTGTGTAACTTCTGATTATAGGGCAATTGTAAACAAATACAGAGAATAATCAAAGCTACCATGTAAGGACTTATGTAGCACCACTACTAAGAAGCCTTCTCAGTAGAACCAGAAGGATCTTAAATGGAGGTTCCCACGGATGCATCCCTGACCACCCTCAAACATAAAGCCTGGGGTGGTGGGTGCGGGGATCAGATGTGATTCATCTTTTCAGTAGCCAAGGCCCTAAAACAGTGTCTTGCACATTTCATGCACTCAATAAATATTTGCTGAATTGGCCAAACCTTGGTTTGTCCCCATAATCACCACCCCATAAGCACACAGATAATTACTTCTTGGAAAAATTCCAACTAGTGTTTGATGTCACCTATGTGGTTTCTCTCTCAGGAGCAGCTCTGTAGGATTACATTATTTTATGTTTTTTTTCCTTTCACTTTAATGTCGTATACTTGAATAACAGCTTTATACAAAATTCCTACCAGCACAACCACAGCAGATTCAAGGCATCATTTTAAAAATGGTACCAGCATCTTTCAATTTAGCGCTGTCAAGTGGCTAGGAAAATGCATAATTTGGTATTAAGAGCTAAAGATATTTTGAATATATTCTTTAGTTTTTTTAAGATCAAAGTTTTTTTTTAAGAATTAAAATGTTCCCATAAACTTGGCCTTCACTGAAAAATAATCCTGCATTTCTTTGCATTTAATGAAAGTGTCCAATTACAAAGTTAATTTTGTAACATACTTTTTAAACTTAAACAGCAAAAATATATGCAAAGTGAATCTGAATAGGCAAAAAAAGACATATACAGGAAGACCAAGGTTTTGGTGAAAGTTAAAATATTATTTCATACTTTGCACAACTTAGAATTATTCACAAATTTTATAGTCTAGATCCAAACGTTAATTTGAAATGACCTTGACCATTGAAATCCTAAATTGAACACTCTTCAGAACAAAATAGGCTTTCTCTTCTCTTCGTGGGCAAATGAACTAAATACTAGGGAATGGTACTGCCTGGGCCTTTGAACCAAGGCTAAAAGAGATGAAATACTGTTTGATGTGTATAAACATTAGAGAATCCATTTTGAGTTTATAAAAGGATGAGTTTTTTTCATATCCCGTGACAAAATATTCCCTTTTCCTGAAAATGATCTCATTCTTACAATAGGGGGTTGTTATTTTTTTTCCAGGATGGAGGTGGAGGGATCAAGATACCTGTTATGTTTATTTCTCAAAATGCATTGTGGTGAGAAATTCAGAGTGCAGTGTGGGGAAATAAACCTTGACTTCACCAAAATATAAAGCTGCATTTAAGGCAGTAGGTAAAGGATACAACAGCAACAGTACACGTTCATTATTTGCAATCGTGCAGTTCCTGAAATCTCTATAACACATTACTTTAAAAGCCTCAGACAGATGATTTTATAAGACTTTACCAACATTTCAACACCTGAAAAGCCTCAGCAAGTTAAACCCTCTAGTTTTAAATTTCGGACATGACCTCACTCAATCCTTTTATTTTTCAGACTTTCTCAAATTTTCATTTGTTTTCAATAATCAATGAATAATGATGAATTTTAGGTACCTATCCACAAAGAAAGTAGATTTTCACTTTTTTTAGGAGCCTAAGAAGTGAAAAGGAAAAAAAAAATCAACTCCAACAAAATGTTGCTGTAGAAATCTTTTAGAACAGAATGTTAAATTACTTAATTATTTAGAATCATCTGGCTCTACCATTCGAAGTGCATTCAGACTTCAAAGCTAACCCTTCGGTAGCATCAATGTTGACGGTACCGGATTGCATGTTTAGCTGAGATCTTGAAGATCCCATAGGACCAAAACAAACACATATCTACTGTTCTGGCTACTGCATCACTCTTCATCACCATTCTTTTTGGGTGAAATATATTGCAGTTGACCCTTTGAGAGGGACTAAAATAGACATGTGTTGTTTCTGCCTACCCAGCATCCTTCCTCTAATTTTCCTTTGGAGAACTCCCCTACTCCAGATAATGTGGAGCTAACAGACGGGGTTGGCAACCAGTAAATATCTGTGGAATGCCTGTGTAGAGCCAGGGCACTTCCCTTTCTGGAGGAAGACATCTGAATCCAAGCTTAGTCAGCAGAACGGTCCATTCTCCATGTTCAGAGAGGGGCAAGTGACACTGATGCCCCTGTAAGAACAGCTCTGGGACTTTTGCAGCAAATATTGAAGAAAAAGTGCTCTCCTTTCCTTGCTCTGAGTTGGCAGTAGCTTCTAAGGGGCTATCGTATAGAAACAACTTGTCTGAAAATGAAGCCAAAACCAGGAAACAGATCCTGATAACCTTGACTGATGGCTCCAACCATACTTTAACTGGCAAGACCTACCTATAGGCTTTTTCATCAGTTAAATGAAATCCTTTATACTTAAGCCAGTGTGAATTGGTTTTGTCACTTGCAGCTAAAAGAATCCTGAGTGTAACAATGTGACAACATTAAAAATAAACATGACTGCTTTTGAGGTTTCTAATGAATTTACCTCCTCATATGCATTACTTTATTTAATCCTCCCAATTCAGGAAGGCACATATCCATTAACATTAAATTCATTATTTTTTAAACGCATACTCTGTGGAAGAGGGACAGGCAATGCCAGGGGAGTAATCATTCTGAAGTATGGTGGCCAGGGAAGTCTCCCTTACATGGGAGAAAAGTGGGGGTTACATATTTCAGGGCACTCGATAGATATCCACCAAATGAAAGAATAAACACTATACAGCAGAGCCAGGAGGTGATCCCTATACGAATTCCCTGACTGATAAAATTAGGAGGCTTTTGCAGTATCCCAGGTCAGAGATGACGAACCCCATACAGGCAGCCCTACAAGAATGGCTCAAACAAATAGGACGTAAAGATAGAGTCAAGTTAGATGTGGGGATCCCTAGGTGGGTGTAGCTATTGTCACTGGGATAGGGAAAGAAGGAAGAGACAGAGTCTGGGTGACAAAGGGAACGAGACAAATTATTGGTCAGTTAAAGATGCCTGCAGGATATATAAACAAAAGAGGTCCAGCAGGCCCTTAGAATGACTGGTCTGGGATGCAGGGAGGCTGCGGAGACTGCCCATACAAGATCCCCATCACTGGCATACAGATGGCAGTTCGGGCTTGGGCACTGCTTGCCAGAGCCTCCCCAGGAACAGAAGAGGAGGGGGTCCCTCCAGGTAACCTCAGTCCTGTTTGTGAGCTCCATGAAAACAGGCTTCCCCACCAGACGGGGTTGGCAACCAGTAAATATCTGTGGAATGCCTGTGTAGAGCCAGGGCACTGAGCGCATGCCGTTGGTTCTACACGGGTATTTCGCCAGGTACCCTCCACCGCTGGAGCTGCCAGCTTCTGCGGCTATACTGGGTGCAGTCTCATGACTCAGCTCTCCCCTCTTCAATTAGTCCATGCTCTCACATTAAGTGTAATCACAGCTGGCAACGTTTTCTGGGGATGTCTCAAAAAGATCTGAGTTGAAAGAACAGTTTTGTGTCAATTTAATTTAAAGTAAAATTGTTGCCTCTTCCCTGCTCCTTCCCTTTCTCCTGGCGAACTCAGTGACCTCGGCAGGCAGGCGTCCCAACGGAAGCGAGGGTCGGCCATGGGGTACCTCCAGCTGATTCTCAACAGCTAGCTAAGTCACAAAGACACAAAGGAGGCTGCGAAGCTGAAAGGTGTGGCTGTTGGCGATTCCAAGGCAGGCTCCCGCGTAGGGAAGAGCGTACCCTAGGCGACTGCACACCCCGCCAGCGGCGAGCCCGGAAGCCGAAAGGAGGTGCTGTCAGCCCGCGACCCGTCTCTCCAGATCCCCGGGCTCGCACCAGGCCGCCGCCGCCGGCGGCCGCACGTCTGCTCTGGCTCGGCAGAGCACGCAGGCTCAAGGTCGCCCGGCGGGAACCAAAGCTCCAGGTACCCCGGTGGGCAGCATCCCGACCCGCCTCTGCTTGGCGTCCGAAGCCCCGCGCTCTTGCTTTGGACTTGACGGAGAGGTCCGCTCGCCCTCCAGCCTCCGCCGGGTTAACCGCCGGCGTGCATCTTCAGGTCTCTTGCCTTCTCGCACCCAGGCTGGAACGCGCCTTTCCTCTTACCATCTCCGCTGCTCCTCTCTCTCTGCCACTTACCAAAGCTGTATTTTCACTTTCACGTTTGTGACTACTTGTCACACTTGTGTGTAAAGTTCTAAGTTAATACGTGAGGCGAAAATTCACTCGCCTTGAAATTTCAAAATCACCCTTGAAAAATCGCCCATAAATCACAAGGTTTGGTGTCTATACTCAAGGCAATAATATGCAAGTACACGTGGATAAAACATGCCGCAAAAGTGCATAGTAAATAAAAAATACGGATGCAAAATATAACTTTTAAGTGCAAAAGATAAAAATGATATCAGGGAAATGAGCCTGACTGCGACGCCACTGGACTTGTCACTGCCTCCTGCACTAGGCTGTAAGAGGCACGAAGACAGGCCTCGTCTGTTTTTGCTCATCACTACATCTTTGGCGCGTGGCCCTGTGCCTGGCACTTCGTAAGTGTTCAATGATCTATCTCGAATACATGAACGAACGAATGAATGAGTGAACGCTAGATCTGACTCCGCGACCCGCAGAGCTGGCACATCAAGAAGCGAGAGAGAGCTGCCGGCCCAGCGTTACGCTCTTAGCCGCGAGGCCGGGATGTTGACAGTGGCCTCCAGGCCCCGCCGCCCCAGCTCCCGGCGGCTGCACGTGCGCCTCCTCCCACTAAGGCCTTGGCGCACGCCCCGCCCCGTCGCGCACGCACGCGCCCTGCAGCCAGACAGTCCGGTCAGCCCGCACGCCACGGCTCACCCGCGCGCCCGCTGCCCCTCGCGCCTTTGCCCGCTGGAGGGCGCTCCCCTCCCGCCCCACGCGCCCACACGCAGGCGTCTCTCGGCCCCCTGCGACTCAACGCCGGACCCTGGGCGCGCGCCGCCTCCTACCTGAGGGCCGGCGAGGGAGGTGCGCGGAAGGGCTGAGGGGCTGAACAAGACCGTGGCGAGAGGCGGGAGGCGGGAAACGAGAGAGCGAGCGGCCGCGGCAGACGGTCCGGGCGCGGGCGCGCGCGCGCTCCCGGCCCTCTCTCTCTCAGTCGACTCCCGGCCAGAGCCCAACCCTGCTGCCGCGCGCCGCCGGCCTCGCCGCGCCTAATAACAACAGCGCCCAGGGTCAGGTGGCCGCGCGCGGACAGCGCCGCCATTGGCTCGGCGGGGAGCGCGGCGCGCCAGGATTGGCCAGGGGGCGGAGTCTCTGTCGGTGCGGGGGCGGGGCTGGAGAGGGAGGTGGCAGGGGCGGGGCCAGGCCGCGGTCCGCGCCTTTGTGCCCGGCGCGCGCTCTCCGCCCGCTCCGGCTGCATCGCCGGCTGCATCAATAATTCAGAGCGGCGGCGGCGGCGGGAGCGGCCGGTGCGGGCAGGAGGCGGCGGAAGCAGCGGGGATCAAGCGGCAGCGGCTATGCATCCAAGTGCGGCTGGGCAGCCGCGGTACCCCTGAGGCCCGGGCAGGGCTCCGGGAAGCATCGCGCGGGGGGCACGCTTGCCCAGGAGTGCAACGAAGACCTGAAGTGTCCAGAGCGGCGTCGGTGGAGCTGCGCACGGAGCTGAGGAGGGGGTTACGGAGCGGGCCTGGGGCGGGGGGGGCGGCTGGCGCAGGCAGCCCCCGGGGTGGGGGGCGGGGTGGGCGCCGGCGCCGCGATGCTGGGCGTCGTGGAGCTGCTGCTGCTGGGGGCAGCATGGCTGGCGGGCCCGGCCCGCGGGCAGAATGAGACGGAGCCCATCGTGCTGGAGGGCAAGTGCCTGGTGGTTTGCGACTCCAACCCTACGTCCGATCCCACGGGCACAGCTCTGGGCATCTCTGTGCGCTCCGGCAGCGCTAAGGTGGCTTTCTCTGCCATCAGAAGCACCAACCACGAGCCGTCCGAGATGAGTAATCGCACCATGATCATCTACTTCGACCAGGTGAGTGCTCCGGGAAGACTGGATTGGTGGAGGTTAGGGGAGAGGTGGTAGGTAGATGTCCGATCGTCTCCGAGGTCTCTGCGGAAACGCAGGGACAAGCGTTCTGGACAGATTCTTGCCTACTCCCCTTCGTTCCCGTCTCGTTATAGGTACTAGTGAACATCGGGAACAACTTTGATTCAGAACGCAGCACTTTCATCGCCCCGCGCAAAGGGATCTACAGTTTTAACTTCCACGTGGTAAAAGTCTACAACAGACAGACCATCCAGGTCAGCTGCCGCCTCAGGGCCAGGCCCCAGCCCCGGTAGGGGGCTACTAGCCGCGGGAGTGAGCGAGCCCTGTGGGGGTGGGAGATGGAAGGGGCAGCTGCATGTGCCCGGGCTGCTTGGAGGGACGGGTAGCAGGTTCTCACAGTTCTGTGGCTTGCACTCTCCCTTGCCTTCCCTGTCATTGGTTCTTGGAACCTGTTCCCATCCCCAGGCACAGTTTTCTGCCTCTGCCTCTGGGACCCTCCAAAGAGGTTCTCCCGCTATGGGACTCCAGGGAGTTCCCTTAGAGGTTTCTGTTAGCATCAGGGACAGTTCCCGCTTCGGGAAGCTTTCCGCGATCCTCGCCCTCAGCACCACGGACAGTATCCCCGACCCTGTCCCAGCTCTGAAGACCGCGAGACGCCTGTGCGCTTGCGTTCAGCGCCACGCTTGGGGTGGGGGTGGGAGGTGTCTCCTGGCGTCTTTATGGGGGCCGACTCCGGATTTCTGAACGAGCAGCGCCGAGCCATAGCAGTTTAAGGGTGGAGACACAAGGGAGGGGCATAGTGCCACTCCCTCCTGGCTCCGGCCTTTCCTTAGCCAGCATTCACCGGCTCTCCAGGTTCCCAAAGGTGTCCAGGATTCCTTTGGGCGGACACAGAAGGCGGAACGCGCGGTTGGGGAGAGGGCGCAGGGCCTTTGGCTTCTGGTGCCACCGCAAGGGCAAAACCAGGCGGTGGCGGGCGAGGCTGGATCTGGGACGGGAACCGGGCCCGGGGTTTGGGGATGAGGCACAGAGGGCAGCTCTGCGCGAGATTTCTCATCAGCCGAAGCCTTCCCTGGCTCCTCCATTGCGTCTCTGCTGTGTCCTGGCAGCCGGGTCCGGGAGGAGCCAGGCGTTTTGTTTGTTTGTTTCTATTTGTTTGTGTTCCCGGAAGCGCCAGTTGCCTGAGTTTCTCTTTGAGGCTGGGGGGAGGGCGAGGCCGAAGGTCTCTGGGCGCTTGAGCCACCTACGGGTTCATTAAACTGGATAAAAAGCGAATCAGGATTTTCTACTGGCGCGTCCAAGAAATGAAAGTGACTCCTGTTTTGGGGGCAGACCCTTCCTGTCACCCAGATGGGCCGTCTTTCGCCTCATTGGACCCTCAGCAGTAAACTGCAAAGCGCCTTTTCTTTCCGCTCTCCCGCCCCACCCCCGCCCCCTGCTTCCAGGCCTTACGGCTGTTAGCCCAGCAGCGAAGGTTCGCGGCTTTATCGCCGCTTCGGTACCCGCCTAGGTTGCGCCTCTGAAGCGGGCCTGTCTCTTTCTCAGGTGAGCCTCATGTTAAACGGGTGGCCGGTGATTTCAGCCTTCGCTGGTGACCAGGACGTGACCCGGGAAGCCGCCAGCAACGGAGTTCTAATCCAGATGGAGAAAGGCGACCGAGCATACCTCAAGCTGGAGCGGGGAAACTTGATGGGGGGCTGGAAGTACTCGACCTTCTCGGGATTCCTCGTATTTCCCCTCTGACTGGCTCATCGCGGGAGTGGAGGCAGGGAGAAGGCGAAGGCAGGAGGGGAAAATGATAAAGAGGCAGAACTTTAGAGGACGAGAAAGCGGCACGACTTGAAACTTCCTACATGTTCCCCAGCTGTATCCGGGTGAAAGGTGCGCACCCGGCGGTCGGACAACTTTGTCCGTTTCCTCTAGGAGAAGTAAATTCCGCTTAGCTCTGCGCACTCCCATTTCCAAAAATAAACTCGCCTCCCCCATTCCAGTGGCAGTAATCAAGAGAGACTCCTTGTCATTGTTTCTTACCCTCATGTTCATGTTCCCTACAATTTATATAAAAGAAACTTTGCATTTCACTGTATAATGTGAAATATCTTCCTCCTCTGAGTCGCCATCTGAATCTTTACAACCGCTGAAATCTAATATGTCCCTCCCCCCCTTTTTTATTTTGGAGAGAGGGGAAGGTTTTTTTGTTTGTTTGGTTTTTGTTTTTTTGATGGGGAGGTAGTTTTAATTTGGCAAGTATTGCTCGGAAAACACCGCTCGAATTAATTAGCTGGAGATACTTTGTATCCTCGGCTGCTTGTTAGCAGAGAAAGGACTCACCTTAGTGGTGACTGGTTTAAAATATATATATATATATAAAAATATATATCATTTGTACACGAAGAACTCTTCCCAGTGGAAACTGGCTGTATTTCCGTATTTCTATGTCCTATTCGGAGTGATCGTGAAATCTAAGGCTGCTTGACGTTCTGATGCTTGTTAATGCCCTCGTGTTCTGTGGCTCCACTAAACGCCAGGAGGTTCTTCCGGACGCTTCCTCGTCCTCTGTAACATACCTGTGAATAGCCAAGATTTAATTTTGCTTTAATCCAATAAAGTTGAAGTGGGGCTTTTATTTTTCTGAAACGGCTTCCTAAAGTCCGCACCTTCCCCAGTTGCGAGGTCTGGAGGCAGGGGTGCGGAAGCGCGAGATTCAGAGGGGTAGGGGACTTGGTGGGATGCAACCCAAGAAAGGCCAGGGCAGGAGGGCTTCCTCGCCAAATCGGCCTGCGCTCCTTCCTGCGCAGGCCTAGGGCCAACCCTGCATTCGCCCCGTGCTCCCTGCTTCGGCGCAAACGTAAGAAATTGGGCTGAAATCTTGCTAGGCCAGGCCCGGCTGCCGGCCTGGAAGCGAAGTTTGGGCTTTTCGCAGTCCAAATGCATCAGGAGTAATCCCAATTCGAAGAGCCGGAACCTTTCTGCCCTAAGCGTCACGCTTCCCACGCCTCTGCCTCTGGACTGTCCGCTCATAGATCCCGAAGCAGCGTATGTTTTATTTCGCCGCCTCTGAATCCCGAGTCCTCCCTGCCGTATTACCCCGCCTCCGGGACCTGTGATCGCGCTCATCGCAGGACTTTTATTCAAGAGGTTCGTCCAGGAGTTTTGATTGTATCGGAACATAATGTGAAAGCAAAATTGAAATAAACGACTTCGTTTTAAGTCTGGAAGTCTGACCAAGTCGCTTCGGCCGAGGGGAGGTCGGGCGTAGGAAAAGAGGTGGGCAGCCCAGGGGCGGGAGCCGCGGCCTGCATGGGCCCCTCTGGCTCTGTTCCTTTTGGAGGCTTTTTCCTAGCCCGAGATTCAGAGATGAATTTAATTAGCTCCTGGAGGCTGGAGAGAAGGGGGGTGTGAGGGATTACTAATAGCATAATAAGCAATGTTTCTCTATTTGTTCCCGCGGCTCCTCCGATTTTGAGAGTCAACAGGCACGCGGCCTGCGCTGAAACTCAGACCGGGTTATTCCTTTGCTCGCGGTCCAGGGGTCCGCATCTCTAGCAGGCGCCATCCGCAGCCCCAGCGGCCCCGGATCCTTCACGGGACAGGTAGGGACTTTGGGAGTGAGGAGGGGACCCGGTGCTTTTCTGTTCCTGCCCCACAGTTCTCCACGCTAGTCACTCCCCAGGGAAGTGAGAACGAGGAGTCCTAGAGGAATTTTTTTTTTTAAAAAAAAAACTATTCTTTAAAAAAAAGGAGACACTTAAAAACAAATCCTTTCTTTGCATTCTTCCGGTTGGGAGGTAGAAATCCGGGAGAGCTGGAGCCTTGGGCAGCGGAAGCAGCTCGATCCAGTCGCTCAGCCTGAGCAGAGCCCGCCCGAGGCACACAGATACCGCCCAGGCCAGGGCTCACGGCCGCGGGGCTGCGGTAGTCACCGCCCAAGGGAGCTGAGCCCCAAATGCGCTTGAAGTTTACTTGGCTGTGAGTGGGTGGTCACCCCTCTTCCTGAGCAGACCACGAGGGTGGATGTCCAAGCTGTGGGACCACGAGGCTGTGCTCCGCTGGGAGACTTCAGCAAGTCCCCTGCCTTGGCCTCAGTTTGCCCAACTGTACAAAGACAGAGAGGAATCTGAACATCTCCAAGAGCCCTCTTGCCCTGAGGTTCCAGCGGTTCTCTGGTCCTCTCTTGCCCCCAGTTCTTTTGCCTGGGTTTAGTGAGTCCTGGCTGCAGCCGAGCTGATCTGGCTCCTGAAGGCTAGGCCTGAGGCTGGGCTGGAGGCCAAGGGGAAGCCTCCAGGAACTCAGGCTCACTTTGAACCCCTGCTCTGGGGCCTGAAAGGTGAACACAGAGGGGGAGCAAAGGGGACCCCAAGTGGGACCAGAGTGAGAAGTTATCCCTTGATTCTGCTGTGGCTCCAGCTGGCCCCTTCCTGGGGGAGCTCCTCCTCTCCAAATTCTGACCTTGGCATTGGAGATCCTTCTCAGTCTGGTTCCAGCCACTTCTTCCATCCGCTGATCTCTTCTCTTGACCATTTGTGGACCCCATGTCCCACTACTGTCTTCATACCTCTGCTCCTGCTGCTTCTTTGCTTCCAGTTGAAGTACCCTTTTTCTTCTTCCCTACTTTTCAAAATCCTATCTTTCTGGGGATCTAAGCAGATCATCTACAAAGCTTGTCCTCCGAGAAGTGGTCCTGCCCATACAGCACAGATCCTACCTTCCCAAGCCTCACAATCACCTCCTCACCCTCCCACCAGGCCTTATTTGGAGCTAGCAGGGTGGAGACGTTGGTGGCTGGGCCTGTCTCCCCTCTGCACTGGGCTCCAGGGGTTAGTGGTGACCCACACCAGCAAGCGCTGCGAAGTGCTAAGCTGCTACTCCTGCCCTAGGGGGCTCTGAGGAAATGTGCACTTCTCCACCCCTCAAACTGCCCTCCTCCTCAGGCCTGAGCTTCCCATTAGCCTGGATGGGGCTGTCGACAGCTCTCTCTCTACGAGGCCTAGCTGGGGCCTCACCTCCCTCACCTCGGTGGCAAAGGTGATTATTACCTCTGCCAGAGACAGGTGAATGACCTTCATCTGAAAATTGTGCTCCAGCTTCAAGGGTGGTGTGTTGGGGATTCAGAGGGATAGAGAAACAAGGGGTCATTAGCTCAGTAGGGACTACCTCCCTGCCCCCAACCAGAGGCTAAGAAGTGGAGGGGGGATTCTAACCTACACCTCACAATGGTTTCCCTTAGTGCTTAGAATCCTCTAGGCTTCTAGATCTGGGCCCTGCGTCTTGCTTTTATCTCAAATAAACCTGATCAGAATCAAGCCTGTAGGGGTTCCAGGACCACCCCCTCATTCAACCTCACCCTCTGTCTGAAAGACTCCTCCGCTGCCCAGGTCACCTTGGTCACTTCCTTCTTTCTTGCCTCAATGGTAACCTCCTCCTCCGGGAAGCCTTCCCCACCCCAGACAGGCAGAGTGGTTAATGATTCCCGGCCTTCTATGGAATGTGGTCTCTCCTACCACACTGCCTCCTCCCTCACACAGTTCCCTGAGGGCAGAGATTGAGTTAGGGGTCTGGTGCAGGGCAACTGCGGAGCGGGGACGGGGGACCTGAAGCTGGGTTGGAGGTAGGGTGGTGATTTCTAGGACCCAACGAGCACAGACCAGACTCCTAGGCTTCGGTTTTCCAGGAAGCCCCCTGAGCTTCAGGGTGCCTCCGGGCCAGCGCTGGATCCCCGGCCAGGTGCCGGGTCACTGTGCGCTCTGTTGTCTGCTGAGCCGCAGAGCTCGCTCCCTCGACACGGCTTCCACTGTTAGCAGAGCTGGGAGCGTGCCCTCCAAGCAGCTCCTGGCCCGGGCGGATGGGCTCCTAATGAGAACATAATTACCCAGATGGAGCTGGAGCGTCACCTCCCTTCTTAGCTGTTACCCTAACGGAGTAGTGGAGGTGGAGAGAGTGTTGGGCGGAGCGACGGGCTGGACGTTTCCTCGCGTACAGGGCGGGGTCCTGGGACCCCGCGGGCCCGCCGAGGGTGAAGACCTCTCGCTCTGTGCTCGACCTCTGGCGTGCTGTGCGACCTGAGACTACTTCCTTCCCAGCCTGAACCACATTTTCCTCAACTCCCAAATGCAAGGGGTGGGCTAGAAGTCTGGGGTTTCCTCCAGGTGATCTAACATTTCTGATCAACCCGTCCTTGAGCCTGTCTTCCCCTCCCCCCACCCCGCCACCCAACTCCTAGCTGCGTTTGGCCGAGTCCGTGTCATCCCTACTAGCTTTCAAACAGAACAGTGAAACTTCTTACGGAGTCTGGGGAGGTCAGCGGTGCCCTTGAACTGGAAGGTCAAGCTGGGAGGGCAAGTGCAGGTACACTCCCTTTGAGCCAATTCAGTGGGAAAGAAAAGCTTTCCCGGGGTGATGACAAAGGTCTCTTGGCCTCTTTGCACAGGGCTCCTCATTGAAAATACATCCACACTCTATCTGAGCCTCAGTTTGCTTATATTTCAAATGGGGACAATAATGCCTTCAGAGCAGGGTGGTTGCTAAAAGGCATAAAAAGTACTCAGCACTGCCTGACACACAGTAGGTGCTGAATAAATGCTAGCAACAATGAAGAGCAATGGACACCGGGCACACCACACTATCCCAGAAGCAAGACTTAAAGGAACATCAAGCAGACAGGAAAACTGAAACCACAGAGGGGAAGGGACACAGAACACGTGAATTAGGATCCTGTGTCCTTTGTTTCCCCTGCACATTCATCTCCCCACCCACCTCCAGTTAATCATGAGAACAGGGGAATTTTACCCTGTAAGTGTCTTTCATCTCCATCCCTGTTGCTCATATATTTGCATCAATCACTGTGGATGAATACCGTTTGCATGCTTCTCCATTGGTTATGAGCGCTATTTACATATCTGTGTCCATTTAGAGGGTGAGCCCCTTGCATCCTGTTCATCTCGCTTGGCCCAGTGCCTTCTGTGGTGTCAGGTACAGAGCAGGGCTCCTGTGATTGTGTCAGGAGTGAAAGCAAACTGTGCCTGGCACAACTGCAGGATATGGACCCAACCAGTGAACCTGCCCTTCAGGGGACCTCTCAGTCCTGCATGCACCCCCATCACTGACAGGAATGCTGGTGTGGAAGTGCTTCCAGACCCTGTGCTGTCAGGGAAACCTTCCCAGGCACCTGCACTTACTCTCACCTCTTCCTATTTCACTCTGCACTCAGCCGGTCCACAGGAAGTCCCAGCTTTGACCCTGGGATAGCAGTGAGCAGGGGCAGTGAGGAAGAGGCCAAGGTTAGATGTACGGGTTGGTGTTTGGATTTGTGGCTAGGTCTTCACACTGGGCAAACATTTTCTGGCAGCAGTGAGGAGACACTGTGCAGCTGAAGTCAGAAAGGAGAACTTTATGATTATAAAGAAAGAACTTCCAGGTGTGTGGCCACAGCCCAGAGCCTAGGGAGGTCTTTGTTCATCTTGCTCAACTCTAAAGAGGTCAGGGAGGAGACGCAGAGGGAGGGAGCAGGGGAAGGAAACAGGCTCCAATCTGACCTTGAGATCCACCTGATCAGCCGAGTCCTCTCTGAACCCCACCCATAAGGGCCTGGCCCTCTGCTGACCACCTGAACTCTTCCGTTCAGGTCACACCCTCGCCACAGTTCTGTTGGACTCTAAGCTCTGTGGGCATCAGTCCTCATCTGCTGTTTCCCACAAGGCATCCAGAGCCTGGCACAGTGTCAGGGCTGGTAGATGCGCTATAAATGCTCCCTGAATGCATGAGCGAGTGAACACATGAATGGGTGGGCAGAAGGAGGGAGGGGTTACTGGTTGCCTGGCGAGTGCCTTTGTCTGGTCCACCAGAATGTGAACTCCATGAAAGTATCTACCTTGTTATTGGCCTTATTTACAGTTACATTCCCAGTGCCTAGCACAGTGCCTGGAATAGAGTCAGCATGAACAGTATTTCCTGAACAAATGAATAAAGAATTACGGTACTTTGGACTGTGGGATTCTGGATTGCAGGCTTGACCTTGTACACTTCTTGAGATCTCCACTATCCCGATGAACAGCCACATTTATGTATTTATTTATTTAAAACATCTTTATTGGAGTATAATTGCTTTACATTGGTGTGTCAGTTTCTGCTTTATAACAAAGTGAATCAGCTATACATATACATATATCCCCATATCCCCTCCCTCTTGCGTCTCCCTCCCACCCTCCCTATCCCACCCCTCTAGGTGGTCACAAAGCACAGAGCTGATCTCCCTGTGCTATGCAGCTGCTTCCCACTAGCTATCTATTTTATGTTTGGTAGTGCATATATGTCAATGCTACTCCCTCACTTCGTCCCACCTTACCCTTCCGCCTCCCTGTGTCCTCAAGTCCATTCTCTACATCTACATCTTTATTCCTATCCTGCCGTGAGGTTCTTCAGAATCTTTTTTTTTTTAGATTCCATATATATGTGTTAGCATACGGTATGTGTTTTTCTCTTTCTGACTTACTTCACTCTGTATGACAGACTCTAGGTCCATCCACCTCACTACAGATAACTCAATTTCGTTTCTGGTTATGGCTGAGTAATATTCCATAGTATATATGTGCCACATCTTCTTTATCCATTCATCCAATGATGGACACTTAGGTTGTTTCCATCTCCGGACTATTGTAAATAGAGCTGCAATGGACATTTTGGTACATGACTCTTTTTGAATTATGGTTTTCTCAGGGTATATGCCCAGTAGTGGGTTTGCTGGGTCATATGGTAATTCTATTTGTAGTTTCTTAAGGAACCTCCATACTGTTCTCCATAGTGGCTGTATCAATTTACATTCCCACCAAGAGTGCAGGAGGCTTCCCTTTTCCCCACACCCTCTCCAGCATTTACTGTCTGTAGGTTTTTGATGATGACCGCCACATTTATTTTAGCGTGAAATTGGATTGTACCAGCTATCTGGAGTTGACCTTACAACACAAGTTTTCTTTCATGCTGCTTGCCCCACCCCACCCCCAACATATGGGCAATTCCTTAGAGGGTAGGGACCATACTTTATTTTCCTTAAAGGACAACACCTAATAACATGATTCAGTATTGGTCGATTGGTTGCTTAATCCAGGATCAAGCCATTAGGTCTGTGGCAATGTGTGGGCTTGAAGCCCCTGGTGATGGTGCCAAGCAGCTGGCGAAGCCCAGCAGGATTTTCCACGGTGCCAGCAGAGAGGCCAGTTGTAAGCAGTAGCTGCGCAGTGCATTGGTCAGTGAGGGAGCTGGTATTTCCCCAGCAGACCCTGGCTTGTGGCTGGGCATGGGCTCTCTGGGGTTTTGCTCTAGCTAAATGCAGAATGACCTCTGAAATCCCCTCACAGTTTTGGATTCTGCTGCAGACCATGGAGGTGGAGTGGGCTCAGTTGGTTTCCTCTAAAGAACGTCAAGGATTCCCCCAAATCCCCCTCCTTCCTCAGACCCAGTGTCCGGCTGGGTGTTCAGCTCAACAGAGTTCTCTGGAATGCTCTGCTAGCCAGCAGCAACCTGCTTCCTCAGGTGAGGCTCCAAGAGCCCTTCCTTCCATCATCAGAAATTACTGCATGCTTCCAGGGAAACTTGCACAGAGGGGAGAGGGGATTAGATGGAGAGGCAACTGGGCATCGTGTCCTCCTCATTTAAAAGGGAACTGTGTGCTCTGCCCAGATCCTGTGTTGGACAGACTCTCCTTGGTATTCTGAGAGGCTCGAAAATAAACTCCCCAATGTGTACTTCAACTGAGAAGTTCAGATGATTTTATAATGACTGAATGGCTCCAAATATGGAGTTAAAATGCAGCTGATGAGGAGCTTGCAATTTCACTTATAACTCATCTTGATCAAAGTTGGTCATTTTAAGTCTCAGCAATGTTCCAAATGCTCACTCTCTCTTTCTTTCTTTTTGGAGGAGTTCATTTCAGGTAGACAGATTATTTACTTATTCTGAAGATGCCAAGGGAGAGGACGTGTTAGCAATACCAACTGATCTGTGGGTGTGGGCTCGAAGCTCAGCCTTCATGTGGCATCTGTGTGTCTGTTGCTTTTCCTTTCTTTCCCTCTGGGCTCTCTGTGCTTCCCAAGTGGGACCTTGTCTGCCAGGTCCATCTAAATCATCTCCAGCATCAGTTTGAATGACAGTGGTGCTCTTTGAGGCTGTGAAGTTTGCAGCTGTTTTCCTTGATTGCCTAAATATGTCCCTGTCTCTGTCATAAGAAGTTGGGGTCCAGGCTGAGGGCAGAAACAAGCCTGTTCCCCCAGGAGCGAGACCACAGGACCTCCAGATGCGACCCCTATAGGATCCCGTTTCAACCAGAAGTCTATGAGATGCAAGATTCTCTGGGCGGCAGCTGGGGTCTTCATGTCTGAGTTTCCAGCCTAAAGCTGTCACCAGAATCCTGCCTTCCAGCCCCAGCCTTCAGAGAAAGCCACCTGGTGACTAGCTTTCAGAGCTGTGACATGGATTTTCTTTGGGCCCGTCATAATTCATTCTTCCCTCAGTAGCCAGAGTGAGCTTCTCAAAACATAAACCAGACCACACTGCGTGAAACCACCTAGCGCCTCCACAGTGCGCTGTGACTTTTTACTGTGGCTGGCTGGGCCTCCCTCATCTGGCCCCAGCTGACCTCGAAAAGCTTCTATTGCTTTCGTCTACTGCAGACAAGCTCATTCTGGCTTTCCGTCAGCTCCTAGAATATGCCAAGCTCTCTCCTGTCTCAGAACCTCTGCACAGGTCGATCTTCTGGGGCTATTTCCTTCTCTCTCAGGTCTCAGCAGACCACCTCTGATTACTCTCTCTGATACCAAGGCCAGATTATTTCATTATTTCATTGCCCTGAAATGCTTATTTACCTGTTTGGTTGTTTGCTGTTTCTCTCCTTCCCTGGGGACAGGGACCTGGTCTGTCCTGGGTGTTGCTTTGTCCCCAGAGTTTGGAACAGAACCTAGAATGGTAGGGGCTGAATTAATATACAAAACAACTGAATAGCAAATTAGCCATCCAATCATGACCCATCAGAGCAGAGTCATCTCATTGGTCCCTCTCCTCAGAAGCTCAGGGGAGCCATTAAACATTTCACCCACCAGAAGGCATATCCTTCCAGAGGGGAAGCAGGCTGGAAGTCATGGGGTCAAGGATGGGGGCTGGAAAATTGGTCTCTTATTTACAGGCCCAATGAATTTTTTTTTTTTTTTACTTATTAATGTCTATTGTTAAAATTGCTTAATTCAGCTAACCATGTGGTGGGCTAGGGAAAACTGAAGTGAGCTGTGAATTATTGAATTTCTCCCACTGAAGTTATCCTGCAACAGAAAAGCATGAACAAGAGAACAAGGAGAAAAGAAAAGAGACCTTGGTCTAGGGCAGAGGTGGGAAGCAGCCAGAGTGCTGTTCCTGGAACTGTTAACTCTGCTTGGAGCAAAGATAGGCAGTGAGTGGGGACTAAGAAAGGAGAAGGAAGACTGGAGAATCATATGCACAAGAGAGAAGGCAGCTTCTCGACTCTCTCCAAGACGGGAGGAGGCAGCACTGTGGACAGAAATGGCAGCAACGTGGATCTAAGGCTGTAGAAAAAAAGACATGTATCTTCAGACTGCAAAATATCCACTGCAGAAATACCCAGCTGGCATGGAGTTGTCAATCACACATTTATTCAACAATATTTACCTCGCAACGCCGCCTGCGTGCCCAGCACCAGCTCTGTTCTAGAGGTCCAGTAGAAAAACCCAGGCAGGGGGCCAGCCTTGCCTGCAGTGCAGCTGAAGGGAGCATAGTACAGAGGAGGATAGGAAATTAGGGCAAGGAGCTCAGCTGTCTGTCCTACTCGATTTAATCCTCTCCCTCCTACACCACTGTGAACTCCTCATGGTCCAAGTCAATCTTTGTGACCTTTGGGTTTCACCCTCCTTTATACGGCAGAGTAGGGGGCACTGGTTAAGAGAATGAGCTTTGAGTTAAGCAGAGCTGGTTTTGAGGGCTGCCTTTGTTACTATATTCATCAGGACCCTTATGGTTTCAAATTATAGAAACCCAACTCAAACTGCCCTTAGTACCTTCCACCCAAAAGAATTTATTGGATTGCATTCAAAAAAAGAAAAAAAATCCAAGGATAATTAAATTGAGGTGTGGCTGATCCAGGCCCCTAAGCAATGTCATTAGAAATCTGCCTCTTTTTACATCTGGAGTCACTTCCAGGCCCCCAACTGTGGCAGCAATAACAGACCCACATTTTGTCTCGTTTCCCCATTAGAAAGAGAGCATTTTTTTTCTCCACAGTTCCAGAAAAAATTCCAGAGCTGATGAATATTGGACTGACTTGTCAGGTGCGTTCCAGAGCCAGTTTCCTTGAGCAGAGGAATAAAATAAGCTAACTGGCCAGGCATGGAGCCAGGCTGAGGGTGGGGTGGGATGGGGAGAAGCAGCCCTGTCTGGGGGGCAGCTGGTACAAATGAAGGGGGTCTGGAGGTGCAGTGAACAAAAGCAAGAGATGTTCACCACCACAGCCACTTCCTGTAAGGGAAGTGTGACTTCAAGTAAGCGGTTAATAATGTCTAATTCTGTTAGCATTAATGAGGTAATAACTATGAAAGATTTAACAGAGCAAAGAACGTAGTAAGCGCATCGTAAGTAGCAGTTATTATTATTGCTCTGGAGGCCATTTTTGCCAGTGCCCATGCGCCTTGGCATTGTTATTTATTTATATCACAAAGATATCTTTTTTTCCCGGGAAGAGCACAAGCTCCTTTTGGCCTATGAATGCTTACTTGTGGATTCAGATCATCTGGAGATCTTGTTAAAATGCAGATTCTGATTCTTTAAATCTGGGTTGGGGATTGAGGGTTCCGATTTCAATAAGCTTTTTATAATTGACTTTTTAAAAGAATTTTTCAATTCTAATAATCTTTGAAAAATTCTACATGACGAACTCACTACAGATGACACTTGAGAAGCAATGGTATAGGATCATGTATATCCCACAGCTAATTCCTAAATATCTGTCCACAGATGTGTTATATCAGAATCAGATGAGACTTTTTTTGGAAAGAGAATTTAGTGGCAGCTCACATAAGACAAGGTAAGCATGAGAGAGAGAGATTGCTTCAGGCATAATTTGATCACCCGTGCCTGGTCTCTGTCTCCCTCTCTCTTGTGCTCAGCCCCTTTCACTCCTCACAGTGACGGTATAGCTGCAGAAGCTCCAACCCTTCAAATCCTCTACCCAGAAGTCTTTGCAAAATTCTCATGGCATCTCATTGGCCCTAAAGGAGTCGCATGCCAATCTCTAGATCAATTTCAATGGAAAGGCAATGCAGGCTCTGATTGGTCTGCTTAAGTCTTATGCCCCTTGTGAGGTCAGAGTGTGAAATGCACTTCATTGAAGCATCAGGGATAAAGAGAGTATGTATGTGTGTGTAGGAGGATTTCCAAACTAAAATTGAAAGCTAGCACAGAAAGTCAAGGGCCACCCATCTCCAATGCCACCCCCAGGTTCTTATACCCAACTCTCCACTCACATAGCTAACAGGCATCTCAGATGTACGTGATCAGAATGGGTCCCCTGATCTTTCCCCAGATCTGCTCCTGCCAAAGCCTTTTCCATCTCAGTTATGGCCACTCCATTCTTCTGGTAGTTCAGACCGGAAACCCTGGCATCACCCTTGATTACTCCTTTCTTATACCCAACCTCTAATCCATCAGCAAGCCCTATCACTTTACCTTCAAAATAATCCAAGAGTCAGCTGATCCAGACCACCAGCACCTCTCCCTGGAACAATTGCAGTCACCCAGTTTGTCTCCCAGCTGGCCCTCTTGCTGCCCTACATCTACAAACACACATGCTCACAGCAGCCACAGAATGGTCCTGCTAAGAGGTGAGTCAGATCATGGCATTTCTCTACTAAAACTTCCAAATGGGTTCCCTGCTCTTTTAGAATAAAATCTAAACTATTTTTCTGTCCCCCACC
Organism: Pseudorca crassidens; assembly: GCF_039906515.1. Lineage (NCBI taxonomy): Eukaryota > Metazoa > Chordata > Mammalia > Artiodactyla > Delphinidae > Pseudorca > Pseudorca crassidens. Next base: position 28,028,990 of record NC_090315.1, on the reverse strand, counting down.
CCAGCCCACACTTCCTGACTGCTTCTCTGACCTTCTTTACCTTTCATCTGGGAGCTTATGTAAAGTTCACCTGCCACTTCCTGCCCCTGGAGATTCTAATTCAGTAGCTCTGGTCTGGGTCTGGGGGCTCTGTGTTGCTACAAGTCCCATGTGTGATTTTGATGTGCTGCCCAGGTTTGCAAACAATTGCTCCCAACACCTGGCCGGGGCTCTGGCATGGAGGTAGTGCATAACGTCTGCTGAATCAGCATCTCATCTTTCCCTCTGTACTTGTGTGTGGTTTTTAGACTGGCATGGAAAGTGGGAGCAGAGCAGGGTTACTTATTATTTCCCAGAGTGAAATCTGATTATACAAAGGCTGCTACTTTTATAATACTGGAGGAGATCGTCCGAGGAGTGTAATTATCATCAGCTCGCTTTGCAGGAGGAGGGATATCCTGCCCCTTTTGGCTGACACTCCCGCCTCTCAGCGGGATGCCTGCGAGGCTGTTTGGTGAATGCATCCTTCACTTTCACTTAGTGGTAACAGTGCATAGCAGCACACAGTGTTTCTGCCCAGCTTCTGCGCTGATAACGAAGGCAGCTTCACGAGAGCCCTTGTACAAACTGTACCCACTGGAGAGCCTGCCCGCCTGACTTGTGTCATTTTAACTTTGGCCCTGCCAAAGCCACCGTGTCTGCTGTCCCTTCTTGCCCACTGCCGTTCTTGGGGCTGCCTGCTCCCTGAGGTGCAAGCATCGGCTTCTTCCTTCCCTCCCCCTTACTCCCGGACCTGGTCCTGGAGGCCCCTGCCCACCTTCCAGCAGCTCCTTCAGCTGTCCCGGTGACAGGCTTTGAGCCTGGAGTTCTGGAAAGTGTCTATCAGGACACTTCAGTTGTAAGGAACAGAAATTGGCTATTGTAAGCAGAAGAGGAATTTCTTCATATGCCTTATGGCAGCTCACAGAATGGAAGTGAAGCCTGGAGAACTAGACTCAGAAAAAGCCAGGAAGTGCAACAGCCCTGAAGACAGTCCCTTTGGGAGCCCACCTCCAGGGTACATTGGTGGTAGTAGTTTCCACTCTCATGTCACTCAACATTTAATGTCCCTGGAGAGGGGATTACCTCACAAGCTCACCTCTTATCTAGGGGAGCACCGAGCATCATGACTGTCCACACCAAGCCTGCAGATGACGTAGCCAAGAAAGTTCCTCAGGATGAAGTGTAGTTAGAAGTGTGGGCTCTGGGGCCGGGCTGCCTGGGTTTGTATCCCAGCTCTGTCATGATCCACAGTGTAGCTTTCAGCGAGTTATTTATTTATTTATGTCTGGACTTCAGTTTTTTTTTTTTTTTTTTTTTGCGGTACGCGGGCCTCTCACTGCTGTGGCCTCTCCCGTTGTGGAGCACAGGCTCCGGACGCGCAGGCCCAGTGGCCATGGCTCACGGGCCCAGCCTCTCCGCGGCATGTGGGATCCTCCCGGACCGGGGCACGAACCCGCGTCCCCTGCATCGGCAGGCGGACTCTCAACCACTGCGCCACCAGGGAAGCCCTGGACTTCAGTTTTCTCATCTGAAAAATGGGAATAATAATAATGCCTTCTTCATTAATTAAATGACTATATGTAAAGCACTTAAAATAGTGCCAGGCATACAGTAGGCACTCAGTTCAATCAATGTTAGTTATTGCCCGAAAGATGGGGTGTGCATGTACGGGTGCTGTGAAGGCAGCGATTCAAGGGTTCTCCCTCTCTCCAGGCCCTGACTTGGGTTTCCTCTCCTCCAATGTGGGTAGTGCCTGGTCAGGAGGAAAGAAGCCTCAGGGACTTCCTGGCCCATAGGTCCCATAAACACAGAGGGACGGGTCAGGACAAAATATTGATCAAGAGCTTTAGGGGCAACTTGACCTTGTTTAAATTCTGGCTCTGTTGCAAGGAGCTGTATGACCTGTGTAAGTTGTAGAGTGTCTCTGAGCTATGCAGGAAGCAGGATAATAAAAACCTACTTCTCAGGGTTGTTGGGAGGGTCTACTCATTCAAGTAACAAACAGTTATTGAGCCTGGTTGGAGCCTGACACTGCTCTAGTGTTGGGATTACAGCGTGAACAAAATAGATACCTCCTTGTTCCCATGCAGTTGGGGATACCTTAGTCCAAGCATCATTCAGAGTTGCATGATTAGAGCAATAAGGGCTCTGGAGGACCTGCCTGCCTGGGGAACTGTGAGCTATGAGGGGGTTTGACTTTGAGCTGAGAATTGAAGTTTGACTAGGAATGAGCTAGGCCAATGTTGGGGACCGGAGAAAGCATTCCAGGCAGAAGGAGCAGCATGTGTGAAACCGCCAGGTGGGAAACATCATGAATCTGAGGACTGAGGGAGGGCCAATGTCACGCCCATTTAGGGAGGAATGGGGGTCAAGGTGAGGCTGGAGAGTTGCAGGGGCCAGATCCCGTGAGACCTGGTAGGCCAGGGCAAGGATTCAGGTCTTCATTCTGAGAGCGATGGGTCCCCGTTCAAAGTTTTAACCACAATTGTCTTTTTTTTTTTTTTTTTTTTTTGCGGTACGCGGGCCTCTCACTGCTGTGGCCTCTCCCATTGCGGAGCACAGGCTCCGGACGCGCAGGCTCAGCGGCCATGGCTCATGGGCCCAGCCACTCTACGGGATGTGGGATCTTCCCGGACTGGGGCACGAACCCGTGTCCCCTGCATCGGCAGGCGGACTCTCAACCACTGTGCCACCAGGGAAGCCCACCACAATTGTCTTTGCACTTTCGGAATGTCAGGGTGGCTACTGGGAGGAGAAGCCTGGAGCGGGGCAGGAGAGGATGCAGCAGTCCAGTGATGAGGCTGTGACAGCCGTAGGACTTAGGGATAAAGGCAGCTAGGACTAGAGCAGGGACAGCAAAGTTGGAGACAAGAAGGTGGATTTAAGAGGTATTTAGGAGTTAACGGTTTAGGATTTAGTGATGGATTAGGACACAGAGGTGAGGGATAGACCACCAAGTGTGGTTTATGATTTCTCCAAAATTTCTGGTTATTCTATAGTAGGATGGGCAGCATTGCCACTCCTGGAGAGCGAGATCCAGGGGCAGGAGGGTTGTGAGCTCAGTGGTGGATGTGTTGTATTTGAGATATCATGTGTCAATGCCAAATAGACAGCTAGATAGGAGGTTCCAGAGGCCAGAGGGCAAGTCTGAGTTGGAGGCATAAACTCAGGCCTCATAGGCATTAAGGCAGGTCAAGAGCCCTGAGATGAATAGGCTGATGGGGAAACATGCAGACAGTGCGGGGGAAAGCTCTTAGGAAGTACCGCCATGTTATGAAGACTTAAACCGTTGCTCTGTGTGTGTGTTCCTGCAGCCAAATCTCCCCTCTCAAGGCTGCTGCTATGATTGGCTTCTGGTAGGGTGGGCTTCACCTCATACTGGGACTTGTTTGATTAGCTCCTATTGTCGCCTAATAAAGCTTAATACCCACAAGAGGCTACGTTATCATGGGGTGGAGGGGAGGGGAGGGAGATGACTGAGGCACAAAAGGGAGTCCTGTTAAGTGCCTCTCACCTACGCCTACGCCTCTCAACCTACACCCAACTCAGACCTGAGACTTTGATAGAACTTAATTTCTTTCTTTCTAAAGGCTTTCCCGGAAGAATTACAAGCCCAGCTTCCCCTGACAGCACCAGGGGGAGGACGGTATTGGCGATGGCATAAAAGTGAGGACAGAGGGAAGAGCGAAAGACAGAGCATTTATCCCAAGCAGAGTCCTGGAGCACCAGCCACCTTCTGAGCAAGAAAGAGAGAAACCCAGGGCTTTAAAAATAGAACTGGTCCATTGCTTCAGGCGGAGAAAATAACCCAGACTAAAGCTGACCTTCCTGATTCTAAGCAACTGATCCCCACTGAAGCAAAGAGGGCCCCCGAGCCCCAGAGAGGAGACAGAGTGCAGCTGGATGGCAGGGGGCGGGCAGAGCTGGACTATGGGCCTGGATCTTTGTCCTGGAGTGGTCAACATGTCCCCTGCCTCAGAAGAGTGACCCCAGTCTACGGAACACAAGGAGCCCTTATTGAAGACAGCAGTCTCCAGAGGAAAGGCACAGACCATAGCACCAGGCTGTTTCTGGAACAGACCAGAGCATCTGCATGCAAGCATAGCTGGTTGTCTCCAAACAGTTCTCAGAAGATGCAATTCCCCTTTTCGGATGGTTGCAGGGTTACAAAGTTACGGACGGCAGCGTTGGTGCTGTGGGAAGGCGTAGGGATTGGCGGGGATAGGCCTGGAGAAATGCCCTCAGGGCCATGGTGTGGGGGCCAAGTCCCATGGGGTATTGGAGGAAGCAGAGGGCTTCTGGGAGGAGGTAGTCTTGTTTTTATTAGATTTTATTTTTTAGAACAGCTTTAGATATACAAAAAAATTGAGAAGATAGTAAAGAATTCCCCTATACTCCCTTGCCCAGTGTCCCCTGTTATTAACAGCTTACATTAGTATGGTGCACTTATCACAGTTAACAAACGGATAGTAACACATGATTATTAACAAATGTCCATGTTTCATTCAGATTTCCTTAGCTTCTACTTAATGCCTTTTTCTGTTTCAAGATCTCATCCAGAATGCCAATTATATTTAGTCATCATGTTTCCTTAGGCTCCTCCTGGCTGTGACAGTTTCTCAGAACTTTCCTTGTTTTGATGACAGTTTCAAGAAGTACTAGTCAGGTATTTTGTAGAATGTCCTTTTCCCAGAATTAGTCTAATATGTTTTTCATGATTGGAGTGGAGTTACGGGTTTGGGGGGGGAAGTCCGCAGACATAAAATGACATTTTCATCACGTTATATCAAGGGTACATACCATCAACCTGGTTTATCACTGTTGCTACTGACCTTAGTGATCTGGCTGAGGTAGTGTTTGTCAGGCATCTCCACGGTAAAGTTAATCTCCCTCCCCTTGCCACACTGTCTTCTTTGGAAGGAAGTCAATGTGTGCAGCCCACACTGAAGTGGTGGGAAGATATTTTTCCTCTCCTTGAGAGCTAAGTATCTACATACATTTTTGGAATTCCTCTGAAAGGGAGATTTCCCTCATTTACTTATTCAATCATTTATGTATATCAGTATGGACTCATGGATTCTTATTTTATAGTTTGGGTTATAATCGAACACTATTTTATTGACCGAATGGTTTCTGCTTTAGACCTTAGAAGCTCTTTCGGTTGGCTCCTATCTCCTTGACATACCCACTTCGATGTAGTTTTTTTTTTTTTTAACTTCCTCACTTCTTTGGCACGATAAGATAAGATATTCTTGGACATTTCTTGCCCTAGTCCTAGAATCAACCATTTCTTTAAGGAGCACTGGGTCCTCTTGTTGGAGAATGATATTAGAAACCAAGATCTGGGTATTCAGTGTGCTCACTGCTATTGGGGGCGGGGGTCATTTCTTCTAGGGCCTCTTGGCTGACAGAACAAGAAAATGTATGATGTATACGAAACTCAATATATACAGGCATCTGTAAGTATGTCTATATGTAACCATCTGTATCTATATTAAACTAAAGATGAGTTCATACTGACATCTCCAACTCTAACTCATTACCATATGGATCACTTCAGCCCCCTTCCCTTGCTTGTCTGTGCATTCCCACTCTAACAGTGTAAGATCTGGCTCCCAGCCACCAAGGTCCATATACTTGTTCAATTCCAGTATACATTTATGGTGACTTCAGAATTATTAGCCTCCAGTACCCCTATAGGAAATAACTTTGTCAAGTAGAGTACAGTGCTTATGTGAAGTTCTTTCTGGCTTTAGTTTTACAGACTCCATTCATATGCAAAGTTACTTAGGTCAGCACCTTTTCTCCCCACCCTCTTCCCTGAGGTTGTACCATACATTTAAAATACAAGTAGATTCTCTTGTCACAGTCTGTATTCCTTCCTGTGATCCCCTAACCTCCTGATTTAAAAACATTTGCATACATTAAGTTTCACTCTTTGTGCTGTAAACGTCTATGGGTTTTTAAAAGTGCGTAATGTCATGTATCCACTATTCAAGTGTCATGCAGAGTAGTGGCACTTCTCTAAAAATCTACTGTTCGTTATATATTCATCCCTTCCCCCTACTCTCCCTTAAACCCTGGCAAACATTGACCTTTGTACTATCTCTATAGTTTTGTCATTTATAAAATATTATATAATTGGAATCATACAGTATGTGGCCTTCTCAGACCGGCTTCTTTCACTTAGCAATATGTTTTTAAGATTCCATGTCTTTTCATGTTTGACAGCCCATTTCTTTTTATTGATGAATAATACTTCACTATATTGATGTACCAGTTTATCCATTCACCTACTGAAGGGCATCTTGGTTGCTTTTAGGTTTTGGCAATTATGAATAGAGCTGCTAAATACATTTGTATGCAGGCTTTTGTGTCGACTTAAGTTTTCAGATTAGTTGGGTAGATACCAGGAAGGCAAATGCTGGATCATATGGTAAGATCATGTTTAGTTTGGGAATTCTCTGGTTGTCCAGTAGTTAGGGCTCCGCACTTCCACTGCAGGGGACACAGGTTCCATCCCTGCTCTGGGAGCTAAGATCCCACATGACGCAGGGTGAGGCCAAAAAACAAAAGACAAAAGAACCACTTGGAGGGACTTATTTCTGGTGGACAAAGAAGGGTGTAAGAGAGGAGCAAGAAAGAGAAATTCATACACTATGGATAACAAAGTGATGATGAAATAAAATTCATATTAAAAAAAAAGATCAGGTTTAGTCTTGTAAGAAACTACCAAGCTTTCTTCCAAAATGGCTGTACCATTTTGCATTCCCACCAGCAATAAATGAGAGTTCCTATTGCTCTGCATCACCACCAGCATTTGGTATTGTTAGTGTTTTGGATTTTAACCATTCTAAGAATTGTGTAATGGTTCGCTATTGTTTTAATTTGCAATTCCAAAATGGCAAATGATGCTGAACATTTTTTAATATGCTTATTAGTTATTTGTATATTTTCTTTAGTGAGGTATCTATTCAGATCATTTACCCATTTCAAAATTGGGTTATTTGTTGCATTATTGTTGAGTTTTAAAACTTTTTCGTATATTTAGTTACAAGGTCTTTATCAGATATGTGCTTTGAAAATATCTTTTCCCAGTCTGTGGCTTGTCTTTTCATTCTTTTCACAGTGTCTTTTGCAGAGCATAAGTTTTAAACTTTACTAAAAGTCCAGCTTACTATTTTTTCTTTTATGGATTGTGCTTTGAGAGCTGTATTTAAAACTCATCACCAAACCTATGGTCACCTAATTTTCTTCTGTGTGTTTTCTTTTTTATAAGTTTTATAGTTTTTGCACTTTATATTTCGGTCTATGATCCATTTTGGGTTAATTTTTGGAAAAGATGTAAGGTCTGTGTCTAGATTTTTTTTTTTTTTTTTTTTTTTTCATCAGAATGTCCAATTGTTCCAGGGCCATTTGTTGAAAAAACTGTTCTTTACTGACTTGGCTTTGCAAAGATTGGTTGACTATATTTGTGTAGGTCTATTTCTGGGCTCTTTATTCTGTTCCATTAATGTGTCTATTCTTTCACCAATACCACATTGCCTTCATTATTCTAGCTTTATAGTAAGTCTTGAGGCTGGGTAGTGTCAGTTCTCCAACTTTGTTCTTTTCAGTATTATGTTGGCTCTTCTGGGTCTTTTGCTTGTCTCCAAGTAAACTCTGGAAATAGTTTATCAATACCTGCAAAGTAGCTTGCTGAAATTTTGATTGAGATTTCACTGAATCTATAGATTAGGTTGTAGAGAATTAACTTCCTAATAATACGGACTTTTTCAATCCACATACATGAAATATTCCTTTATTTATTTAGATCTTTGATTTCCTTTACCAGAATTTTGTATATATATGGATACTACATATATCTTGTTAGATTTATACCCGAGTATTTAAGTTTTTGACAATATTTTGAATGGTATTGTGTTTTTAACTTTAAATTCCAGTTGTTCATTGCTAGGGTATAGGAAAGCAACTGACTTTTGAATATTAACCTTGTAACCTCCAACCTTGCTTATGAGTTCCATGAGTTTTCATATTGATTCTCTGGGATTTTCTACATAGAAAATCATATCGGAAAACAAAGACTTTTATTTCTTTCCAATCTGCACCGCTTTTATTTTCTATTCTTGTCTTATTTCATTACCTAGGACATCCAGTACAATACTGAATAGGAGTGGTGAGAAGGAATATCCTTGCCTTGTTCCCATTCTTAGGGGGAAAGAACCCAGTTTTTCACCAGTATATATGATGTTAGCTGTAGGATTTTTGTAAATGTTCTCTATCAAATTGAGAAAGTTCCTCCATATTCCCAGTGTGCTGACAGGTGTTTTTGTTTTAATTTTTTTTATCATGAATGGGTATTAGCTTTTGTTAATTGCCTATTCTGGATCAATTGATATGAGCATAATATGAGCATATGGTTTTTCTTCTTTAACCTGTTGAAGTAGAGGATTATTTTAATTCATTTTTGAATGTGGAACCAGGCTTGCATACCTGGAATAAATGCCACTTGACTGTGGTCTGTAATTCTTTTTGTACATTGTTAGATTCAGTTTGCTAATATTTTGTTGAGGATTTTTGTATCTATGCTCATGAAAGTTATTGGTCTGTGCTCTTTCTTGTAATGCCTTGTTGGGTTTGGGTATTAGCGTAATGCTGTCCCCATAGGATGAGTTATAAAGTGTTCCCCCTGCTTTTATTTTCTGGAGGAGATTATAGAGGACTGATTTTTTTTTACTTAAACCTTTGGTAGAATTCACTGGTGAAACCATCTGGGCCTGGTACTTTCTTTCTTAAAGGTTAATTATTGATTAAATTTAACTAGTAACTACAGGTGTATTCAGATTACCTGTTTTCTCCCTTATTAAATTTCTGCCTACCTGATCGATCACTTACTGAAAGAGTTGTTGAAGTGTTCAGCTTTAAGAGTGGGTTTTTCTATTCCTCCTTGCAGTTCTATCAGTGTTGTGTCACGTATTTTGATGCTCTGTTGTTAGGTGCATACACATTAAGGATTATGTCTTTTTGGAGGAATTAACCGCTTTATTATTATGTAATTCCCTTCTTTATCTCTGATGATTTTCCTTGTTCTGGAGTGTGCATTGTCTTTCTCTTGATGAGTATTAGCATGGTATATCTTTTTCAACCCATTTCCTTTTAACCTATCAATGTCTTTATATTTAGAGTAGGTTTCTTTTAAACAATATACAGTTGAATCTTGTTTTTTAAATTCACTCTGACATCTGTCTTTTAATTGTATGCTTACACCATACACATTTAAAGTATTATATCTACCTATCTACCTATCTATTTATCTATCTATCTATCTATCTATCTATCTATCTATCTATCTATCTATCTATCTTGTTTGTAACTGTTTCTATTCATTGCATTTGTTCTTTTTTCCCCCATTTTCTTCTGACTTCTCTGAGTTTAATTGGGTATGTAATATCATTTTATTTTCTCACCTCCCTTTGCATATTAATGATACTTCTTTTTAAAAGTTTTTAGTAGTTTCCTTAGAGTTTGCAATATACATTTACCACCGATCTAGGTCTACTTTTGAATAACACGACTACTTCCTAGAGCAGTTATTTTACAGCAGGGTATTTCCAATTCTGCCCACCCATTGCTATAACTGATTTCATTTGTCCATATGCTATAATCATACAGTACATTGTTAGTATTATTTGAACATTTATTAGATCCATTAAAAATATGAAAAATAAAAGATTTTATTTTACCTTTATTTTTTCTCTGGTGCTTTTCCTTTTATCACGTAGATCTAAGTTTCTCACTTATATAATTTAATTGCTTCCTGAGAACTTCTTTTAACATTTCTTACAGGGCAGGTCTGCTGGCAATGAATTCTCTTAGTTTTTGTTTGTCTGAGAAAGTCGTTATTTCCTCTTCAGTTTTGGAGATGATTTCGCTGAATATAGAATTCTAGGTTGTTGATTTTTCAACACTTTAAGTATTTTACTCTACTCTCAGGTTGCTTGCATGATTTCTGATGAAAACTCCACTGTAATTCTTATCCTTGCTCCTCTATAGATAAGATGTTTATTTTTCTATGGTTTCTTTCAAGATTTTCTCTTTTGTTTTCTGAAGTTTGAATGTGATATTTCTAGGTGAAGAGTTTTTGGTATTTATCCTGCCTAACGTTCCTCTGAATGTCCCAGATCTGTAGTTTGGTGCCTGTCATTAGTTTTGGAAAGTCCTCAACCATTTTTAGTTTAAGTATTTTTCTGCTCCCTTCTTCTTTCTTCGCCTTCCAATACATGTAAGTTAAATCTTTCAAAATCACTCCACAGCTCTTGGATATTCTGCTATGTTTTTTTAAAAAAATTATTTTCACTCTTTGTATTTTAGTTTAAGTCTTTTAAAAAATTATTTATGATTTAATTTTGGCCGCGTTGGGTCTTCATTGCTGTGTGCAGGCTTTCTCTAGTTGCGGCGAGCAGGAGCTTCTCTTGTTGTGGAGCGTGGGCTCTAGGCACGCGGGCTTCAGTACTTGTGGCACATGGGCTGTAGAGTGCAGGCTCAGTAGTTGTGGTGCATGGGCTTAGTTGCTCCACAGCATGTGGGATCTTCCCAGACCAGGGCTCGAACCTGTGTCCCCTGCATTGGCAGGCAGATTCTTAACCACTGCACCACCAGGGAAGTCCTAGGTTAAGTCTTTATTGACTTATCTTTGAGTTCATTGATTCTTTCCTCATTTGTGTCCAATCTATTGATGAGCCCATAAAATGCTTCTTCATTCCCATTACAGTTTTTTTTTTATTTCTATCATCTCTTTTTGATTCTTTTTTAGAGTTTCCATCTTTCTGTTTACAATACCCATTTGTTCTTGCACAGTGTCTACTTTTTTCCATTAGTGATCATAACATATTAATTATAGTTATTTTAAATTTCTTGTCTGATAATTCCCAGATCTGTGTCACATCTGAGTCTGGTACTGATGCTTGCCTTGTTTCTTCAGACTGTGTTTCTTCTGCCTTTTTTAATGTCTTGTAATTTTTTGTTGAAATCCAGACATGATATTTTGGGTAATAGGAACTGAGGTAAATAGGTCTTTAGTACCAGTGAGGTTTTGTATTAATCTGGCTAGGTGATGGTCCATATTTAATGTTTACATAGGTGTCAAGGACTTCAGATTCCTCTAGTATCATTTTTTGTGTCTCCTGTTGTCTTTGGGTTTTCCTAAAATCTCCTTTTTAATTAGAATCTGATTCTCGTAGGTCTTTCAGCTATAACCCACTATTATTACACTGGAGCCCTGTTATTGTGGTGGTAAGATATGGGAGAAGGGAGGCATTCTATAATTTTCTGATTAAATCCAGTGTTATGGTGGACCTGTGTTCCCAGGCTGTGACCTTCACAAGGACTTATTACCTGTTTTTCTCTCCTTCTTTAGGTGAGATAGAGAGGCTATCGTGGGCAGCAGTTGGGTAATCACCTGCCTGCCTGTGTGAGACAAGGCTCTGGTAAAGTTCTTTTAACTAGAGAGTAGGCCTTTGTTATGAAGAATGCACTGGGCATATTTCAAAATGTTGCTTTCTCCCTCTCTTTGCCAGGAATAAGAGGGATTTGTCTTAGCTTTTCACAATGAAGATATGGTGGAGTTCCTGCAGTTAAAACCCATGAAAATGCGAGGAACTCTGTAAGACCTTGGTTCCATGATTGTTTTACTCTCAAACTAGTCCACACTTATCTTCTAGCAAGTCACCAAAATTACCATTTAAATGTCCTACCACCTTATGGCTCCAATGTCTTGTGCTCCAAGGAAGCTGATTTTGGCTCTTTCACTGTGTTTACCTGTCCCCCCATTTGCCCTGCAATCTTAAAAATATTCTCTAATAGATCCAAGAAAATATATTTATTTTCCGTTTGTTTGGCTTTTTCTTATTTTTAGGATGGGAATGATGATTTCTAAGATCTTTGCATTGCAGACTTGAAACCAGAAGTTTCCCGGTGGCTTTTGAGCTGGATCCTGAAGGACAGGATGATTTTCCCAATAGTGCAGGTGGTTGGTTACATGCAACTGAGAGCACATGGCCCATCCAGACCTGTCTTCCTCTACTTTTCCTCTTACTTTTCGGGAGCTGTCACCAGGAATTTACCTGTGAAAGTCATAGCAGGGTGGACATTAGTTGTGTTTTGATCACTCACCACCCACTCTGCCTTCTGTGAAAGGAAATATGTTCTGGAGCTACTAGCAGGCATTATGGGCTCAGAAGGGAGGAGCTTGAGCCAAGCACACTCACGTAGAGGAATATGGATCTGCAAGGATAGCACAGAAGAAAACCATGTCCTGGTGATACGGTTTAAGCTTCTGCTTCCAGCTCTGCCTGAAAACACTTAGACTTGTGAACAGGATCCTTTTGTTACAGGATTCTCATTTTGTTAAAGCCATGTGGGCAGAGTTTACTTCTGCTGCTTACCAAAAAAAAAAAAAAAATCCTAAGTGTTACAGAAATCTTCAATCAACTACATTAATGCCAGAGTACAACGTCTTACTAAGGAGATGGACATTTAATTTCAGACACCATAAGGGAGATACAACTTAAGTCCCACCAAAAACGTTCCCATGTCTGGATGACTACTCCCCAGTATGTGGTACTGGGGTAAATACTTGTTTGCTGAAGTTTCATGTATTGGGGCTTTTCACCTCTTTATTATCTGCTTTTTACCTACAGTTTACTGGAAAGTTTTCCCAATATCCTATTCATCCATGCATGAGATGTTGAGATGTCTAAGATACTTTCTTGAAGATAAGTCTGCCTGTCCCTGTCATTTTATATCCTCAGCCTCTGAAGTCACAGATCTCTACTTAGTGTGGGGTTAAGGTTACTGCTGCAGCTTTTACTCTGAGGGAGCCAACCACAGCCATAAGAAACTACCACAGACTGAGTGCCTTAAACAACAGAAATTTACTTTCTCACTCTTCTGGAGGCTGGAAGCCCAAGATCAAGGTGTGTGCAGGTTTGGTTTCTCCTGAGGCCTCTCTCCTTGGCTTGCAGGTGACCACCTTCTGGCTGTGTCCTCACAGGTCTTCCCTCTGTGTGTGCCTCTCCAGCATCTCTCTCTTCTTACAAGAAAACCACTCATATTGGCTTAGAACCCTGCCTTTATGGCATCATTTTACCTTAATTACCTCTTTAAAGGCCCTACTGCCAAATATAATCACTTAGAGGGTTAGGGCTTCAACATATGAATTTGGGGGGATACAATTCAGTCCATAATACCACCTTTCAGCCAGTCCTAGTGATTGCTTTTAATTCCAGATAAATTTTAATGACCTTAGTTGAGTGATGATCAGGAGAAGTTGTTTTACTCAGCATCTTCTCTGTACCAGCTACTGAGCTGAGCCAATGGGACCTCCTCTCACCCTGAGAAGACATCATGGCCTAGAGGGCAAGTAAAAGGAGGACTGGCCTTTGACTGGGTGGTGTGTCCTCTCTCTCTCAAGCCCATTCCACTCCTGATATTCTGTGGCCATCTACTATCCCCCATTCAGGCCTCTGCTCCCCAAAAATGCCTCCATGTACTGAACTGATATACCATACTAACTGATGTACCACCCAACTGCCCACCCAAGCTTGCCCTTAACTATCTACTCCTGGGGAAAGTGATCCTGTGAACAAGTCCACTCTGAGAGGCTAGTGATGGATAGCTGCCTTGGGAAACTGCCTCTCCCAGGGACAGAGCAGAAGCCAAATGAAGAAAGCCTCACTGGTGGAGTTCAAGGCACTGGTGAGGAGCTGCTTCAAGGATCCTTTCTGTCTTCCTTCTCACTGTGCTAAGCAAGTGACACTTTTACACTGTCCGGAAGGGATAGCCACTGGAGAGGCGGAGACATAGCTTAGTAGAAGGCCACCAATAAAGACCTGGGTTTTAATCCCAATGTTGGCCCTGGTGTGTTATATAACCTTCCTCTTTCCATGCCTCAGTTTCCCTACCTGCACGATGGAAAGAATAATTCCCATCTGGCTCAGCTCTCCAGGGACACTGAGAATGACTGCCATAACAGACAGAAAAGTGTTTTAGATGGAAAATGCCATAAAATAAATTCAAGATGTTATTATTTTAAGGTGTAAAATCAGAACTCATAAAAGCAGGCATAAAAATGTCCTGGTGGATATATTTTCATTCTGGAGAAAATTAATGGCTACATCTTGGGCTTGAATCTTCCACAGCATCCATCCCAGAATGTTGGAGTTGGAAACACCCTTAGAGATATTTAGTCCCACCCCTTCCGATGGGGAACTGAGGCCCAGAGAGGGAAGGGACCTGCTCAGGGTCACACAGCAGGTAAGTGGCTTAATTGGGACTGGGACCTGGTAGTACTGACAACTTTTCCTTCGTTCTATTTTTCCTTTTCAGGGGGATGGCAGAGAGTGGCAGGGCTAAAACCTATGAACCATCTCTAAGCAATACCTGAGGTTTGTGAGACCCGCCTCAACATCCAGGCACATCTGTTCCTGATGGAGATCTCTGACTTGCAGGCCCAGTGAACTCTCAGAGGAAATTCCAGCCACAGTCGTTGACTTCATCTCCTTAGCACTACAGAATGGCTTGACCTGGAAACTCTACTGCTGGTCACATCTCTTCTGCTGGGCTGACTCCTGTATAGTGTGGCTTGGTCTGGTTGAGTGTAGAGGTAATTGCAATATACTGAGGTTTGGTATTGTAATAAAAATAGGAGCCATTACAGCTACCATTTATGTCATTAGTATTTAGTGGTGGTGTGTTGCAGCTTTTTTAGTGCTCATAAAACTGTCGCTGCTTGCAGATATGTCGCGGTGTTGACATAAATTTAAAGGGTTGGAAATCCATAGGTCATAAAAACTAGATAGTAAATAGCAACAGAACAGGACAGACAAGAACTGTTGCATTAGGCATGCAAATGCTTATGGATTTGCATGTCTAGTGCTTGCATTAGCATAATGAGAAGACATTTACATTACAGATGGACATGATTAACTAGGCCCTTGTAAATAAGCCCACTCAGCCTAGATAAGGTGTGTTTGGACCCTAGAGGAGGGATTGTTACAGGACCCAAAGGGCAAGTAGAGTCACTTCTTGCTTCTCTTCTGGCATGGACTTAGTAGAGAGGTCTTCAGAATCACTGATAATGCTCAAATGGGGATGGATTTGGACTCATGGCTAACACGAGTTGAATGCTTACTATGTACTAACCACTATTTAAACATCTACATATGTTAAATCACTTAATCCTTACAACAGCTCTATTATTATACCCATTGTACAGGTGAGGAAGCTGAGGTATAGAGAAGATAAGTCAATTAATAAGTGGCAAAACCAGGATATGAACCCAGGCAGCCTGGCTCAAAGCCCAGGCTCCTAATTACTACACCAGCTGCCTCTTATTCACTGAATTCATGCATGCATGCAGCGAACACTTATTAAGCATTTGCTACATACCAGGCTCCATGCTACTGTTAAGGGTATAAAAACAGCAAGATAAAGACTCACTCTTCTTAAAAAGCTCATGTAGTCTAGCTGGAGACATTCAGATGAAAGCAAAACTTCTCACATTGTGCTCAACAAGCTCAGAGAGGACACTTAATCTCCAGGAAAATTGGGTAAAAGAAGGCTTACTTGGAGGAGGTGCTCCGTAAACTGAGACTTGAATGATGTGTAGGAGTCCAGCAGGTGAGGAGTAGAGGATTAGAGCACTTGCTCAGGGAACAGTAAGTACAGAGCCATGGAAATGGGGAACACTGGCTGTGTTCTCAGACCCTTAAGTCATTCCACACTGGAGGTGGGGAACATATGAAGGGGAGGCAGAAGGAGAAGCTGAGACTGGTCATGAGGATTGGCGGCACATGGGAAGACTTGGAGGGTTCAACTGATCAAACAATTCTCTGAACAAAATCCTCCCTTCAGATTAGGCACTAGGATTTGCATCTCAAATACCCACTCCCTATTACAAAGTCCTGTACCTCTTCCATTATTTCATAGATTCGTTGCCCATCCCCCCAGAGTTGCTTAAGACACCATGGCCATTCAGACCAGCCCTTTGATGATGCATGAATCCTGCTACAAGCTCCTCATAACTGGTGGTTTGTTTAGGAATCTCCATCTGCAGTTGGGCAGGCGTGCAATTTGAGCTAGCTCATTGCTGGGAGCCCAGTTTAATGAGAGGTCCAAGGACTACACAATATTTTTGAATGCTCTCCATTAAAATGTACCTGTTCCACAAGCTCTCCTTGTGGTAACAGCTCTTAATGGTAAATATACTCATTCAAAGTACATTTGAATGGAAGCCTCCAATAAATTATTTTTTATGGTGGCAGACAACTTGGGGAATTCCTGAGAGCTTACAGTTCTCTTTGAAGAGAACTGGTCATCTTTGCCACTGCTTGGAACCTTCTGTTTCTCTTATTGGTGGCTACGTGATCTTCGCTCAGCAGGCAGAAGTTGTCATCTTGAAGTACATAATAGACACTGCGTGAGGATGTTGGTCCTGGGTCTGTAAGCCATAAGTGGCCTCAAGAAGGCATCTGGGAACAATGAGCGATGGGGGTTTCAGAATCAACAAAACATCGGGAAGAAATATGGCAGAAATGTCCCAGACAGAACTTCTCACAGGAGCAGTGAAAGCTATGCTGGAGAAACCATAAGGTCATGATCATCCCCAGTCCTCTTCCACCCCACCTCTCAACCCCCGACTCCTGTTGAACTCTGGCTAACGCCCATTCGTGTTTCTTCTTCCCCCAGTGAGTCCAATGAAGATAAAGTTTGTCACACTCGTGGCTGCTTCTGTCCTTTGGTCAGCCAGGAACTTCTCAAAAATTCCTTTTCAACAGATGGTAGAAAAGCTGGGTTTGGCGGCCAGCGACCTAAGTGACAGAATGCTCCTACCTAGCCCACTGGCTTGCAGCATCCACTTCCATGGTCTCAAGGCCAGCGAGTCTCTGACAGCTGGATCTTCCCAGAGCCTGTAGGGCACTGTCTCCTCTGACCTGCCTCTGTCCTCCACCCTGGGCCATCAGCACAGCCCCAAAGTGGGTCTGTGTAGTGTTGACTTCAAGCTAGAACTGAGGCTGGGGACATGGTTTCCTAGTTTCTCAGTTTCTTGAAGGTGCTGGACATGTGGTCCAGTTCATGGATGTACAGTTTGTGACAGTGTAACCGTATGCCAAGTGACATATTATTAGTGGATACATACATGTGCATATTTGTCTCTTTGTGATTATACATCAGTATATGTCTGTATGTATTACATATACATATATGTATACCTTGTTCTGTCTAAGTGTATATGTGTAAGCATATTTATATATTTCTCTCTCCGTAGAGTTGTATAGGCGTGTACAGGCACTTATGTCTGTGACCATGTGTTCCTATGTGTGCATCCGTACAAACCTGTGTGTACCGGTGCATCTGTGTATATACACATCTGGAAATGCCAAGGAGTGTTAGGCAGGTGCTTGGGGCAAGGCTAAGAGCTGACATTGTAATTTCTTCCCTGGAATTTCAGAGCCTCTAAGGACAAAATGCCTTCATAGGAGGCAGCAGCATGAGTTGCCAGCTGGTCTGTAAATCCCTTTCATGTTGCCCAAGGTCATTGTCTGAGGGATTAGCCCTGGTCTAGCAGGCTACACAATGACAGGATCTGCAGGAAGGCGGGGTAAGAGCTAAGGGGGCTGCACTTCCTCTCCCTGTACCTCTTGCTCCCCACTCACCGTGAAATAGGATCACAGCGGCAGAGGCGAAATAGCAGTGACAGAAAGCCTTGCTGAGCTACGTTTTACATATATGAACTCATTTGAGTCTCATGACAGCTCTCCAAGGATTAATAGTCCCAATTTCCAGATGAATACATGAAGGTACAGTGAGTTTAAGTAACTTGTTGGGATTGGATGTCAAGCAATATTCCTCCAAATGCAGTCTGGCTCTTGTGTACTAAGTTCTTCTGGACTGAACCATACAGACCTGAGATGTCTTATTCCCAGTGACCAGAGGCCACTCTTGGCCAGAATGCCAACAAAGGGAGGGTTGTTTTTTTTTTCTTTGTCATTCTTCCCTTCCTTCCTCATTCTTCTCTTTGCTCTGAAGATGTCCACATCTCATCCCTCAGTGAGCTTCCCACTGGGGTGTCATGCTAGAACTTGTCCTCCCAATACTCCCCAACCTTTTGTTTTCATCAGAATTGCCTGTCTTGCAAATGGACACTCCCTTGCTGCTCGGCTCTCTGCTTTCCAAGGTGTTTCCATATTGAGCAAAGATGCTCAACCAGTGCTAGGATGATTATGGCTACTAATGAAATCCAGTGTCTCACTTCCCTGGGACAGAATGCAGGAGCTGAAAGTTCATAAAATCCAATGTCCTCTTTTAGGCTCACAGGAGGGAAGGGACCCAAGGGGCCAACAGCTAGGAAGATGGTGTATTAGCCTTGAATCAAGTATTGTAGTTTCAAACCTAATATTTCTCTCACTTCAGCAACTTCTGATTTTACAGTTAATCCCAAAGAAATGTGATGATGGTGGGAACTACAGGCATTGAGACTGGTCAGTGGTGGAGACAGTTTGGCCATACTACAGGTCTCTATCTGTGAAGAGAGCTGGCTTTCTTGAAGTGTTGCAGTGGGAGCCTTCCTGAATGGATTCAATATGACAACTTGCCTATCCGTCTCCTGGGTATTTGTCTAAGATCATGAAAATCCCAACCTGAAATATGACCTCTTGCACAAATCCAAGATGACCACAAGTGTCAGCCACCCAAGCATCAACTTTCTTTTAAGAATAAAGTATAAGAAAGGGGGATAAAGGATAACATTTATTGTGATATTTGGGCTAAATACTTGGTGCAGACCACTTGTATGGAAAAGTCTGGACAGAGGTCACTCTGTGAAGCTCCTCAGTAGCTGTTCTTGCAATATTTTAAATAAACATGGACATTCAAATTACCTGGTTACAGTGTCTTTATTTACTTCGTGGAGCATTGAAAAATACATACAGAAGCAGCAAGAATCTACAAACCCCAATGTTGGGGAGAGGAATCTGGGGCATCTTCCAACCGTGGGTTCTCTGCTTTTCCTGAGCTAAGGACCCAGGATCCCTACTGGGCTTTAAGGGACTCAAGGATACCAGATGTCCTGCAGCACATTTGGCCTCAAGGTTTTCCCATCTCCAAGAAACTCATGAGCTGCTTTAAATGAGTTTCCAAATGTGTGTTTAGGCTGGATTTACATCTGGGTTGCTGCATATTAAATGCTGATTATTAAAAACATTTGCATGGTGCTTTAGCAACGAGAGATTATGTATCTGTTACCTAAGTCTCAGTGAAGGCTTTATTAATTCATTATTATTTTATCAACATACAATAAACTGTTCTATTAAATCTAAATTACACAGATATTTAGGGAGGGATCATCTAAAAGGACCTCAGCCGAGACTATCCCCAGGGAGGGACTTAATGAAGTTTCAAACAGTTAATAACCCTCAGTTCATAAATAAACCATGGGTATTAAAGACCTGAAAAATACTAAAATAAGATGTTGAGACTCAACAAAAGAGGTATGAGAGAGCCCTCTTGGAATTATCCTTCTTGTAACTCACAGGTAAAACCTCTACTTTTAGACAATATTTCTTGGATACCTGGGAATATATGACACTCCTGGGGACTTTAGGATTAACTTTGCCCTTGGTTCCAAATTCACTAAGGAAATGGGCAGAGGCAGCCTTGAAATAATTTTTTCCTTCTCTCAAATAATCCACCTTTGACTTTAAAACATATTTTGGTCTAAGAGGTGAAGGGTGAGAAAGAGATTCTGCCCTGATGTAAGGTAATGTGGTAATTTCTTAACAATCCTACAGGGTAAATTGAAAGTCAGATCTCACAACTCATACTCTGCAGGCAGGATTAGCTACATAATTTTCAGGGCTCAGAGAAAAATGAAATGCAAGGTCCCTTGTTCAAAAATAATTGAGAATTTTAAGATGGTAACAGTAGAACAATGAACCAAGAATGGGGGCCCTTCTCTGTGCGGGGCTCAGTGTGACTGTACAGGTTGAATGACCATGACGCTGGCCTGTCTGGATGGCTCCTGAGCAAGGTGGTTGGAGGCGTAGGAGGCAAAGGCCTCAAGGTGGGGAAGTTCTGGTGTTCCATTGGAACATGGGGAGTATAGAGATTTGTTGGGACCACTGTAGGGAGAACAGTCAGGCTATAGGGGTAAGTTGGAGCCAGATCATAAGAGGCTTATCTGCCAGGCTAAGGGAGACAGGAAGTTATGGAAAGTTTTTGAGCAGAGTGTGATGACCTCAAAAGTTCAAGCTCACTGATGGTCAAAGGCCAAGGACTGACTTCGTTGGGAAGGTTTCTTCACATTGCAGTGATCTGTCCTTCCAAACTTACTCATATTTGAGCACTGCTCTGAACCAACACTTGGCTTTTTTTTTCTTTTCATCTTGAGTTCCCAGCAAACTCTGTGTGGTTTTTTGGGTGGTGATCAATTACAGAAGAATTGAGTCTTTCTTAATTTAGGTTCTCCTGAAAGAAGAGCCTGAGATATAGAGTCGGGAGTAAGTAGTTTAATAGTGGGGTGATCCAAGTAAGCAGAATGAGAAAGCAGAGAGAAAAAGAGAGAAAGAAAGAGAAGGAAAAGCCAATAAAAGATGTATCGTGGAGTGATTTACCACATTGGGCAATTGGGATTCAGTTTCCCTGGGAATCCTCTGTGGTTCAGAATGCACCACGGAATTGTTGCTCTGAAGAACAGGAAGCTGAAGTATTTATCCACTGACTCCCATGCCCCACAGGTTGAGGATGCCCTTTGGAGGTATAATCCAGTGTGAACTTTGGGGCTATACCTGCCAGTATCTGAAGGGCATTCATGGGTTTAGGTAATATTTTGGGACAGAAAGAAATAGAGAGATGCCGAAACACTGTTGATGTAGGATGTTGGCTGTGTGCTCAGAGGTGCCCCTATGGCTGCATAGAAATCAGGTGGGGCTACGGCATATGGTGTGGGATACAGAAACTATTTGTAACAGGTTCCTTAGGCCACTTAAAAGTGTCTAAAAGTTTTCATGGCCCAACCTAATCAGGACTTAGTCTCTGGAGACCCACAGATGAGTGGAAAGGTTTTGGGAAAGCAGTTGGTTGTCCTTCCCAGTGCCAACCATAGAAGCAGAGTATGTGTCTCAGACAGGGATAATATAGAATGTCAGTATATAGGTTAGACCAGAAAGCTGCCCTGGAGGGTACACTGAGTGTCCCCACATCTCTCTTCCTGTTGGGTGCCTAGAATTCCACCTCTACCCTGAAACCTTTAGTGGGAATGGCAGCATGGGAATGCTGGACTCCTGGCATCATGGAGTGAAAGGGAAACACATGACTTTGCCAATGACCAACTCTGAATCCAAAAACCATGAGTTAATCTTAAAAGCATGAACTATGGAGAAGGGCAGCCCCGGGTTTGAATCCTGGTACTTGTCAACTGTGAATTTGGGGCAAGTCAGTCATTCATCTATGTAGCTATTAATTAACTAGGTAGTTACTGAGCATTGATTCTGTTCCAGGCATGGAACAAGTCCACCTCAGGTTTCTAGGCTAGAGGAGAATTTAGGCAATAAAGGATAGGGAAAAATGGATAAAAGCAAACTGTTATAAGTCTATAAAGATGAATCATGTGAAATGGTAGAGTATGATTGGAATGGGGAAGGTGAATAAACTATGTAGATAGGGTAGTGAGGCTGGGTTCCTTACTGGAGTAAAAGGAGACAACCGTGGGAAAAGCAGAGGTAAGAGATTTCCAGGCAGATGGAACTACATGTGTTAAGGCCAGGAAGTATTAAAGAGCTTGCATAGTTGTGGAACCAAGAGGAGGCCAGGTTGACTAGACCACATTAAGTGATGGGAAGAGAGGCAGGAGATAAAGTTGCAGAGGAGGGCAGGAGTTACACCATGTTGGCATCATAGCCCAAGTAAAGAACTTCAGCTTTTTATTTTGAATGCAGAGGGGAGCCATAGAAATATTTTAATCAGAGGAGTAATGTGATACAATTTTTCATTTTAAAAAAGATCACTCTCAATGGAGTGAGGTGACTCATTTGGAAGGAGGACAAGAATAGCCATGGAGGGACCAACTAAGAGGATTTTGTGGTATTTCAGGGATGACAGTAGTACTGGGGAAGAACGGAGGTGGGTAGATTTGAGGTGTATTTGGGAAGTAGAGTCAACCAGTCTTGCTAATGGGTTGGATGTCAGGGTGGAGAGAGGAGGTTCATAGATGAGTCCCTGGAGAAACCATGGTGTCATTTACCGAGGTGCGTAAGACTAAGATAAAAGCATGTGTGTATATGCATGTGGGAGATCAAACAGTTGGACCTGTTGAGTTTGAGATGTCTATAAGGCATGCAGGTAGAGATGGCAACTCCGTGTTGGCTGTTTGGGTCTAGAGTTTGGTGAGGGCATTTTTGCTGGAGACTAAACTTGGGAGTCATTGGCATAGAGATGCTTTTTTGAAAGCCTAGGAAAAGATGTAAACTGTAAAGTGGGGGCAAGAAGACCTTTCTTCAGAGTCAGACATTGCTCAGGAAGTGCAGGTTCCCTCTTCCCTTCTCCACGTCTCCTCTCCTTCCATATGGGGACAAGTGGGTGGGTCCTCTGAAGGCTTGCACAGAGGCTGGAGTGAGGGGCTCAGCCTCAGAGAAGAGAAACAGCGCAATCTCGGCCCAACCCTGATCACAGTCTAGTCTCATGTAGGCGCTTTATTTCTGAGCAACATGACACACTGGGTTGTGCTGGAAGACTGTCATAAACAAGATGGGACATGGGCCTTTGACACTGTACTCATTTCTAATGTAGAGGCCACACTGATTCATCTTTCTTTCAATGCTGTGAGCTGGAGAGGAGAGGCGGGCCTTGGTGTCAGGAACTTGAGTCCCACGCGCAAAGCGAATGTGAGCCCATTTGAAGCTATGATGACAAAAGGCCTTGGTTGCTAGGAAGAAGGCAGTGGAGAGGCCCCACATAGGCTGTTTCCCAAGGTGGATTAAACACACATTGAAATATGAATCACTGGAGGCATTTTAAAGACTGTCGCCTGACATATAGAAATCACATTTCTCTTCCAGTGGAAAATGGCAGCAGGTATCAATTGTTAGGGGACACGGTGTGAATGGATGGCGGGCCTTGTGCAGTGCTTTGTTCCATGTGGAACAATTCTATTGCACAGTGACAGTGTCTGCACAATGGCTGCAAAGGAACATGGGCAAAACCACACACACACACGCACACGCGCACACACACACACACACACACACACACGTTATTCATTTGTAGGTATTTTAGAGCTTCCTTTGAATTCTTATTAGGAGAGAGGATTCACGTGGATTTAACTGCCTTCATCTAGCTCCCTAAAGGGTTTCTACTGCTGAAGAGTTTTCAAGCAACTATTATATCAGCTTCAACCATAATATTCCCTTATGTTAAGAATCCTAGTTCTGGCCTTATACATTTCCTATATGTAAATCGGGAATGATAATATACAGTCAGAGTGTACAGAGCTATTGGGAATGGTGAGGGGTTTAATGCCCAGAGAGCACTTAGAACAGAGCCTGGGATGTGGTAGGTACTCAGTAAGTGCTCTCTGTTACTCCCATCCCAAGCCCTGACTCTCAGATGAGTTGACAGAGGTCACTAAGGCTAAATGAGTCCGCCAAGGTCATAGCTGTCATGGTGTTAGCGACTGAATGTTTGTGCCCCCTTCCCCAAACCAAATCCGTATGTTGAAGCCCTAACCCCCATTGTGATAGTATTTGGAGATGGGGCCTTTGGGTAGTAATCAGGGTTAGATTAGGTCATGAGGGTGGAAACTCATGATGGGATTAGTGGCCTTATAAGAAAAGGAAGAGAGAATGCTCTCTCTCTTTCTCTGAGCTCACACCTGGAAGAAAGAAATGTGAGGACATAGCAAGAAATTGGCTATCTGCAAGCCAAGAAGAGAGGCTTTATCATGAACTGAGTCAGCCAGTACCTTGGTCTTGGACTTCCTAGCCTCCAGAACTGTGAGAAACAGATCTCTGATTGAAGCCTCTCAGTGTGTGGTATTTTGTTATGGCAGCATAATCTGCCTAAGACATATGGGAAGTCCCAACTGGAGCTCATATTCTGTCCCCAAACTTAGGTACAAATCTCAGATAAGTCCTAGAAATAGGCTTAAAGCATCCATGGGCATAAAGGAAATTAGGAAGTGGGCCTACATTTTTCCTCCCTCTCTTCTTTCTTCTTGGTTTCCATGGGATTCTGAGTGGTAAAACATACATAGCTTCCTGACCCAATGTCAAAGTGTCTAGGTTGGGGACCTCCCTGGCGGTCCAGTGGTTAAGACTCTGCACTTCCGCTGCAGGGGGCACAGGTTCGAGCCCTGGTTGGGGAACTAAGATCCCACGTGCCACGCGGCACAGCCAAAAAAACAAAAACCCAAAACCCGAAGTGTCCAGGTTACCAAGCATGGGTATGGCGTTTTTACTCACAATCAAGATTCATTTGATTCACATTTATTTTTTCATTCATTCATTCATTCCTTTAGCACATTTTCATTCAACCTTAAATCACTCAGCACTTATTGAGTACCTACTCTGTGCAGGGTCTTTGCTAAACAAGTGAAACTCAACGTTGCAAACTCCGCGAGTCAGTGGCTTTGGAGATGCTGTGCAGCGTGTTCCGGGCGTGAGGCCTTTCCTCTCCGTCTGCTGTCCTCCCGAGTCCTTGCACCGTAACATACCAGATGACATCATGGTGCTCATGAGCTTCCCTTCCCGGCACCCAACTCCAGCCTGCAGCCTTTGGATGGTGAGGGTGAGTATTCCAGTGCCTGTCCTTGTGTTTGTTTCCTGTTGCTGCTGCTGCAACAAATTACTGCAAACTCGGTGGCTTCAAAAACAACACAAATTTCTTATCTTTCAATTCTAGAGGTTAGCTAAATTTTGACAAGGGTCTCACTACGCTGAATTCCAGATGTCATCAGGGCTGCATTCCCTTCTGGAGGCTCCAGTAGAAAATCATTTCCTTGCCTTTTCCAGCTCCTAGAGGCCACCCACATTCCTTAGCTTGTAGCCTCTTCTTCCATCTCCAAAGCCAGCAACGTTGCCTGTTTCTGACTTTTCTGTCATCATATCACTCTCTGACCTGACCAGGAAATGTTCTCTGTTTTTAAGAATTCATGTGGCTAGATTGGGTCCACCTGGATAATCTGGGCTAATCTCTCCTTTCTAGGCCCTTAACCTTAATCCTTATCTGCCAAATCCCAAAAGGTAACATATTCACAGATTTCAGAGTTATGGCCTGGGCGTCTTTAGGGGTGCATTATTCTGCCTACCATAGTCCCTCAGCAGAACTCTGGGTGCGGCCAGCACCACCTGATGGGCTCAGAGCGTCTGCTTCTGCGCTTTGGCAGGCCTATAGGAGGGTTTCATGTCCCAAGCTAAGAAGGGCAGTGAGTGGAAGCTCAGTTTCAGCACAATGGGTAGAGGCTCTCCAGTCAATCAAGTTATACTTCAATCAGTTCATTTTAATCGCTCCTCTGGAGAGAAGTAAAACCTTGTGTCGAGGAATACACAGCAATTTTATTGATGACAAGTTTAATTGTTTCACTTTTCCTTACTGTCTCCAGCACAGTCGACTTTTAGTCAGTGGGAGCTGACGTTCTAATGAAATAAAGTCCACTTCTCCGCAGTTCACAACTAGCTGGAAATAATTGGGCTGAGGCTTCCATCCAGATACTGCAGAGACCCTGGCATTTTCCTGAAAACTGGGCTTAATTGCTTTGCTGATGTTGTTAAGTAGTCCTGAGGGGGTGGAAGTAGTGACGCTGCCCACATATGCCGGGAAACAAACCCCAAATGTCTTAAAGAGGTATTCAAAGTCTGTCCAACTGGTCGCAAGGAAGCAAAAAATGAAGCTGAGTGCGTTTTCCGCAGGCAGGGCCCCGAGGGTGGTGTACGGGAGCCGTGACACAGACTGCCACAGTCTGATCCAGAGGAACTTCCATATCAACATCTACCACTTTTTCCCTTCCTCTGAAAGCTAAGCAGGATTCCGAGTGCAGGTGTGAGTGTGCGTGCCCACCTCTGTGTTCTCCGGGCAGTTTCCAAGGAAGGCATTAAGATCTTAGGAGCAGATGCCTGGCTCTGGCCTCTGGAGGGGAGGGCTGGTGATGGCAGAGCTGGAGAATACAAGTGGCTGGTATCTCAGCCCTGAGCAGAGACAGAGGGATTGGCTGGACTGGAGAAATTCTAGGATCGCGGAGTCAAGGCCAGCAAGAAGCAGCGAGATTCCCTCCTTATTGTTCCCCCATCCCCACAATTTAACTTCACTTGATGAGAACGATGATGATAATATTAACAACAGCTCTTAGTTTTTGCTCACTTACCATGTGGACAGATATTTGGGCTAAATACTTTCGATATGCTCTCTTTTTTTCCTCATCAAACCCAATAAATCAGTTGCAATTATTATCCTTTATTACAAATGAAGAAATCAGAGAGCTTTCCCATTTACAAAATTTGCCCAAAGCCACCAACTTGTAGGATTTAAACCTAGATCTTCAGGACACCAGAACCAGTTCTCCTGGTCCCCTATACCATATTTTCAGCCACCACAACATCATTAAAAATAGATAATTTTTATTGAACATTTACTGTGTTCCAGGCCTAGTACTAAGTGCTTTCTGTAATACTATCTCATTTAATCTCAAAAGCAACCCTAAGAGGCATGTTTCCATCTTGAGAATAATAATAAGGGAATTGAGGTCTGGAGAGAAGGACGCTGTCAGAGACGACTCAGCTGGGACTCTAACATAGGTCTGTCTGCTTTGAGATCATGTGTGTTTATAGATAGCACGCTGCTGGGGAAAGGACCCAGCTCCTAAATGGGGACTGATATTGGTGTTCTCTCAATCCATGCGGACCTGAGATTCTTTACTTCCATGGTTCCAGATCTGGATGAGATGGGTCAACATGGGAGCATCTCTTTAAACTTCAGAGAAAAGGAAAACAAACAGAGTCCTGACCTAACAACTGTGGCTTTGGAGACCTGAGTTTGATTGCTGCCTCTGACACCAGCCTTGGGAAAATAATTTAACTTTGGTACATCTCCATTGTATTGTCCGAAATGCGCTATTGTAAGGATTGAGTGGGATCATGTATTCATTCTTTTATTCTAGAAATTTTTATTGAGCTTCTATTCTATGCCAGGAACTGTCCTAGGTCCCAGGAATGCAGCAAGAGACAAGGCAGCTAAGGTCCCTGCTTTTGCGGAACTTAGATTCTCACTGCAAAGTCAGATCATAAACAAGTAAGCACTTCAATAAATAGGAGAATTCTTGCTTGTGATAAGTTCTACAAAAAGTAATACAGTAGAGGGTAACTCCTAAGAGTGGCAGGGAGGGTGGGTGGGCAGGAAAAGCCTCTGAAGATA
Organism: Pseudorca crassidens; assembly: GCF_039906515.1. Taxonomy (NCBI): domain Eukaryota; kingdom Metazoa; phylum Chordata; class Mammalia; order Artiodactyla; family Delphinidae; genus Pseudorca; species Pseudorca crassidens. The sequence continues at coordinate 28,001,513 of NC_090315.1, read as the reverse complement.
AGAGACCTGGGAGCCGCATTATTTGCGGAAGCCAATCACACAGGCACCTCAGGCAGTAGCCTGTTAGAGAAAGGTAGCAAAACGTGCAAGGATCTCAAGGCAGGAATAACCTTGGCTTGTAGAAGAACAGAAAAAAGGCCAATGTGGCTGGAGTGTAATAAATGAGGGGGGAAGAGGTAAGATAGGAGGATTAGAGAGAAGCAATGAGCAGATCATGTAGGACCTGAAGGAAGAGGCTGCAGACTTTGGATTTAGTTCTAATCTCAGTTGGAATCCACTCCAGGGCTCCTAAAAGGAGAATGACAACCTTTGATTTACTTTTGAAAAAAGGGCACTCTCAGTTGACTTAAGGAAGCAAGTTTAGAAACAGAGACCAGGTAGGCAGCTCCCACAGTAGGACATCCTGAGGCCTCAACGAACAATAGATTGTTATAATGATTAGTATCCTCCAAAGGAGTTAGCATCTGGGGAGATAAATGGTTAAATTTATAGGTAGCAGGAGGAAAAAAAATGTCTCAGCAGGAGGAAAAATGGTTTTGCCAGTTACCTAAAATGTAAGATGAGCATTTTTAGAGACAAGTAGTCATGAATCATTATGTTCCTTAATGAACTGAAAAATGGTGTGAGGGCTTCCCTGGTGGCACAGTGGTTGAGAGTTCACCTGCCGTTGCAGGGGACACGGGTTTGTGACCCAGTCCGGGAAGATCCCACATGCCGCGGAGCGGCTGGGCCCGTGAGCAGTGGCCGCTGAGCCTGCGCGTGCGGAGCTTGTGCTCCGCGACAGGAGAGGCCACAGTGGTGAGAGGCCCGCGTACCGCAATAAATAAAAAGTCATGAGTGTGGAAAACAGAAAAAGAAGGAGCCTGGATGATAATGATGGAACACAAGTGATTGATCAATCTATTTGTTTACTGCAATTATGACTGTATGATTGCCAAGTCATTTCAACAATTAATAACCAAAAAGACCCTTGAATGGATGAATCTGGGAGACGGCAATATCAGCAGAACCTTGTCTTTAAAGTCCTACTACCCAGGCCGTATCTCAGCATTTGCCAACACAGTTCTTATCCCAAGCCATGGGGATACTTTTACTTGAATTATTTCTTCTCCTACTTTTAGGTAGCCAAGTGTGAATTAAAATACTAGAAAAAGTTACAGGGGGAAAAAGCGAAACGAAGAACAATATTCTCCTGGCATTTGTTTCAAAGCTGCAAAACGTAGAGTGTCTTGACAGCATTGAGAGAGATTTTTCTCCTTTAAACTAGGTGTTGGAAAATGTGCTCCATTTAAGCAAATCAATATCTTTAATTTCGGCCCGTTGCTCTGGATTTAGTGCCCGATTTCCAGGGAAATGTAGAAAGAGTCAAGCCTCATAACTTTACTTAGTTTCCATGAAAAGGAAGCAGAAGCCCAAGGGTGACAAAGCGGCGATTTTCAGGAATGATTTAACTTTCTTCTACTTCTTGGTAGAACATGGACTGCTTGTGAAACAATAGTGCACTGAAGAAAAATAAAGGAGAGAAGGGGGTAGGAAGTTTTGAGTGTGGAGGGAGTAATTGTCAATATTATGGTCTGAAAATGCCTCACCGAGAAGGTGACATTTGAATAAAGACATGCGGGGGGCAGGTAAAAACCTGGGGGACGAGGAGCGCAGGCAGAGAGAGTAGGAAGGGCAAAGGCTCTGAGACTGGAGCAGGATTGAGTGTTTGGGGGTGTCTTAGTGTGGCTGGTATGGAGGGAAAGAGCGTCTGGACCATGTGGGGCTTTGTGGGTCGTTTGAAGGAATTTCACGTTCACGCTGAGAGAGATGAGAAGCTCTCAGAGTTTTGAACAGAACAGCGATGTGATCTATCTTGCTTATTAACAGGGTCTCTCTGGTGCTCTGTTGAAAATATCCTGAAGGGGAGCAAGCTGGAATCAGGGAGAACTGAGCTATCATGGTAGGCTGAACCAAGATTTGAATCAGTGTAAGTGGCAAGAAGTATAAGATCTGGTTGTTTTGTTGAGGTAGAACCAGCAAGATTTGCTGATGGGTTGGATGTAGGATGTGAGAGAAAGAACAGAGTTATTGATGAGTCCCAGGGTTTTGTCTGAAGCCATCAGAAGAACAGAGTTGCCATTAATGGATGTGGGGAGGATTGTGGGAGGACCAGGCATAGAGGACTGGAGATCAGGAGTGCAGTTGGGTCATGTCAAGTTTGAAATATCTTTTACAGATACAAGGGGAGATGCGGCAGGGACAGATGGATAAGACTAAAATTCAGGATAAGGTCCATGTTGGGAATACAAATTTGGGGGTTGTCAACATTTAGATGATAAAGTCATGAGACTATATAAGCTCAGCAAAGGAGTGAGGATATATATTAAAGAGAATAACTTTAAAGCTGGGCCCAGGGGCCTCTAACTTTTGAATTTAATTGCTTTAATTATGGGAGAATTAAGGCAGTTGAAGGAGATGAAAAAGCAGATGAAAGAAGAAACTGCTGATCTAAGCTTTCGTATTGGATTTATATTACTGCAAGTGCTTCACTTGCCCGGGACCCATCCATTCATCCATTCACCCATCCACCTATCCATCATGCCTTTCTCTTTCAAGGTATGGGTGAAAGAGCCTTGACAATTTTACAAAATTGAGATTCTCAAACGAGTTTTTTCTCAGGTTAGCTACTCACCTAGCCACTCAACTTCCTTGGCCTCAATCTCCCCATTAGTGGATTGCCCTATACGATCTCTGAAAGCATGATTACTCTGATGTTCTATGATTTTAGGGATCTCAGAAAAATTTGGGAGTCCTTATTTGAGTTATCTCACATGGATGCAGCTGGATAAACATGGCAAGAATTGTCCTTTATTTCGTGCTGCTTCGTTGATTCCTGACTGTGCATGAAAAGGCACACATAAAAGATAATATCAATCCTCTGAGTCCACTGTCTCTAGGTTCCCAAATTCATTTCTTTCCAAATTCCTTGAGCTTCTCTCTGCTTTGAGGATAACTTTCCTGTACTGAGGTGCTGACAAGCAGCTGCTGGAAGGTTTGCTGAACAGGCAGTTTGGGGAGCAGAGTGTCACACTGTCCAGGGGCAGAGCAAGGGCAGTTCTCATCGGGACCACTTGCTGATGGACGTTCGCCAGTTGGCTCATCTCTTCTTATGATATTGTTATTTTAGAGACAAGGCCAGCAGGTTTAAAAAAATATGTATCTAAGAAGTTGTCTTTGTCATCAGTCAAGTTGCGACAGCCCTTATCCATATGCATGATAGAGTACGAACTTCTCTCTGTGTTTGACCTCCTGTTGTCTTTTTTGGGTGACAAGCTGGTTCTCCCACAGATATAGACCAGTGACCCTTATCCCAAATATCTGACCAGGCTTAAGGCCCAGAACTTGGAGATGGGGGTCCTTCCTGGGACCTTCATATCATTCCAGGTTCATCCTGTTATGAGAATATCTTTCCATTAACTGTCCTCTGCCTTTCAAACCATCTGTTGACTGCTAGGACAAATTATTAAAATAGATGACCACACCCAACATCTGGATAGATCGATCTTATCCTGGGTCACCTTGGTGGCTCCTGTTATTGGTAGTGTGTTTGAAGCTTTGGCATGGACCAAGGAAGGCATACCTAAGCATTGGCCATTGGCTTCCAGGCAGATACTGACCCTCTGGCCATGAACATCTTTATGACCTTCCCTTCAACTCCCTCAGGCAAAGGAGTTGTCATAATAGAGTAGGTGCAATTTATTTTGGTCTTGCCAAAGGTACATCCCCATTCCCCAGGCTTCCATCTTCTTCTCCCTCTTTCTTTGACGTTATTTGTCAAATGAGCCAAAAGTAATTTTTAATACCTTTACATCGCACTGAAACTAAGTTCTGCTTGGGTTATTAATGATTAAATATCTTCTAATCACCTACCTGCACAGTCTATAACAAATTATCCCCAAAAAGGAGATTAATTCCATCACAGTTTTGAATAAGAAAATGACAAGAGAATGCCCTGCAGTCTTTAGAACGGAACAGTTACATTAAAAACCTCCTATATATCTGGGAAATTGCTGGTTTTATGGAAAGGACTTGACTCTCTCCTTCATAGGTCATTTAGCAGGTATTTATTGAGGCTTTGTGGGATATTAGTGTGGTGTGGGGTGCTGCAAAACTTGGTTAATCCTCAAGATCATATGGGGAGCTTTGTAGAAACGTTCCCTTTAGATCTACTGAATCAGGATTTTTATGAGTGGAGCCTAGGAACAAGCATTTTTGGAAGGCTCTCCAAGTAATTCTGTTGCAGCCAGTCTCTAAAACTGTTTTGAAATCTCTGCTTTGGAGGATGTAAGAAGAGAGTCAGATTCCTTGCCCAAAGAGAGTTGACAATCTCACAGTGTCCCAGGATTTACCCAGGATGCATTATCAGATAATGAAGGCTGTCAGTGGTTTAGGATGAGGGAACTTGCTTCTGAGTGAGGTATTTATGTTTTATAAATTGTGACAAATGTAGAGGTTAGGTCAATGTTAGAAACAGACTGTTCTGAAGGGCAAGAAGACTTGGGATGGCTTCATGAGGACATAGGTGAAGAAAGAAACTGCCCATTAAATCCAAGTGGGGTATAAGTAGTTAAAATTTTGATAACCAAGTGTATGAGGAATGGAGATTCTTATCTATCTGCCCATCTATCTATCTATGTATCTATCTATCCATCTCTTCCTATGAATCTAATCTAATCTAATCTAGTTTTGGTTTATTAAGTTGGCTTTCATTTTATTATTAATGGTCTTTCTAGCACACAGGAGGTGGGCAAGGGTCAGGCATTCTGGATTTGAACCTTGTTCTGCTTCGTTAGCTTTTTGACTTTGAATAAGTCTTTCCTCCTCTCCAGGGCTCAGTTTTCCCTTTTGTGAAAGAGGAGATTGGAGTTGATGACCTCTAAGTTCACTTCTAGCTCCAAAACTATGAAAATAGAGGAGTCCACTTTCCTGCCTTAGCAAGGACATTTTAGTGGCCATGGTGGAATCTTTCTTTCACGTTGAAAAATCAGGCAGGAACTTAAGTCCTCATCCTGAATATTATTTCCCATTTATAAAGGATTGAGGTGGGAAAGGTATAAGAGATTTGGCTAAATGTTAATGGAGCACAGACCAAACTATGGAAGGTTATTTGTTCTGAAAAGACTAAATACTGGCTTTGAGCTCTTTTTGGTATCATCTGACTCTTTCTCTCAAAAGTGGATGCAGAAAGCAAAAATACTAGTATCTTGGGTAATTATAGTGAATAGATGTTATACTTAATTTGTAAGGTCTTCTGATCATTATTATCCACAGTAATGGAGAAGGCAGTGTCATTTACAAACAAGAGTTTATTGAGCACCTATTATCTGGCAGGCTCCATGCTAATTCAAATCAGCATGTATACTTCAAGTTGGAATGCTCTGGAAATTTTGTTTGTTGCAATCAGGCTTTTTTCTATTATGTCAAATAGACAAATGGTAAGAACCAGCTTGTATTCTCTGATGATGATTTGGTTTGTTGGTGGTAAGAAGGCTATAAGGTGGGTGTTGGGCCATTTTCTTTAGTATCTTCAACATGGGCCATGCCCAGCAGCCCACTTATGCCTTTGGTCCAGCTATCCATACACCAGAAGTGATTTTTTTTTTGCCTGGTCAAATCCGTCCATTCTTTATCACTTAAAACCTGCATCCTCCGAGAAAGCTTCCATGGCTTATCTTATCCCCCTTGTCTCTGATCCAACTATACCTTCTGCTGTTCACTGAGCACTTAGTGAGTGCCAGGCACTGTGTGCTAAACATTCATCTCTGTAACATTACCTTACCTCCGATGGAAGCACTAGGATGTTACTCACATTTTGCAGAAAAGGAAGGTTAGAGACATTAATCCACTTGTCTGAGATCCTTTTAAGAGGTGGGACCAAAATTGAAACCCAGGTCCATGTGGGTTTTGGCCTCTTCATTCTCCTTCACTTCTTAGTTGGACTCCCATTTACCTAATAACAACATGGCATTTCAAGTTGTATTGAGCCTGACCCAGAGTGGTTCAGCATGCATGAGAGTCACCACTCAAGTTTCTTTGTCTGTCCTACAGTTGAGTTCAGTGTTGATGGCCCAGTCCCTTTGTTAGTAAACACTTTCGGAGTTGAATGTAAGTGGTACATTTGGTTACCACCCAGCTGATGCCTGGCTTTAAGGTCCGGAAGGAGAATGACTGGAAGTCCCCTGAGGTCCATGCCCTTCCTCTCTCCCACCAGCATTACCAGTGAGTTGTCCCCAGGCACCCATTGAAAAGAAGCTGGGGGACCAAAGCAACAGCTCCTGAACACAGAGAAAAGCCGTCCCTTAATAGAAAGCAAATTATTACTGTCTTTGTGTGTAATAACGAGGGTGGGTTGGGAAAGGAATGATCATTTCTTCGAGTGAAAAATAAGACATCAGAGCGTACTGGAAAATTACCTTCTTTTTTCCTATAGAATTAATCTAATCATCTAAAGAAAATTTTACTTATTAGGGACCAATTATTCTAATGATTCAATAATCTCTCTTTTTTTTTTTTCCAAATGAAAGAAAGACAACTCTGTTATGGAAAAGAAATTAGCTTCACATCTTAGAAGACTTGGTACAGGTGCTTTGAGCCATGGACTTTCTAGCAGATATTTATGATTTGATCCTATACAAATGCAAAACTTCAGTGGACAAGCTGCTTTAAAGATCACTGCTATCCCAGCAACTGCAAAGATGATGAAGAGCAACACTTTAGATACTATGCATCTGATGTTCAGTTATTGCTAATTTTTTGGAATCTGGGCAAGCTCAGTTTCCAGAAATCAGATGTAATATTACAAAGACACAGGGTTTAATTTTCAGCACTATTTATATAAATTTAAGGATCTCATGCAAAAGCAAATAGAGAATGCCTCCTTAGAGGTTGTTTGATTATATTCACAGGGAAACAATCACCTCAACCCTGCTAGGTTTTTGCTTGTTTTGGCTTTGCCACATAAACGAATGCTACACCAATTGTGCATTAGCAACTTGAAAAATGCACTAGAGCTTTATTTTGCATTCAGGACAAATGATGTCTCTTTTGTTCTGCATTTAAAATAGGAACCATGAATCACTAACCCCTGCCTAACCTCACCCAGTACCTGCAAAGGAAGATGGGAATGCCAGCATAATTGAATACGTGGCTTGACCTCTAAACAAGGGACAAGGGCAAATGTAGTTTTACCCTTGTGAGGGGTTTCTGGAAAAACACAGTGCTTTTTTTCTTTTAAGGATGGCTGCATTCCTTGGTTGAATTCTGTGGCTTTGAGATGCAGGCCAACAATTTAAAAGGTGGACTTGAAACCATGGTGACAGCTGAGATGCTGTCAGTAGCCATAAAGAAGCTCAACCTGGTGCAGTGAGGCCAAGGATGTTTCACCTGCATGACATTTGGTCACAGATTATCTCTCCTCACCCTGTGACAGCACTGTGAGGTAAGAAGAAAAACAGCTTGGTATCCCCTTCCAGCAAATAAAGTACCGGGGACCCAGAGAGGTGAAGGGACTTGCCTGCAGTCACGAAGCATGTATTGATTGGGAGGTCTGGGGGGAACTCTCTGAACTAGTGCAGGGGTCATGTTGCTAGAGCCTCCCTGCTTCCACTCTGTTTTCCCTGGCTATTGTAGCAGCTTCCCCTTACGTTATTTTGCTTAGGGCATGGTTTTCACTCTTCTTATCAAAGTTCAATGACCCTGAATTTCTAGAAACCCGGTAAAGAAGGATCAAGCACTAAGAGCTGGTAATTGGGAAATCCAGTGGTTAGACTCTGCTTTAGGATCAGGCAGAACTAGGGTTGCCTTCTGTGTGACCTTAGGCAAGATATTAACTTCTCTGATCTTGGCACTTTCATCACTGAAATGGAAATACAGCTATCCCCCACTTTTTGAAAGTTCCCTTTACACCACTTCACTTTTATAAAAGACATACATTAGTACCTATTTTCACTAATCAAAAGACATTGGAAGAGGATTTTTGCTTTTACAATAAAATGTGAAAAGCAAAAATTGCTTCTTCATTTTATACCATTTTGGCTTACGAAAGGTTTCATAGGAATGCTCTGTTTTTGGATACGGGGGGAAATCTGTAATAATATGTATCTCACATGAAATAGAATAGTATACATTAAGTATACAGTAGTTAACCATTGTGAGCCCTTAGTTCATATTCTGATGATTGTCTTCTGTGGCTTAATCCAAAGGGATTGGATTGAAGACAAAATTACAGTGAAGGCAAATTTTGGGGTACTATTGGAATGCTCACACTGTATTTCATGGGTGGCGGCTTCTTCTTACCTCATCTGAGGCATAGAAATAGAATATCACAATGGAGAAGATGGTTGGGGGGTATCCTTTTTTAACCCAACTTCGTTTTGTTTATGGGTTCATTGACTCCCAGAGGCAGGAAGGGACACACAGGACGTAAGTGAAGAGAGAAAGAAGAAGAAAGCAGAGTGGAAATATGACGTATGGGACATGGCAGAGCGCAGTGCACAGGCTGTTTCTGCACAGGGGCACTGGGATGAGAAGTGGGCAGTGCTTATCTCCTCTGGGGGTGGAGTGCCTGGACATTACATGTCTTGTTAATTTGCATGAAAGTGCCACGTGGACTAGAAGTGACCTGCAGGCTATCCGTCCTAAAGTCAGAAAACTTGGGTTGGGGCTTAGGCTCTGCTCGGATGAGTAATATTCCTTCTTTGGAGCTCAGTTTTCTTTTTCATAAAATAAAGTACGGTTTCCTCATGCTCTCAGAGCTGTTAGAGAATCAAATGAGATACCGAACGTAAATGATACGTGATACATTGTGAAATGCCTAGGCTGTCTAATTGATAGTCTTGGAGTCTCCTCTTTCTCTGGACTTTGTTCGATGCCCCTTCTATTTTCCTTTAAGTCTAATTAAGATAGGCTTTTGTCCTGGGCTGGCTTGGTGATTTTGAGATCGCCTTGCTTACCTCTGCTATCTCAGTATTCAAGTCTGTGCTACACAGATTTTGTGGTTTCATCAGTGAGAACTCTTTGGATGCAAGTGACAGAAAACCAACTCAAATTGACTTGAGTCAGTGGGAAAGGGGAAACATTTTTTTATTCATGGGACCAAGAAGTTCAAGGCTAGTGCTGGCTTAATTTCTGACTCTCAGCTCTGCTTTCACCTTTTTGACTTCATTTGCAAGCAGCCTCTCCCCATGTGGTGGCCGAGAGATGTGTCTGGTAGCCTTAGGCTTGTGTTCTAGCCACAAAAGTCCCAGGATTGAATCTTTTTGGACCAATATTGGTCACGTGTCTTGTCTGAACCAACTACTGTGACCAGGATAATGGAATATGCTGAGATGAGTGATATTCTCCCCTCTGGGACAGATTTTAGGATCATCTGTCCCCACACTATACATACTGAGTGGTATGTGTGTGTGTGTGTGTGTGTGAGAGAGAGAGAGAGACAGAGAGAGACAGAGAGAGACAGAGAGAGACTGAGACAGAGGGACAGAGACAGAGTCAGAGAGACAGAGACAGAATGACAGAGAGAGAGAGATAGATGGAAAGTTCTCCAAGGCAAGAAATTTGCTTAGAATAAATTTTTTTTTAAATTTTAATGACCTTAGTCTACAAAGAAAACTAAACTTATTGACTAGATAAACCTATCAGAAGATAAAAAACGAGTGTTCTAATAAGATTTTCTTTTTACCGATTGGATTCTCTCCTGACAGAATCAGAACTCATGCTGGCATTGTCTTTCTTCTTCCTCCTTTCAGATTGCTTTCTTCTTGACTCTTTGATCTCTGCTTCTCTCTACCTCTCCCCCTCCTTCTCTTCAGGCTCCTGGGTAAGAACAGAAGAGAGACTGCTAAGGCAGGTGTCCAGCTCACTCGGTTTTCTGCAGTGCACCTCCCTCTCCATTGGGGAGACCAAGACCTCCATGGAGATCCCTGGTATCATACCAGGAACTGTTTCTTGGCTTTCACCAACCCTCTGTCTGGATCCCTGATGCTGTTCTGATGTTTCCATTTCTATGCCAGTGTCTTGAACCTACTTTATGGTCCCAACTTAAAAAAAAAAAACATTTCTTCACTCATCATTTCCTCCCAGTTACTCTCTGGATGCTCTGTTCTCATTGCAGCAAGGTTTTTCAAATCAGTTAGGGTTAGCCTATCCTGCCAAGCCTGTCCTGCCATCACTACTTTCTCCCCTCCTATTCTCTCTTCAGCCCATTGGTATTCAAAATTCCATCCCCACCACTCCACCGAAACCACTCTTGTCAGGGTTACCAACAAGATCATGTTTCCCAAGCCAGTGGTCATCTCTTCATACCAACTATCCCAACCTCTCCTTAAAACACCATTGATCCATTGGAAAGATACCCTTGATCCCTCCATCCTCTTCAAAACACTTGGCTCCCTGGTTACTGTTGCCCCTTCGTCTCTTTGGCTGGTGCTTTGCGTTGGAAGGCATTAGAGGTCAGTTCTTGACTGTCTTCTCTACCTAAGTGCATCTCCCTAGTGCCCTTATTACCAACTATTATATGTTATGACTCCAAAATATCCACCTCAGACCTAGAATCCTTTCATGAATTCAGGTTTGTATTTCTGAACACGTTATTTGTCTCTTCACATAGATGTCTAACAACCATTCCCTGACTTACTTTTCCTGAGTCTTCTCACATTAGTAAAGGGCATAAATATCCACCCATCTAATCCAGCTACATATCTGGATATCATCCAAGATTTCTTGTTTTCCCACCCTCTTCTTGCTAACCCCATGCTCCAGGATGCTGTAACAAATATCTAAAAATGGGGAAATGGCTTTGGAATTGAGTGCTGGATAGAGCCTGGAAGAGTGCTCTTGTTATTTCTGCTTGTGTTTTTCCCCCCAAATTTTTTATTGTGGTAAAATACACATAACATAAGATCTACCATCTTAGCCATTTTAAAGGTACAGTTCAGTGGTATTACATAAATTCATAATATTGTACAGACATCACCACGATCCATCTCTGTAACTCCTTTCATCTTGTAAAATTGAAACTCTATAACCATTAAACAATAAAACCCATTCTCCCCAGCCCCTGCAACCACAATTCTATCTTTTGACCCTATGATTCTGACTACTAAGTACTCCATATATGTGGAATCACACAGTATTTGTCTTTTTGTGACTAGCTTAGCATAACATCCTCGAGGCTCTTCCATGTTATGGTGTATTGCAGAATGTCTTCCTTTTTAAAGCTGAAAAGCATTCCATTGTATTTATATACCACGTTTTGCTTATTCGTTCATCCATTGATGGATAATTGGATTGATTCCATGTTTTAGCTATTGTGAATAATGCTGCTATGAACATGTGTGTGCAAATACACTTCAAAATTGCCAGATCATATGATAATTCTATTTTAAAATTTTTGAGGAACTGCCAGACTTTTCCACAGTGACTGTACCAGTCCCAGCAACAGTGCACAAGGATTTCAATTTCTCCACACCCTCACCAGCATTTGTAGTTTTTTGATAGTAACCATCCTAATGGGTGTGGGGTAGTGTCTTACTGTTTTTTTTGTTTGTTTTTTTTTTTTGCAGTATGCAGGCCTCACACTGTTGTGGCCTCTCCCGTGGCAGAGCACAGGCTCCGGAGGCGCAGGCTCAGTGGCCACGGCTCACGGGCCCAACCACTCCGCAGCATGTGGGATCCTCCCGGACCGGGGCACGAACCCATGTCCCCTGCATCTGCAGGCGGACTCTCAACTACTGTGCCACCAGGAAAGCCCGTCTACTGTTTTGATTTGCATCTCCCTAAAGATTAGTGATGTTGGGCATCTTTTCATGCACTCATTGGCCACTTGTGCATCTTCTTTTTTTTTTTTTGCGGTACGCAGGCCTCACACTGTTGTGGCCTCTCCCGTTGCAGAGCACAGGCTCCGGACGCGCAGGCTCAGCGGCCATGGCTCACGGGCCCAGCCGCTCCGCAGCATGTGGGATCTTCCCGGACCGGGGCATGAACCCGTGTCTCCTGCATCAGCAGGCGGACTCTCAACCACTGTGCCACCAGGGAAGCCCTACAACTTATTTATGTTTGGCTGCACTGGATCTTCATTGCTGCACATGGACTTTTCTCCAGTTGCAGTGAGTGGGGCTACCCTTCGTTGCACTGTGCAGGCTTCTCATTGCAGTGGTTTCTCTTGTTGTGGAGCACAGGCTCTAGGCACGTGGGCTTCAATTGTTGTAGCACACAGGCTCAGTAGTTGTGGCTTGTGGGCTCTAGAGTGCAGGTTCGGTAGTTGTAGCTCATGGGCTTAGTTGCTCTGTGGCATGTGGGATCTTCCTGGACCAGGGCTTGAACACGTGTCCCCTGCATTGGCAGGTGGATTCTTAACCACTGCACCACCAGGGAAATTCCCTGATAATTCTTTTAAATGCATTAGTCTTTTAAATTATGTAGAAAACAATAATATAAGAATATGTTTGTTTTTCTAAATGTATCAGTCTCTTAAATCATGTAGAAAAATAAAAGTACAGTTACAAACCATCATTACAATAACACTAGCTTTTATAAGCCCATCTATTTACCTTTACTGATATTTTTATTTCTGCATGTGGATTCTTGCTACTGTCTAGTATCCTCTCTTTTCACCTTGCAGGACTCTCTTGATCATTTCTTGCAGGACAGATCTAGTGATCACAAACTCCCTCAGTTTTTGTTTATCTCAGAATGTGTTACTTTCCCCCTCACTTTTGAAGGAAAATTTCACTGGATATAGCATTCTTGGTTGACAGTTTTCTTCTTTTAACAATTTGAATATATCTACCCACTACCTTCTGGCCTCCAATATTTCTGATGAGAAATCTGCTGATAATCTTATTGAGGTTCCCCTCTTTCTTGCTGCTTTCAAGATTCTTTCCTTGTCTTTGTCTTTTGAAAATTTGATTATAATGTGTCTTTGTACATATTTGGAGTGTATTGAGCCTCTTGGATGTTTATATTCATGTCTTTCATCAAATTTGGGAAGTTTCAGTCATTATTTCTTAAAATTCTCTCTGCTCCCTTCTCTCTCTTTCCTCCTTCAGGGACTCCCACAATGTATATTTCATCTGTTTGATGGTGTTCCACAGGTCCCTTAGGCTCTGTTAACTTCTTTGATTGTTTTTTTTTCTGTTTTTTAGACTTGATAATTTCCATTGTCCTATATTCAGGTTTGCAGAATCTTTTTTCTGCCTGCTCATATCTGCTTTTGAATTCCTCTAGTAAATTTTTTTTCAGTTATTGTATATTTTAGTCCCCAAATTTCTTTTGGTTTTCTTTTAAGGTTTCTAGCTGTTTATTGTTGTTTTCATTTTGTTCATACATTATTTTCTGGCTTAATCCACATTTTCCTGCAGTTCTCTGAGTACTTTTATGAATTTTTAAAAATGTTTTTGTCTTGTATATTTGCCATCTGATCATTTTCAAGGACAACTTCTATTGTTTTTTCCTTTGAATGGGCCATACTTTTCTGTTTCTAAGTATGGCTTGTGACTTTTTACTGAAAACTGGACATTTGAACCTAATAATGTGATATCTCTGGAAATCAGATTCTCCCCATTTCTTAGGGTTTGCTATTTTTTGTTATTTTTGTTGTTGTTGTTTATATTTTTGCTTACTTGATTGCTGTAGCTATCTCTGTGTGGAGGATCAGTGTGGGGTGTAAACATAATGTCTTCTCAGGTCTTTACTGAAACTTTCCTTAGGCATGTGTGGTCAATTTCCAATTTTCCCCATATATGCAGTTTTTAATGTCTGACACTCAAATGGAGGAAGAGAAAAATGAAGGGGAAAGAAGGGTGTCAGCCCTTTACATCCCCTGGAATTCACCTCAGCCGAAGGGAGAGAGGCTTGCAACAATGGGAGGTACAACAATGGCTACCCACCTCTTTGTTTGCAGCACTGTGATAAGAAGCAGCAATTAGCAAACAGAGAATAGATCCCTAATATGTGGAGGGCAGGGCCTTTTTTGTCTACCCTGGTCCCCACAAGCTGTGTGCAAGCTGCTGCAGGAACATGCACAGCTGCCTTCCACAGGCTAGGGGTGGGAAATAGGTAGCAGCTACTGTGCTGAGAGCTGAAATTCACAGATATTAACTGCAATTGTTATTTTCCAAGTCTTCCCTTGGAAGTTGCAAGCCTTTAATAGATTCCAGAGTTCCAAAATAATTATATCAGACAGACTCTGCCATTGCAATTATTGTCTAGGTGGGAAGACAGATTCCTGGTGCTTCCTACTTTACCATCTTACCAGAATCCTATGAGACTTGGAAGCGTTTTGAGGTTTATGATAGGCAAAAAACCTAGATTTCCTTGAAGAGACTATTGTTAGACATATAAAAGTTAAAGTTGCTTCGAGTCTCAGACGGAAGTGAGAAACATGTTATTGGCAACTTGAGGAAAAGTGATCTTTGTTATAAAGTGGCAGAGAACTTGGCTGCATTGTGTGCTACTGTTTTGTGGAAGGTATAATTTGAAAGTAATAAACTTGGATATTTAGCTGAAGAGATTTTTAAGCAAAATATTGAAGGTGTGGCCTATTTTCTCCTTGCTGCTTATAGTGAAAAGCAAGAGGAAAGAAATAAATTGAAGAAGGGATTGTTAAGCAAAGAAACTGGAACTTGAAGATTTGTAAAATTATCAGTCTATCCATATTACAAAAAAATGAGAAGGCGTGCTCTGAAGAGAACAAGGGTATAGATGGATGACCATTTGCTAAAAAGATTAGATGTGTGACTTAGGAATCCAGTTGACCATCTCAGCAGAAATGCCACCAGCTTGGACTGAAGCAGACAGGGATGGGACAAAATAAAGGAAGACTCTTGGATTTCTGGGATTCTACAGGTCAGGCATGAGCATGTCTTATTGGCGTTCCTTCCATGATATATCCCCAATCAATCTACCTCTCCACCTCCACTGCTGTTCCTTTAATCCTAGTTACCACCATTTCTTGCTGAAATAACTTCAGTAGTCTCATAAATATTCTTCATGCTTACACCCTGCCTCTTGCCCACACTGATCCATTCTTTATGCAGCAGTCAGAATAATCTTTTACAAATGTAAAAGACCTTGGTGTGGTCTCATCATTCCTCATAAACCATGGCCTTTAAGGTCACACATACGGGCTCATGGGCTCTTCACTACTTCTCTGACATAATCTTCTACCATCTTTCCTTCCTTCCCTCTGCTTCAGCCACACCAGCTTTGATTATTGTTGTTGTTATTCTTCAAATAAGCCTGGCTTGCTTCTGCCTCAGACCCTGTACTCTTTCTGTTTCCTCTGCCTGGAAGACATTTTCCCCAGAAATTCACATCTAGATTTTTCTCAAAATTAGGTCTCAACTCAAATATTACGTCCTCAGAGAGGGCTTCCTGGACCAGTAGGTATTGTTCATCTTATTTGACAAATGAAGAAAGATTCAGGAAGTTTAACAATATGTCTGAGGCCATGGAGCTGGAGAGTATAGTGGGATTCAGGAGGAGAAGGCAAAGGTTCCAGCCCCCTGGCTCCAGGCCTTCTCTAACTGAATACACTGAGTAGAAATGCAAACACCGGTTCCACTCATCCTGGGAAAGGGGGGGATTATTTAGGCCTCTTCTTTTGTCTGTCTCTCTCACTAGGGGATGCCCACCCCCACCGACTTTGAGCCAGGGCAGTGGTATGCTGTTTGCATTTCTCCTCCATCCATCTTGGTTTGATTATTATGTGATGAGTGGCTGGCTCTTGAAAGATTACAACTCAGCCTGGGTGAGTGAGATGCAGAGCACAGTGGAGCTTTCCGAGTGCCAGCTAGACATCAAAAATAGCCTCTGAAATGGAGACAGCCAGTGCCATTCTTACTTTGTCATGAAAGCAGACACAACCAAAAGCTCCAAAGGTGGCCTGGATACCAGACAACTGCTGGTCTACCTGAAAGTCTCCTTTCTCCATGGGGCACTAGCTGGTTTCCTCGTGCTTCTGACAGCAAAGCAGAGAATGCTCACAATAAGCCCCCAGTACTCTGTCAAGCCTGGACCAATCATCACACAAGCACAGGCTTGAGACCTCAGCTCTGTTCCCCCTCCCCCACTTCCTCCACTTTCTAATTCCCACTCCTCCTGTAGGACACCATCAAAATCTCACCCCCTCTGGAAAGTCCTTAATGTGATGGCTTTTAGTTTGGGTCCTGACTTGATCTGTTTCCCAACCTCTTTGGCTTCACTATGTGCTTGTTGTGCTTCCCCACTCCCGTAGCAGGTCTTGGACAACCAGAGGCTCAGGAAACCAATGGGCAAAGCTGTTGGGATTTTGTGCACAAAACAACAGTGCCCAAACAAGCATCTGCCACTGGAGGAAGATCCCTGGTCCTGGATGTGGAGATCAAAATGGGAAACTGGCTTGCTTTCATAACCAAAATCCCATTTTGGCTCAGCACTTGTCAGGAGCAGGAGAGCTGCTGGGGGTGTTTATCCAGCACTTTCCTCCATTCACCCATCATGAGTCACTGGTCTGGAATCACTTAGCAGCCAAAAATGATGGAACTGTTCAATATCATGGATTCAGGGGCACTGACCCCGGCAATCATCTTCTGGCCCAGCAGCTGGCTCATTTCTGGCCTCAGTGAACTAAAGAACAAAAGGCACTTCCAACCACATGCAGGGCAAGTTTGGCCTCTCTGGGAAAGCACCTCGCATATTATTCTGGCCAAGACTGACTCTGCCTGACTGCCCTGGGAGACCTATCAGGGGCACGGCCCCAGCGCCAAGACTTCTAAGCACATCTAAGATACTTGCTGCCCTGAAGGAATTCACTCATTTATCCATTCACTCATTCATTTCTTTTTTTCATTCTTTATTTAAGGGTCTGATATGGATCTGGCACTGTGCTAGGCTCTGGGGTTGAACAGAAAGACAGACGTTTTGTTGCTTTTATTGATGAGTGGGGAAGATAGTAATGAAATAATCACATTAATCAACATCTATTGGGAATTGGAAAATCCCTGTGAAGGGGAGATAGAGTCCTCCAAGTGTGCATTAACAATGAAACCCTGCTGGCAGCAGCAGGGAGTTGGAGGCTTCCCCTAGGCAGTGAGGCTTGAGCTGAGAGCTGAGCAATTAAAATGAGCTGAGTGGGATAAAAGGATAATGATAAAGCATGTGCAAAGGCCCTCAGGCAGGGAAGAAATTGGCACTTTCCAGGAACTAAAGGAAGGCTGACCTGGCTGAAACAAAGAGTGAGAGGAGAGATGGGATGGAAGGGCCTGACACAGCAAGACCTTATGAATTGTGATTTCCTAGGACCTGGCATCATGCCCTAGGCAGGTGAACCAGGGGCTTTCCATGCAATCACAGTCTCTATCATGGTGACTTAATACCCAGCAGTGGTCATTCTTGACTTAAAACATTAACCCAGCCCTGTTAAAATGCAGGAATTAATGATGCCTTATTATGAGACAGGAATGCCTTCGCATGTACCTCACCTATCTGGACTTGAAAGAAGGAGCATGGAACCAATCATTTCTGAGCAGAGCTGGATCTGAAAGGGACACCTTGTTTCATGTATTTTGCTTGCTTGACAAGATTATAAGTTGAGGTCTGGAATTTTCGCATCCTCTGCCGAAGGCCTGGGACCATGCTGGGCATATAGTAAATACTTAGCCGATAGCCTCATGGATTGAGTCTCTCTCCCCTGGATCTTGCTGCTCCCTGCATAGACCTCAATGACAACCTCAGGCTGTGTGTGTGACAGGAGACCAGATGTGTCCTTGCCCAGAGGTCAAAGGGGTCAAAGAAGACCTCGCTCTAGAATGTCATGAAGGCAGTTCCACCAGACCTACGCAGTATCTATCTGCTAGCTTCACCAGTGGACTTCTGGCTGTTGCCCTAATTCAACTGCCCGTGGTGTATTTTTTGGGGGGGTATTCCTCCCCAGCAGACTCAGGCACCTACAGGTATTCTGTTCAACCTCTCAGCTGCTTTAGCGTCCCCATGTTAGAGTATAAATTTTGCCCCTCATTAGTTTCTCTCTTGGGCTTCTCTATAATAGTTCTCATGTCAGTAACCTGGAAGTCATCACGGGCTCTTCTTTTTCCCTCCCTCAACCACATACCCACTCTAGCAACAAACTCTGCCAGTTCTGCCTCCTGAATACATTGTGGATCCATCCACTTTCCTCCATTTCCAAAGCTGTTATTTGGGCTATAACAACAGCCTCTTCGCTGCTCCATTCTCAGCTGGTATACAGAGATCTTTCAAGCATGGAAAGCAGATAATGTCACTCCTCTGCTTAAAATTTTGATAGCTTCCCATTGCATTTGGGATAATCTCCAAGTTCCTGCCCCAGCCTCGAGCCCTGCCCTATTCCTCATTCACCCCATCCCCCCGCCAACCTCACTTCACTTCAACCTTCAACCACCCTGGCCATTTGATAGCTCCTTTTTTTTTTTTTTTTTTTCGCGGTACGCGGGCCTCTCACTGCTGTGGCCTCTCCCGTTGCGGAGCACAGGCTCCGGAAGCGCAGGCTCAGCGGCCACGGCTCACGGGCCCAGCCGCTCCACGGCATGTGGGATCCTCCTGGACCGGGGCACGAACCCGTGTCCCCTGCATCGGCAGGCGGACTCTCAACCACTGCGCCACCAGGGAAGCCCCTGATACCTCCTTTCTTGTTTCTTTCCCTTTCCTTTCTCCTTCCTTCCTTTCTCCCTCCCTCCGTCCCTCTCTCTCTTCCTTCCTTCTTTCCTTGATGGTGGTACGAACACTTATGTGAGATCTACCCTCTAAACAAAATTTTAATTGCACAATACAGTATTGTTAATTATAGACACAAGCTTATACAGCAGAATTCTAGAACATACTCACCTTGTATAACTGAAATTATACCTGTTCTTGTCTTAGGGGTTCCACATACGCAATTTCCTCCTTCTAAAATGGCCTTCACTCCTAGCCTGACCGATCATTACATATCTTTTAGGTCTCAGTTTATATGTCATTTCTTCAGAGAGCCTCTCACTGACCTCCTCCAAGCCGATCACCTGACATGTCCTGCACAGCCCTGACCACAAGATGTAAGATGTATTCACTGTTAACTGTTTACTTGCTGCTTCCCTCACTAGACACTAAGCACCAGGAAGGCCTGGTAGCTCACCTCTGTACCCTCTGCATTGTGCTTGGTACCTGGCAGACACTTCATATACATCTGTTGAATGAATGAATGATTCCATCAAATCGGTATCTCATGAGTCCCATGCCTGGATGTGTTTGTACCCTTGCCTCTGGTGGTTTTTCTCCATAGTCCTTATGGCCTTGTGCACAGCCCACCCCCATCTGTTCCCACATTCACCTTGCACAGACAAATCCCAAGACTCACTGGCTCTTTTTTCTCCTTTGCTATTTGTCCTATGTTGCTTAAGAGCCATATTTCTCTAAAAACAAGAGCAACTTCTTTTTCTAATGAGTATTTCTCAATAGGGTCACATGGAAAGTAAAACTAAGCTGAGGGGAAAGAGGACAGACTGGGAGGAAGGAGCCCTCACTTACCAGCTTGACAATTCATTTCATCCCTCAGAATCGTATTGTCTCCATCTATACATAAAAATGTTTTCTTTTTAAAAATTAATGCCTGCCTCCGTTTTTTTAAAAAAAGACAATGAATGCACCCTGTTAAAAAAAAGATACAGAAGTGTGTAGAGTATAAAACTAAACCCACCTCCTGGAGTAAATAGTAGTGGCCTCACATAAAGCATGGTAAGCTGGTAGAAAATTAAGATCTTTTGAGTATTTAAAAAAATTTCACAGTAATACCAATTTATTCTAGAAAATATAGATAAGTAATGATAGAAAATCAAAACCACTTAGAGAATACTACTATTACAATTTTAGTGTATATTTTTCAGGAATTTTTACTATGTTTTTATTTGAGCACATATAATATACCAAGCCTTGCACTTGCTGGTTTCAGACACATGATCTCATTTAATCCTCATTAAATTCTGGGAAGAGAGTTCGCTTCTGCCCAATCCTCTGATCAGTGAAGGAGCCACAGCTCAGGATGTTACGTCATCTAAAGGATAGAGTCAGAGTCCCTACTCAGCTGGGCTCAGTTTCAGAACCACTGGTTTCCCAAGCTCTTCCTAGTTGTCCAGGGGCTCTTCTGACTCCATCTGGGTCCTAAAGCTGCCCTTCTCTAAACTGCGAGCAGCCAGCAGCGTGGAGGGAGGCCTGAGGGAAATACCCTCCCTTCCCTGTGGTGTGTGTGTGTGTGTGTGTGTGTGTGTGTGTGTGTGTGTGTGTGTGTGTGTGTGTGTGTGTGTACTGAGTGTGGGGAGCTGGTACAGAAGTGATGTCTTATTTTGGGGGGAGCACTTCCTATTCCAGTAGGGGATAGAAAGTGCTTTGGTGGGAGTTCTAACCTGGGGTCAGGGCCTGGGCGCTTAGCACAGGAGCCAAGCTCACACCCCACGCCGTACATTAAGATTTAACGTGCCTTCCTTATTTATACCCAAATGAGGTTTTTAATGGATTAATTAGCAAAATATATCAGTTTGCTTCTTTAAATCTTGCCTCTCTCAGAGGTAGCACTTTTAGCTATTTCCAGTGTTTAATAAAAGATGAAAACATTTATTTCTCCCAGTTAAGGAGGACTGTGACTGTTGCCAACCTGGCCAATGAGTGCTGTGCTGTCCAGAAATTTTTGTCATCAGTTTTGCTGTGCTCACTTGAATCTAAATTAAATGGCTAAAATGAAAGGCTTGCAGATGAAACCACAGTTCACCAGAGGCCTTTTCTTTAATTTGGAAAATCTTTTAGAAATTCAGACAGAGGATAAGTGCAAAGAGAGCCTTTGCTTTGTCGTTCAGAGCTGCCTCTGCTCACCCTGCTTGAGTGACAGAGCCTTTTTTTCATTTGTTTTCTGGACATATCCAGAAAATTGGGGAACATTTACTTTTAATGACTTTAAGCATTGCAATATATTATTTTTGTGTTAAAATATTGCAAAAAATAAAACAGCACGAACCTAAGATAAAAATTGCCCACAATTCTATTGCTTAATGAAATTAGTGTTTGTTGTTTGTTACATTACAACCCTTGTCTACATGTTTGCTTCATTTGTAAGTTTTTGCAGAATTGTTGTAGATAATATTTTATATTTGCGTTTTTACTTATCATACTAATTTTTTCCAGCTTGTAATGGACATTTTTTTCTTCTATACCCTCTCCTCTTGCCTCCTTTCCCTCATCCCTCCCTCCCCTTCCATGAGGGAGATAATCAAGGTAACTGCCTAGTGTCGGTAGTTCCGGGTCTTTCTCCAAGACCAACAGACATTTACAAACATATACTCTAATATGGGCTTTTTTTTCTTTTGCCCTTTTTTCTCCAAAATGGAGATTTTACTGTATACATTTGTATATAGTATATACATATGTATATACTATATACATTTCTCTGCAGCTTTCTTTCCCACCCCCTCACTTAATACATCGTGGGCAATAGATATAGATGTAACTTTGCGTTTGATTTATTTTTGTCTTTTTTACATTTAAATTGTCAGACAGAGGTCTAACTTTGTTTTCTTCCAGGCATATAGTCAGTTATGCCAACATCCTTTCTTAATCAGGACATTCCAGTCATGTTCACAGCTTCCCAGACCCCTTGGAGCCAGAGGAGGGAATGTTTCCTGGTTTGTGGTCCCATCCTTAGCCCCTGGAGTTTACAACCCTGAGAGGGCATCTGGTCTGATACCTGCATTTTACAGATGGCCGCACTGAAGGCCAGAGAGGCCAACAGGGTGGAGAGGTCATGGTGGTGTCATGGGAAAAACCCAGAGCCTGGGGTCAGCCAGACCTGAGTGTAAATTTCACTTGTGATGCTTTTCAGCTGTGTGACTTTGGGCAAATTACTTAACCTCCTTGAGACTCAATTTTCTCATCTGAGAAATGGATATTCTAATACCTACCTGGTATGAGATGGAGGCGACGTATGTACAGTGCCCGACACATAAACAGCCCTCAGTAAATGACCATGATTTTTAGAGGCAGCCCTGGGACTTACACCAGATATTCTGATTTAAAAAATCTAGTTCTCTTTCCATTGGACCAATGTTCCCCAAAATGTCATACAAGTGATTTCAGGAGGCGCAGAGGTGGACATTTGGATATTTTCATCTATAGAAGTATTATAAAGTTCATTTTCAAAACTAAATGTATTTAAGGTCAAAGTTTGTTGACTTACAATAATTATTAAGTACATAATAGTAGAGGTGGTATAAGAATATGGCAAAATTGTGCAGGTTGCTTGTCAATCAATGGCTAGGGGTTTTGGGCACAGTACCTGTTCCTGCCATTTCTTCAGTGCCTTCCGCAGGCTGGGGGAGTCGCTTTCAGCCATTGCAGGTAAGCACATCAGCCCCTCCTGTCTGGCTCCTCCTCCAAGGGGTTCACCCTACACATGCTCATAAAACAACAGCCTCCTTTTGTTCTCACTGTTGACAAGGAGCAATGAGCTCCAAGTTGCACAGGTTCTCACTGTGTGGTGTGTGTGTGTGCGCAAGCAATTCTCTGCAACACCAGCTGAGTGTCCTACAATTCAACTCAATTTTGACACTATCTACCTGGAGATAGCATCAGGTCCCACAGGTAAAGGGCTCTGTCCCTCAAGACTGCCTTCCTCTTTGGGTACCAATCACAAGTCCAGGTTGTCACTTGTGCTTCTGATGAAATGGCTATAAATCAGATCCCCTCTCCTTGCGTTCGATTAATTTGCTAGAGTGACTCACAGAACTCAGAGAAATATTTTACTTACAAGATTACTGTTCATTATAAAGGGATATAAGTGAGGAACAGCCAGATGGAAGAGATGCGCAGGGCAAGGAGGATGGAGTTTCCATGTCCTCTCCAGGCACTCCACTCTTCCCAAACCTGCATGTGTTCACCAACCCAGAGGCTCTCTGAACCCCCATCCTTCTGAGATTTTATGGAGGCTTCATTCATAGGCATGGTCATTGGCCAATTAAATCATTGGCCTTTGGAGATTGAACTCAATCTCCAGTCCCTCTCCCCTCCCCAGATGTCAGTGGGGTGAGACTGAAAGTTCCAACCCTCTAATCATCTGGTGGGCTCCCAGGGCTACCAGCACCCATTCTTAAGCACTTCCTAAAAGTCATCTCATTAATATGACAAGAGACCCGCCCCCCCCCCCCCCCCCCCTTACCGCTTTCTTCACCTAACAAATTCCAAGCGTTTTAGGAGCTCTGTGTCAGAAACTGGGATTAAGACCAAATACATATCGGCTGGCCAAAAAGTTCGTTCAGAGTTTCCGTGCGAGAGAAAACCCGAATGAAATTTTTGGCCAATCCAATATTTCTTGTTACAAATCACAATGCCTCAACAGGGCTCGCTGGAAAAGAGGTCTCATTTTCTCTTCATTATCAGCAGCTAATATTTCAGGCTGAGTTCTGCTCCGTGCCCCACGACTCCCACTCTAGTCAAAGGCTCCACATCCTTTGCTGGAGGCTCAGCCCTGCTTCTGAGCATCGGTAGGAGGCCAGCTCAGGCCAGCTCGTGGCCCTCCTGCCCTTCTGCGTGCACACTGGCCTTGCCCTTCCTTTTGGGATGCTGGTGCGTGGGGTAGGACTCCAGGCAGGGCAGAGGGAGGGTTTCAGTGGGAAGGTAGAAGGATGCCTCCCTAACCCTAATTTCCCTGGGGGATCATTGCCCAGGAATCACAGCCCAAACCCAGGTCCTAAAGAACTGAAAAGAAGAGTCAGTGCAGAACCTGAATGAGGGCGTGCAACAGAGGAGAGCTTTTAACAGAGGGAGTGTTCATGTATTTGATAAGTATTTATTTTGCATCCACTATTTGAGGAGATACTGGTCTATGCTCTGCAGATGTGGCGGTTTCCAAGACAAGGCTTGTGTTCTGCTGTGGAAGACAGGGAGTAAACAATTGAAAATACAGAAAAAGGTAAACATGCATCATGAGAAAAGGTTGGAAGGAAATGAAGCAAATGTAAGCAATGACTGGCTGGGCTGAGGGGGCGTGGTGCTGCTTTGGATAGAGTGGTCAGATATGGCTTCTCTGGGGAGGGATATCGAAGAATCGGACTTGAGAACACAATTCTAGAATATTCTGCGCAGAGCAAAGGCAATGTCCCTGAAGCTGGACCAGGTCAGATTTGTAAAGTCCAGGTGAGTGGAGGCAATAGCAGGTGAAAAGGATGGTGAGCGGGGCCAGATCTTGTGTGCCATGGCAAGGCCACTGGGAGGGGTTCAGAGGGACGCCATCAACTTTGCCTGGTGATTTTAAAAGTTCACAGGGGCTGCTGCAGTGAGAAGAATGTCTGACTGCAGGGGGCCAAGATTGGTAGTGGGGAGATGGCAGAGGATGGGGGCGGGCGGTGGCGGCGCTGCACTCATCCAGGGAGGATTGCTGGGGTGAATGTCCATTGGGAGTTGGAAATTCATTTTCCAGTCTCTCTGGTCACCAGTGCTGTGCTGGGTCCCATGCCACAGCTGTCTTCCTGAAGTCAGGAACTAGGGTCCTCGTCGGTGGTGTGGTCAGTGTTATGGCAGGGGCTGGGGGCACAGGGAGGCCTGGGCATGGTGGGGAAGAGACTCCTGGGGGAGTTCCTAGGACTAGATGTTTCTAAGAGATAAGCAAGGGGGCAGCTGGTGCCTCTGTAACTGTGGGTGACTCGCTGAGTTGGGATGATGGAAAGGCATTCTCTCAGGCAGGTTGGAGAGCTCACAGACCCTAACATGGACACAGGTTCCTGGGCTTCTCTGGTCCACCAAGAGAGATGCTGGCATCAGCATGCCCAGCCAGCTGGCAAAGCACTCCCTTCTGGTTCTGTACATCGGCTCGGCCATTTCCCAGCTGTGGGAAATGGAGAAATGGTTGGGTTGAACAGCAGGAGACAGAGAGATGCCTGCTACCTGCTCTCCTGTAACATGGATTTCATCTCATAACTCGGTAAGTTAAGGAGGGCGTGGTCAGGGTGGAAATGTTCTCAGTATTATTATTATTTTTACTGCCATTACTTTGTATTGATCACATACTAAATGCCAGCAACCGTAAGCACTTTACATACATGATCTCATCTGATTCTCACAACAACCTATAAAGTACAAACTATTCTTACCCCCATTTACAGATATGGAAACAGAGTCTAGGGTCATAACACTGTTACTGACCCCATCCCTTGGACTCTTTAATCAATAGAAATTGATGAAGCCAGACGAGAAGTTCAGGCAAGGCTTTATTGGGACCCCTGCTGCAGCACGAGGGAGCCAAAGCAAGAAACAGTTACTCTTGCCCAATCTTGGAAAGGAGCTACTTGGGTCCTTACATGGGGTGACAATGGGGGCGGATCTGTGGGTTGGCCAGGAGGTGTAGCCTAGGTGCTCTGTCCACCCCCCTGCCATGTGCAGGGATCATGTGTAGTATCCTGCTTTTGCTCCCGGCACCTCAGAAATGGCAGCGGGTTTGTGGCATTTTTGTATCCTATTGCTAATAACTGCCCCACTGCCCAGCATGCAGTTATTTTTAGTCATAGTTTCTTTGTATCCTATTGCTCAAGGAGACTTTGTCCAGGTGCAGGCACTCTGGCAGAGGATCCCGGGTCCCAACCTGTCTCAATACTAGTCAGTGTGCCAACCAGTATTAGAACCCAGGCAGCCTGGTTGTAGGCAGAGCCACAACCTTACACTGGCCTTAGCATAGGTAGGAGATGGGACCCACTGGGGGTGGAATGGGGTCCTTCTGGGGTGCTATTTGGAGACTTTGCACCAACTGAATTGACATGAGATTAGTGAGGGAGGACTGAGGTTGAGATGACCTAGGAATGCCAGGAACCAGAGGGCAGAAGGAGGATTCTATCAGAGAACAGCACAAAATAGACGGGAGCCACAGGACTGTCCAGCTAGGGCAGGTGAAACAGGGTGCTGCTGGGGACATCAGTTACTTCTGCCTGCCCAGCACTAATCCTCCTCCTTCATTTTTCCTTAAGGGACCTGACTCCGTTCCACTTTGATCCATGAGGCATGGCGGAGGCTGACGCCATCCCCAGCTCGAGGGTGGGCACAGGGTCCAGGTGTGGTCAATATGGGTGGTAGTCAGGACTTTTGTGGAACCATCAAGAAAGAAGTGTTCTTTCTCTGCTGGGGGTCCTAAGCTGGTAGGATGTGAGCCTGGAGGTGTTGTTGGCCATACCGGCTGAGAATCAAGGCCGCACAGGAGAAAGCAGAGCCAAGATACAAAGAGAGAGAGATTCCTGACAAGATTGCAGGATCCAACCATACCTGCAGCACCCCTGGACATTTCAGATATGCTAAAATTATTCCTTGTACTGCTAAAACCTGTTTGAGTTGGATTACTATCACTTGCAGGTTAAAGACACCTTCTCTTCAAAGCCAATCAATTCCATTCCAGTGAGGACAGGGTATGATTTCTCCATCCTGCCTATCCCTCCTCCTGAGCTCTCCAGTCAAGAGCTGTGTATGTGTATGTGTATATGTGTGTGTATGTGTCTGTGTCTGTGTTTATGTCTCTCTCTGTGTGTGTATAAGTGTCTGTGTGTATATGTGTCTTTGTGTGTATGTGTGTCTGCATGTATGTCTGTGTGTGTGTGTCTGTAGTGTGCCTGAGTGGAAGGTGATATACAAGGTGATGGTGCTCAGATGGGCCTGTGCTGCTCTGGGGGGCCCTGGGCTCCAGGTTCTGGAGCTGTGCCAAGGCCTGGGTTATGGCAGAAGTGACACTGGGTTAAGCTCTGCAAGATGTTGGCTCTTTTTTTCTTTTCCATAGTGGCTGTGCAGAGTCTGAGTCTCAGGGCCAGACCTGCCCCATAATCTTGGTGAGCGGTAAAGGGACTTCTTCCCTGAATCATGGAGATGATATAAACAACCCTGGACCCACATTTCCACACACCGCCAGGGCTTTTACTGCTGTTATGTCTTTTCAAGAAAAAACAATTCCCATCCTCCTTTAATTATCTAGACGAGTGGTTCCTAAGTGAGGATCCACCAGTCAAACTGAGCCCAAAGCCTTGTCTTGTTTGGTCCAAAGAATGTTTAAAATATTAAAAAAATAAGTTTAAAGAATCAGGGAATTCCATCTTCAAAAAATTCCTGTTCTGGGTCTCCCTGGTGGTGCAGCGGTTGGGAGTCCGCCTGCCGATGCAGGGGACGCGGGTTCGTGCCCTGGTCTGGGAAGATCCCACATGCCGTGGAGTGGCTGGGGCTGTGAGCCATGGCCGCTGAGCCTGCGCGTCCGGAGCCTGTGCTCCGCAACGGGAGAGGCCACAGCAGTGAGAGGCCCACGTACTGCAAAAAAAAAAAAAATAAAATAAATAAAATTCCTGTTTCTGTATTCTCTTGAAAAAATGAGAAGGTCTGAGAAGCTTGTATCAAATGGTGGCGGCTGGCTAGAGCTGGGGAATGGCATGCATGCTCTCAGCTCCACGTGGATCCCTCTGTCACTTACCGGCTCTGTGCATCACACTTGGGGCTGCCAGCTTCTCTCATTGATCTTACTGCCTGGCTCCTGATTTTCGACCCTGGCCCTAGACACAGAGAACCCCAAGTGTCAGAGCTGGAAAGGACCCCAGCAATAACCATATTCATGCAGAGAACTGAAAATGGTGGTGGAGTCGAGTTTCTGAGCACCTTCCCAGGGAATGATCAAAATAGCTACCATCACTCAAGCGATTATTGTGGGCTGGGCACACTATGCATGTCATGGCAGCAAATTCTTACTCCTCATTATGGGCACCAAATTCTTATTTCTCATTCTCCGTTGGGACACCTATCACACTTATGTGATAGGTGTCACAAAGGAGAAATCAGAGGTCAGAGAAGTTACGTAACCTGAACAGCGTCATAGGGAAGGCAACAGAAAAAGGATCGGGGTCTTGGTCTTTCTGATTCCATTTCCACAAGACGGCAGTTTGGACCAGCTATCTTCTGGAGTCCTTTCACCCCTACACTTCTGTGGGTCTTCACACTTGAACTTTCTGGACTGTTTCTCCACTATCCCTGCTTCTCTCCCTTGAAACCGGGCAGGACCACACTCCCTTGCTGCAGAAATGGCCCTGAGATCAGCCTAAGCGATTTTTGCAACTCCTGGCAAGTTTCAAAATTGTCCCGTCCAACTCCATCTTGGGGGTGGTCAGAGGAAAGTAGCCATGGCAACCGCTGCCAGCAAGGACAGGTACAGTTTAACCTCAGTCAATGGTCTCTCTACGCGCAATTACAATTTAGTGTAGGAAGTCAAAAGCGGCAAAGAAGCCGTATTAAGAGTCCTAGTGGGTCGACAGTAATTACCAAGTAATCATTGTGGGAATAAATGGGGCTCTTCATTAGGGAAGGGTTTTATTATTTCTTTAAAAAATCTTTGGGAATGAAGATCAATGTCTCATATCCAGCAGTGAAATCCCCAAGACCCACAGATCCACAAAGTGTTAGAGAGAAAGGACCCTGTAGATTAGATGAGTCTAACCCCTGCCCACAGGAGCCATCCCTAAAACCACCCCAAGCAAGGCTTAGGGAAAGTCACCCAAGTTCTGCTTGCCCACCCTCAGCAGTGGGAGGTTCATACATTGAGTTGAAGATGAGTTCATTATTTCTAGATGGCTCCTTGGTGTTAAGAGCATGGGTTCTAGAGTCGACTCTCTGGGTTCAAATCCTGGATCTACCCCTGGTTTGAGCTTGTTCCCAGTTCTCTCAGTGTTTTCTATTTCGTTGTGTGTTCAGTAGGAGTAAGTGGGGCGCTTGCCGTCTTTGGTTGTTATAAGTAGTCAATGTGGGGACATACACAAAGCACCCGGCCGTGGGAAGTACCTAGTGAATGTTACGTGGCATTATTGCTGCTGTTATTGTTATTATTAACCTAGGTGAGCTCTGTCTCACTGTATGATGCTTGATATCACAGATCCTCTTCTGTGAAAGTCAGCAGTGTTTCTAAGGCCTTCATGGCATCTTCCACCAGAGCAGCCTCAATTATATCTGTGTCCCACTTTTGGCTTCTAGTAATACTTTAATTTTGAAGGATGATTCTGTAGCTAAGCTCTTCAATAACCACCAATCTTGCTTGACTCCATTTGATAGATGAGGAAACTGAAGAGCAGAGAGGGAAAGGCACTTATGTTCCCAGGTGGGGCTGCCAGATGTAGCCATAAACATACAGGATGCCCAGTTAAACTTAAATGTCAGATAAACAAATGCTTTTTAGCATAAACATATCCCAAATATTGCATAAGGGACACACTTATTTACCTGTACTTCAAATTCTGTATTATAGCTGGCGATCCTAAACCCAGGTCATATGACGAGGAAGTTCCAGAGACTGGAGCAGGACCCAGGTCTCCTGAGTCACACTTTGCTATTCTTCTCACCGGGCCTGGGGTTTCAAACACACAGTCTGTGTGCTTCCACTCCCTTCTTCCTGTGCCCAGGGCAGCCTATGTCCAGCAACCATGGAGTCTTTCCTCCTGAGCTCTACCTCGACCTCAGACTGTTGGCTTGAGCAGGGCTGCCCTTCCACATGAAGTCCCTTTGCCATCCTGGCACTAGACAATGCTGCTGTGCCCTTAGAGCTCCATGGAGTAAGTCAGTCCCTGCCTCCCCAGTCTTGGCCAGTGGTTTTAGTTGCGTCTGACCCTTTCCACGCTGTGAGTCCTGTACCTGGGTCCTAGAACAGATGTCAATAAAGCTTTGCCAAATGAGCAAGTACAGCCTCCAGCAGACTTCTGGGTGAGAAATCACTTCTGACGCTCTTTTCCCAAGTAAGAGCCAAGCAAATGAAACCAGTAAGAACCAGGTTGAGACCTGGGATGGGGCAGGAGGAGGCCTTCCCACACTTGAGGTTGAACTGGGACTCCTTATTTTCGGTGCTCACAAACACATCTGACAGTGGGCCCTGGCAGATATGCAGGTGAAGTGGGCCAGGTGGGGGCCAGGACAAACAGCCAGCATGTGCCCCATGTCCCTCGGGCTGAGCTGCTCTGTGCCCTCTGGACACAGGAGCCCGGGATTGCCAGATCTTCCCGTTCGTCTAAAGAAGCCCATATCTGAATGTTTATAAGAAATCTCCTGTTTTGTAAATAATGATTTCACATTTCCCCAAGGACCCCATGTAGGCCAGCAAAACACAGCTCTCTGCAGCTTCAGTCACAGAGGGGAAAGGCAAGCCTGGACCCTTCCTTAGCATTCCCATGGAGAATTCAGCTGCCACCCAGCTCTAAGCCATCCAAGGCCATCCTACCTGGCGGCCTCACTCATGGTTCCCTGTGCCAGGAGCCTGGGATAAGGTGGCCCCCACCTCACTCAGAGCAACAAAACAGAGAGATTAATAAAGATTCCAGCCCTGCTGATCTATCCCCTTCCGGCACCAAATTACACACGTATCCCATTATCATTACAGAGCTTTTGGGTTAATTGCAAATCAGGGAGTTAAGATTATTAATGTGAGTGGAAGCTTATGGGGGTGAGGGGAGGGCTCGGACCCAGCTGGCTGCTGTCCGGCCCCTGGCTGGAGGGCCCTCCCGCCAGCTGCAGACCTCCTACTCTCTCCCACGTCGGCGATGCTTTTCACTTGCCCCCTGTCGCCTTGTGCACGTGCCTTCCAACCATTTCCCAGGAACTCTTTGTAGCAGGAGCATTAAAAGCAAATGTGCTCATTATACCTGATGGCGTACAATCCAGGCAGAGGAAATTAGTAACGATTAGGGCGTCATTAGAGGGAGATGTCTCTCTTCACACAAAATATTGATGGCAAAAAACCCAGCCGTGCAGACAACAAATGGATGAGACTCAGACACGCAAAGCGCTGTTGCGATGATCAATGTTGTCCCGAATATACCCCAGACATCGCCAAAACAGAACAGTTAGCAGCCGTTCCAGGTCTTTTCAGTTGTTGCAAAAAAGTATTTGGATGTCCTGATACATTGTTTTCATCACAGTGTTTTACCAAACTCCCTAGGACGTGACAGTAAAGTGGAATACCTGAGTGATGTGGATTTTTAATTTTCGGAGGACACAAAGGGCTGACCTAAGCTGCCTTCAAATACAAGTTGTTTAGGTTGTATGACGCTTTGAAAAAAATTAGAATAGATTGCTTATCTGCATATAAACATCCAGATTTCTAGCTTCTCTAGAAAACTTGGACGAGTGCTGGGCCCATGTCTCTCAACATACAATAAGCAGCTGGAGGTGAGTATTGACTACCCCATTAGATACACCACCAGTTTTACCACAGTCTCCACCACTCCCCATCTTATCCCCTACAGGAGGATGGAGTGGCAGTTCCCATTAATTATGACATTTATTATATAATATCACTTGGCCCTCTTTGCTTATTGAAGGGCTAACTCTGTGGGCATTTGAGTTTGTAATCCATGTTCAGGTTTATGCTTTCCCTTAAGACAGACTGATATTTCTTATTGGGTTGTGTTCCCTATTTCCTCAACATCTTTAGAGAGTCCTTCCTTCCGTCACACACCATCACCGCCACAAGTGCCTGTGGGCTGAAGCCCACACAGACATTTAAAACCCTTCGTAACCTTGACCTTTCTACTTGTCCTGCTTCACTTCTTCCAGTGCTCTATGCGCTAGCTCCCAGCTACCCTGGACTGCCTCCCACGTGGGTGCACACAGCTGCTGTCACCACTCAGACCTTTGCCGCCACAGCCCCTCCAGCCTGGAAAGTTTATCCCTTGTCACTTCCCAGGGACCTTTGCTCCATCCTTCCGGGCCATCTCCCACGTTCCATTTTGGCCCTTCAGTCAGAATGGCACTCCAGAGCAACCCGCGTGCCCCTCTTCCCTACTTCGTAGCTACCCACCGGCCTATCTGCTGGCCTTTCTCCCCCACCACACAGGAACGTCCTGAGGACAGGTTCCCGCCTTCCCATCCCTGCTACCACCGCGGATTCAACCAGCTTTGTTCTTAGCAAGTACTCGATAGAGCTCTATTGAATGGATTCGCTTGACACCAGACGAATTTCCTTTTCCTCACACAGTGTGTGATTTCGACTTGAGTTCCCAGACTTTGCTGATGTTCTGAAGAGTGTTAATTCTCACCAAGTGCTTTAAGGAGGTCTGGTAGTCAGGCCTCCTTAAAGGAGAGAGAGGAGAGACAGATCAAAAACAAATAACCAAACTCCTAATTTATTTCTGCCCCCCTCCATCCCCTTTGTTTTCTGTGTCTGTGAGTCTATTTCTGTTGTGTAAATAAGTTCATTTGTATCATTTTTTTTAGATTCCACATATAAGTGATATATGTGATATTTATCTTTCTCTATCTGACTTATTTTACTTAGTATGATAATCTGTAAGTCCACCCATGTTGCTGCAAATGGCATTATTTCATTCTTTTTTATGGCTGAGTAATATTCCATTGCATATATATACCACATCTTTATACATTCATCTGTCGATGGACATTTAGGTTGCTTCCATGTCTTGGCTATTGTAAATAGTGCTGCTATGAACATTGGGGTGTACGTATCTTTTTGAATTAGAGCTTGGGGTTAAAATATATACACTACTATATATAAAATAGGCTAACAACAAGGACTTACTGTATAGCCCAGGGAACTGTACTCAATATCTTGTAATAACTTCTACTGGAAAAGAATCTGAAAAAGAATATATATGTATATGTATATATATATATAACTGAATCAGTTTGCTGTACACTTGAAAGTAATACAACACTGTAAATTAACTATACTTCAATAAAAAAAAGAAAGAAAGAAACCCCAAATAACCAGACAAATAAAGTAATTGCCAGGTTGTAATGAGTGCTAGGAGAGAAATAAACAAAAAGTCATGGGAAGACCTTCTTTTGTATAAAGAGTTCAAGAAGACCTCTTTGAGGAAGTGGCATTTAAGCTGATATGCAAATCATGACAAGGGTCTAGCCACATGAAGAGCCAGTGTAAGGGGCATCGAGGCAGGGGCAACAGCATGTTCTAGGGCCCTGGAGTGGGGATGAGCTTGGTGTGTTCAAGGAAACCAGGGACCAGTGGGACTGACTGGTCCAGGGTTATCAAGGGAGAGAGTCCTACGTAACGTGGATGGAGAGTTAGGTAAGCCCTAGACCATGCAGAGCCTTACAGGTTGTGGTAAATAGTTTGGATTTTTTTCCATGAAAAATTGGAAAACATAGAAGGGTCCTGAGGAGAGAAGTGACATGATCTGATGTGTGTATGTGTTTTTCTTTTTTTTTGGCTACTCTGCGCGGCATGTGGGATCTTAGTTCCCCAACCAGGGATCAAACCCGCGCCCCCTGCAGTGAAAGAGCAGAGTCTCAACCACTGGCCCACCAAGGAAGTCCCTGAGTTGTGCTTTTAGATCACTCTATCTGTTGTGTGGATAATAGACTGTAAGGCGCAGGTACCTGGAGGTTACTTAAGGAGCTTCTGGGTGAAATATGGTATTCCAGAGCAGATTTTAGGAATGGAGATAAGTGTACACATTTGGAATCTCTTTGGAAGTAGAATAAACATAATTGACTTATGGATTAGGAATTGAGGAACAGAGCAGAAGCAAGGATGTCTCCTAGGTTCCAGCTTCAGCATCTTGGTAGATGGTGGTTCCATTTACCGAGATGGGGAGGAAGTGATGAGGGGGCAGGACAAGTGTGCTTGGCAGCAGGGGGACCATGAATTCAGCTTGAAGATTTGGTGTGGGCCTTGATAAGAATAAACGATTGGGGCAAGGGAAAATAGGAAGGCGCTTGAGTTCAGGAGAGATGATAATGAGGTGGCCAGCACATGTTGGTTTTCAAAGATCATTGAGCCAGAGCCTCAAAATACTTCTGATTATTCATGGGATTTAGCCATGCATCCTTGGCTCAAACAAACAGGGCTTGATCTGTGGGAGGGGAAAAGTATTTGGGGAGATCTGATCAGTAATTCTTTCCATGCAGTTAAACACAGCAGACCAAGAGTGAGTGATGGTATAATTTAATAATGTACAACATGTCACTGAGATGCAGTCTGGATACCAGCAGTGATTAATAGCCATCTTTTGCATCTGTGACTTGTTTTCAGTGATGGTGTGGGGAAGGAGGGGACAGAAATTCCTATTATGATACGACAACAAGGTCTAGACTTCTGTAATGGCTGCCATATCAGGCAAGATCTGTGGTGCACACAGCAAGATCCCCAACTTACACACACACACGGCCCCCCACCCCCAGCATCTGCAAGGTCAGAAAACCCAAGTCAGCCAGGTCTTAGTTGGATTTGGTAGAGGACTGAGTATAGACCAATGGCATCAGGAAACTCAAACTATAGTCCCATCTCAGCCAGTAAGTGTCCTCCATGTGACTTTTGAGAAGGTAATACATCCTCTAAGTCTCATTCACTCACTCATCCTTTCAGAATGTATTTGCTGAGTGCCAACTTCTTACTGGGAAATGTGAAGACACAGGGGTTATTGTGATGATCATAAAACACTTGGCTTCTGCTCTCATGGAGCTTACAAGTCTAGTTGACTAGTCAGGGGCCAATATCCCCATCTGTTCAATGAGCTCTGTGGACTAAATGATCTTCCAAAGCCCTCTTTATTTACAAACTTCCTAAAGTTAAAAGTAGGCATTAAAAATTATAAACTATTCCGGAAGGTTTTTAATTAATTTTCTTAAAAGCATCTATTAAATTTTTTCTGATTATAAAAGTCATATTTTCTCCTTGTAAAACTTTAAACATGACTGGAAATGTATCATGTAGTAAATGAAATTCCCCATTACAAATCCCTCTAGTGACAAAGGGGAAAATTGAAGTTGTTACTGTATTTAAGCAGTTCTAACATCTATATTTTATTTACATCTTAACATTCCCCAAATCAGAATGGGTCCAATAATTGTTATTGGCAGACAGCAGTCATTATGTGGTTGTCAGTGTTTATGCATGCCATCAAAGCTTGTAGCAGAGGTGACAGCAGCCTGCAATAAAATCCTGAAGGTAATAATGCAGCATTATTTTAGTAAATTCTGTATCTGCAGTCCTCTTGATAGCAAAGAGGACAACTCTGTGTGGAAAAACAGAGGCATTGATGGTTCAAAGATAAAAAGTGATTCAATGACATTTGGACTCTAAATGTGAAGACATTTTAGGAATACCTAACCTAGTTTATATTTTCATTTTTTTATGTATGTCCAAGATGATATTTGATTTTCACATCTAAATGTACAAAATCAAGCTTTTAATAATTATAAAACAAGAATCTAGGTTATAAGAAAACATCATGGCATTTATTTCCCAGATGCAAGGCTGGCTTAACAGAATAAAAGGAAACAAAATTCTGATCATTTCAATAGATGCAGAATAAGCATTTGAGAATTCAAAATCAATTTCTGATCAAAATTCTCAGTCAACTACAAATAGAAAAGATCTTTCTCAATAGAATAAAGCACATCTACGAAAAAAACCCTCACAGCTAATACCATAGCTCATGGTGAAATACTGAAGGCATTTTCCCTAAGAAGGCAAGATCTGTCAGCTTTCACCACTGCTATTTAATATAGCACTGGAGGACTTCCCAGGTGGCACAGTGGTTGAGAGTCCGCCTGCCGATGCAGGGGACGCGGGTTCGTGCCCCGGTCCGGGAAGATCCCACATGCAGCGGAGCGGCTGGGCCCGTGAGCCATGGCCGCTGAGCCTGCGCGTCCGGAGCCTGTGCTCCGCAACGGGAGAGGCCACAGCAGTGAGAGGCCCGCGTACCGCAAAAAAAAAGAAAAAAAAAAGAAGAGAAGAAATATATATATATAGCACTGGAGGTCCCATCTACTGCAATGAGGCAAGTAAAATAAATAACAATCATAAGGATTGAAAAGAAAGAAGCAAAACTGTAGTTATTTGCAGATGACATAATTGTTTAGATAGAAAATCCCAAGGAATCTATAAAAACACTGCTGAAACTAATAAATGTACTTAGGAAGTTTGCAGGATACAAAGTTAATACACAAAAACCAAACGTATATTTATATACTAGCAGCAAACAATTAGAAATGAAATTTTAAAAACCAATTCATTTAAAATAAAGTCAAAGCATAACATATTTAGTAATAAATTTGATATGTAAGTCCTCTACTAGAAGACATTGTTGAGAGAAATTAATGGATACCCAAAGAAATGGTGAACTAAATTATGTTCAAAGATGAAAAGAATCAATACTGTTCAGGAGTCAATTATCCTCAAATAATCCTAAAGATTCAGTGTAATCCCAAGCAAAATTCCAACAGGCTTTTTAAATTTTCTGTTAGAAACTGTCAAGCTGATTATGAAATATATGTGGAAATGCAAAGACCTAAAATATCCAAAATTATCTTGAGAAAGAAGAACAAACTGGAAGACTTCTACCTGATTTTAAGACTTCGTGTAAAGCTACGATAATAAAGACATTGTGGTATTGACATAATGATTGACAGATAATATGTGAAATGGAATAGAGAACCCACATTTATGCAATCATTTTATTTTCAATGAAGGCAACAAAGCAATCAAATGGGGAAATAAAGTTCTTTTCAACCAATTGTTCTGGGAGAACTGTACACTCATATTAGTAACTACAATTCTTACCTCATGCCATGCACAAAAATTAATTCAAAAAGCAATTATACTCCAATAAAGATGTTTAAAAAAATTAATTCAAGATGTATCTTATATGTAAATGCAAGAGCTAAAACCATAAAGTTTTTATAGAAGTAGGTACAGATTTTATAAGGTCACAGAAAGCAATTTTAATAAGTGAAAAAAGATCTTCAGAACTGATCAAAATTAAAATTTCTGCTCATCCAAAGTTAAACTTAAGAAAACAAACAGACAAACCACAGATGAGAAGAAAATGTTGTCAAAACATATATCTGAAAAAGGACTGGTATTCAGGATCTATAAATAACTCCTATTACTCAGTAATAAAAAAGACAAACCACCTAACTAAAAATGGACAAAAGATTTGAAAGGCACTTCACAAAAGAAGATATATGAATGGCTATAAATGCATGAAAAATGGACATCATTAGTCATCAGGGAAATGCAAATCAAAACCATAATAAGATACCTCTTCACATCTATCAGAATAGCTAAAATTAAAAAGAATGGCAACATCAAATTTTAGAAAGGTTGTGGAGCAACTTGAACCCTCATATATTGTTGGTGGGAATATAAAATGACATAATTATTTTTGAAACAGGCTGGCAAGTTTCTTATATAACTAAACATACTACCCTATGACCCAGTGATCTCACTTCTAAGTATTGTCCCATGATAAATATAAACATAAATCCACAAAACATGGGTGTTCATGGCAGCTTTCTTCATGATGGTTACAACTGGAAAGAGCCCAGCTGTCCACCAGCAGGGGAATGGATAAACAAACTGGTATATTCATTCAATACTATATTATTCAGCAATAAAAAGGAATGGATTACCAAACACATGCAACAACATGGATGGATCTCAAAAATATTCTGAGTTCAATAAGTCTTACGTAAAAGTGTGGGTACTGTATCATTATTCACGTGACATTATAGAGCAGACAAAACTAACCTACAGTGGGGGAAAAATCAGAACAGTGGTTGCCTTTTGGGGAGTGGGGATAAGATTTCCTGGGAGGAGACAAGAGGGTACTTTCTGCTGGTGATGGCAGTATCTTGATAGGGGTTTGGGTCCCACAGGTATACACATTGGTTAAAACTCATGGGAGGCACTTAAGATCTGTGCACTCCATTTGTGTGTAAATTTTACATCAAAACAAAGAAACTGCAAGCAAATACTGAACTCTAATGAAATCCATGCTGAACTATTAAGGGGGAAATATATGATGTTTCAATTTACTTTGAAGTACCAAATAAGATGGATTAATGGGTAGATAGATAAGTGATAAAGCAAGCATAGGAAAATGTTAATGATAGACTCTAGATAACTTGGTTCACTGTAAAATTCCCTTAACTTTACTGTATCTTTGAATATTTTCATAATAAAATGTTGTCAATAAAAGAATGCTAAAACATTTTTTGAAAAAGAAAAAATTCCAAAACTGTCATTGACTTTCCAGGTGACCTTGACGTCTCTGAGTCCCCCAGGAGTGTGGAAAGGATATGTAACCTTCAGCAAGTGAATGAGCGCTTTGCAGACCATCAAGGGTTTTGCCCATTTTGGTCACTGAACTCTGCAGAACAGGCTGCAAGCATCCTGTATCAATGCTACCCCACCCCCATCATGTATCTCATTCCTCCCCCCATCTCTAGAACAGCTTTGATAACCACATAAAATAACCAAACAGCAGACACAGACGGCACTTTACAGAACATGGCTTAAAAACTCCCCGATTACATATTTACTCTAAAGCTGTCAGAAAGTAGATGGCTGCGGGTCTGTAATGAGGGCTGTTTGAAAGTCAAGTGTTCAGCACATTTGTCCGGCAGGCACTTAGGGAGCTCCAACCTCAGAATTACCAAGTGGAGTAATGCACTCACCAGGAGACTCTCCTTCTGCCTGCTGTATACCCACTCCCAGCACACCACCCTGGGCTGGCCGCCTGCTGTATACCCACTCCCAGCACACCACCCTGGGCTGGCCGCCTGCTGTATACCCACTCCCAGCACACCACCCTGGGCTGGCCAGCGTAGATGGAGTCTCTGCAACCTCCTTGGAGCCCACATATCCTGGACCACACGGATTCTCGGATTGAACCCACTAAAGATGAGTGGGTACATAGATAAACAAGTGCAAGGAAAAGCAGATCTTGCAATTCTGAGGGGCTGCTCCAGCGTGCTTTTATTAAAGGGAAGTGGCACTAGCCATAAGGCAACGAGAGCCAAAGTCTTCTTCTCCTGGAATCAGGGGTGGTAGGACAGCTCTCGGAGGGAGGTAGGAGCCATGGTTTATACCTTTCTCCCTGTGTGATTTGGAGCAAGTCCCTTCCCCTCTCTGGACCTGGATCCCCTTTCTGCAAAATGAGGGTATTTAGATTCCTTTGATGGTTTCCCAACTTGGGACTCTTAAGACGTTGTGATGTATTTGCTGTATTCCTTCAAGCCTGAGAGACATCATGCACTTTGGCGGCATGGGCAGCACAGCTTAATAAAGCAGTGAAAGTCATTGCTTGTGCCTGGAATGCTGTCCACTCAGTGTGGTAGCAGTGGTGGTCACCAGCAGATCCAAAGTTCTCATCAGCACTTATAAATGTCTTTTTCTCAAAGAATTTAAAAATGTATTTCTTTCATTTAAAAAATACTACTAATGCCTTACAAAAATAGGACACAGTACTGAACACCTGCAATGTGTCAGAGTCGTTGCTAAGCTCTCTGAATGTATTATTCCATTTAATTGAACAACCTTCATTCATAGGCATCATCCCCGTATCACAGATGAGCAAACCAAGGTTTGGAGGAGTTGATACCTTGCCCAAGGCCCTCCAAGTGATAAGGAATTGAGCTATGATTCCTGTCCGGGGCTGTACTCTTTCTTCTCTGCTGTATGACCTCCAACTCCACAAAATCAATGCCACCACCCTAACACAGCTACTGTTGGTATCTTGATAAATCTATATCACACATTTTTAGTTAAAGAGATACATACTGTGTACATCTTTCATAAATTAAAATGTGAAACTGAGTTGTTAATAAATGCTGCTTGGTAAAAATGTCGGGTTAAAAGGTAAAGAATAAAAGAAGGTGTGCTTTATTCTCCTGATCAGAGAAAGTGCTGGATGAAGCAGCTGAAGCCCATAGCCTATGCTGGCCAGACCAGCTACCATTCAGATCTGCATGTGCAGGCCGGCAAGGTCCGCTTTCAAACAATAGGTGACCTTAATACTTCTCCAAGGACCACTGTTTTATATCTAGATTATGTTCGGCGGCTCTTTAAATTGTCAGACTGCTTCTCTCCACGTTGCACCAAGTCAAGTAAAAGAAGAAAACACAAAACACCATTTCTCTCTGTGTGTCCTTAAATGCCAAGTTGAGCTCTGTGCAGGTTTTTGCGGCAGTTATAAACCCTCCACCTTAGGCTGACAACAGCGGCAGAGCTTCAGTGCAGCTACACAAACACGGGCGCCATAATAAAGCACGTCTTATTTGATATTATATTGTATTGGAAACATTAAATACACATTAAAGGGGTGTTCTAAGGCTCTTTGCAGTAAGTGGCAGATGTTATGAATAATAATCTGCAAAATCCTTCTGAATTCTAAAAAGGTGTGTTCCATAAAGCTTTCATATAAATCTTTAATAGAGCTGAAACACATTGAGCAGCATTAGAGGAAATCTCTAATCGTATTAAGCTATTAGAGATCACTGAGGCAGGATTGGTAGCCTCAAAAATAAAATAAAATAGAGCAAGAAAATGAACATATCATGGATGCGAAGGATTTCCTAGTTAAACCTTCTGACGGTTCTTTCCTGGAGGGAGTCCCGCAAGTCTGTGTGGCACAAACAAACACGCACGCGGTGTAAAACACAAACTGCCGCAATTCACTGAAAATTATGTAAATGAATATGCATTCCTTTATATGAAAAATCGTCAACATCTGCGCTCCATTTAAACAAGCTGATTTAATGGAGTGGCTGAGAGTTAAAGAGCAGGGCGGGGGCGGGGGGGGATGACCTCATCCACCCTCCCTTTAGAGTATCTCAAAAAACAAATAAAATAAAATATAGGTTACAGGCAAACTAAACAGAGTTGAAAATATTGTCCGAGAGGACTTCAGCTTCCCAGGGAGCAGAGGTGTTTAAGGAGACGGACAAGAGCCAGCTGCAATAAACTCTGGCTCAATAAAACTTAATTAACCCGTTGGGGTCTTTGCAAGCAAGCTTGTCAGCAGAGAGAGACATGGGGTCCCAGTGCCTGCGGCCAAGGGGTTAATCTGGCCTTGCTGATGCGGCAATGCCAGACTTAAGGGCAGAAGTGACCCTGTGCACATGCACACACGCATGCACACACACGTACTCACACAGCCACCCACCAAACTGGCCATGCATGGCTCTCATCTAACATTGGGAGGGTTCATTAACCTTGAGCCCAGAGTCTCAGAGTCATGGCATTTGAAGACCAGAAGGCCCTTCTGAATAATTTCATCCAAGCCCCTATAAGCTGCAAGGGGTCTCCCAGCCTCCTCTTGAATACTTTCAGTGGCAGGGAGCTCACATTTTCTCACGGCAACTGGCCCTACCTGGGGTCGATCAGTATGATCCTTACACCTGTCTCCTCATGACCCCCCACCAACAGATCTGTTGGTACCGCAAGTTCCTGTGCTTTCTTTTTCTGGGGGAATCGAGGATGAACCAAACCAAATCCACGAGAAATGCCAAATGCTTATTTTTTGCCTACTGGATGTCTGGCTGGTTGTTTCGATTCAAACTCCTGCTCCTATATTAGGGGTTGACTGGAAGTTAAGAAGATTTCAATATCATGAGAAAGAGAACGTATGCCCACATGTAATGTTACGTAGAAAGTGCTGACTGCTCCAGGAGCTAAGGGCTGGGAGAAGCCAAAAGAAGAGAGTGTTTCCTGATGGTTAATCAGGGGAGTCTTCATCGGAGAGGTGGCATCTGATTTTAGGCCAGGGTCTCCCAAGGGGTGGTCTCTGAAACTCACATGAGATCGTTGCTGGGTTTGCTGGTGCCTGCCCGCTACAGTTCTTTATCAG
This sequence comes from Pseudorca crassidens, assembly GCF_039906515.1. Classification (NCBI taxonomy): domain Eukaryota; kingdom Metazoa; phylum Chordata; class Mammalia; order Artiodactyla; family Delphinidae; genus Pseudorca; species Pseudorca crassidens. The sequence goes on along the minus strand of NC_090315.1, from coordinate 27,959,841 downwards.
TTCCTCTCATTATGCCAAGGAGAAAGTGCTAGTATGTCTTAACATACATACTAGACTGCAGGCTCAGAGCCGTTGGCAGGAAGCTTCTGGCTAAAGTTTAGCAAGTACTTCTGTTTTTCTTCTATTGATTTTTAAAGCAAGTGGTATTAGTTTTCTACTTATGGAAATATTATAAAACTTCTTTCAAAATAAATTAAAAATATTTAAATGGTGAGTTAATGTGAAGAAAAATATCAAGTAAATAACACGGGAACTATATGGCAAATCGTGAGTGTGGCGTACATGTAACTGGGGTTTGGGAAGCAGACCCTGGTGGGCATCGGAGCGGGTGATGGTGAAAGGGTCCCCTTCTACTCACCTGACTGCCTCAAAGTGTTGCTGCCTTTGGAGGTGGCTGCCGGGAGAGTCAAACTTCTGCCTCCCCACGGAGTGTGTGGGAACCTGCAGCTCCAGGAGCCCAGCAGATCAAAGGTTTACAGCCAAGCTGCCGGAGGGTGCCTAGCCCACGGCAATAAAAGAGAGCTAATGTTATCCTGCAGCACGCAGGTTCTCCTGAGCACAGCAGATCTGCGGGCCGCAGCTCACCTGGGCAGCTCGGGAGGAGCGGGGGTGGGGGACTGCGTCACCCCTGCTCATCTCATTGCATCAGAAACGTGGCTGCTGCTCTGGTGGGGTTTGCCTCTTGGCCAGGGCAACCAAAGGAAGGGCCACTGGTTACTCAGCCTTGTTTCCGTCCCTGCCACTGACTCACTCTGTGGTTTCGGGCCAGCCCCTTGCCTTGTCTGTGCCCAGTTTGTGTCTGCAGGACGCAGATTATTAAGGCAGTAATTAGCTTGGACACAGGGATCAATTCATTCCAGAAAGAGCCCATTCAGCTTCTCGTGCAGCTCAGAAATGCTGAACTCCAGGCCAGAAAGAGGCACTTGCAGACGGATTGTACAGCAACACCTGTGGCCAAGCCTCTTTCTCTGTGGCTGCCTGATCGCTCAGCATATTGAGCTACAGCTTGACTGTTTTAGAGCCTGGGGGAACTTCCTTCCTTTTGCTCTGCTTCTCAGCTTTTCAGCACAGATGTCTAAACCTATCTTCTTCTTCTTCTTTCTTCTTTAAATTTCCCCTGTTTTTCAGGGAGATAGGACAGAGCTTTTACCTGTCAGGATTCTCCTCAGCCCAAGGACCACAACATTAAAGGCTCCAGCTCTCACCAAGAGATTGGGATGTAGGAGGAGACCCACAAGTACAACTGTCTTACCATGGACCTTTATCTGGCCCAACAAATAGATGTGCTCCCAGGCTCCTGTTCCATCTTGGATAATTGTACCTGAGACTTCTCATAGTCAGTATCTTCTGGGAATTCTGCAGATCCATCTTAATAGTAAGGAAAATTGGTTTTTGCAAATAACTCAGTTTTGATCAAGCACAAAGACCCCCCCACCCCAGGCAAACAGAGTAGCTCTGTTCCTCCCGTAAGGTAACATTGTCTCATTGGCAATTCTTATAATATGGGGGAGAATATAGGTTATCTGAGAACATTCTAATCCTTCTACCTTCTCACCCCTTTACAAGCCATCTCTCAGGGTAAAAAGTTGCTTATTCTTTATGAGTACGTTTCCTTTCCAAATAACCATCTCTAACTAGATGGGTGATCTTGGACAAGTCACTTGTCCCATCTGAGCCTCATCTGTAAAGTGAGTTGATTTAATTAGCACAGCCCATAGAATATATGTTAAAGTGACCTTAGAGGTGTTGTATTATCCTTCAGCTTATCGTTGACTTTCCCCATGGCTCTGAAACAGGAGTCACCATACATTCCCAGGAAAGTAAATAAGTTCTTGCTTGTTTCCAGGGAGGGTCTGAGTCTCTCTGGAAGGGTTAGGTAACCTTCCCATCCCATTCACCCAGCCCAAAAGGAGCTTCTCAGTCAAAAGGAGCTTCTGAGTCAGGCTAGGGGAGTTTGCAGATAATTTCCACGACATCATTCTCGAGAATCAGGGCATCCCCAGAGCTTCCTTTAACTGACCCATCATGGATGAAGTGCAACTATCCACAGACAAAAGAGAACAGAGTGATGGTATCCTACGCAGAGCATGACTCTTCTCTGACCCTTGTGAAGCATCCTGAATGATCCACACTTGCCCAGCTGAAATGCCATGACTGTGCACCTTGCAGTGCGCAGAAGAACACAGTGGTCTTGATGGAGGATGTGGGGTAAGCAGAATGGTGTAGAATGAAGAGCAAGGGCATCAGTTGGTGAGTAGGACATCTTGGCTCTAATGCCTTCATGCTATTTGGCCTGGGTCAGTGATTAGCTTTGCTGGCTTTCATACTCCTGATCTGTAAAAGGGCAGAGTTAATAATGCCTGCCTCAGTGTTTTCTCTTGAGGATCAGTTGAGATAATAATGCAACTGCTTAGTAAATTGTTAGGTGATAGCACATGTAATGGCTTTTGTTCTTTGTAAGAGTGGGTGGGACTGTGCCAGTTGGGGTCCCTCCAGCCCCAGAGCCTCCTGAATGGACCAGTCTCAGTCTGTAACATTCCAACCCATGGAAAACAATGTGAGCGGGAAAGCTAATAACCAGATCAAAAACGACAGGCTGGAGGAGGGAGGCTGGCCTGGGAAATGTGCTAGAGCTGATCAGAAAGGAGAAAAGAAATAAAGTCATTAGCTTATTTAAGGGGCAGGAGGGAATGATGAAACACATCTCCAGCAAAACCAAATTAAGCATTTAGAAGGTATTAAAAATGCATTTGAACTCCACTGGTGCTGCAGTTCTAATAACATTTTCTAGGGCTGTAGTTAGCTATCAAGTCAGTCTGAGATCAAGAAAAGGTACCATTTCTCACTGTCTCAAGTCCCTGCCACTTCCAAACCTTCTCTGAGCTAAATCTTCCAACTTCTTGTCCCCTACTGTAGTCTTCTAGTCACGCTCTCTCTCAACATCCCCTTGGGTCAGCATATCACGGGGCCAAACATTTCAACTTTTGGCGAATCTGGCTGGTATTTCTGTATTCCCTGGATCTTGAGTTCTTTAAAATTTTGTGTTCCCATTTTGCAGAGAATCTAAAAGATTTAACATGATTATATTCTGGATCATTAGGATAACTTCTTTATACGATTCACTGTCCATGTTTGAATTTACATTTATCATCATATTAGTATGAAGAAATAGTATTAATACTACCAGTAGTTAAATGAACAGTAGTGACAGATACCCAGCATTTAATGAATATTTACTATGTTCTAGGCACTGTTCAAAGCACACAATGTACCTTAATTCATTTACTATTCACTTTCAGTGAATTTTTAAAATACTATTATTACTATTATGGATGAGAAAATGGAGGCATTAGTATTTCCATTATTATCATCTTATTATATACATAAGAAAACAGTGTATGAAATTATCATAGGCTAATGAGAATGGAATCGAAGTATCCTTAATATATATCATGCATCTGATTTTGTGGTAATTTATTTTTATTTTTTTAAACATATTTATTGGAGTATAATTGCTTTACAATGTTGTGTTACTTTCTGCTGTATAACAAAATGAATCAGCTATAAGTATACATGTATCCCCATATCCCCTCCCTTTTGTGTCTCCCTCCCATCCTCACTATCTCGCTTCTCTAGGTGGTCACAAAACATGGAGCTGATCTCCCTGTGCTATGCGGCTGCTTCCCACTAGCTATCTATTTTACATTTGGTAGTGTATATATGTCAATACCACTCTCTCACTTCATCCCAGCCTATCCTTCCCCCGCTCTGTGTCATCAGGTCCATTCTCTACATCTGTTTTGCTCTTTCTGACTTACTTCACTTTGTATGACAGACTCTAGATTCATCCATCTCACTACAAGTAACTCAATTTTGTTTCTTTTTATGGCTGAGTAATATTCCATTGTATATATGTGCGACATCTTCTTTATGCATTCATCTGCCGATGGACACTTACGTTGCTTCCATGTCCTGGCTGTTGTAAATAGAGCTGCAATGAACATTATGGTACATGACTCTTTTTGAATTTTGGTTTTCTCAGGGTATATACCCAGTAGTGGGATTGCTGGGTCACATGGTAGTTCTATTTTTAGTTTTTAAAGGACCTCCATACTGTTCTCCATAGTGGCTGTATCAATTTACATTCCCACTAACAGGGCAAGAGGGTTCCCTTTTCTCCACACCCTCTCCAGCATTTATTGTTTCTAGATTTTTTGATGATGGCCATTCTGATCGGTGTGAGGTGATACCTCATTGTAATTTGATTTGCATTTCTCTAATGATTAGTGATGTTGAGCATCCTTTCATGTGTTTGTTGACAATCTGTATATCTTCTTTGGAGAAATGTCTATTTAGGTCTTCTGTTCATTTTTGGATTGGATTATTTGTTTTTTTGATATTGAGCTGCATGTGCTGCTTGTAAATTTTGGAGATTAATTCTTTGTCAGTTGCTTTGTGTGCAAATATTTTCTCCCATTCTGAGGGTGTCTTTTCATCTTGTTTATGGTTTCCTTTGCTGTGCAAAAGCTTTGAAGTTTCATTAGGTCCCATTTGTTTATTTTTGTTTTTATTTCCATTTCTCTAGGAGGTGGGTCAAAAAGAATCTTGCTATGATTTATGACATACAGTGTTCTGCCTGTGTTTTCCTCTAAGAGTTTTATAATGTCTGGACTTACATTTAGGTCTTTAATCCATTTTGAGTTTATTTTTGTGTATGGTGTTAGGGAGTGTTCTAATTTCATTCTTTTACATGTAGCTCTCCAGTTTTCCCAGCACCACTTATTGCAGATGCTGTTTTTTCTCCATTGTATATTCTTGCCTCCTTTATCAAAGATAAGGTGACCATATGTGCATGGGTTTATCTCTGAGCTTTCTAACCTATTCCATTGATCTATATTTCTGTTTTTGTGCCAGTACCATACTGTCTTGATTACTGTAGCTTTGTAGTATAGTCTGAAGTCAGGGAGCCAGATTCCTCCAGCTCCTTTTTTTGTTCTCAAGATTGCTTTGGCTATTTGGGGTCTTTTGTGTTGTCATACAAATTGTGAAATTTTTTGTTCTAGTTTTGTGAAAAATGTCAGTGGTTGTTTGATAGGGATTGCATTGAATCTGTAGATTGCTTTGGGTAGTAGAGTCATTTTCACAATGTTGATTCTTCTAATCCAAGAACATGGTATATCTCTCCATCTATTTGTATCATCTTTAATTTCTTTCATCAGTGTCTTATAATTGTCTGCATACTGGTCTTTTGTCTCCTTAGGTAGGTTTATTCCTAGGTATTTTATTCTTTTTGTTGCAATGGTAAATGGGAGTGTTTTGTTGATTTCACTTTCATATTTTTCATCATTAGTGTATAGGAATGCCAGAGATTTCTGTGCATTAATTTTGTGTCCTGCTACTTTACCAAATTCATTGATTAGCTCTAGTAGTTTTCTGGTAGCATCTTTAGGATTCTCTATGTATAGGATCATGTCATCTGCAAACAGTGACAGTTTTACTTCTTTTTTTCTGATTTGGATTCCTTTTATTTCTTTTTCTTCTGTGATTGCTGTGGCTAAAACTTCCAAAACTAAGTTGAATAATAGCAGTGAGAGTGGGCAATCTTATCTTGTTCCTGTCCTTAGAGGAAATGGTTTCAGTATTTCACCATGGAGAACGATGTTGGCTGTGGGTTTGTCATATATGGCCTTTATTATGTTGAGGTTAGTTCCCTCTATGCCTACTTTCTGTAGAGTTTTTATCATAAATGGGTGCTGAATTTTGTCAAAAGCTTTTTCTGCATCTATTGAGATTATCATATGGTTTTTATCTTTCAGTTTGTTAATATGGTGTATCACATTAATTGATTTGCGTATATTGAAGAATCCTTGCATCCCTGGGGTAAACCCCACTTGATCATGGTGTATGATCCTTTTAATGTGCTGTTCAATTCTCTTTGCTAGTATTTTGTTGAGGATTTTTGCATCTGTGTTCATCAGTGATGTTGGCCTGTAGTTTTTTTTTGTGACATTTTTGTCTGGGTTTGGTATCAGGGTGATGGTGGCCTCATAGAATGAGTTTGGGAGTGTTCCCCCCTCTGCTATATTTTGAAAGAATTTGAGAAGGATAGGTGCTAGCCCTTCTCTAAATGTTTGATAGAATTTGCCTGTGAAGCCATCTGGTCCTGGGCTTTTGTTTGTTGGAAGTTTTTAAATCACAGTTTCAATTTCAGTGCTTGTGATTGGTCAGTTTATACTTTCTATTTCTTCCTGTTTCAGTCTCGGAAGGTTGTGCTTTTCTAAGAATTTGTCTATTTCTTCCAGGTTGTCCATTTTATTGGCATATAGTTGCTTGTATTAATCTCTCATGTTCCTTTGTATTTCTGCAGTGTCAGTTGTTACTTCTCCTTTTTCATTTCTAATTCTGTGGATTTGGGTCTTCTCCCTTTTTTTCTCTATGAGTCTGGCTAATGGTTTATCAGTTTTGTTTATCTTTCCAAAGAACCATCTATTAGTTTTATTGACCTTTGTTATTGTTTCCTTCATTTCTTTTGCATTTATTTCTGATCTGATCTTTATGATTACTTTCCTTCTGCTAACTTTGGGGGATTTTTTTCTTCTTTCTCTAATTGCTTTAGTTGTAAGGTTAGGTTGTTTATTTGAGATTTTTCTTGTTTCTTGAGGTAGGATTGTATTGCTATAAACTTCCCTCTTAGAACTGCTTTTGCTGCATCTGATAGGTTTTGGGGTGTCATGTTTTCATAATCATTTGTTTCTAGGTATTTTTTTCTTTCCTCTTTGATTTCTTCAGTGATCTCTTGTTTATTTAGTAGTGTATTATTTAGCCTCCATGTATTTGTATTTTTTGCAGTTTTTTTCCTGTAATTGATATCTAGTCTCATAGTGTTGTGGTTGGAAAAGATGCTTGATACCCTTTCAATTTTCTTAGATTCACCAAAGCTTGATTTGTGACCCAATATATGATCTATCCTGGAGAATGTTCCATGAGCACTTGAGAAGAAAGTGTATTCTGTTGTTTTAAGATGGAATATCCTATAAATATCAATTAAGTCCATCTTGTTTAACGTGTCATTTAAAGGTTGTGTTTCCTTATTTATTTTCATTTTGGATGATCTGTCCATTGGTGAAAGTGGGGTGTTAAAGTCCCCTACTATGAATGTGTTACTGTCGACTTCCCCTTTTATGGCTGTTAGTATTTGCCTTATGTATTGAGGTGCTCTATGTTGGGTGCATAAATATTTACAATTGTTATATATTCTTCTTGGATTGATCCCTTGATCATTAGGTAGTGTCCTTCTTTGTCTCTTGTAACAGTTTTTATTTTAAGTCTATTTTGTCTGATATGAGAATTGCTACTCCAACTTTTTTTTGATTTCCATTTGCATGGAATATCTTTTTTAGCCCCTTACTTTCAGTCTGTATGTGTCCCTAGGTCTAAAGTGGGTCTCTTGTAGACAGCATATATATGGGTCTTGTTTTTGTATCCATTCAGTCAGTCTATGTCTTTTGGTTGGAGCATTTAATCCATTTACATTTAAGGTAATTATCAATATGTATGTTCCTATTACCATTTTCTTAATTGTTTGGGGGATTTTTTTGTAGTTTTTTTTTCCTTCTTTTGTGTTTCCTGCCTAGAGAAGTTCCTTTAGTGTTTGTTGTAAAGCTGGTTTGGTGGTCCTGCATTCTCTTAACTTTTGCTTGTCTGTAAAGTTTTTAATTTCTCCATCGAATCTGAATGAGATCCTCGCTGGGTAGAGTAATCTTGGTTGTAGGTTCTTCCTTTTCATCACTTTAAATATGTTCTGCTACTCCCTTCTGGCTTTCAGAGTTTCTGCTGAAAGATCAGCGGTTAACCTTATGGGGATTCCCTTGTATGTATGTTATTTGTTGCTTTTCCCTTGTTTGTTTTAATATTTTTTCTTTGCATTTAAATTTTGGTAGTTTGATTAATATGTGTCTTGGTGTGTTTCTCCTTGGATTTATCCTGCATGGGACTCTCTGTGCTTCCTGGACTTGATTGACTATTTTCTTTCCCATGTTAGGGAAGTTTTCAACTATAATCTCTTCCACTATTTTCTCAGACCCTTTCTTTTTGTCTTCTTCTTCTGGAACCCCTATAATTCAGATTATGTAGTAATTTAGATAGAGAAAAATGGTGAGAGCAGATGGTAAAATGGACATGACAAGCTCAAAAAGCTCTGGTGCCACAAAAAACAGCCCCGTATTTGTTTAATCCATCAAAACCATCAGTAAGTCCTGTTATCTGTATTCCCAAAAGATATCCTGGTCATCCACCTCTATTCCTACCCATGTAATCACTGCAGTCAATGTAGCAGTTCAGAGGGAGACCAATCCTTGTGGGATCAATGGTGTGAGGGGTTTGGAAGATCTTCATGGGACTTGACCTTGGCCTTGAAGTCTGGACTGGATTTGGAAGCATTCTTAGGGGGAATTCAAGGCACAGAAGTCACATGAGCAGGGAGTGGGAAATGAGGGCAACAGGCTTAGGGAAACGGGAGGGTTATGAGGTCTCAAAATCCTTCTCAAGCTGGATGAAGAACCCCAAAAGATTTATTATCTCAAGAGGCAGAGAGTTAGGCTTTAAGCACAAATGGATGCTGAAACTCAGGTAGTGTCATGAGTCTGGCTCTTCCTTTCTCCACCCCAAAGCTCTGCCTTTTTCAGTGTCAGCTTCTCTCTCACAGAGGCACTTTCTACAAGGTGGCCCCTGGAAACACCAGACTTATGCCCTCCTAGTTGAGCAACCAGAGGGTGAGTGTTTCTCTTTGCCAATAGCTCCCACAGAGCCCTTAGAATCTTAGCTGAGTTAGTTGACTCAAGTCTCATCTCCATTCCCAAGTTGATCCCTGGGATCAGGGGGATGAAATATTCTTATTTATCAGGACTGAGTCATGGATCCCCTTTGAAGGTGGGAGGTGAGACCCCACATGAACCAATGGGTCAGGCATGAAAAAAGGGTTGTTTCTACAAAGGAAAATTGAGTTATTGTCACCAGAAAAGGGAAGATGGAGGCTAGGGAGGCAAAAGGAATATATTTCTACCATGGAAGCCAATCACAATGCAGTAGATGGTTTGACATTTTTTTCAAACTCTTGGGCAGCCAGGAAAGTATATGTGGTTATGTTCTGAACACCAAGGGAAATGCCGAACATAACCCCAGGGTGGAGAAGAATTTATGCTAAAAACACCCCTTGGCAGAGCAGGGGCTGTCTGTCCCAGACTCAGCAAATGAAGCCCAGCTTAACTGCTTGCAGTCTTGGATGAACTTCTAACTCTTTAGCCCTAGGAGAGGAAAAATTGCATAGACAACCTGCTTTCTCTCCTTGGCATGCTGAGCCTTGGAGAAAGTTATTTAACCTCTCTCAGCAGTGGTTCCCCAGCTATAAAAATAGGATGACAATCTTTACCCATTCAGGACTGCAGGCAGAGCTAGAGAGAAAGCAGGATCTATAACAAAGGCTTTCCAGTTGTGGGCTGGACAGCAGTATAGAAATGTGGCAATAGGACTTTGGAGTCTTCACAGGTTTAGTCATCTGAAGGGTTTAGAGAAAGATTTTCCCCAACTCTCAAAACACTTGGCAATGTTCTCTCCTACTTTTAGTGTTAATGAGAAAATAAAATTTTCTAAAGGCGTGCTTTATCTGTTGGCATTTGTACCTCCTGTGAATCCCAAACCATGATGGCAATGGCAAAATCTGAGGACTACCTGAAGTTGGTAGCAATATCCTAGAGCACAGGGATTAAGTGCACTAGTTCTGGAGAAAGACTTTCCTCTGCCAGGAGCGGGTGATGGAGAGGTGAACATGTGTCTGTTATTGATGAGTTCAGAATCTAATAAGGGAAGGAGGAGGGGAGAGACAGAGAGAGACAGAGAGAGACAGAGAGAGACAGAGAGAGACAGAGAGAGAGAGAGAGAGAGAGAGAGAGAGAGAGAGAGAGAGAATGAATAGTTATAAAAAATTACTCTCTAAAATAGGAGTTGGCAAACTAAGACCCACAGACCCAATCTGGCCCACTGCTTGCCTGTTTTTATATTGCCTGTGAACCACTTTTAAATGACTGAAAAAAATCAAAAGAATAATATTTTGTGACAGGTGAACATTGCATGAAATTCAAATTTCAATGCCCATAAATAAAGTTTTATTGGCACATGGCCCTACTCATTAGTTTACATAATATCTGTAGCTGATGTTGTAGTTCAACAGCAGGAATGAATAGCTAGGACAGAGAATGTATGACTCACAAAGCCTGAAACATTTTACAGAAAGAGGTTGCTGACTCCTATTCTAGAGAAACAGATTTTATTTCAATGAAAGAATGATATGAAGAAGAAGGGGAGAAGCTTTCAATGCAATATACATTTGATCTAGGTCTTGAAGATGGGTAGGATTTTAATACGAAGAGATAAAGTGAGGGACCATTAACCCAGAATCTTGTATCCCCATTTTATAGATGAGGACCAAGAGGCTGAGGGGTGGAGCTGGAACTTCAAGTCAAGTCTGACTTATTTCATAGCTCAGCTCTTTCTGACTTTCCCCTTCCAGCATTTACAAAGCTTAAAATGACTGGGTAGAAACTCTAAAGAGGCCTGAATGCCTTCCTAAGGAATCCAACCCAATTCTTCGCCTAGTGGGCTGTCATCTAAAGCTTGCGAGTTGGAAAGTCATATGAGCCATTATAGAATGATTGTCAGCAGTTGCATAAAGAGTAAGTTAGAAAGAGAAGGGAAATGATATTGAGTAGAAGAGTTAGGAGACCAAGCCTGGAGTCTGGATTAGAGCTAATGAGAATTTCATCAAGGATAGAGGAAGTGGGCTCAGGGAGAGACATTGAGGAAAGATAGAAGTAACAAGTCTATCAATAGATACAGGAGGTGGAAGAAAGATGGCTTCTTGGATTTGAGTCTAGAATGATGGAAGCATTGGAGAAGGCCAAGCCTGGCTGTGGAAGATGATGTGTTCCACTCAGCCTATGCTGTTTGGAGTAATGCAAGGATATCCTGTGGAGTGGTCTAGCTGACTCTGCCCAGCTCAAAACTAGGCTGCTTTGACCTGGATAGCAGTGGGGTAGAGAGGCAGAAAGAGATCTCAGAAAGGAGGAAGAGGAAAAGTATGCATGTGTGAAAAGAAGAAGGGGCAGGAGCTAGGACCAGGTGTAAGGTAGGATCCAGAGCAAGAGTGGCAAACTTATAAAACAGGGCAGTTGCTAATGGGTAAGGTGGGCCAGAGAGGGCAGTGGTGAAGCTAAGAGCTCATGCCCCATCTAAAGGAGGCAGCAGTTTCTTAGTCTGAGGGGATATACATGCAGCACTGCCAGATATGACTTTTCAGAGTGGAACATTGGATATTTTCTTGTAATCTTTTGATTTTTAAATGTTGGCAAGAAATTCAGTTAAAATAAAAACACTAAACAAGTGAATCAAACATTTATAAAGGGTTGGATCCAATCTACAGGCCACTAGTTTGCAGTCTCTTACCTAAGAAGGTCCATACAATTTAAAGACTTTTTGGGGTCCTCTCTCCAATCCCTCCTGAATCACTCTCTTGAAGCCCTTCCATCCTCTCCTCTGGGGACTTTCTAGCGTGTCTCCAACACAGCAGTGTTTGTGCCAGTGACAGCCTGTGGCTGAGATGACAGGTTTCTTTGGTGTTCCATATTCAAATCATAATAATCAGAGGAGAGAAGAAACAAATTCAGCAACCACAAAGACCAACCCACAGAAGATTTAAAGAATAACTTTGTCTATGACAATGATAGAATAAAAGGAAAAAATGTCTTGGGGACACTGGCTATTCTCCTGGCCATCAGGAAGAACCAGACAATAGCCAGAGGCATAGACATCTGGCTGTGCTGGGAGGGAAGATTGCAGTGAACAGTCCTGAAATGTCCTTGAAGGACAGCACCAGGGTCACCATCTGACTATTTTTGAGTGGTGAGCTGGGTTTGGAGATGCGTGAATGTGAACTTTCTCCTAGAAGTCTGCCTTACTCTGTCCCCAGGGCCCTGCATCTGGGAGGAAGAGGTCTCCTCGTGGAATGCATTGGGCAGGTGCTTCTTCTATCTTGAGCTTCTCTGGGTGACCTTGGAAAGGCCACTTCTTTATAAGGAACTCATCAAACACTTTTTTTCTCCAGAAGGATGGAGTTACATGAATTCAGCAAAACTTCAGGGAGTGCCTACCATATTCCTAGCCTTGTGCTAAGGACTGCTGAACACATGAGTTGAGGAGAAGCTGCAGCCCTTCTTTCTCCTCAAAGGGCAGAAGAGATATGTGGGCAGAGACATACATATTCCAGTCTGTGCCCAGGGGCTTGAAGAAGGTGAGACAAGCCTGGCTGGGGAGTTGAGAAGGGTTTCCCTTTGGAGGGTGTTAAAAACAATGACACATCCCAGCCTTCTTAAAATAACATTGCTGTTTATATTGTTGGATTTTGGACTTGCTTGGAACCTGTCATCCTTCCTTCTCTCCTATTTCTCCTTTTTAGAATGGTAATATTTGTCCTATGCTGTCCCACCATTGAATTTTGGAAGAACATTACTTGTTTGATTTCACATCATCAGGTTCACATCTGGAGAAAGACTTGCCTCAGAATGAATCATACTTTGAGTCTCACTCATATTTGATTTAGATGATATTCAGATGAGACTTTGGACTTTACATGTTTCAGTTGATACTGGAATGAGTTAAGACTTATGGGGTGTGCATCCCCTTTGGGATGCAATAAATGTATTTTGCATATGAGGACATAAATTTTGGGGGGCAGAGGTGGAATGTTATGGTCTGAAAATTTGTATCCCTTCAATATTCTGTTAAAATCCTAACCCCCAAAAGTTAGTAGGTGGAGACTTTGGGAGGTGATTACACAATGAGAATGAGGCCTTCATGAATGGAATTAGTGTTACCACAGAGATCCTTAGCCCCTTCCATCATGTGAGGACACAGCGAGGAGTCTGTGATCTGGATAAAGGGCTCTCCCCAGACCATGCTGGCATCTTGAGCTTTGATTTACAGCCTCCAGAACTGTGCAAAATGAATTTCTGTTGTTTATAAGTCAATCAGTCTGTGGTATTTTGTTACAGTAGCCTGAATGGACTAAGACAGACATCACAGAGAACATCGGTATTTCTGCTTCTGAAGGCTCATCAAACATGCCCTGGTAGAAAGGGCTGAGCCATGCCTTCTCCTGGTGTTGTTTAAATTGTCCTTTAAATGAATAAACAAAGGATCAAGTCACTGGCTGCTAAAAGCAGCAGTGTGTAGAACCAGAAGAGACATAAAAGACCTAGGAAAAATAATGTGATTGACAATCAAATAGATAGTCAAGTTTGAACATCAATGCAAAGAAATGCTGAAAGAAGTAGGAAGTAATAGGATAGAAATGAGCAAGATAAGAGGTCAGAAGAGGAGAATCAAGTTCAGAGACGAGAGTGGGAGGTAGATAACTGAGAGAGAGTAACAAGTGCTTTCTATAGGTCTGTGTGACCTCACCAAAAGATTGAGCAATAAATTAGCTAGATAGGTATTTTCATGAAGATAATCTGCATATATACCCATCACTGTAATGTTGAAAATGTAGCTGGTGCTGGGAGAAGTTAACTCTCAGTATATGACTTTTGAGAGACAAAGATATCACAAAAAAAGAAAATTTCAGGCCAATATCACTGATGAACACAGATGCAAAATTTCTCAATAAAATATTAGCGAAGCAAATCCAACAATACATTAAATGAATCATACACCATGATCAAGTGGGATTTATCCCATGGATGCAAGGATAGTTCAATACCCACAAATCAATCAGTGAGATACACTACAATAACAAAGTGAAAATAAAAGACATATGATCATCCCAGTAGATACAGAAGAAGCTTTTGACAAAATTCAACATCCATTTATGATAAAAACTCTCCAGAAAATGTATATAGAGGGAACATACCTCAACATATTAAAAGCCATATATGATGAGTCCAAGCTAACATCATGCTCAATGGTGAAAAGCTGAAAGCATTTCCCTTAAGATCAAGAAAAAGACAAGGGTGCCCACTCTCTCCACTTTTATTCAACATGGTATTGGAAGTCCTAGCCACAGCAATCATACAAAAAAAAGAAATAAAAGGAATCCAAATTGGAAAGGAAGAAGTACAACTGTCACTATTTGCAGATGACATCATACTATACATAGAAAATCCTAAAGATGCTACCAGAAAACTACTAGAGCTCATCAATGAATTTGGTAAAGTTGCAAGATACAAAATTAATATACAGTAATCTGTTGTATTTCTATACACTAATAATAAACTCTCAGAAAGAGAAATTAAGGAGACAATTCCATTTACAATCACATCAAAAACAATAAAATACTTAGAAATAAATCTAAGGTAAAAGACCTGTACTTGGATACCATAAGACACTGACAAAAGAAACTGAAGGCAATGCAAAGAGATGGAAAGATATACTGTCTTTATGGATTGGAAGAATTAATATTGTTAAAATGACCATACTACCCAAGGCAAACTACAAATTCAATGTAATCCCTATCAAAATACCAATGGCATTTTTCACAAAACTAGAACAAATAATTTAAAAATTTGTATGGAAACATAGAAGACCCTGAATAGCCAAAACAATCTTAAGAAAGAAGAACAGAACTGGAGGTATCACACTCCTTGACTTAAGACTATACTATCAATACAATGCTATAGTTATCAAAACAGTATGATATGGGCAGAAAGACAGACACATAGAACAACATAACAGAATAGAGAGCCCCAAAATAAACCCACACACTTACGGTCAATTAATCTCTAATAAAGAAGGCAAGAATATACAATAGAGAAAAGACAATCTTTTCAGTAAGTGGTGCTGAGAAAACTGGAGAGTTACATGTAAAAGAAGGAAATTAGAACACTTTCTCACACCATATACAAAAATAAACTCAATATGGATTGAAGACCTAAATGTAGGACTGGAAACCATAAAGCTCCTAGAAAAAAACATGGGCAGAACACTCTTTGACATTAATTGTAGCAATACTATTTTGGATCTGTCTCCTAAGGCAAAGGAAACAAAAGGAAAATAAACAACTGGGACCTAATTAAACTTAAAAGCTTTTGCACAGCAAAGGAAACCACTGATAAAAGAAAAAAACAACCTACTGAATGGGAGAAAATATTTGCAAATGATATGACTGATAAGGGGTTAATATCTAAGATATATAAGCAGCTCATACATCTCAATACCAAAAAACAAACAGCCCAATTTAAAAAAATGGTCAGAAGACCTGAAGAGATATTTTCCAAAAAAGACATACAGATGGCCAACAGGCACATGAAAAGATGCTCAACATCACTAATCATCAAATCCAAATTAAAACCACAGTAAGATATCACCTCACACTGGTCAGAATGACCATCATCAAAAAGTCTACAAACAATAAATGCTGGAGAGGGTGTGGAGAAAAGGGAACCCTCCTACACTGTTAATGGGAATGTAAATTGGTACAGCCACTATGGAGAACAGTATGGAGGATCCTCAAAAAACCAAAATTAGAACTACCATATGATCCAGCAATCCCACTCCTAGGTATTTATTCAAAGAAAATGAAAACGCTAATTCAAAAAGATACATGCACCCTGATGTTCACAGCAGCATTATTTACAATTGCCAAGATATGGAAGCAACTTAAGTGACCATCAACAAATGAATGGATAAAGAAGACGTTGTATATATATATATATATATATATATATATATATATATATATATATATATATATATATATATATATATATATATATATATACGATAGAATATTACTCAGTAAAGAAGAATGAAATTTTGCCATTTGCAACAACGGACCCAGAGGGTATTATACCTAGTGAAATAAGTCAGACAGAGAAGGACAAATGCTGTATGTTATCACTGATATGTGAAGTCTAAAAACTAAAACTAATGAATATAACAAAAAAGAAACAGACTCACAGATATAGAGAACAAACTAGTGGTTACCGGTGGAGAGAGGGAAGGGGGAGGGGCAATCTAGGGGTAGAGGATTAGGAGGTAAAACTACTCTGTACTGATATAAAATAAATAAGTTACAAGGATATATTGTACAGCACAGGGAATATAACCAATATTTTATAATAACTTTAAATGGAGTATAATCCTTTTTTTTTTTTTTTTTTTTGCGGTACATGGGCCTCTCGCTGTTGTGGCCTCTCCTGTTGCGGAGCACAGGCTCCAGACGCACAGGCTCAGCGGCCATGGCTCATGGGCCCAGCTGCTCCGCGGCATGTGGGATCTTCCCGGACCAGGGCACGAACCCGTGTCCCCTGCATCGGCAGGCGGACTCTCAACCACTGCGCTACAAGGGAAGCCCTGAGTATAATCTTTAAAAATTGTAAATCACTATGCTATACACCTGAAACTTATATAATACTGTAAATCAACTTCTCCTCAATAAAAATATGACTTTGCCTTCACCACAATGCAAATCAATTCTAATGCCTCTCTCAGTATAGTCTTAAGCATCCTTTAAAATTGTAGCACAGTATTTCAACCCAGTTGGCTGGTAAATCTGATCCTAGAATTAATTCCAGCCAGTAGTTGTGGTAGTCTCAACTTGTGAGAGATGATTGTGTACAAATTTGCCCAATTCTGTGTTCATTGATGCCACAATGTTAATTTGAAATTGACCATGGTAAGAGTATTTACCGACAGAAATATGCGAAAGCCACAAATAAGCCCTCCACCTCCAAAACCTGTTGTTGAAGAACATTTACCAGCATACCACACAAATGGGTATCAGATGGTATGGTACCATGGGCTCTTTGGCTGGGCAATGGTTCTGACGGTGACTAAGTTGTTGGTTGTAGCAAAGTCTCTTAGTGTTTAAAAATTTGTTCTGATGGTTGCACCTTGCCCAGTTCAATGGGAGATGGGGTTGGTGGAGGGGAGTGGGAAACACTAGAGGGAATTTAAGTCAGATAGGAAGGAGTCATTCTTAGTATAATGATTCTCCTAGGGAATGTGATTAAGTCCAACTTTTCTATTTATTTTCTTATTTTTTCCACTCTGATCTGAGCAACTAATCATGCAACCAGACTCCACCTACATCTGGTAGTAAGATTTGGCAGGAACAGTTTGGAGATAGAGAATGCCAAATAACTCACACTAAGACTTAAAAACAAATGGACATCTCACAATATCTTAAGCTAGATGGAACATTAGTGGATACTGGATGATCCGTTCCCATTCCCTCTTCAGGGTCAACACATCCATCCCCCAGTTGCTGGGAATATCAGCTGCATTGGCTCATAGCTGCAACCCTCACTTGTAGTTGCCCTTGGGAATGGGGAACTGCCTTGCTCTCTTAGGGGTCAGCCCATGGCCAATGACTGGCTGATGCAAAATGCCAGCATCTTGTCTGAATTGGAACAACTCTGAAGAACCACCCCAGTTCCAGAATTAGGATTGGTTGAGTCCTCAGCTGAAGGCTCACTTCCCTCTGTTCAATACACTTTTCATACTTTCCTACATGTGATTCTTCCAAGGGCACTCTCCAATCAACCTCTGCCCACAATGGCCCTTTGTTCCCATGGGACCGAGTTTAAAACAAAACCCTAAATTCATCTGGCTCAATTACTCACCTGATGCCTAAGTCCCCTCCACTGCCTCTAACCAGAGAGATCCATCCCTGCTACTTCATCCTCTCATTGCAGCAAGCCAGTCTTGAACTTGCTGAGCAGCTCTACTTGTTAGAAAGCCTGTCCTTTGTTTGAGTTGAAATCTACCTCCCTGTTTAGAAAGAGTCTGATTTTCCAGGTACACATTGTGTGATCTGATTTGTTCTAGCTGACATTGCTTTGGACATAGAAGAGGGGTGATGTACAGTCCCAGTCCCTGAGAACCTTCCTGAGAGAGAAAAGACATGCTGCCAAAAGGGGTGCCTTAGGATTCAGAGAAAGGAGGGGGCCCTGAAGGGTGGTGATGGAGCAGTTTCTTGGGGGAGGTGCCTCTTGAACAAGGCTCACAGAGATGTGTAGGATGTGTACAGGTACTCGACAAAATGCTTTTCAGAGGAGATGCTGGGCATGCTCACCGACTGAAACGTACCTCTGCTGTTTTGCCTGACCTATTTTCATTTCCTCTTCATCCACGAACAGCTTTGACTTTCCTTTGTGGGGTTTCCTCTCTCAGTCCACATGATTCAAATCAGGTGGCCACACTCTCTTGGTTTCAAGAATGAGCTTGTGACTCAGGTCTGGTCAGCCAGCTTTTTTCTCCCTCTTGACCACGGTGATGGACATGTGACATAGTTGGTCTCATGGTATTCAACCCCAGGACTTTTATTAGAGTTGCTGGGAGAGAGATGCTTTAATTTTGTTGCAGTTGTTAGACTATATAGGAGTAATCCATGAGACCCTGTGGACTAAACCAAGAGGAATGGAGAGTGTATTACTCAGAGAAACAGAACCAATAGGAGATACAAATATAGATACAGATATATAGATACAGACATAGATATATCAGGGGAAATTTATTATAGGTGTTGGCTCACATGGTTACGGAGGTTCTAAATGTCACCTGAATTGGCTCAGAGCTTCAACCCTCACTGGAAGTTGCCCTTGGGAATGTATTGCCTTGCTCTCCCGAGGGATGGCCCACAGCCAGGAAGACCCACAATCTGCCATCTTCAAGTTGTAAAACCAGAAAAGTCAGTGGTCCAAAGTCTTGCAAATCAGGGAGCTAATGGTGTAAGTTCTGACCTGAGTCTGAAAGCCTGGGAAACAGGAGTGCTGATTTCCAAGGGTAGGAGTAGATGAATGTCTTAGCTCAAGCAGAGAGACTGAACTCCCCTTTCACCTTTTTGTTCTATTAGATCCCTCAGTGGATTGCATGATGCCCACTCATATTGGGAAGGTTCATCTACTTTACTCAGTCTACCAATTCAAATGCTAATATCTTCTGGAAATACCCTCCTAAACACACCCAGAAATAATGTTTTATTAGCTATTTGAGCATCCCTTAGCCCAGTCAAGTTGACTCGTAAGAGTAACCATCACACAGAACTTAGCTCAGGTGGGAGTTATAGAGAGGGAGGGAGAGAATAAGGCAGAGAGAGAGAGAGAGAGAGAGAGAGTTGTATTTTAATTTAATGATACTGTTTGATTCCTGCTTAGCCTTTACAATTGAATAAACTTGAACCTAAAATTATTTTTGTGCTGAAGCCAATTTGAATTTGATTACATATTACTTGCAACAAAATGACACCTACTTAACGTAATCATGAAACTGGTACTTAAACTCTGGTCTGATGTCAAAGCCCTGTGCTTACTCTTCAGCACAGAGTAAGCAAACTTGATGGCAACAGAAAGCTTTCTAAAGAAATGGGACCTACAATGCAGCCAGAGAAGTCTGTAAAGGCAGCTCACTAATTCCATTTGTAAAAGTTCAGACATATTTGTTCACTGACTACCTGAAGTTTTAGGATACTATCAGTTTTTCTTCCCTGATTGGCCCTCTCCATCAGCTCTTCTGCGGAAGTTCCACCTTTCTAGATGAATTGCTTTTAGAACAAGTGCCTCTTCAGCCTCATCTTCTGCGAATTCCAGATGCCCAAGTAGCTTAAATGACTTCATTCCTGATGTGAATTTGAAAATTCATCATTCAAAGTGATTCTTAATCTACAGACTATCTTAAAATCATGAGAAATGCCGCATTGGGTTGACCCCACACTTCTATCTGTGATGTGGGCATTAAGGACATTGTGGACAGGGTAAATCTCCACCCCATCCATTCCCCCACCCCCCAGGATTTCAAAGACTTTGATCATTTCTTTCTCAGCCTTTATATTTCCAGAACAAAGCAACCCATTTTGATCTATCCTTGGATGACATTCCTGTTCCTACCTCCTTGATCATTTTCGATGTCCTCCTCACTTCCTCTAGCTTCTTTATGTGTTTTAAAGGTATGCCGAGAACTGCACACAATATTTTCAGTGATCAAAGAATCAGGCTTTTATCTTTACCTACTGATGTTAAAAAAGTTGATCATGATAAAATGAATCATTCTGAGGAATTTGTATTGGAATTTAAGCCCAAAGTCATTCATTCCTTCCTTCACCTACTCACTGAACTACTCGATAAGAAATTAGGAAGATCTACTATTTTTCCAGCCTTGTGGTAGGCCTTTTGGGATACCAAAAAGGATGAGAAATCATTCTCTTTCCTTCAGGAGTGTTTAATAAAGCTGCTAATGCAAGACCAACTTATAAGAAGCCACCAACAATAATGTCTCCCACTAGAACTTTACTTGAAACACTAAAGTGGTTTTTCATTTATTATCTCATTTGATTCCCACACCAGTTACATTTTCATAGTGAGGGGAGTCAGGGAAGTGAGGATACTCAGGATTCACATGTAAATCATCTGTCTCCAAGTTCATGAGCCTTTCCTCTGGACCATGACACCCCTTTCCAATCATCACTCAGAAAAGGTCTTAACTCTGAAGTTCTGAGACACAGCAGTAAATATTGAAACTCTGAAGTGAGTTGCAGTCTGAGATAAATGTGAGAATAAAAAGTTTCTATAATAGGAACACCTGTGCAAGGTGGGCTTCTGAAATACAATTATTCCAGTTTAGGGTGTTTCTGGAGTCTTATTAATGGATCTGGAATGAGCTGAGCTTACCTTCCATGTCAACCCCATTCTAGAACTCTATTTCCATTGCTTTGCCTGCTATCAGTCATTTCTTCTTCATCCAAATACAAAATCTTGATTTTGGTTGACATATTTCCCCTCTCCCACTCTCAGCTCAAATTTGAATGACTCTAACCTCTGTCTCTAGGAGGGGGCATATGGCCTGGCCTGGTTACTCAACCCACCATTATCTCCATGCTTCTGGAATTGGTCCAGAGATATAGACATGATTTGTTGGCCAATCTGTGACAATAAGGGTCAGCCCTGTGGTTTCTGGAAAAGTTGGCAAGTTCTCTTGTTGTCGGGAGGTAAGCATGAAGTCCGAGAATAGTCACATAGAGGAAAGCAGAGTGGAGAGGTGAGCTAGATGGCTGATGAAATACACTGAGCATCCCTTAACAGCCCTGGACTTTCAGTTACATAAGCCAATGATATCTCTCTTTTGCATAGCCCAACTTGAGTTGTGTTTCTGTAATTTGCAACCAAAGAGCCTTGACTAATATTCCTATCCACGTACAAATTTCCTTCTGGTGATGGAAGCTTCTTTCTCTGTTTCCCTCTGAATCCAGTAATCTTGTAGTCTTTCTTCAACCATGACCCATGTGCTTTAGTATATCACTTTTTTCTTTTTTTTTTTTTTTTTACATCTTTATTGGAGTATATTTGCTTTACAGTGGTGTGTTAGTTTCTCCTTTATAACAAAGTGAATCAGTTATACATATACATATGTTCCCATATCTCTTCCCTCTTGCATCTCCCTCCCTCCCACCCTCCCTATCCCACCCCTCCAGGCGGTCACAAAGCACCGAGCTGATCTCCCTGCTTCCCGCTAGCTATCTACCTTACGTTTGGTAGTGTATATATGTCCATGCCTCTCTCTCGCTTTGTCACAACTTACCCTTCCCCCTCCCCATATCTTCAAGTCCATTCTCTAGTAGGTCTGTGTCTTTATTCCTGTCTTACCCCTAGGTTCTTCATGACATTTTTTTCCCTTAAATTCCATATATATGTGTTAGCATATGGTATTTGTCTTTCTCTTTCTGACTTACTTCACTCTGTATGACAGACTCTATGTCTATCCACCTCATTACAAATAGCTCAATTTCATTTCTTTTATGGCTGAGTAATATTCCATTGTATATATGTGCCACATCTTCTTTATCCATTCATCTGATGATGGACACTTAGGTTGTTTCCATCTCCGGGCTATTGTAAATAGAGCTGCAATGAACATTGTGGTACATGACTCTTTTTGAATTATGGTTTTCTCAAGGTATATGCCCAATAGTGGGATTGCTGGGTCATATGGTAGTTCTATTTGTAGTTTTATAAGGAACCTCCATACTGTTCTCCATAGCGGCTGTACCAATTCACATTCCCACCTGCAGTGCAAGAGTGTTCAGTTTTCTCCACACCCTCTCTAGCATTTATTGTTTCTAGATTTTTTGATGATGGCCATTCTGACTGGTGTGAGATGATGTCTCATTGTAGTTTTCATTTGCATTTCTCTAATGATTAATGATGTTGAGCATTCTTTCATGTGTTTGTTGGCAGTCTGTATATCTACTGGAGAAATGTCTATTTAGGTCTTCTGCCCATTTTTGGATTGGGTTGTTTGTTTTTTTGATATTAAGCTGCATGAGCTGCTTATAAATTTTGGAGATTAATCCTTTGTCAGTTGCTTCATTTGCAAATATTTTCTCCCATTCTGAGGGTTGTCTTTTGGTCTTGTTTACGGTTTCCTTTGCTGTGCCAAAGCTTTGAAGTTTCATTAGGTCCCATTTGTTTATTTTTGTTTTTATTTCCATTTCTCTAGGAGGTGGGTTAAAATGGAACTTGCTGTGATTTATGTCATAGAGTGTTCAGCCTATGTTTTCCTCTAAGAGTTTGATAGTTTCTGGCTTTACATTTAGGTCTTTAATCCATTTTGATCTTATTTTTGTGTATGGTGTTAGGGAGTGATCTAATCTCACACATTTACATGTACCTGTCCAGTTTTCCCAGCACCACTGATTGAAGAGGCTGTCCTTTCTCCACTGTACATTCCTGCCTCCTTTATCAAAGATAAGGTGACCATATGTGAGTGGGTTTATCTCTGGGCTTTCTATCCTGTTCCATTGATCTATCTTTCTGTTTTTGTGCCAGTACCATACTCTCTTGATTACTGCAGCTTTGTAGTATAGTCTGAAGTCAGGGAGCCAGATTCCTCCAGCTCCTTTTTTCGTTCTCAAGATTGCTTTGGCTATTCGGAGTCTTTTGTGTTTCCATACAAATTGCGAAATTTTTTGTTCTAGTTTTGTGAAAAATGCCAGTGGTTGTTTGATAGGGATTGCATTGAATCTGTAGATTGCTTTGGGTAGTAGAGTCATTTTCACAATGTTGATTCTTCCAATCCAAGAACATGGTATATCTCTCCATCTATTTGTATCATCTTTAATTTCTTTCATCAGTGTCTTATAATTTTCTGCATACACGTCTTTTGTCTCCTTAGGTAGGTTTATTGCTAGATATTTTATTCTTTTTGCTGCAATGGTAAATGGGAGTGTTTTGTTGATTTCACTTTCATATTTTTCATCATTAGTGTATAGGAATGCCAGAGATTTCTGTGCATTAATTTTGTAATCTGCTACTTTACCAAATTCATTGATTAGCTCTAGTAGTCTTCTGGTAGCATCTTTAGGATCCTCTATGTATAGTATCATGTAATCTGCAAACAGTGACAGCTTTACTTCTTCTTTTCCAATTTGGAATCCTTTTATTTCCTTTTGTTCTCTGATTTCTGTGGCTAAAACTTCCAAAACTATGTTGAGTAAGAGTGGTGAGAGTGGGCAACCTTGTCTTGTTCCTGATCTTAGTGGAAATGCTTTCAGTTTTTCACCATTGAGGACGATGTTGACTGTGGGTTTGTCATATATGGCCTTTATTATGTTGAGGAAATTTCCCTCTATGCCTATTTTCTGCAGGGTTTTTATCATAAATGGGTGTTGAATTTTGTCAAAAGCTTTCTCTGCATCTATTGAGATGATCATATGGTTTTTCTCCTTCAGTTTGTTAATATGGTGTATCACGTTGATTGATATGTGTAGATTGAAGAATCCTTGCATTCCTGGAATAAACCCCACTTGATCATGGTGTATGATCCTTTAAAGTGCTGTTGGATTCTGTTTGCTAGTATTTTGTTGAGGATTTTTGCATCTATGTTCATCAGTGATATTGGCCTGTAGTTTTCTTTCTTTGTGACATCCTTGTCTGGTTTTGGTATCAAGGTGATGGTGGCCTCGTAGAATGAGTTTGGGAGTGTTCCTCCCTCTGCTATATTTTGGAAGAGTTTGAGAAGGATAAGTGTTAGCTCTTCTCTAAATGTTTGATAGAATTCGCCTGTGAAGCCATCTGGTCCTGGGCTTTTGTTTGTTGGAAGATATTTAATCACAGTTTCAATTTCAGTGCTTGTGATTGGTCTGTTCATATTTTCTATTTCTTCCTCATTCAGTTTTGGCAGTTGTGCATTTCTAAGAATTTGTCTATTTCTTTCAGGTTTTCCATTTTATTGGCATAGAGTTGCTTGTAGTAATCTCTCATGATCTTTTGTATTTCTGCAGTGTCAGTTGTTACTTCTCCTTTTTCATTTCTAATTCTATTTATTTGAGTCTTCTCCCTTTTTTTCTTGATTAGTCTGGCTAATGGTTTATCAATTTTGTTTATCTTCTCAAAGAACCAGCTTTTAGTTTTATTGATCTTTGCTATTGTTTCCTTCATTTCTTTTTCATTTATTTCGGATCTGATTTTTATGATTTCTTTCCTTCTGCTAACTTTGGGGTTTTTTATGTTCTTCTTTCTCTAATTGCTTT
This sequence comes from Pseudorca crassidens, assembly GCF_039906515.1. Lineage (NCBI taxonomy): Eukaryota > Metazoa > Chordata > Mammalia > Artiodactyla > Delphinidae > Pseudorca > Pseudorca crassidens. The sequence goes on along the minus strand of NC_090315.1, from coordinate 27,935,273 downwards.
AGGTGCAAGGTTAGGTTGTTTATTCGAGATGTTTCCTGTTTCTTAAGGTAGGATTGTATTGCTATAAACTTCCCTCTTAGAACTGCTTTTGCTGCATCCCATAGGTTTTGGGTCGTCGTGTCTCCATTGTCATTTGTTTCTAGGTATTTTTTTATTTCCTCTTTGATTTCTTCAGTGATCACTTCGTTATTAAGTAGTGTATTGTTTAGCCTCCATGTGTTTGTATTTTTTACAGATCTTTTCCTGTAATTGATATCTAGTCTCATAGCGTTGTGGCCGGAAAAGATACTTGATACAGTTTCAATTTTCTTAAATTTACCAAGGCTTGATTTGTGACCCAAGATATGATCTATCTTGGAGAATGTTCCATGAGCACTTGAGAAAAATGTGTATGTATTCTGTTGTTTTTGGATGGAATGTCCTATAAATATCAATGAAGTCCATCTTGTTTAATGTATCATTTAAAGCTTGTGTTTCCTTATTTATTTTCATTTTGGATGATCTGTCCATCAGTGAAAGTGGGGTGTTAAAGTCCCCTACTATGAATGTGTTACTGTCGATTTCCCCTTTTATGGCTGTTAGTGTTTGCCTTATGTATTGAGGTGCTCCTATGTTGTAGTATATCACTTTTTCAATTTCACTAGACTTAGAGCTCCATGAGGATTGGCACCTCATCTACTTTATTCACCACTTAATATCATCAGAGTTGAGTAATAGAATCAACTCCATAATGACACTGGGGATGATGCCACATTTCCTCAGTGCTGGCTGAAATGAATGCAACAGTTCATTTTAAGTTTTTGATAATCTAATATGGTGTTGCAAGTAATTTATTACTAAAAATAGTCAGATAAAAGTACTGAAGTTTGTGAATTACTTCTCTTTTTATAACCTATGCTAGAATCAAGTTTATCCCTATAGCATCACTGTCACTAAAATTCCAAGATGCCTTCCTGAATGGGAATAAAAGAGTGTGTGGGACATTATGAATAACTGAATAACCCAGAGCCTTTCAAACTATGTGATGGTCTGCAGTGAGTGTCCATGACTGAGTTATATTTTACATTTGTCAAAATCACTAATTATTTTAGTGCTTTGGAGTTGGATTATATCAAATCTGGTCATGCAAACTGGAGAATATTGTGCATTTTTATCCATCATTTGGGTCATAGGGGAGAAATCTTAGGAATCAGGTCCTAATGTAGTGCCTTCTCTTTCAGTTCTTTAATCTGGCCACTGAATTACTGCAAAATTCTAGTCCACAACATTTTTCCACTGGCTACCATTTCCTATAATAACCAAGGCATTTTTATTCCTTGTCCAGAACATATATCATGCCTAGTCTCGCCACTTTTCATGAAAATCACTCAACCAGAAACTCTTTATTCTTATATATTCCAATCCTGCTCATCTTTCTTTATACCTAGGCAAACCTCACCACTGACATGAAGCCAAGTGCTATCCTCCAACGTAGAAAATATTCCCTTCTATTTTAAAAAATTGTTAAGTTTTAAAAAAATTTAGAAATAGTAAAATTAATTATTTTGGGGATGAATAGTTCCAGGAGTTTTAATATGTGTGTAGGTTCAAGTAACTATCACCATTATCATGACACAGAGCAGTACCAACAAGCCAAAAGTAACCCCTGTGCTGCCCCCTTTGTAGTCACAGCCTCTCCTACTCCAAATACCTAGAAATCACTGAGCCATTCTCTGGCCCTATAATTTTCCTTTCACAGAATGTTATATAAATGGAGTCACACAGCACATAACCTTTGGGATTGGCTTTTTCACTTAGCGTAATGCCTTTGAGGTTCATCCATGTTGTTATGTACCTCAATAGCTCATTCTTTTGATTGCTGAGTAGTAATCCATTGTATGAATCTACCACAATTTGTTAATCTATTCACCTGTCAGTGAACATTTGGCTTGTTTCTAGTTTTTATAAATAAATATGCTATAAACATTTGCATAAAATGTAGACATATGTTTTCATTTTTCTCAAGTAAATATATAGGAGTGAGTGTCTGGATCAGACATATGTAATCATATGTTTAACTTTATAAGAAACTGTCTCTTTTCCAGAGTGGCTATACCTGTACCATTTTGCATTCCCACCAGCAATGTACAAGAATTCCAGTTGCTCTGTATTGTAATCAACACTTGATATAGTCAGCTTACTTAATGGTGTTTGAGTATCTTTTCATGGGCTTTTCTTGTTATCAATATATCTTCTTGGGTGAAGGAGTTCTTCAAATCTCTTGCCGTTTTTATTAAATTATTTTCTTATTGTTGAGTTCTTTATATATCCTGGATGGAAGTCCTTTGTTGAATATGTTACTTGAAAGTATTTTTTCTCCATTTGTAGCTTGAGTTTTTATTCTCTTAATAGAGTCTTTTTCAAGGTAATAGTTTTTTTGTTTTGATGGCACACAATTTATCATTTTTTTTCTTCTAAGAATCATGTATTTTGTTCCACATCTAAGAACATTTTACCTATCACAAAATCATAAAGATTTTCCCTATTTTCTAGAAGTTTTACATTTAAATATATGAATTAACTTTGTATAAGTTAAGACATATGAATCAAGGTTAATTTTTTTGGCATAGAGATCTTCAATTGTTCTATCATTATTTGTTGAGAAACTTCTGACTAGACTGAAAAAGAAAGTAAAGAGAAGACACAAATTATCAGTAACAAGAATGAAAATGGGGTTATCATCACAGCTCCATAGATGTTAAATGCACATTTATGCACATAACTTTGATATCTTAGATAGAATGGACCAATTCTTCTAAAGCCCAAACCAGCAAAACATATACAAGAAGAAATAGATACCTTTACAGTGTCTTATGTATTTTTAAAACTTGGTCTGAGAAAAATAACCTATTAAATTTACCCAATTTTACCATTTCTGTTGCCCTGCCTTCATTCACAAAGTTCTAAGTTTTCTTCTGTTATAATTTCTCTTCTGTTTTAAGAAAATTTTTTTACATTTATTTTAATATAATTTTGTTGGTCATGAATTCTTTTTGTTTTCCTTTATTTGAGAATATTTTCATTTCAACTTCATTCTTGAAAGGTATTTGCTGTATATAGAATTTTGGGTCAATGGGCTGTTTTATTGTTTTTGTTTTAGGTTTTGTTTTGTTTGTTTGTTTTTACTGTTAGCACTTTAAAAATGTCCCATTACTATAAAGCTTCCATGATTCATGATGAGAAGTCAGCAGTAATTTGAATTGTTGTACCATGTGTGTAATGCTTCTTTTTCCTCTGGCTGCTTTCAAAATTTTTTTCATTGTCTTTGATTTTCATCAATTTAATTATGGTGTATCTTTGTGTGGATTTCTTTGAATATTTCTTATTTGGGATTCACTGAGATTTTTTGAATACATAAGTTTATGTCTCTTACCGAATTGGGAAATTCTTAGACATTATTGCTTGAAATTTTTTTCTGCACCACGCTCATTCTCTTCTCCATCTGATGCTCTAACAACACAAATGTTAAATTTTTTGGTATCATCCCATAGTTTCCTAAGGCTCTGTTCCTTTTTTTTTTTTTTTCATTTTTTCTCACTGTTGTTCAGATTGGATAGTTTAAACTGACTTATCTTTAAGTTTACTGATGCTTTGCAATCTACATCTTGCTGTTGAGTCAATCAACTGAAAGTTTTATTTTGGTTATTATTATACTTTTTATTATACTTTTTATATCTAATATTCCCATTTGAATATTTTTATAGCTTCTATTTCTTTCCATATTTCCCTTATTTCAAGAGTGCTTGCCCTTACTTGTTGGAGTATGATTATAAATAGCTGCTTTAAAGTCTGTCTGATAATTTCAACATCTTAGTTATCTTGGTTGTTGTCTGTTGATTGTCTTTTCCTTTGTAAGTTGTTGAGATTTTTTTCATATGTCAAATAATTTTGGATTGTATCCTAGACATTTCAAATATCATGTGATATGACTTTGGAGTTTGTTTTAATGTTATAAAGACTTTGTTTTAACAAAGCAATCAACTCAGTTCTATTCAAGCCACACCAGCTTTTAATGGGCTCTGATTCCCATGTCAGTTCAGTTTCAAATTTGTGCAGTGCTGTTCAGATTTTTTCCACATGTGCACCACTCTGGGCAGTGATTAACCCTATGTTTAGTCCCCAAAGCCTCAGGTATGCTGTTAGGATCAGGTCCATGCATGTGTAGCTTGTGGGTGAGTGCTGAAGTTCATATATGACTTTGTGACATCTCTTTCTCAAACTGCCTCTACTCTTCATTGTTTCTGACACCCTAGCTCCCAGAATCTCCCCTTCTTGGTCCTCTGGCTAGAAAGGTGACTTTTAGTATCCCTAGTCAGTTTCACAGTTGCCACAGGTAAACCTGCCTCTGAGGTAAAGTGGTAGGAAGATAGAGAGAGATTTCCCTCCATTTCTTAGTTCACATAATTTCTCTGGTGAGAGAGAATGTTTCCCCTTCCTTGGAATTTCAAGTGTCAGCTGGCAGCCACTACCATTTCTGCCCTGCCCCTGCCCAGCTGCCACCCAACCACTGTGAGATTAAGCTTTGTGACTGGAGATTGCCTGGGAGGTGGAATAAAAGAAAAAGAAAAACACAAAACAAAACAAAACAAAACAAAAAAACCAGGGGATTTACTCCACTCTTTCTGTTCCGTAAGTGCCCTCTTTCTCATTCTTTGGATGAGAAATACATGACTTCTCTTGAAGCTCTTTCTGCCCATATCTAGTGTGAAGTTCCAGGATTTGGGCTTAGTTTGAGTCCAGGTCTGCAGAATCAGAAGGAAAAAAATCATAATCTGCCTGCTACTGTTAAATTTTCAGTCTTTAGGTAGCTGCTCCATTCATTCTATACAGGTTTGCAGTTACATTCAATGGACAATACAGAGTGGACACTACTTTGTCCCTCTTACCCAAACCAGGACCTCTCTGCTTCAGTTTCCTTTTTCTCCAAATTATACATTGGCATCTGGAAAGAAATGGCCTTGTGTCAAGCTATCTCTGTCGCTCCCACAGTTCCTAAACTATGTGCTGCAAATCAGAATATGAGCTTTACATGCATTATAAAACTTCATCTTCATAGCAACACTAAGATGTAAATATCCTCACTCCCATTTTACAGACCAAGAGACAAGGTCCAAAAGAGTTAAATAACTTATTTGAAGTCTCACAGTTAGTAACAAATGGACCAGGATTTGAACTCGTGTCTATAGACACTTTGACTTGCGTCAGTGATGTAAAACTTATAATAATGTTAAACATTAAAATTATTATTAGCCTTTTTTAATTTTTATTTTTTTAACATCTTTATAGGAGTATAATTGCTTTACAATGTTGTGTTAGTTTCTGCTGTGTAACAAAGTGAATCAGCTATACATATACCTATATCCCCATATCCCCTCCCTCTTGCATCTCCCTCCCACCCTCCCTATCCCGCCCTTCTAGGTGGTCACAAAACAAGGAGCTGATCTCCCTGTGCTATGCAGCTGCTTCCCACTAGCTATCTATTTTACATTCGGTAGTGTATATATGTCATTGCCACTCTCTCACTTCACCCCAGCTTACCCTTCCTCCTCCCTCTGTCCTCAAGTCCATTCTCTACGTCTGCATCTTTATTCCTGTCCTGCCACTAGGTTCGTCAGAACTTTTATTTTTTTTAAGATTCCATATATATGTGTTAGCATACGGTGTTTGTTTTTCTCTTTCTGACTTACTTCACTCTGTATGACAGACTCTAGGTCCACCCACCTCACTACAAATAACTCAATTTCATTTCTTTTTATGGCTGAGTAATATTCCATTGTATATATATGTGCCTCATCTTCTTCATCCATTCATCTGTCGATGGTCATTTAGGTTGCTTCCATGTGCTGCCTATTGTAAATAGAGCTGCAATGAACATTGTGGTACATGACTCTTTTAGAATTATGCTTTTCTCTGGGTATATGCCCAGTAGTGGGATTGCTGGGTCATATGGTAGTTCTATTTTTAGATTTTTAAGGAACCTCCATACTGTTCTCCATAGTGGCTGTACCAATTCACATTCCCACCAGCAGTGCAAGAGTGTTCCCTTTTCTCCACACCCTCTCCAGCATTTATTGTTTCTAGATTTTTTGATGATGGCCATTCTGATCGGTGTGAGGTGATACCTCATTGTAGTTTTCATTTGCATTTCTCTAATGATTAGTGCTGTTGAGAATCCTTTCATGTGTTTGTTGGCAATCTATATATCTTCTTTGGAGAAATGTCTATTTAGGTCTTCTGCCCATTTTTGGATTGGTTTTTTGTTTTTTTGATATTGAGCTGCATGAGCTGCTTATATATTTTGGAGATTAATCCTTTGTCAGTTGCTTCATTTGCAAATACTTCCTCCCATTCTGAGGGTTGTCTTTTCATCTTGTTTATGGTTTTCTTTGCTGTGCAAAAGCTTTTAAGTTTCATTAGGTCCCATTTGTTTTTATTTCCATTTTTCTAGGAGGTGGGTCAAAAAGGATCTTGCTATGATTTATGTCATAGAGTGTTCTGCCTGTGTTTTCCTCTCAGAGTTTTATAATGTCTGGACTTACATTTAGGTCTTTAATCCATTTTGAGTGTGTTTCCATATATGGTGTTAGGGAGTGTTCTAATTTCATTCTTTTACACGTACCTCTCCAGTTTTCCCAGCACCACTTATTGAAGAGGCTGTCTTTTCTCCATTGTATATTCTTACCTCCTTTATCAAAGATATGGTGACCATATGTGCATGGGTTTGTCTCTGAGCTTTCTATCCTGTTCCATTGATCTATGTTTCTGTTTTTGTGCCAGTACCATACTGTCTTGATTACTGTAGCTTTGAAGTATAGTCTGAAGTCAGGGAGCCTGATACCTCCAGCTCTGTTTTTCTTTCTCAGGATTGCTTTGGCTATTCCGGGTCTTTAGTGTTTCCATACAAATTGTGAAATTTTTTGTTCTAGTTCTGTGAAAAATGCCATTGGTCGTTTGATAGGGATTGCATGGAATCTGTAGATTGCTTTGAGTAATATAGTCATTTTCACAATGCTGATTCTTCCAATCCAAGAACATGGTATATTTCTCCATCTGTTTGTATCAAATTTAATTTCTTTCATCAGTGTCTTATTGTTCTCTGCATACAGGTATTTTGTCTCCTTAGGTAAGTTTATTCCTAGGTATTTTATTCTCTTTGTTGTAGTGGTAAATGGGAGTGTTTCCTTAAGTTCTCTTTCATATTGTTCATCATTAGTGTATAGGAATGCCAGAGATTTCTGTGCATTAATTTTGTAATCTGCTACTTTACCAAATTCATTGATTAGCTCTAGTAGTTTTCTGGTAGCATCTTTAGGATTCTCTATGTATAGGATCATGTCATCTGCAAACAGTGACAGTTTTACTTCTTTTTTTCTGATTTGGATTCCTTTTATTTCTTTTTCTTCTGTGATTGCTGTGGCTAAAACTTCCAAAACTAAGTTGAATAATAGCAGTGAGAGTGGGCAATCTTATCTTGTTCCTGTCCTTAGGGGAAATGGTTTCAGTATTTCACCATGGAGAATGATGTTGGCTCTGGGTTTGTCATATATGGCCTTTATTATGTTGAGGTAAGTAAGTTCCCTTTATGTCCACTTTCTGGAGGGTTTTTATCATAAATGGGTGTTGAATTATTATAAAGAAAGAAAGTGGCTCAGAGAAGCAACATGACAAGTCAGGATTCAAACTATATAACTGAAAGCTAAGCTCTGTATTAACTACTGCAATGGAAATTTATGTGGGTTGCTATGTAAAAAGGACTCAACAAATATTTCAAAACAGACATTTTCTAAAGCAAAAATGTGCCTCAACAGAAAAGAATATTTTTATCATTATGGGAAAACTGGGTTAATATTTTAGATCCCATAGAATTGCTTATGAACTCAGTGTGTTCATCCATCTTTTATAGATGTGTTTCCCCTTTGTTTCACTGGTTACAACATTCCAGCTCTTTATTTCCTATGTGTTTTCAGCTGAAGCAGTCGAATTTGAATCTGGTTGTTGCCCTGGGTTCTTCACATTTCCCATGTCAGGGCAAACTAAAAAGCCATAGAGGTTTCTCCTCTGTACAGTAGTGTCCTGCTTCCCCAAGCACAGAAAACATTGTTGTAAACCTGGAGCCATGTGACTGCACTCATCAGAATGGAGGAGATGATCACATGTGGAATTTATACAAGACTCCATTTGGAGGCTGACCCTCCCCCCAGATGGTAACTCATTCACCATGGCCTTTGAGTCCTTCATGTGGAGTAAAGATGTTACTATAATGATAGTTTATGAAATGAGAGTAAATATAGTGGCCTTGCATCAGAGAGCTTTCTATAGCAGAGAAGATTATAATAAAGACAAAAAATATATTTTGACCCCCCCATCTTGCTGCATTACCATAACAATGCAGCTTTGTGGCTCCAGTGGGGCAAAGAATCAGGTAAGAGATTTACAGATGTTTTATTTATGTACAGATTTTTCAGTGTCAAGATGGAAGAAGGGCTTCTCTTAGGTGTATTTTCCTAGGTAACTGATGGAAGATGAATTCAAGAAACTGTCCAGCCTTTGGAAATCTTTTTACCAGTCGATTCTCAAGCTCTGTTACTAGTGGATTTTAAAATATGTATTTGAGAGAGAATGAGAGAGAGACTTGTATCATCAAAATAAAACATACTTCACTGAAATTGAACTCTTTGAAAGAGTTCCTTGGTGTCTCGGAAATATTCTGCCCTCTCCTTTGAGCTGTTCCTTTCATGTTTTTCCTTTGGAGGTTTTAATTTAGTGAACACACAGGATATTCCAATGTGCACAGCCAATTCAGGACCTACCCTGAAGAGACCCCACTGACACACACACATACACACATTGCTGCTGCCAATTGCAGGAGGAAAAGTACAGAATTTTGTAAAGCAGGGTGGAGATAAGCTACCCCGAAGGCTGGAAGTGAGATGAATTTTCATCCTGTGGAAAGATGGTATGGTCAGAAAGACTTTTCCCTAATAGCTTGAGATTGTAGATTCCAGGGTGTCCTAGGATAGGAAATAGGCTCTTCATCCAGTGGCCATCAAGAGTCAACCCCACATTTCCCTAAGCCCTCTAGTTGGTGGCATTAGGGCCAACAAGAACTTTTGAACTTGATGTCTGGAGGTTGTTTACCTTGCACGTGGATGAGGATTCTTTAAAATTACAAAAGAAATTTTTTAAAAGAGAAAAAATGTTCCAGCAACAATTATAAAAACAAGAACTTTACCCCACTGAGTTTTATAGATTCTAGCTGCAGGTGGTGAGCTCAGAGACGGCAGAGAGTGAAGTTACCAACTGAGGAGAAGAGCCTGCCTGGTGCCAGAGAACCACTTGAAAAAAAGTCCCACACAGATCCAGGTGTCCCAGACTCTAAGAACTGAAGTCAAGTTGGGAGAAGTTTCAACTGTTGACTTCCTTGCAGGGAAAGACCTCAGAGTGGGCTCAGAATGCCAATGGGCTCAAGAATCTTATGAGGGCTTCCTCAACTATCATTAGATTCTCCTTCTGTTTTGTAATTTTCTTCCAGGATTAATTTCTTTAACATGTACTTTTATTAAGGATTTGGGGCTGGTCATGCAGATAAACATAAGCCAAAACATTTTTGAAAGAAGAAAACCAAAAGCAAATAAAATGTGGGATATTTTGTGTGTATGTGTGTGTGTGTGTGTTTTGATGACATCACTGCCAGGTTACTTTGTATGTGATTAGACCACCTGTTATTTAAAAAATAATTTGGTAATTTATATAAATTGTAAAATCAATCAACATTCTCATTTTTTCAAATAATGTATTTTTCCTAAAAATATTTAATTATTTATTGAATGTTTGTTTGTTGTCCTCATTTCCCACACATAACGCACTCTCCTAGGCATTTGAGGGTGTAATATGAAGATGAATGAGATATAATTTTTTTCAAAACGTTTAGCATGTACTAGGATGGAAACAAAATGAATATGAATAAACAGAACAAAAGGTAGAATATAACAAATGCCATAAAATGTTTCAATAAGTGACGTTTGTTTAACCAACCCAACTTTTAGGTACAATGTCTGGTCCAGAGTAGAGTCTCCTTTGCCCAGTGAGTAAATTAATAAGTAAATGAAGTAATGAGTCATTTAGATGAGATTCTATGGGAGTTAAGGGAGTACAACATGAATGAGTGCCATTTGAGCCTTAATTGCGGAGGTTTGAGTATCTGGAGATGAAAGGAAGGGCTTTCCAGGACAAGAGAATGACATGAGAACATGCTCAGCAGTGGATAATGAGAGATGTGCTTGGGAATGTGTAAGCCATCCAGTTCTGCTGAGCAATGATCACAATATCACCGAAATACACTGAAACAAAAATAAAACTAACTAAGCCAGGCACTTGCTGCTCTGGCAGGATTAGCAAAATATGGGACGCAGCCCCACTGGGAAGTGGTTTGTAATTTGGAGAAGGCCAAGTCCTGGAAAAATCAAAGTCAGCCAAAATGACATTGAAAGGTGGACAAGCAATCTAAATCCTCTGGACCTTGGTTTCTTCATCCATAAAATGTGTCCCTAGTACCTATATCACAAGGTCATTTTGAGGATTATGTGAAGTTAGGGCTATAAATTAGCTGGCATATGATATATACTTGTTTATTATTTTTGTTAATAATAATAGCAGACATTATCTAGCCAGGTGTGGCTATGTGAGTACCATTCATTTGAATTCTACTGAGCTTATGTAATTATAGATAATAAGACATCTAAATAACTTGCCCATTAAGTTTATTCTCTATTTTGTGATTTACCTCATGCATTGATCTGCTCAGCTGCATCTGGTTAGAAATGCTAGACGCTGTCATCACCAGAGATTTAGTGCATTTCATGTAGATGAACATAAAACCAAATGTTTTCAAAGGAAGCAAGCTAAAGAAGAAAATAGGAAGGCAGCAGAGTGTGCTGGTAAAGGGGGTAAATGTTTTGAAGCCCAATCTAAATTCAAATCCCTGTTCAGTCACTTACTATCTTTGTGAACTTGGGTTAATTACCTAACCTCTCTGAGCCTTGATTTCCTCATTGTAAAAGGGAGATGATGATGATGATGATGATGATGACAGCAATAACAATAAAAAACAAAATGACAACAGTAATAATATCGATTACATGCAGTCACTGTTTAAAACATAGTGCCTGGAACACGGTAAGTATTATTTTTTGTTATCTCTTCTTTCCCTTTATATGTTCTCCTTAAAAGTTCCAACACCAGGTGACCAGGACTTGTGGGAAGGATGAATTTCCATGTGTGGTGATGGAGGACAGAGTATTTGCTTTGTTGTTGGAAAATCTGAATCCTGATCCTAGCTCTGTCACTAGCTCATTGTATGACCTTGCTTACTTAACTTTAGTTTCTTTGTTAAATTCAAAAGTTAGACTAGGTAAGTTCCATCTTGAAGGTCTGTCATTTTAGGATTCTGTGTACCTACTGCATGAAATTTCCCACTGAACTGAGTCTGTGTGTATGTTTCAAGAGACAATCTGAAAGGTCAACCAAAACCAATGCACCACTTCACATGTTTAGTTTGTTCATTTGAATAAACAAAAACTGCACAAAATAGTTGGAAAAAAAAAAAGCCAAACCTTTGTCTGAATGCAAGCTGTCATAGAGGAACCCATACTTCTTCCTTTAACTCAGGGCTGTATTTGGATAAAGGCTGTGTTGTGTAGGTTAAAATTCAGTGGGGAAATTTTAGTCTCTCCAAATTTTTGGCAACATAAGTAAAGACCATTTAGGTGTTTACTGAGGTTTTGACTTAGTAATTAGGTGTGTTGGATAGATTCAGATTAACTCTTTAAATAGCAGCTAGCTGTCAGGATTGAAAGAAAAATATCTCAAAACCATTTGAAAATTGCTGTATGTTATTGATAGAGACAACTTGGAAAACACTTTTTTTATAATGGTCCCACGGAGTTGGGGGCGAGTATTTTCAAGCTTCTCCCAGCACCTGAGAATGCACAGCATCTGTTTTTCAGAAGCTGAATGCCAGAGGCATATTCTGTCTGGTCTTCTTGGAATGCAGCCTGGGAACTGTGGTGTGCCACATACCTTAGCTACTTTGATCCTCAGACAAAGATCTATGGTAAACGGGCTGCACACAGGCAAAGGACACCAGAGATGTGCAGTTTCCAAACAGAACCCTGGACAGCCCACAGAAACCTCGATCTTCTGTCCAGCATGCTGGACAGCTCACACAAAACCCCCTTCCTGTAATCCATGGCTCCTAATGGCTGTCCAGGTCCCAGATTAGGGTAAGTGTACCCTAAGAGCATCTAGGGTATACTCCAAGAGTGAGTGCCTCCTTAAATTTTGCACCCTATGTGCCTTGCTTGCCTCATCCCACTTTTATCTCTGTGGTTGTCTACAGTTCATTTGTTCATTCAACGAACCTTCACTGAATTCCTAGTAAGTGCCTGTTACTGTGCTACATTCTGGCAAGACTAATAAAACAGTCCCTCTCCTCATGGGGTTTTGTTCCTTCAGGGAATTGCAACCGTTTACAGGGGTGGAAGCATTTTAAGAAATAATTTTGGGAAGTGAGCAGAAAATAGAACATGGATGGATTCGTGCACCACAATCAGGAAGATAAAGCTTTTGGAAACTCCATGACATTCAAAGCTCCATGACTATGGAGACACATTTGTGTTGCTAGCCATTGTAAACACATCTAGCAAGAGAATAGGTAGGGTCTCAATATTTGTGTGCTATGTGTGATAGTGAGCCATTGGATTCTAAGAAGAGTAGTAGTTTTTTCCATTTTGCAGTTTATAAATATCACTCTGGCAGTGTTATGGAAGATGGATTAGAAGGAAGATAGAATAAATGCAAAAAGACCATTTATGAGATGATTGCAGTGGTTAAAGTGAAAGATGATAAAAGCCAATATCAAACTCAAAATAGATATGAGCAACAGAGTATGAGAAAAGGAAGAATATAGAATTAACAGAAGTTTAGTAGGAGATGCAGATTTTGTGGAAAAGATAATTCACTTTGGGATAGCTTTGAGTTTGAAGTAGCTGTGCAACATTAAAGTGAAGGTCACTAGGGGGCAATTGTTCTGGAGGCAAGCCAGAAGTCTGGGCTGGAGACTATTGATTTGTTTCCCAAAACAGTTATGGGCTTCGTGGAGTCATCCACTCCCTCTCATGAGAAAAATAGTAGGGGCTTGAGGCACAGAAAGAGGCAAATAAGGAAGAATAGCAAAACTAGAATATCTAAATTCTGTTGCCCCCATGACAATTACATTTTGATGGACCTGTTTTCTCACTCATACAATAATGGTATTGATTCAGGTTATCTCTTTGTTCCTTTAAAATTTTATGTTCTCTGGCTATTCTAATTCAGGGTTTAAAAGTCTAATGTCTACAGAGGCAAGGTAAGATTTTCTACATTAATGAAGCTGGCCAGGAGACCAAGATAATTTGGAGATTATATGAATACATGCAAGGTACATACAGAGTACACAGAGAAAACATACAGAGTTCACCTCTTATCTCCAGATAACTGTTGCCACATGAAAACTTAGACATTAGAAGATGTCTTTAAAGGTAGATGAAGATACCATGTTATATCCTCATGGCCCAATTCTTATTTCAGCTATAGGGGGACAGATCCATGTGAGTTCTTAGTCATCTTGGGACAACAACATTCTATCTTTCTGCTTCAAGATCTTTCCTAATGCTGTGGGAGGTACTGGTTCACATACAAGTGAAGTCCAAAATGTGGCAAGTTACACCCCAGTGGGCCAACCCTCAGCCGGTGGAAGATGAAGGTTTGTGGATAAATGCTCCATCCTCTCATCTTTCAGGTGAATAATTCTAGGAGTCATTCTTTATGCTTCCCAGAGGTTAGAGTGGAATTGAACCCTATTGCCTTTGGAAAAGATCTTGATAATTCTTTTATATTGTAAAACATAGAAAGTCTCCATGAAAGTTTTAAAGTGACTCTTATCTCCTATGACTGGAGATGGAATGCACAACTTTAACAGATCTCCTATACTAAAGTCAGGACCATGTTAGGGAAGGAATGAGGCCCTGAAACATGGACTTGGGACATTTGGGTAGATGTGTCTAAACTTGAATTCCTAGATTTCCCTGAGCCCTTTAGAGCAATAGACACAGCCTCTTTTCTCTTCTTAGAGAATAACTTTCTCTCTCCAGGAGACATTTCCTGGGGTCGATGTTTCTCAAAATAATGCCGTTTTCCAAAAGATCTACTCCTACCTCCCACCACTGCTTCCATACCAGTAACTAGACCAATAACAGGTCTCAACATAGGTAAAGTGAAATAAAATCCCTTTATAGAGAATAAAAAGCTTACTCACTAAAAGAGTTTAGGACTTGACTAATATACACCAGCAAGAATCTGGGAAATATGTGAGAGAGAAGATCTTGATGGAGTTGGACCAGGTGGAGCAGAATGCAAAGCTGTGTGAGGGTGAATTTATGGATATGGGAGTACTCTCCTGTGAATTAGGACTTAGCATTCTGGTAGGAACACCTGGAGCCGGTCTAGCAAGCTTCTGGAATGATTCCTTAAATCTTCTGAATGATGATGGACTATAGTAAATGAATTGGGTATGGCAAAGACCTGAAAAATGAATACTAAAGGTTAGGGAAGTAAAAATGTTGGAATGGAGTACCACTGAATACCCTCTACCTAACTGTTTCTCTGGGAGGGCTCAGAAGCCATGCCTTCAGCTGAACAATTAGGAATATCCTACTGAGGGGACACAAGCATGACCGAAAAGTTCAGTGGTGGTTGACTGCTGAAAGACAGTATTGACTGCAGGAAACACTGTGGTGGAACAGAGCTCCAGAATCTCAGAAGCCAGCTGGAAGCACTTGATATCAGAGGAAAGGTGGTCACAGTTGGCAGCAAAGCTAGGATGGCAACCAGAATTCTTTGACTCACAGGGATCTGTCAGAATGGTCAATAGATGATGACATCCTTAGGGGTGAGTTATCTGAGAAGCTGACTAGGGTATTGCTTGACTTGTGCGATGGGAAATAATTAAGGATTGAAAAGCAAAGGCTGACATCAGTCACAGCAATGGAAAATTGCAATTCCTCATTCAATTTCTAGACATGAATCAGTTTTCAGTTTCAAGGCCTATTGGTTGAAGTGAGATTGGTTCCTCATGAAGAAAGATCCTGAAATACCACAACAATAATATTTCATTTGTTTATTTAATAAATATCCTCTTAATTCTTCCCTAAAGAACTGGTAACAATTTATGAGAGTGAGTGTAAACAGAGAAGAGAAGAACAGCCAGAATCCACTAGGGATATTGCACATGAAGTCAGAGATCACAGGGATGCTAGAGGGGAATCAAAACACAATCATGGTCCCTCGGTTAGAGTACAGGCTTAGGAGAAATGATAATAAATGAAATCCTGACTCAAATCCATCTAACAGTGGATCCACTGGGTCCATAGATCTACCGAGGGCTGGAATATATAAATGGTATGGATATACTTAACTGTTGGTAAAACTCTCACATCAGTCCCTGATCTGTAGGATAAGAACCATTAAAGTAGAAAAAGCCAAGTAGAAATAAAACACCCCATCTTCCAGCCAAGATATATATCAAAAGAAATATTGCACACTAGGAGGAACTATACTTATTAGCTAGTGCATCTGATAGGTCCAAGGGGTAGACTGTAGCATATGCTTTTTGGTATTTTGTCACATCTCCATGTTCTGCTTCTGATTTCAGCTGCAACTGTGATGCATAATTCTGACTCACCAAGGACAGCATCTCACCTCAAACTTGTACTACATGTCTTTCTCTTTATAGCTACAATGTTTTCTAGTTATGGGAGTCAAATCAGCCTATGTACAAACCTGGCTTGGTTTGCAGAAGTGTTAGGAAATTAATATCTCAAGGGGAGAGGGGCACTGGTGCATAAATGTCACAGCCTCTGGTCTTTCAGGTCATTAATTTTGGAAAACTTTCTAACTATATCCCAGAAATTTCAGTGCCATCAAGCCTCTGTTTCTTCCAGCAATAATTACTCTTTTGTCAGCTTTTCCTCCTTGTCTATTTCATCTTCCTGCTCCCTTACTATTGATTTCTGAGATCAGTTTCCACAAAAACTACTTATACCCAAGCCTTTATCTCAGTGCCTGCTTTCCAGGGAAACCAAGCTATGACATAGACTTGATGTTGCCAGATATTCCAGTTTTTAAAGAGAATCTGGAAATCTGGATTTTTATGAGAAACTCCTGATTTTTCAATGACAGCTGCTAATTAATTAAGAAAAATACTATGTTGGCCAATCATAACACACCTATTATTCATTCTTGCTCCCATGAACCACCGGTGTGCAATTTTTATTCTTCAGAAAGTTCTGTATTGCCCAGAACGTGAGACTTTGGTGGCATCAGTTATTAGGCTGACAGGGTAGAGTAAAGAGAAGTGTGTTCATGGCCTTCTCTATCCTCTTGAGCAAAAAGAAAGGCAAAGTGAAAAGGAATGTATTTAGGCCAAGACATTAGGCATGACTTGGTGTCCATGCATAGAAGAACGTGTCATTTAATTTTTGTCTGATCTCTATAGCATCTATACAACAAAATATGAATTAACGTACTGCTCCAACTTGCACAGGCTGGAGCTCGAGCATTATTTGAACTTGGATGTAAAATTTGTACTGGGGCTGGGCCCCTTGCCCACTGAGAGTTTGGATTTGATCCCAGAGATGAAGCCACTGAACTGGTTGTCAGCCTCAGGCAATGGCTACTTGAGGGAGTAAAAAACATGCAGCTAGTGCCTGAGTCTTCAATGCTCATGTCCCCTGGGAGAGTCCTGCTTGGTCGTGTGTATCTAAGCGCACAACCTTGGTTACCCAGGAAACCAAGGCCAAGTGGGTTTGGATGATTTTTTTACGGCCATCATATCAGATGAGATGTTTCCAGAGAGCTCAGCTGTGAGCATCTTAGAGATGAGGGATTCATGTAGATGTCTTCATCAATGCATGTGAGGAGTGTGATCTGGGGCAATTTGTGGTGACAAATACCACTGAACACTGGAGCAAATTGCTATTACTCTGAAGGTCTTGTGCCTTGGTATACAAAATGAAGATAGACTTTCATTCATGCAAAGATTAATTGTCTACTATGGGACAGACAGTGAGCCAGGACTTGAAGATAATATGGTAGTTGAGACAAAACCCCTGATCTCATGACTTTACATTCTGTTAGGAGAGACAGATATTAATCTATTGAATAAACAAACAAGACAAGTTTAGTTGCTAATAAAGCCTTGAAGAAAATAAAACATGGAGATGTGGAAGAGGGTACCTAGCACTTGCTTGTGGGATGGGAGAGAAGGCACTTTGCAGGGGGAAGGTAGGAAAAACCTCTCTGAGGTCACATTAGATCAAGAAGATCTCAGTGCCACCAGGGCGCCAGCCGCGTGAACATCTGTGGGAGGAGTGTTCCGGGCAGTGGGAATGTGAGAGACCTCGACGCAGCAGTGAGGGTTCCCGAAGTTGTTGGGAGGACTCTGCCAATTTAAACAGGTCCACCTTCCAACCAAGGCCAGGAAAGGCTTTGGAAATAGAGAGGAACTGGAGTGTCAGAAGAGGGTGGTGGACAGAGCCCTGGCCAGACGGAAAAACCACCGACATTGCTTCTGTCCATTAGCTAGATGGCCTCACACGTCACACTCAATGTTGAACCTCAGTTTCTCCATTTAGAAATGAGGGGATGGGACTAACTCAGTGATTTCTTTTTGCTTTTCACTTTTTTCCCCTAAAGCTATTGAACATTTTGTTCAAAGGAAACATATAAAACAATGAGGATACAGAGCACAGTTAGCAAACCCTGGATAAAATGATGCTTGAAGAACCTCCTCCACCAGCCCTGAAATTCTAGGATCCCAAGGGTCAAGGCTCCCTTGCTGAACTCTCAGATCCAAGAGATCTGCTTATATCTTCAATGTTTTGATGTCAAGCTGACATGCCTGAAACTTGCCTAGTGAAGTATAAGATCCTGGGGCCCTATTTGTCTGGGCCCCTCCATCCTGCTTGAAGCCTGCACAAGAGTCTGGGGATTGTAAGGTCTGCTAAGTCAAGGTGAAAGGCTCCTCTCAGGACCACAGAGCCCAAGCCCGAAAGAGGACTCAGGGAAACTATGTCCCTTCTATGACCAGAGTTGTACCATTTCTAGGACCCAGCACAGACAGGATCGCTGCCCTGAAGGCTTTCTCTCCTTGGTTAAAGTGTGGAACAGGAAAGGTGAGGTGGGAACAGGTGTTCTTCCCGACCCACCCGGAGGGCATGTGGTGCTGGTCAATGCTCTGTGTTCTGTCTATTGGACACTCCAGGATGGCAGAATTGGGACCAAGACATCTTCAAGTTGTAGGTCCGCTGCCCTCCTGCACTTTCCATTCTCTGACTTTGCCCGTGTCAGCCCAAGGAGAATTACTTACTCTGCACGTAAACGAGGCCTGTGGTTCTGCTGCCTCAGTAACTTTCCTCTGCAAAGCACCAGGGAGAAACCTCCTCATCACCACCCTAGGACCCACACACACTTAGGGAAGTGATGAAGAGCTCATTGAAAGTTTAAATGTGAAATACCGCGTAACTGCATTTTGAGTTAATTTCTCGGAGAATGGTGGAGGGTGGGATCTGATTATGTAAGTAATGCATAAATCCCCAATGTAAAAGGTAAACTTTTTTCAGCCTCAGTAACTCAGCATAGGCTTTGGACTTGGGATGTGAAGAGAAAGCTGATTTCTTTAACTAAGCAGGTTTGTTTGTCTTAAGATATAATTTAGGGGGGCAGAGTGATATGGTGCAGGATGAGAAGAGTATTGGACAAGGTGTCCAGGGCCCTGGGTGATCTTTGATCAGCCCTTTGCTTTACTAGGCCACAATTTCCTTATCTGGTTCAAAGGGCCACAAACCCCAGTTTTCCTACCTCCTCGGGATATGATGAAGATAGGATGAGACAATAGATGCAGAGCAATGCTTCTCAAGGTGTGGTATCACTCTGCCAACTACTTGTTACCTATCTGCAGTGAGGTAATTGCAGAAGGTTAAGAGTAAGCATTCAGAAACTTGTATAGCAATTTGACATTGCAGTGACAGCCAAGTGTGTGATCAGGGGCCTCACTTCACTCAATAGGGTATAAAGCAGTTTGATTGTTGTCAAATTCACATGATGAGTCATACTGGGCATGAGCTTCATACTAGTATCAGTCCATGATGGATTAGAAACAAAAGCAACAACAACAAAAATTGACCCTTCATCACAAACACTTTGAGATACACTGGTGTAGATTCTTGCTTGGAGAAGTCCCAAAGCATTAGGACACCTGTAATTGAATGAGGTATGGTGTGAAGTAGCTGAGAACTGAATAGAATGACCTAAGGAAGTGCTCGGCCTAGCCGTTCTGCTCACTTGTTTTATGACCCTGGATAAATCACTCTCTCTCTGGGCCCCTGATGCCATATGTAATCTCTATCTGAGGCTTTCTCTTTTCGTCAATGTAGCTGGTATAAGGTTAAGAATATCAGAATTCCTGTTAATAAAAGGGACGAAAATTGGCTGATGAATTAGGCATGGGGTTGGGAGTGGTGGTTGATTGCCAAAAAAAAAATGGCCACAATCCTTCACTCCTCCAGGTATCCATGTTCTTCGCAAAATGATTTTATATCTCATTCCATCGAGAGGTGGAATCCTTCCTTTGAATAAGGGATAGTTGTGTGACTTGCTTTAGCTCATACAGTGCAGCAGAAGTCATGGTAGCCAGTTCTGAGGCAAGGCCACAGGAGGCTTCCACTGGCTCTCTTGGATTCCTGCCCAGCTGCCATGTGAACAAGCGATGAGCCACCCACTTGAGGCCACCCTACATCAGCCAGTCCCTGGACAACTTGGCAACTAACTGCAGATTCCAGAGTGAGCCCAGCTGAGAACAGAAGAATCACCTAGCTCACTCTGGTCCAAATTGCTGACCTATAGAATCATATTTTAAGTAAATGCTTATTGTTTTAAGCTATTAAGATTTGGGGTGATTGTTATGCAGCAGAAGCTGATCGATCCAGGAATAAAATACTATGTTGATTGTTACTAATATGTTGGTTGGAGTCCAGGCAAATTAATGATGGAGCCAGTTGATTACAGCATCCTTCTGGTCCCCCTTTTCCCCCTCATTTCAGCTCAAAAGTTGCTATTGCTAATAAATGAGTCATGGGTGTAAAATGCAGTGTGGGGAATATGGTCAAGAATTACATAATATCTTTGTATAGTAGCAGATCATAACTATCACGGTGATCATTTTGAAACGTATAGAAATATTGAATCACTGTGTTGTGTAACAGGAAGTAACACAGTGCTGCAGGTCAATTATACTTCAAAAGGAATCCAAACTCAGAGAAAAAGAGATCAGATTTGTGGTTACCAGAGGTGGGGGATAGGGTGCGGGGTAACTGGATGAAGGTGTTAGAAGGTACAAACTCCCAGTTATAAGGTAAATAAGTACTAGGGATGTAACGTACAACATGATGAAGATAAATAACATTGTTGTATGTTATATATGAGTTGTTAAGAGAATAAATCTTAAGAGGTCTCATCACAAAGAAAAAATATTTTTTCTACTTCTTTAATTTTGTATCTATGCGAGATGACGGGTGTTCACTAAACTTATTGTGATAATCATTTCATGATGTATGTCAGTCAAATCATTATGCCGTATACCTTAAACTTATACACTGCTGTGTGTTGATTATATCTCAATAAAACTGGAAGAAAAAAATTTTAATAAATGTTTCTTTTTAATACAAGTTGCTTTTGCTTTCCTGCTCCCATTCAGTGAGTTGTGCTTTTTCAAAATGTGCCTCCCACTATCACAAACCAATGACTCTTCAACATTGTAGGTAATAGACCTCTTTGAGCATCTGATGAAAGCTGAGGCTCCACACATCAGAAAAAATGCATATCTCCACATTTACATACTATACAATTTTAAGACTCTAGGGTCCAATCGTGAGCCCCTCTTTCCTGGTTAAGAGTTGTAGGTGTGGCCCTAACCTCTCTCCCCAGCTCTTCTCAAATCACTCTCTCACCTCCCACTGTTAACTTTCTCAGTCCTCCATCTAAGCTCCTAAAAGTCTTCTAACCTTATAAATTAATCCACACAAGACAGTATTAGAACAATACCCCATTAAAAACTGTAGAGCCCTTGGAAATGATGTCCAAAACTTTCTCCTACGTAATATCTCAGTTAATTCTCTTAGCCCTGTGAAGTATGTGGGCAAGACCTATTAAACCTACTTATCTAATGAGGAAAGTGAACCCCAATCCAAGGGAGTTACTGCCCAAGGCCACTCAGCTAGGAAGGGGCAGCATCTGGCATCCTAGTGTCAGTTCCATGTTACTTTGTTTTTCAGAGACATGTCAGTCTAATGGTAGCAAATCCAGATGGGGAACACTTATCTTGTGTATGAGGAACCTCAGGACGGCCTGTGTGGTCATGTGGAGAGAAGGAAAAAAGTGGTAGGAGTTGATGTCAAGAGGTTGGGATACCTATCAAATGTAAGATTTCGGAAGCCTACGCTCCCAGAGGATGAGCGAGGAGATTGCCTGTAATATTTTAAGTTTAGCCTCACTTAAGAAAATTCCATCATTAATTGCATCAGTCTATATATAACCTCCTCCTCTCTCTCTTCCTAAAAAAGGAAGGGATCTCAGAGTCTTTCACACAGTCCAAACTTAGAATGATTTACACTTTATCTTAAACATGCCAGTCTCTACCTTTCACAGCAAAACACAACTTGTTGAATTTTATTTTTAAAACAACCAAGAGGAGTGTGACTTGGGGACCTGATATTCTTTGAACCAATTCAAGAAAAATTTATTGAGTCCCTACTAGGTGCAATGTGCCATGCCCTAGGACCTGAGATTGATGAGCATGAGAGAGAATTCATAGTTGAATCAAATGTCTTGAACCCTCAAGAAATACCAGGGGAAATAACAACCACTTCACTCACCTTACAGACTATTTTTCAACCCTCAAGCACAAGCTCAATGTTATTTTCTTCCCTGTCCTTTCCCACTCCAGAAGGAAATGTTTTCTCATTTGTATCTCCTCTCTATAGCCAGAGAACTGGAAAATGTATAAATGGGAACCCACAGTATATTGTGATTTACCTTTATAATTTTTTTTGGTCTTTTCCATTCATCTGTGAGCTCTCTGAGGGCAGGCACATGTCTTATTTCTCTTCTTTATGCCCTTCCTCCATTCCAGTTTTCCAGTACTAGACCAGTAAATATATTTTGAATTGACCTGAATAACCACAAAACACAGAGAAAATGCTGTGTCCAAAGAAAGGGGCAAACAAGGTCTTCAGAGGTGTGTGAGTGGGAAACTTAGTCATATCACATGACTGTTTCCTTCTTAAGGACATAAACAACCATTCCATTAAGGGAAAAAAACTAATCTTAGGCACTTAGTACAGTGCTCCTAACATAGCAACTACTTAAAGCATTGAGAATTACTATTACTCTTGCTGCTACATTTATAATAATATTACCCCTTCAAGCAAGAGCATTTCAATAGAAAGGAACTCTGAAGCCTTTATAGGATCCTCCCCCTATTTCTGTGGTCCAGAAAGCTGCCCTGCCTATTCACTCACTAAAATAGAGAGAAATTCCTTTTCTTTCTCCAAGGAAAATGGACTGCAGAATATCCTTGCCCTGAGATGTTTGTCTTTGACTGGCCCAGGAGCCATGGGATTAAATAAGCATATTCTCTCCTCTAAGGTTCAAGGTAATAAAGCAAGCATCTGCACTGTTACCATGGCTCCATGGGCTTGTTTGGCATTCTGTGAGAGCATTTCCCACATCACACCCCTCGTTATATTTAAAAATTGTTCTATTATCTACTCAGGAGCTGGAGAAGAGAGCATGGCTGGGCATGGAGAGTCTCAGTAGATGGAAATGAACAGATTGGGGAACACTGATCCGAGGCCACCACACACAGCTCATGTGGTGTACACTAATGCTGATCTTACAGGTTGCTGATTTCTTATGGGCTGCCCATCAATATACAGGTCTCTTTCAAGTAAGTGTCGAAGCTGAGGTTCATTTCTTGCAGAAATGGAGGAATAGTATCTCAGTTAAGAATTTTTTTTTTTTTTTTTTTTTTTTTTTTTTTTTTTGCGGTACGCGGGTCTCTCACTGTTGTGGCCTCTCCCATTGCGGAGCACAGGCTCCGGACGCGCAGGCTCAGCGGCCATGGCTCACGGGCCCAGCCGCTCCATGGCATGTGGGATCTTCCCGGACCGGGGCACGAACCCGCGTCCCCTGCCTCGGCAGGCGGACTCTCAACCACTGCGCCACCAGGGAAGCCCAGTTAAGAATTTTCTGATTGAAAGTAACATAAACCACTCAAGCCAGGTTAAACAGAAAAAGGAATTTTCTAGAAGGATAGTGGGGCATCTCATAGAATCCTAGAAAGACAGAATAATCTCATCTCTAGGAAAAGCTGGAGCAAGACATCTTTGGTGACCCTGAGTGTTATTTTTGATTGTCCAACATCCATTCCCCTTTCCACCATCACTCCAATTTCCTTTGACAGAAGCATCTTCTTCCTTTTGAATACAGCCTGGTGGAATTATAAATTGGGGTCCTACTCTGCCCTAGTTAATAGGGAAACTACAAAATCCAAGATAGACCAATTAAATGTTCACTCCCAGGAATTTGAATCTTGATAAGAAATTTAAAGAGATTCAAAATAGTTGAAATTCATCTGTTCCGGCCATAGTATCAGGAATAGCCTGTTCTTCCCATAAAACTATTCCTCGAAGTTATCATTTCTTAAAGCCCCTGGGTTGTCTTGGTTCTGTGCTTTTCATGGTTTTTGGCTTTCCCAATAATTCTCCAGGTTATCCGTATTCTAATAAATACTTATTCCAATAAATAACCATAGCCCATTTCTTTTGCTGGTAAACAAAAGAACTCTGACCAATAGACCATCTCTTTAGAAAGTTGCCAATGACTTGGGTCAGCTTATTACTCCTACTCTCTATATCTCTCCACCAGAATTTTTTAGGAGAGAGAGTTTGGCGCATTTTTGTCCAGTGTCCACTTTATCCAATCAGCTGAACCTAAGGGGCAGGGCCATATATTATGAACATAGCTGTCAGAGGCTAATCCCTGTGGAGGAAAGGCAGCTCCCAGAGACAAGGCTAGGACTAGTAAACTGAGTCAAACCTTTCTCCAAGGAAAATGAACTACAAATAGAAATTTTTTGCTGATCAAAAAACATGGCATGATGTGTTGAAGCAAATCGGGTACTGGGAACAAGGTGTGACCAGGTCAGATATTGATTGGATCTAAAGAAGCGTTGGTCATGAAACCCACATTTCGAGGAGTAGCACAGACTTGGGTTAAAGCAGTCCAGAGGCTCTGTTTAGAGCCATATTTTTCATTGATAAGGACTGCTGTCCCTTTAATCTTTTCACACAATAAGTCTAGCCTTTGAGAGTCCAATACATAAATACTTATCAGACAGAAGACATGATCATCCAATATTTAACCTCAGAACTTCCGTCTCCTTTTTCCTAAAGCTATGTTTCTTTCCCATTCTATTCTGCCAGCCCAGCTCTGTGATAGCAAATATGATTTATCTGGATGTTTGGTTTAATCCTCCATTTCACTTAGGCAAGAATAGTCAGGTATTTTCTTCCAGTGGTACTCATTTTCCCAGGTATTGATTGGGGCATTAAGGGAAGGAGTCTTGCAAAACTTGCAATCCCAATTATATTTGCCTTCTCTGGTCTGTTTTAGTCAAATATTTGCTCTCACTCTTTTACAAATAAAGTTTCTCTGCATGCTTGAATTGCACATCTTTAAGAGGCTAAATTTTCAGTATCTTTACATCAAAGCCCACAGAAGCAGCTAATCTTCAGTAGAAACCCATATGCCTTTGGAGAGAATGTGCTGGGCATCCTTCCTTAGCTCGGTTAGAACTGAAATTTTTAAGCCCCTCCTATTTTCCCTTCTGAACATACACAATGAGCAAAGACACAATCTTGAGGTCACTTCTGACTCTTCTCACTTTTTCCAAAGGATGCTAAGGCAACCAGAGCTCAGATCATGGGCTGTCGGTGTTGTAGGAACACACATTCCCTGCACTTCTAGTATTCCTGATCAGTGAGCAGTGCTCTATTCCTTTCCGTGCAATGAGCTGTATGGTGTAGTGTCCAAAATCCCCAATTGAACAACTGGGCATCTACATGCCAAAAAAAAGAAAGTAGACACAAACTTTATACTTTTCACAAAAGTTAAATCAAAATGGATCACACACCCAAGTGTAAGATGCAAAACTACAAAACTCCTAGAAAACAGCAGGAAAAAATCACAATGACCTTAAATTTGGGGATGACTTTTTAGATATGACACCAAAGGCATGATCCATAAAGGAAAGGTTTCATAAGCTGGACTTCATTGAAGTTAAATTTTTCTGCTCTGCACTGTCAAGAGAATTAAAGGACAAGCCACAGATTGGGGGAAAATGTTTGTAAAAGGCATCCGATAGAGGACTGTTATCCTAAACATACAAAGAATTCTTAAAACTCAACAGTAAAAAAATAAGAACCTTGCTTAAAAAATGGGCCAAAGGGGCTTCGCTGGTGCCGCAGTGGTTGAGAGTCCACCTGCTGATGCAGGGGACACGGGTTCGTGCCCCGGTCCGGGAGGATCCCACATGCCACGGAGCAGCTGGGCTTGTGAGCCACGGCCGCTGAGCCTGCACGTCCGGAGCCTGTGCTCCGCAACGGGAGAGGCCCCAACAGTGAGAGGCCCGCGTGCTGCAAAAAAAAAAAAAAAAGGCCAAAGACCTTAACAGATACCTCACCAAAGAAGATGATGGCAAATAAGTATATGAAGATGATCCACATCATATGTCATGAGGGAAATGCAAATTAAAACAGCAACAAAATACGACTACATACCTGTTAAAATGGTGAAAATCCAGAACACTGACGACACCAAATGCTGGCGAAGATGTGGAGCAACAGGAACTCTCATTCATTGCTGGTGGGAATGCAAAATGGTACAGCCACTCTGGAAGAAAATTTGGTGGCTCCTTACAAAACAAAACATACTTTTACCATAAAATTCAGTGATCACATTCCTTTGTAGTTACTTAGAGTAACTGAAAATGTATGACTACTCTAAAACCTGCACACAGATGTTTATAGCAGCTTTATTCATAACTGCCAAAGCTGGGAAGCAGCCGAGACATCCTTTAGTAGGTGATGGATAAAAAGTTGTGGTACATGAGACAATGGTATATTATTTAGCGCTAAAAAGAAATGAGGTACTAAGCCATGAAAAGACATGGAGGAAATTTAAATGCACATTACTAAGTGAAAGAAGCCAATTTGAAAAGATACTGTATGATTCCAACTATATGATATTCTAAAAGGCAAAAACTATGGAGACAGTAAAAAGATCAGTGATTGTCAGCAGTGAAGGGGTGGGGGGTGGATGAATAAGTGGATCACGGAGGATTTGAGTGGGAGTGAAACTACTCTGTATGATACTATAACGGTGGTTACATGTCATTACTCATGTGTCCAAACCCATAGAATGTACCACACAAAGAGTGAACCCTAATGTCAACTATGGACTTTGGGTGATAATGATGTGTCAATGTAGGTTCATCAGTTGTAATAAGCATATTGTACTTCCCAGATGGAGGGTGTTGATAAAGGAAGAAACTATACCTGAGTCAGGGCAGGGGGTATATAGGAACTCTCTTCCTCTCCATTTTGCTATGGACCTAAACCTCCTCTAAAAAATAAAGCCTTTTTAAAAAATCCCAATATTTAAAAATGAATCAAGTAACCAACAGTGTCTTGTGCCGAGCCCTGTGCAATGTAGGGGAGGTGAAGGAGGTGCAGTCCCTGTACTCAAAGAGCAGCCACTTGGGGAGAATTTATGAGAGACAGATCCTGTGCTGGAACCCTTAAGTCAGCACAATGGCATAGACGTTACAATGATCTCCAGTTTACTGGTGAGGAAACAGGTTCAGACAGGTCCATGAGACTAGTGATGGATAGAGCTGGGATTCAAACCTAGGGCTCGCTGATGGCAAAGCTCAAGCTTCCCGGGAAACGCATGAAACAACTCGAGACAGGATGTCGTGGGGAGCTAGGGTGGGTCAGGCACAGAGTGCTGGGGGGAGCGGAAGCGCCAGAGGGTGGAAAGGAGGAAAAAAATCATGGCTGTCTAATTGAAGAGAAGACGG
This sequence comes from Pseudorca crassidens, assembly GCF_039906515.1. Lineage (NCBI taxonomy): Eukaryota > Metazoa > Chordata > Mammalia > Artiodactyla > Delphinidae > Pseudorca > Pseudorca crassidens. The sequence goes on along the minus strand of NC_090315.1, from coordinate 27,907,942 downwards.
TCTTCCTGAAGGAGATAGAGGTTTCCAGATCTTTGACCAGTGTGTTAGAAAGAAACCGACTTAATTGCCAACATTTACAAATAAGGAGATTTCACACAAAAATATGAATTTATGTCTTCTTTCAAGAAACCACCTCTGGGGGGCTTCCCTGGTGGCACAGTGGTTGAGATTCCGCCTGCCGATGCAGGGGACACGGGTTCGTGCCCCGGTCCGGGAAGATCCCACATGCCGCGGAGCGGCTGCGCCCGTGAGCCATGGCCGCTGAGCCTGTGCGTCCAGAGCCTGCACGTCTGGAGCCTGTGCTCCGCAACGGGAGAGGCCACAACAGTGAGAGGCCCGTGTACCGCAAAAAACAAACAAACAAAAAAACCCCACCTCTGGGAACCCTGAATCTCTCCCTGCATGTCACAGCTGGCTACACTGAGTAGGCGCTCCTTCCTTTAAATGAGGGGTCCACTCTCTTGCCTGTCAGTACCCCCTCTCCAGGGCTGCTTCATACATGGGTAATTCTTGACCAGCCTCTGCAGGGTTTTGACTGTGGGACACCCGCTCAGTGCCTAAGGGACTTCACAGGCCCCTTCTGTTCTCTTCCTTCTGACCTTCAGCCCCATCCCAAGGAAAGAGTCGAACTCCTACATGCCAAGACCAAGGACAGTTTTGAACCAGAGTGTCTGGAGATGAGTGCGTTCAAATGGTGAGGGAAGAGGTGAAGAGCATTTCCTCTGGTGGGTGGGATTCTTTGGAATTCTTTCCCTTAAACCAGAATGCTTGAATGGCCACTTTCAAGAACAGGCCAGAAGTAGGATGGGGCAGGTAAAGATGAAAGATTTTAAGCTGTCACGTAAGAAACTTAAGTTACACATCACCAAGAACTTCTTGTCTTTTGATAAAAATGGTTGTGAATTACTGGAGAATTTTTATGCTTGGACTAAGTCCTCACATCAGATCTGCCTGGTGACCTGCTCCCTATTCAAGCCCCTCCAATAATCATCACAATTATGGCAATAATGAGAGCGGCATCAACTACTGAGCACCTATAACATGTGATTCTTGACTAAGGGCTTTTAATACATTAGCTCATTGAATTCCCACAACCATGCCGTAAAGGGGGTATTGTCATCCCCATTGTACAAGTGAAGAAACCAAGGCTCAGAGAGATTAAGCAACTAGACCCTGGGACATAGCTGGAGAGTGACAGAAATGAAACCAGCCCCAACTCTCTGAATCCAGAGCTCATGTCCTTCGCAACCATGCCAGCGTCACTCAGTGTGTGGGATATATGTTTCCGGCATCAGAATTACCTAGAATGTCCCAGCCATAAAAAAATGCATCTTTCTGAGTCCTACACAGGAGCTCTGCAGATCCACTGGGGGTGGGGTGGTGGTGCTTGAGGCTTACTGAAGTTGGAGGGCTCCCAGCCGCCTGGACTCCCTTGCTCCCAAGGCTCCCTTCTGCCCAGACAACATGCTCTTGCACTTGAGAGGCTCAGCCCAGCTCTCTGCTGCTCCAGCCTGGGCTCTGCAGGCTGGTGAATGAAGTCATTTGATGGGATCAGAAGGAATCTTCAAGGGCATTACCTTCACCTCCTTATTTTTTAGGAGAGAGGAAGTGGAGGCTGGGAGAGGATGACTGACTACATCCAGGGCACACACCAATCCAAGAATCCTGCCTCTACTTCTCCTTTGTGCTCCCTGGGCTGAGGGTCCCTTGCTTCCTCTGCCCCTTCCTTTCCCCCTTTTCGAGCAAGATACCCTTTCTTCTCCCAAGCAAGGTGGATGGAGCCTCAGCTTTCCTTTGGGGCTGGCGCTAACGGAGACAGAGCTGAACACCTACAACTGGGTCACTTCAATAGCATTCAGGAAGGCATGTGGCCTGTCTTGCACTTATGGCAGAAAGTTGTCATCTAAGGGCATGCAGCCACTGCATTTGCATTTGGACTGCTGAATACAACAGAAGCCATCTGCATCTGAAAATCAAGAACTACACCCAGATTGCCCCCCACCCATGCCCTCATGTGAGCCCTTTGCTCTTAGCAGCCCCTGCCTCAAACCTTTAAAAACCAATTAAAATCTTTAAGTGCCACTTTTCCCTAGCTTTGGGGTTGTTTTTCCTCCTCCTCCTCTCTTTTCAGCTGTCTTCAAAACAGAGAGAAGCCTCTGTCTGGCTCTGACAGTAAGATCTCCTGGTGCATTTTTTGCCTTGGGTTTTACTTCTGTCATTGATCAATAGACTTAAATGCCAGGCCTCCATCACAACTGCAGACTTTGATCGCCCAAACTGTCCTGGCCCAGCGGAGCTTGTCTGCTTGAGTTCTGATGCTGAGAAATGTCACAGTAGGGAGGGGCTATGAGCCTCTGTCAGTGTGCAAGGGAGGGCGCTGGTGACAGCTCATTCAGGGCATCTGCGGGCATCCCACAGGTCCTGAAGGTTACCGCCGGCTGGAATTCATTCCTGTCTGGGGCTGTTTGCAGCCACACATATAGTCTGTCACAGCACAAGCACCGAGTGAGGGTGCCATCCACCACACTCATGGTAACCAAGCCTCATTCATCTGCTTGTCATGAAATCCGCGAGGAAAAAGAACAACCGAATGGAGCCCCCGAATCCTGGTCTCAGCTGGGCCACTCACCAGCAGTGTGACCTTGGTCTTGTCACTTAACTTACCTGTGCCTCTGTTTCCACAGCTCTAAAACCCATCCTCACCGCAGTCTGAGAAATAAAGCAAACAGATGTGAAAGTGCTTTGGAAAGAGTAAAGTGCTATAGGAGAGGGAAGTGTGTCATTCTCATCCCTGCTGCAAACTAGTGAAACAAGTGCTTTTTCGAACCTCCTTCCACTTAATTGTCTCTTGTTGCCAAAGTGAATCAGGAGCTGTGCTGTTTACAGAACAATTCTCACTAGCGAGAAAGTTAAAATTGTAGGTAGATGGGGGAGAAAGGAGAACTAGGCAGTTGTGAGCTATTCGTAAACACTCCTGTTCAACAGGTATCTTTCAGCGATCCTCAGGTCCATCTGCCTCGATCCCTAAACTCGCTTCCCCACAAGCACACCTTCTTCACGGGATAGTTAGTCTTGCAAGGAAAGCGTGAGAAGGATGCTGTGTGACTTCTGTCTCCTTTCCCCAGCTGGGATATGCTTGTGTCTTTACCCTCATGAGTTTCCTCTGTGCAACAGAGGGTCAGTCTCAGCTGCTGGGACTGAGGGTTCTACTCAGATTTCATTGGCAGAAACCTCCACAACCAAGACCCTCTGATGTCTGGTGTGATGTCATGGACCAGATCTGAGATTAGTCTTTCTCCCCAGGGAAGCAGCTCAGCATCTGTTTAGGGGCAGAACTACCAAGAGAGTGTGTCGAAGAACCACTTCTCTCTGCCTCTGCCCACATGCCCACCAACTCTTTGACCAGCAAGGCTGAGAGTCAGGTCCCTGAGGCCAGGCCACACGGATGGGTGGATTTTCTCTGAATCAGAGAGTGCTCTTTCGGAGAAGGGGTGGCTATTACTCAGCCCCAGCACCTTGTTGCTAAGGGGATGCAGGCCCAGAGCTGTTAGATCCCCTGATGTTTCAAGAGAAGGCTAGAATGGGAATTATGTTGTAAAAGTAGCCAAATTTCCAAAAATCAAAATAGCATTTCTGGGCCACTAGCTTGCAAGCTTTGGTCTAAGGTGATGCCGGGGTGGGGGTGGGCAGGAATCCAGGACAGACATGAAGATGTCCAATCCATTTCCTTTTTCTGCCTTTGAGCTGACCAGATCCTGAAGGCAAGCCACCTTCAGCACAGACTCCCCATCTCCCTTCCCCCAGGCTGCCTCCCAGATTTCAACAGTTACTACTCACACCCCTTGTCCCAGTAGGACCAGTGATTGGAATATCTATGTGTTTAGCAGTTGCCCCCTACACTGGCGTTGGATATACAGTCCCCGTCTTGAATGTTAGATGCAGCACAAAAACTGACATTATATATCATGCTGGTTGGGGTGGGAGGATGGGGGGAGCATTTCCATCATTTTCAGGAGTTTCCTGATCATTTACACTTAGCTCAGTGGAGCCACAACCTACGTGCATCTCCTTTATGTTAAGGAGACTATCCACAGGTTGCAAAGAAAAAAAAAATTTTTTTAAAGCAGTTTAAATGGTTTCAGGGATTTTGCTTAGGAGTGAGTGAGCCTGGAATGAGGGGCATCCAATCATTGAATACCTCTCGCCACTATTAGTGGGTTTCCATCTTTAAACTGCAAATTGTTCCAAATTGTTCTTAAACATAGGCTGAGGTGTGAAGCCTCCACTTTGAGCTTCACATGACACTGAACATTGGACTTAACCGGTGATTTAAGCCATGCTCAAGAATAATTTGGACTGACTTGATTTTCACCTTAGTCTCTGGAACCCACCATGTGGTGAGAGAGGCTAACTCTGAAAGTAGGAGCTAAGTTTGGACTTTTTTTCTTTTTGTCATTTAGAACTCACACAAACAGATATAACAGCACCTCTCACATCTCTGATGGAAAAGAGAAAGGGACGGACATGCACTTGGGGTGCCGGACCCTGAAAGGTTGTTAATGGCATCACCAGGCTGGTTGTGGGGATTACAGAGCTGTTGTGCTGCAGTTCCCTGTTGTGTCTCAGCAGGTTTCCTCAAAATCGGAAGCTCGAACATCACCTGTCAAGTGTGTCAATGGGAGATTATAAAACAAAGATCAGAGTCACTCCGTCTCTCTGACTTTTTTATTCTTTGTCTCTCCCTCTCTTGGGAAATAAACTAGCACAGATGAGCTCACTGTTTTTGTTTCTTCTTTCTTCCTCCTTCCCTTACAAGAGGACGGCTGCTTTGTATTTTTTCCTTGTGTATTTTTTACACTTCACTCAATATTAACATATACTCCTGCTGTATGTTGAGCTGACATAATGGTAACAAGCATCACAGACCCCTTTGCAGCTGACTTTCTGCTATTCTTCTTCACTCTCCTGTAAAGCAACTTTGCCCAATTCTCTGAGTGCACCTGGAGTCCCGCGCCTTCCAGGATGCTCCCCTGGTCGTGCCAGCGCTCACCAGCTCTCGTCTCATCAGGACCCATCCAGCACTGACCTGGGGGCCCTGCTCACTCCCTGGTTCATCTGTGCTAGCCTGGCTCCCCCAGCTGGACCAGAGCCTCTCTGAGGGCAGCTGCTGAGTCGCACTTACGTGTATACCTCACCCCACCCCGCCTATAGCCCAAGCACAGCACAATACCACGTGGAGTGGAAGTAACCATGCGATGCTAGCGTTAATCAGTGTTCGGATTCTTGCGTAACTCTCTCCCTCATCAGTCTGGCTTTCATCCCTTAAGGCCTTAGGAGGACCCAAGAGAAAACCAGAGACGTCGTCCTGCAATAACAGTATCAGCTTCACAGGAAAAGAGTAGCTGACTGACTGGCCATTTTATTTCCCTAACTTGCAACTTGATCACACGTTTAGGGGAGATTTTAGGAACAGGACCAGCCAGAGTCTGGCTGAGATATTCTTTTCTCTTTGAGCGGTTGTTTCCAAAATTGGTGTTTCTCAAAACTCACTGCACTTCATAATGATCCTGGTAAACCTGAGGTTTCTGGTCTGATTGTAGCCAGAGGCTGGCCCTTCTCATCATTCCATTGGCCGTTCTTCTTTCTCACATCCAACATCAATTTCTTGGGGGAGAGTTAATTTAAGTCAATGTTTCTCAGACCTGCCCCATCATCAGGCTCATCTGGGAAGGCTGATTAAAAATGCAGATAGCAGAGACCCCAGCTTTACTGAAGCTGAAATCTCTAAGAAAAGGTCCTAGAAGTTTTACTTTTAAAACAAATATTCCAGGGGATTCTAATCAGCAAAGTTTGCAAAATGTTGATTTAATAAAAGCATAAAATAAAAATTCCCTCAGTATTTTATTGTGAACATTTTCAAGCATATAGAAAAATCCCAAGAATTTTCAGTGAATATCAGCACACCCATAATCTAGATTCTACCACTGACATTTTACTATACTTGTTTTATTACATGTCTATCTGCCTATCTACTCCTCTCTCCATCCAGCAACCCATCTTTGTTTTGGGGGCATTAATGTAAATTGCATGTATCAGTACATTCTCTCCTAAATACCGCAGCATGCATATTATCAACCAGATTGCAATATTCGTTTGCAGTGTTTTTTTGTTTGTTTGTTTGTTTTGCGGTACGCAAACCTCTCACTGTTGTGGTCTCTCCCGTTGCGGAGCACAGGCTCCGGACGCGCAGGCTCAGCGGTCATGGCTCACGGGCCCAGCCACTCCGCGGCACATGGGATCCTCCCGGACCGGTGCACGAACCCGTGTCCCCTGCATCGGCAGGCGGACTCTCAACCACTGCACCACCAGGGAAGCCCTGCAGTGTTTTTTTTGAGATAAAATTTACAGAGTGAAATGCAAAGATCTTACATGTGTTACTGGATGAGTTTTGACAAATGCTTTCACCCATGTAACCCAAACCTCTGTTAAGATGTGGGACATTTCATCACTCCAGAAAGTTCCCTTGCATCCCTTCACAGATAATTTCTGCCCCCACCCTTCAGAGGCAATTACTTTTCTGGCTTTGTCCACCACAGCTTTGCCTTAATAAAAACAACTTTTAAAAAGCAGAAAAAGCAACAAAAATTTTTCTTCTAGCAAAATCATATTCAGATCCCCAATGTTTTAAATGACTAAAGTATAGGTGCTGCAGTTAGCACTGAGGGGGTTCCGAGTCCTGACCCCTAGATCTCTATATTGTCCCTCTAAGCATCCTCTGAGGTGTCACTCTGGTACCCTGATACCTCCAGAAACACCTCTTGAAGCCGCTGCACTAGAGGCCTGCTGTGGCAATGATCACCTTCCTTCTTTTGGGCCTTAGAATGCCTACTGCTTTATTCTGGGGAAAACTTTCTCTCTCTTAAGTGGAAAAAAGATACTAGATTCCTGGCTACAGCTTGCTACAATAATTTTACAAAGAAGAAGAAAAAACACAGCTTCGGTTATTGTTTTTCTGTTTGTTTTTTTGGGGAAAGTTTTCTCCTTCAAATTTGGGCACATGGGTAGCACAGTTTCATTTCACAATTCTCAATAAAGCTACCTGAACTCTGATTGTATCAGCAACCTCCGGCTACTTCCCCAACACGCACCGTGTAATATAAGCTGTAATTTTCACTGTGCAGCAGGGGCAGGCTTTATGGGCTGGGGGACGCAGCAGTCTCATCTCGCCGCCTGGTTGCCACAGGCTAATCGCATGGAAGAGAGCTCACCCTCCAAATGTTAGAGAGAATGAGGGAACAGCTCCACCCGTACCCCACTGGCCCTTTGGATGAGAGAAGTGAGCGGTCTCTGGGCCCTTCTGGCCATGAGCCATCATCCAGGCTCTGCTGGCTGGACTGTTCAGCTCCTGTTTCAACTTCTGGGCTCCCAGGCAGTCAGTGGCTCCCCACCAGGGCTCTGGAGAGTGTTACTGCCCCCTGCCCTGATCCTCTTGGTCTCTGTTTTCTATTTACACAGGTGCTTTTACACCTCTTCCTGAGGTGTGAGTCCAGTATTAATATACAAAACAGGTTTTCAATGACTGTTTGCTGAATTGCTACATAAGAGACTGGATGCATCGTGACCTCATCCCCACATAAGCCCCATCCCTTGGCTCCAGGCCAGATAGCTGTCATTCATTGTAGGCAGCCAGTTATTGCTTCTAGGGTTGCAGCAGGGACTCTTTTTTTTTTTTTAAATGGTTTTATTTATTTATTTTTGCGGTACACGGGCCTCTCACTGTTGTGGCCTCTCCCGTTGCGGAGCACAGGCTCCGGACGCGCAGGCTCAGCGGCCATGGCTCACAGGCCCAGCCGCTCCGCAGCATGTGGGATCCTCCCAAACCGGGGCACGAACCCGTGTCCCCTGCATCGGCAGGCGGACTCTCAACCACTGCACCACCAGGGAAGCCGCAGCAGGGACTCTCTTGACCTCAACAGTGGAAAGGGGGTTTTAATCAGCCACAGCAAAAGTGCCTTGGCTGTCTATTTTTGGACAGTGGTGTTACTAGTAAATGAAGATGTCTGGGAAGACCAGTGGATGGGCCAAGGCTCATTCTTCTGATATGAAGCATGGCTTTTTGTTAGCTTGTAGCTCAGGCTGTGCTTGATTGCAATTATCCATCCATGGACGTGTTGGCTGAGCCTAAATCCCTGTTATAAAATGCAAATGTGTTTGCTTCAATTCAAACACATTCAGCAAGTGCAAGATTCAGTCCACAGATGCTTGAGGGCAGGAACTATGTCTATCCTTTATTTGCATTGAACTCTGGGCTCCCATCCTACCAGGTCAGTGGGAAATTCAATCTCAGCCATGAAAGGCACTATCCCCACACCCCAGATTTTGCCGAGCTGCTGGTGCTTTAGACACTGAGGTAGTCATCAGTGCTGTTTGCCAAATATTCTGGCTCCTTTCCCCCTTTCTGGAACATGGTATGATTTTAATTCCTGATTCCTTTCTGGTTGGATGGAGTCTGTTGACCACTTCTGACCAGTGAGTTGTGAGTAGAAGTAATTAACCTGATCCTTGGCCCCATGAGAACTGGAAGCCTGTCTGTACCTCACACTCAGAGGAGGAAAATGTGAGGTAGTGGGAAAGCCTTGGGCTTGAATTAAAATCTTGGCTTTGTAACTGACCTGCTGTGGGGCATTGTCAAGTAGATTAACATGCCTGAGTCATCATTTTCTTACTTACAAAATGGTACTCAGGATGCTTCTTACTCCATGGGGTATTTGGTATCTTTTTTGTAAAACCCCTAGTAGAGCACCTGGAACATTGTAGAGGCTTAACAATTATGAATTACCTTTTGCCAACTAGTTATAGTCTCACAGTATCTCTCTTTACATATCCTGATAGAGGTTTTGGTGGCACTGGGCTCTAGACACAGCTAATATTTCCCTCAGAGTCTACCATCTTCTACTGTAGAGTTACATCTGAACGCAGAACAAAGTAAAGCATTTCCCGGCCAGGAAGCAGGCAGCTGCTGGGAATGCACTCGTTCTCTGCATCAGGTTGCTATTTCAACGGACTGTTAAATGTCAAGTGAATGTTTTCCTCCTGCTTTAAGACCTCACTGAGATCCCTCTCTGTGAGCCCAGCGAGAAGATGTTGGCAGTCTTGATTCACTTGCAGGCTGCACGCTATGACTTGGAGGAAGGGAGTCAACTAGGTCTACGCATTAAGACAAAATCAAATCTCTAGCCCTGGAGGTTTGTATGAATTATGTTACTAAAAATATATATGTATGCATGTATTCATTCAAAGATATTTATCAAGACCCTGTTATATGTCAGGCACTGCTCTAGAATCTAAGGATACAGGGGTAAATAAAAGAGATAACCGTCTCCTCATGGAGTTTACATCCTAGTGGCAAAGTCAGACAATAAGCAAGATAAGTGAGTAAAATAGAAAGGAAGTTAAATAGCAATAAATGCTAAGGAGAAAGGTTAAAGCATGGAAGAGGAACAAGAAATGTAATTTATATTGGATGTAATTCATATTATATTGGATATATAGGAAGGCCTCATGAGAAGGAGACTTCTGAGCATATCTAAGTATCAGCATCTCTAGACTGTGAAAATCCCCCTGCCATGCCCCATCTCACACCACCATTCCAGATAAACCCAAAATGATGACCAGGATGTGCATGTGACTGGTATTGGGAATAATCAGAGGAAGGGTGAGCAGAAAATAAGTGCACTTGAGGACAGATGGTAGGAGCGCTGGGTGCAGAGATGACCCTGAAAGGGTGAAATTATGCTCACTAATTCAATTGTTCATCCAGAACCTGCTTATGCCATATGTATAGTTTTTTTTATTTTAATTTAATTTATTTTATTTTTTAGCAGCCATAAAAAGAAACGAAATTGAGTTATTTGTAGTGAGGTGGATGGACCTAGAGACTGTCATACAGAGTGAAGTAAGTCAGAAAGAGAATAATAAATACCATATGCTAATACATATATGTAGTTTTAAAAGTGTTTTAAAAATTATTGCTAAGCCCTTTAGTCTGTATCAGGCCCTGTCCATGGTGCTGAAACCCTCAACCCATTAGCTACTTGCCATTAGGAAAGGGATCCAGATAAATATTGATATTAGTCATAGCAAACACTTACATAAAGGGTACTGCCTACCAAGCCCTATTCCAAGGCTTTACATATATTAAGTAATTTGCTTCTTATCACAAGCCTATGAGATAGGAGCTATTATTATTCCTATCATGCGGATGAGGCAACCAGGAAAAAGAGAGGTTAATTTCTTGCCTCAAGTCACACACCTAGCAAGTAGCAGAGCCGGGAATCTGAACTCAAGAAATCCTGTTTCAAAGCCTCTGCTTTTAATTACTACTCTGTATGTCTATAAAACAATACAATTAATGATTGTAATAAAGCATGAAAAGTGTTAGGACAAAATGTAATTTTTTACATCATGGATATTAAAAGAGATGGAAGTAATCGGATTTTGACAGAGGGTCAAGGATTCAGGCGTGGGAAGAGGAACTTATCTTGTGCCCAGCTTCCTAGGACTGGGGCATACCTGGCTTCCTCAGGAAGAAAGGAGTTTGGATGTTGAAGCCTGGCAGAGAGCAGGAGAAGGAAGTAGGCATGTCTGTGTTCACACATCAACTCTGTCACTCTGTGGGAAACTGAAGTGTGTCTAGGAGGAGCTGTTAACAGTGTTTGCTTCTGGTAAACATCTTTGTTCCTTAAGTTGATTATTTTTAAACTTTTCAAGCTGAGCTAACTTCAGATGTGATATTTTAAAGCACTTGCCCAGCTTTCTATTAGGTGAGTGAGGGGGGGAGGGGCATAGAGGAAAGAATCTGAGGAAATTTATTTACACTTGAGTAAACAATAAGCTAGAGTCTAGGACTGGTACTCAGCCATCTGGTATAGCTCTGGTGAGCCTAGCGTGACAGAGGATAGGAGTTGGCTGAAGTAGAGTGGAACATCCTTTATATTTTTTTTCTTCAATTTAACAAACGTTGATGTGACCACTGGCTCTTCACTTAGATTTGTGCTGAGTTCCTACTCTCCAAGATGCTTATGGCTACATATAGTGATAGTAATTTCTAATATATATTCATTTCCTGTACTTTTTGTTTTCCTGGTCAGTTTTGAGTCTGAGAGATAACTTTTTAAAGACCGTAGTTGTCAAGAGGAAACATATATTCTAAATTTCAAGAGCCGCCCTATCTATAAATCATAGCTAGACCTAGCTATCTCAGACTCTATGCTTCATTCCTGAGCCTGTTAGAGAAAATTCAGGAGTTGATATAAAGGGAGTGTCCCAAAGGAAAGAGACCTTCCTGGGAGAGAAGTTGGAGGAAAGGAAGGAAGAAGTCAGAAGTAGAGGATCTGGATCACCCCTTGTGGGAAGAAGCTGTAGAACCTAGGCAAATACTCCCGTAAGTTTGAATAACTTCCAGATCAGGTAAACTTGCTTTTTATTTCTTGGGATTCAGTCTGGAAAATATTGCAAGCCCCCTAAGAAAAATCTTCATGTTCAACATGGAGCTGGAACAACATAGTTCCACAGAGTTTGTAGCTTGGACTAGTAGAGGGAATTATGTAAGCAACAAGAGGGCTGCCATTGGCATTTTTCAAGTCTTCCTGACTCTAGTTAGTCATGAAAGAAGTATAAAGATCTCACAGGCTTTCTAAGGGAATGACGCTGGTGGTTGAATTGCATGGCAGGGCCCCTTAGAGCCTGGGTGAGGCTATGGCCCTTGGGACCAAGGAAGGCTCAGTTCTTTGGGACTCTATACATTTTAACACTATGGCTACAGTGGTGGGTATCAAAACATGTCCATCTACAAGCAGACCAGAACCTCTCCCCAACCTCCCCCCAAAAAAGCAACACTTGGTTCTGAAGTTCCTGCCTCATCAACACTAGTCTACCACACAAAATGCCTCTTGAACTCAGCATCACCTAGAAATACAAAAACCAGAGAATATGGAAAGAAGACAGCCTTTATTAAATTTTGAATTTCCTAAATGTTTATCTAAGAATGTTAGTAATACTTTGGTACCGATACACCCATTGGAAAGTTTAAATTCCTCATGCCCCATTAGCAGGAAGGGATTCATAAGAAATTTTAATTAGTTACAAAATAGAGAGAATGCTCCAATATTGGACCTTGAGGTCACTGAGCTCACAATTTAGTCTAATTAAGGGGATCAGACAGGAAACAAAAAGCAAGGCAGATGAGGGGTGGTAGGTCCCAAATCAGTGGGTCAGACAATGAGCAAGTTAAAGGTACTGGGACAGTGATCTGCATGCTCTAGTAAACTTGAGGAAGGCTCCCTGCAGGAGGAAGAGTTGAACTGCTTGGAAGGAACCAGCAGGATTCTAGTCAAGTCATGTCCCACCTCAGGGTCTCATGATTGGAAGTTGGGCCATTTCTATCTGCCCTGGATGGCCCACAGTAGTTTTGTGAGATTCAAATGATATTATGAATACCAAAAAGCCATGAAGACAGTTTAAAAAGTTAAAAAGAGATTCAGATGTACTCCAGGTGGCTGGCATGCCTCCGGATGTCTTTTCCTCTTTCACAGAACTAGAAGGTTATCCTCACTGGCAGGTCCCTGTACGCAGGCTGTTCCACTGCTCCCTTCTGAAGTCTGTGGGGCAGGGAGCCTTCTTCCTGCCTGAGGCTAGTAAATACTTCACAGGCACTTGATGTCCATGGATGAGAGGAAGGTGGTGGGGGGTTGGAGGCCTGGAGATGGAATGAGGAGGCAGCTATATGGGAAAAGTGAAAAGGCTGTGAAGAGTCCCTATCCATCCTCCTGTGTGAGGCTGCAAAGGGGGCAGGTTCCGTCCCACTGATTTCTACAGTTCTATTCTAAAGGCCTGTGGGGTCATGATTTGAGGGACTGGGCCCTTAGTGATAAGAGCCTTTTTCATGAAGTATTCTCACACTTGAGGGTCACATGAGTGTAACCCTTCTACCAACCCTAAGAAAGAAACTAGAGTAAAACCCATCACCCCCCAGGACATTGAAGAAGCAAAGTACAATAGAACAAGACTTGCCTCAAAGGCCTCTTTTCTCCATTTTTAAAATAGAAAGTGTAAAAAATACAGAAGAATACAGAATATTCTGCTTAACATATGTGTAATCACCCCCAGAATGAACAAATATTGATATTTTGTCATATACGTTCCAGTTTTTAAAACACATCATAGACACAGTCAAGTTTACCTTTTTAAACCTTCATGAGTCCATCTCCCTCTCCATCCTCAGAGAGAACAATTATTATAAAGTTTGTGTTTATCCGTCCTGTCCATGTCTCTATTATTTATGAATTCATAAACAAAGGTATGGTATTAATATATATGCTTTAACTTTTTTCCATAAATGATAGCATATAGAATGTGTCATTCTGCAACTTGCTTCTTCTGCTCAACAACTTTTTTTTTTGAGATCATTCTATGTTAATTCATGTAGTTAGACTCTGTTATGGGCTGAATTGTGTCCTCCCAAAATTCATATGTTGAAGTCTTAATCCCTAGTATCTCAGAATGTGGCTGTATTTGTAGATAGCGTCTTTAAAGAGAAAATTAAGGTGAAACAAGGTCATTAGTGTAGGCCCTAATCCAATATGACTGGTATGCTGATAAGAAGAGGGAACTTGGACACAGACACATACAGAGACAAGACCATGTGAAGACACAGGGAGAGGATGGTCATCTATAAACCAAGCAGAGAGCCTGGAATCAATCCTTCCCTCATGGTCCTCAGAAGAAATCAACTCTACCAACACCCTGGTTTTGGACTTCCAGCTTCCAGAACCATGAGAAAATACATTTCTGTTGTTTAAGCCATCCAGTCAGTGGTACTTTGTTGTGGCAGCCTTAGCAAACTAAGACTCCATTGCACAAGGAAATATTAGTGGCGGGCTACTGGCTATCATGGACTACTATGTCACTTTTCCTTGGGATTTGTGGATTTTATTGGAGGAATTGACAAAGGCCTAATGCCACTCACTTGTTGGGTTTGAGTTGTAGGTACTGTTACAGGTTTTTGAAGAATAAGTTTTGGAGTGAAGGATCCTTCCAGTGCCCCATAATTATCTCCAGGAAATTGATCCTCTGGGATGATTACACAAAAAGTCCTAGATCAGAGGTTGCCACATCACTGGACCCATCCAAAGAGCATTAGCCACTGGCTTCTAAATTCTTTCTAATCTGCGGAGTCTGATAATGCTCTCCCAGGGACGGCTCTCAATTCAAGAGATCAGCATGAGAAGTAATGACCACAATTTCAGAAGCTCCAGCCTCCAGAACCATGTGTTCATAGCAGGTTTTGGAATAGCGAAAGATGCCATCATACATCCTGGAACCAGGCTTGGGACAACATGCATCTTTTTTTTTTTTTTTTTTTTTTTTCTGTGGTACGCAGGCCTCTCACTGTTGTGGCCTCTCCCGTTGCGGAACACAGGCTCCGGATGTGCAGGCTCAGCGGCCATGGCTCATGGGCCCGGCCGCTCCACGGCATGCTCCACGGCATCCTCCCGGACCGGGGCATGAATCCGTGTCCCCTGCATCGGCAGGTGGACTCTCAACCACTGCGCCACCAGGGAAGTCCCATGCCTTATTTTTAATAAGGCATTTGTGATGCTGCGGAGATGGCTTCTGCACCTCTAACACTGGCCCACAGCCTGAAGAAAACACCTGGATAGATTCCACCCGGTCAAAGGCCAAGAAAGCCAGCAGGGCCTAAACCTACTCTTCAGACTTGCTCATAGCAGCCTTGCGAGGACTGACCTCCTGGCCTTGCTGCAAGAATGGGATAAAATAACAACAGCTGAGGAAGCTCTTTGCTGTGTGCAGACAGCTTATGAAGAAACCACAGAGTCTGCGTGAAAATTCAACTTTCCGTTGTAGCCTGAAGTATTTAAAATGCTCAGGGAAAAGGAGGTTTATGGTCTCTTTCAGAAGCAATTTGGAGAATTTATTTATAATGGTGAAAAATTAGAAACATCCCAATGTCCACAGAAGGAGATCTTTAAAAATGAAATTTGTTGGGACTTCCCTGGTGGTCCAGTGTTAAAGAATCCACCGTCCAATGCAGGGGATGCAGGTTTGATCCCTGATTGGGAACTAAGATCCCACATGCCGCACGGCAACTAAGCTCACGTGCCACAACTACTGAGCCCACGCGCCTCAACGAGAGAGCCCATGTGACACAAACTACAAAGCCCGTGCACCCAGGAGCCTGCAGGACACCACTAGAGAGAAGCCCAGGCGCCGCAACAAAAGATCCTGCATGCCTCAACGAAGATCCTGCATGCTGCACCTAAGACCCGATGCAGCCAAACAAAAGGAAAAAAAGGAAAAGAAAAAGAAATTTGTTAAATAAAGTAAACTACAACATATTTATATCAATGCAGCCATTAAAAATGGTTTATTCTGACATGGAAAGATGTTGAAGATGGTGTTACTTGGGGAAAAAAACAGATTACTTAAAAAAAATAGTGAGTACACTGTAATTCTATTTTTATTTTTAAATAATACATTTACAAAGGAGACTAAATAGTCATATATATATGAATATATATATATACATATACATATATATATATATATATATATATGAGATAACTGGATTATCTCTGAGTGGTAGGTTTATAGATGCTTGTAGGTTTTCTCCTTGCTTCTGCTTCTGGGACACACATACACACACATACACACACACACACACACACACACGCACATATTTCACAAAGAATAATTTACTCACTCTGGGATTTAGCTCCTCTACATGTAGTGAGAGAGGATGTTAAGCTAAGCAATCTTTGGTCTCTACCAGTTGTGACATTCCAAGACTATGTTTCCAAAGAATGGGAAATTGGTTAGACTTAGTTAAATAAAATGTGATTATCAGAAGACTGTTTACTTGTTTAAAAAACAACAACAAAGTTGTCGAGGACCCAGAGCTGACTGCCACACCAACACAACCCATGATCTTTCATGATGTGTCGCTGTTGAGAGAAAAAAGTAATCGTTCACAGATACTAAACACATCATAGCCTTGACACTGTGCCAAGTGTTCTGTATGACTCATTTTAGTTAGTCCTCATGATAACCTTACGGGGCAGGTGATACCATTGTCTACATGTTTCAGATGGGGAAGCTGTGGCTTTAGAGAGGTCAAGTCAGAGTTCAAGGTTAATAACCAGAAAGGAGGGGAAGGTGGATTTGAAGACAAAACTGAGATCCTAGAGCCTTAATTTTACTCTCTGCTGCCTGTAGTGGGGCACTTTCTCATCCCTTGAGGGGCCTGAAAGCTTAGAACCAGGGGAGGGACCAGGAGGCGAATGTAAGCGTCTCAGGTCAAGGACATTAGCAGAGAATGATGAACTTGCGTCTCACTAGGGCAAAGGAAGCCACCCCAGGAAACTAAGAGCTGAGCTTGGTGAGAAATGCGTCATGAGCCTTTTCCCTAGGAAAGGTCAAAGTGACTTCTCTCCATGCAGGTTCAAGGAGACTGGATTTAAGTGAAGAATTGTTAGTAAAAGAGGACGAATGAGAGAAATAAGCTATACCCAGGTGTCTGCATTTTCTTAGAAGTGTTCTGTAAGGTTTCATATTGGAAGTGAGTTAATGAGTCATGCTGTTACTTTAATAAAGTGTGCTAGTTTTAGAGGTAAGGGGTGTTGGATTGGGGCTGTGCTAATCCACCCTTGCCCTGCCCTGCAGGGTGACCCAGGTTCCCAGGCCAGCTGACCTCCACCGGGGCTCAGCAAAGGCAGCACTGGTGGGGAGTCAGATGATCAGAGGAAGAGAAAAGCCTGGCTATCTCCCCTCCACTGCCTCTAGCAACATCCCTGCTAAGGGCTGTGTCTCCTCTGAAGCTCAGGCTCTCACTGGATCACCTACCACATTCCCAGCTTCTGCCGAGTCACTGGAGACCCAGAGACCAGTAACCCCGCCTCCTCCCATTGTTTTCTCAGCCTAGTGGTGGTAGCAGCTTCTCGCTATTGCTAATCTTTGGCTAGCTTGCCATTGTCTGCCTGGTTTCTCTGTTCTTTCATCCCTTGTATAACCAATTAAGTCCTCTCTGTTCGACATATCAGAGTGTTTTTTTCCTTATTGGATTCTGATTGATATGTTCCCTCAAAGGTCAATTTCTACCATTAGAAATACCGGTCATATATGGCAAAGTGTTTCAGGTGGTATAAAGGAACTTCAAGGGGGGTTCTGTAATAACGAAAAGATGGGTTATATTAATACAAGCCAGAAGTATCAGTATGACCCTTAACTTGGCCATTAAAGAATAAGGGAGCTTGAGGAGATAAAAGCATTGTGGATGGGGAATCTGTATAAACAAAGGCATTATCAATAAGAACCCTGGCATTATTGTAAAAAAATGTGCTGGTAATAAAAGAAAAAGTGGATGAAAAGTGTCCAACACTGCGCACAGAAGTTTCTCAACTAAGGTGCATCTGAAGGTGGGGATGTACAGAGCATGGGGGAAATAATAGATGGTGGACATGTCTAGAATGTAAGGTCAGAGGGTGCTGGAAGGGTTAAACCAAGAAGGGCATATCAGGCTCTGACAAAACACCAGCTTAAAGGTTTGGGCTTCACCTTAAGGAAACCTCAGTCACCACTGACGCCCAGTGCCTGGCACATGAAAGGTTGAATAAATGAGGAACTACGGACAATTTTGGTAAAAAGGAGGGCTATAAACAGAAGCATGCTCTACAAAGCTCTCTCCGGCAGACATGTGTAGACTGGCTTGGGGTAGGGGGCAGAGGAGAGGGGGAAGGAAAGGGCCAATTAGAAAGCTATCACAATCAGTCATGGGCTTGAGAAGGACAAGAAGGACTCAGGTCTGTTAGATATGAAAAAATTGGAATTACAGATCTCAGATGTGGGAGATTGTGACATAAATGCGCCTCTGGGGCCTGGCACCCAAGTGACTGGGGGACTAGATATGCCACTGTGACATATCCATGTGGATCAAGCAGGGATCCAAGGAGGGCAGGAATGAAGGTAGGGGAGATGCATATGTAGTGGTGACAATTATTTAATATCCATTCTTGGATCTTCTGGCCTTTTCTTTCTTGTTGTTGTAAAGACATTCATTTTTCTTCAAACCCAATAAATTATTCTCTGTCAGCAAGCTGCGGGGAGGGGATGAAGAAAAGATCTGGGTTTGCTCTTGGCTTTTCTTCTGTCTAGTCCAAACACTGGAAATGTCAAGTTTGCTCACTAATTAAACATGTCTGTCTTGGACTGAACTTATATCTTTCACTGAGAAGGTATAGATTTCCAGGGAGACATTACACATTCATGTTTCCAAATACAGCATGTTGAAATCTCCCTGTGTGACACAAATACCAACTTTGTGAGAGTGTCTCCTGATAGGAAAGACACCTGTGTAAGGCAGCTCGGGTCTGGGAGAGAGCCAGGATGTGCTCAGTCCGTGCCCTTTAATTTATTCTCTGGGAGAACCACTCTGAGAGCCTCTGTAAGGCCAGCCCTAGGCCTTTCTGGATTTCCATGAATTCTACTACCCAGCTGATGCCTCCCAGGACTGGGTCATGGAAAATCTTATTCCCTGGTCAGGTTGAAACTGTCCCTTTCACTGTCCCTGGTGTCTGGATGACCAGGAACTGACAGTTTGCAATTATGTCTTTGGCCATGATTTTACAAAGCCTTACTAGAATCTTAAGTGGGAGGTATCATTACCACCCACATCCCACTGATAAAGAAATGGAGTTTGCATCCTTTAAATCCTTACAGAATGAGATTCATTGATCACATATTTTCTAGGTGCTAAGTAAGTATATGCCAGACCCTGTTTGAGGTGCTGCAGATACAACCGTAAACACGACTGACATGGTCCCTGCCTGTATGGGGCTTTGGTCTGGTGGAGAGCGAGTAAATAATTGGGAAACTGGGGAATCAGAGAGGTTAGATCACGTGCCAACGACAAGTTACTACTGGTAAGTGGCCAGGCCAAGCCTGCCCAACTTCAAATATTGGGTCCATCTTCTTAGGCAGTAAAACATGGATCTTAAAAATGGGAGAAAAAGATGTGCATGTCACCTGAATCCTGGAGAAGTCAAAGGAAAAAGAGAGCCGGAAGGGACATGGCCTGAGTCTTATGCGTGTGAAGACATTTCTGTTATGCTGCCAGAGTGCCTGGTGGGGCTGACATGTGTGGAGGAGGCCACCACCGCTCACACCACGGCTGCGTTACCACGTGGTGAGGCTGGAGAAAAGCAGTAGGGCTGTGTGAAGACAGAGTTTTCAATCAACTTTCCTGGACTTGCTTTAAGTCTCAGAATCTCAGCTTCCCCAGCTGAACATGGGCACTTTGACCCGTCACTCGATCATGTGTTCCCAGCCTTTGGGAATCTATGGATCCATAATATCTTTTAATGTGTGGGGTGGAGTTTCAAGTTAGGACATTAAATAAATGTTTTCATAAAACCCTACTGCCTACTCTTACCAGCTCTTGTTAAAGAAAAGACATTTCCATACCAGCTAAAGAGAGAAGGAATGATATCATTTATAAGAATATGAAATTTAAAACAACTCTTTGAATTATTTTAGCTGTTAAAAAAAACAAACCTCTGGACTTCCTTGGTGGCGCAGTGGTTGAGAGTCTGCCTGCCGATGCAGGGGACACGGGTTTGTGCCCCGGTCCGGGAAGATTCTGCATGCCGCGGAGCAGCTGGGCCCGTGGGCCATGGTCGCTGAGCCTGCGTGTCCAGAGCCTGTGCTCCGCAACGGGAGAGACCACAACAGTGAGAGGTCCGTGTACAGCAAAAAAACCCCAAACAAACAAAAAACAAAAAAAACCCCCCAAAACCTCAACTTTGTTATTATTTTTCTTACTTCCCTGTGGACTATGGTGAAAACTGCACCATGGAGCAGTCCCATCTTGGATCCATGCCTAGCAGTTGGGAAGATGGTCTCTAGGTCCCTGTCAATTGATCTCTGCTTGAGGAGGCCAGGAGATAGTCTGGGGTCTGCAGCTTGGAAGCGGCCCCATCTTGGCGGCATCCCAGTCTCAGGGTTGCATCTGGAGGCCTCTGTTTGGTCTGCGATCACTGAAATGGCAGCATCCTGCCAAAGCAGCTCCCTCTAAGTCCTGCCATATGGGGGCTGCCTTTCCACTGGGTCTGGAAGCTCTTTCACTTACAACATCAGTCCCCACTGATAGATTCACCCTGATCACACTATTGACTGAAACAAGACTGCCTAATTAAAAGCAAGGGCTTTTAGTTATACGTATCTATCTATCTATTCTTTTCCAAATTCTTTTCCCATTTAGGTTGTAACAGAATATTGAGCAGAGTTCCCTGTGCTATACAGTAGGTCCTTGTTGGTTATCTATTTTAAATATAGTAGTGTGCATAGGTCAATCCCGAACTCCAAATTTATCCCTCCCCCCTACCTTTCCCCTTTGGTAGCCTTAAGTTTGTTTTCTAAGTCTGCAATTCTGTTTCTGTTTTGTAAATAAGTTCATTTGTATCATTTTTTTTAGATTCCACATATAAGCAATATCATATGATATTTGTCTTTGTCTGACTTACTTCACTTAGTATGATAATCTCTAGGTCCATCCATGTTGCTGCAAATGACATTATTTCGTTCTTTTTAATGGCTGAGTAATATTCCATTGTATATATGTACCACATCTTCTTCATCCGTACATATGTTGAAGGACATTTAGGCTGCTTCCATGTCTTGGCTATTGTAAACAGTGCTGCAGTGAAAATTGGGGTGTATGTATTTGAATCATGGTTTTCTCAGGGTATATGCCCAGTAGTGGGATTGCTGGGTCATAGGGTAGTTCTATTTTTAGTTTTTTAAGGAACCTCCATACTGTTCTCCATAGTGGCTGTATCAATTCACATTCCCACCAACAGCGCAAGAAGGTTCCCTTTTCTCCACACCCTCTCCAGCATTTATTGTTTGTAGACATTTTGATGATGGTCATTCTGACTGGTGTGAGGTGATACCTCATTGTAGTTTTGCATAAACTTCAACAGCGGCTTTGCAACTTCCAAGCACTGTAAGCAGACCAGATGGAAGGATGGGTCTATTGTCGTGGGCCAGCTCTTCTCCTTTCAAAGGACTCCTCTGTCATGGTGGCACCTGCTGTCCTCCGGGCGGTGAGGATGGTACTTTCCCTGTCAGCTCACCATGAACGTGGGAAGGGTCCACTTCAGCACAAATACGATTTGCTTTCCTGGGATATTCCCATCAGAAAGTCAGTGGTTCAGATGTGCACCTTTCGGCAGAAGGGGAATCAATATGAGGGAAACTGAGCACAGATGGGGCAGATGTCCTGTGAGAGGGGATGTGGGCTGGGAGGAGGCACTGGGGGATGAAGCAGTTTCCAGGAGGTCATCAGCAAAGCCCCAGGGGTTAGACAGCATTTGCCAGCCCAGGTCTGGACCTGGTTCTGGGGCTGTGTGCCGGGGAGCTCCCACTGACTTCTCTATTTGATTATTTCTGCTGTTGGCTATACTGCGTGACTTGCGGGATCTCAGTTTTCTGACCAGGGACTGAAACTGGGCTATGGCAGTGAAAACTCGGAATCCTAACCACTAGGCAACCAGCGGACCCCCCCACACACACACTTTTTTTCTGGCTGCGCTGCACGACTTGCTGGAATCCCCAACCAGGGATCGAGCCTGGGCCCCCTGCAGTGGAAGCAGCGGGGTGTCCCGCCAGCTTTTCTAGATTACTCTCCCCGCTTCTCCACTCTGCTCCGTGTCTCAGAGGCTGACCTATAGGAACTGTATCTCTTGTCCTCATACTGAGTTTGGCCAACGGGAGCTGCCAGTGGTGATGGGAGGGTAGAAGGAGGAAGAAGTTGGGGTATCTATCCAACCCCCTGTTCTTTCCCTGCCAGGTTGTTGTGGGCTGGCTTGCAGACCGTAGCTCCTGCCAGGTGGTTCTTTCCCTATGCTCCTCTCTACCAGTTTGGGACACCATTCCTCCCCCTTCTCCTTCAAGTCAGGACAAGTGACAGCTCCCTGCTGAGATTAGCCTTAGATACTGTACCACCCCATGTTAGTTTCTCTAAACCTTGTCAACTAGTTCTTTTATTAATCAAATTACCCAGTCTGAGTGAGCCTGATCTTGACTACCAGACCCTGACTGCATTAGGAGGCTTTAGAAATGGCAGAAATGAAAAAAACACTTTCCCTGCCCTCTGAGAGTTTACAATGGAATCGGAGATGTAAGCAACAAACAGAAAGGGAGCAGACATTTCTATTCAGCCAGATCTTCTATGCGACGTCCGCAAGGCATTTGCGTGATCAGAGAGCGGGGACAGAATGGGCTAGAGCATCAGAGGAGGCTTCTGAGAGAAGGTGGTGGCTCGAGTGGGCCTTGAAGTGTGGTCAGTGTTTAGGGGAGTGAGGGAGAGGGCAGTGGCACGCTGAGTGGAAGAACAGCCTAAGTTAAGAACAGGGGTCACAAACACCCTGGGGAGTGTGACTCCAAGTCTGAACATCAGTGGCCTGATTGGAAACAAAGCGGGGGAGGAAGAAGAGAAGTGTCAGAAGAGGATGCACTTTCAGTCCAGGATTTGTCAGAATCAACAGAACCAAGGTCTGCTCGAGCCTGTTTCTCCCTCATCTGTTCCCATCACTGAGCTCTCAGATCAAATATGCTTTTTATGGAGAAGCCTTTTGTGGTACCCAGCCTCCAAGATTTGCCCCAATGATACCCCCCTTTTGGTATTAATAATGTCATGTAGTCCCTTCCCACTGAATGAATGGGGGCTGGACTTAGTGACTTGCATCTAAAGAATAGAATAAGGTGAGACTGTGTGTGTGTGTGTGTGTGTGTGTGTGTGTGTGTGTGTGTGTGTGTGTGTTTGCGTCCGAGACTAGATCATAAAAGGCAGTGTGGCATCTGTCTGTCTGTCTGTCTCTCTCTCTCTCTCTCTCTCTCTCTTTCTCTCTCTCTTTCTCTCTGTTCCTTGCTCTGGGGGAATCTAGATGCCACGCTGTGAGGCTATTCTAGCTGCCCTATGGGGAGACGTACCCGGCAGGAGCTGAAGCTTCCAGCCACTTGCTGCATGAGTGGGCTGGAGAGCAAATCCC
This sequence comes from Pseudorca crassidens, assembly GCF_039906515.1. Taxonomy (NCBI): domain Eukaryota; kingdom Metazoa; phylum Chordata; class Mammalia; order Artiodactyla; family Delphinidae; genus Pseudorca; species Pseudorca crassidens. The sequence goes on along the minus strand of NC_090315.1, from coordinate 27,884,819 downwards.
CCAGTTTCGGTGAAGCCTCAGATGACTGCAGCCCCAGCTGACAACTTGATTGTACCCTGTGAGAGATCTGGAGCCAGAATCACCCCAGACAAACCATTACCAAATTCCTGAACCATAGAAATTGAGAAAACAAATGTGTGTGTGTTTTTTTTTTTTAATAAATAAATTTATTTATTTTTGGCTGTGTTGGGTCTTCGTTGCCACACGCGGGTTTTCTCTAGTTGTGGCAACCGAGGGATACTCTTCCTTGCGGTGCATGGGCTTCTCATTGTGGTGGCTTCTCTTGTTACCGAGCATGGGCTCTAGGCACACAGGCTTCAGTAGTTGTGGCACGTGGGCTCAGTAGTTGTGGCTCTAGGGCTCTAGAGCACAGGCTCAGTAGTTGTGGCTCATGGGCTTACTTGCTTCACGACATGTGGGATCTTCCCAGACTGGGGATTGAACCTGTGTCCCCTGCATTGGCAGGCGGATTCTTAACCACTGCGCCACCAAGGAGGTCCCAAAATGTTTGTGGTTTTAACCTGCTACTTTGTTAAACAGAAATAGGTGGCCAGTGCACTGACCCTGATCACAGAAATTAAATCCCCACCCCACCTCCCTCTCCACACTGCATTTCCTGTCACTTCATGTCATATCCTAAGCAATAGGAGGCCTTGCCTGATCTGACTCTTGTTGCTTCTGAAACCCCTTCTTAGTCCACTCTGCCCCTCACTGTTCCAGCTACACAGCCTTCCTTGCTGTTCCTTGAACATGCCCCCATTTCAGCATCATTTTACCTACTGTTATTTCTTTCTAGAACATTCTTTCTCAGTTACGTGCAAGGCTTGCTCTCTCCCCTCTTTCAGGTCTCTGCTCACATGTCGGTTTCTGCATGAGCCCTTCCCTGACTACCCTATTCCAAACTACAACCACATCCCCCAATGTCATCCTAGCCTTTTCCCTGATTTGCTTTTCTCCACCGCACATAACAATACCTGACATAGTACTATTTTATTATTTATCCTGGTTACTGGCATCTTTTCTCATTAAAATGTAAGCTCCAAGAGGCCAGGGGTCTCTGTCTATTTGCTCACTGTTTCATAATCAGCACTGAGACAAGTGCCTGGTGTATAATGGGTGCTCAGTATTTGCTGGATGAATGACTGTGACATTACTTTTTCTATAACAGCCTGTGGTAGGTAGGATTTTGGCTTGCTTGACTTTTGTGCCCTGGTATCATGCTTATGAACATGTTAGTTACATGGCAAAAGGAGCTTTGCAGATATAACGAATTGACCTTAAAATAGAGAGATTACATTGGATTCTCCAAGTGGACACAATATAATCATATGAGCCCTTAAAAGCAGAGAGTAGGAACAGAAGAGGCGGTCAAAGAGATTCAAAGCACAAGAAGCAGCCTGAGAGAAGGAATGTGGGCAGCCTTGAGAAGCTGAGAGCGTGGTGCCCAGCTAGCAATCAGCAAGGACACAGAAGCCTCAGTCCTACAGCCATAAGGAATGGGATTATATCAACAACCTGAATGGGCTTTCAGGAAGATTCTTCCCAGAGCTTCCGGGTAAGAACCCAGCTAGCTGACACCTTGATTTTGGCCTTGTGAGACTCTGAGCCTGTCTAGACTTCTGACCTTCAGCTCTATGGGTTAATAAATGGGTGTTGTTTTAAGCTCCTACGATTGTGGTATTGTGTAAAAGCAGCAATAGAAGACTAAAGTAGAGTTCTTTTATTATTGGATATTATGTTACTAGTTTGCTTAGCATGAGCTCAGGGCTATTGTCTGCCTTGTAGTCCCAGTGTTTGCAACAGTGCCTGTACAGAGTTTAATACATATTTGCTGCATGAATGAATGAATGGACTCTCATCTTGTCATGGGGTGGGGGTGTCTGTTGGCTTCTCTAGAGGTTCACCATGAGGCTCTTGGGAGCCAGCGCCAGTTGCATTCAGCTCCATGACCTCAGTGCTTGCTCAGAACCATCACTGAAGGGGCAGCAGTACACCATTGGTGAATTTGTGGGCAGCCTAGCACCATGCCAGAAATAAAGAGCCCACGTCCCTGGCAAAAGACCCTGGCGCTGTGTGCAAAATTTTTACTCTCCCACCATCTAGAAATCAGACTCTGGCTATGCTGACCAGAATTTCAGAGACAACTTTGGCATCAGATCAAAATGCAGCTGAGATTTTTAAACTATTTGTGATCTTGGGAAAAGACTCCACTTCTCTGGGCTTCAGTTTCCCCATTTATCAAAACGCAATAATAATAATGTCCGCCTGCTAGGGTTTCTTTGTGAAGACTGATGAAGCTGTGCAAATAGAGGACTTTGCATAGAGTAGGTGCTTAATAAACAGTAGTTATTATTTTGCTTTATGTTGAATAGTGCAGTTTGGTGTTTTCTGGGGAAAGCTTCAAGTGAATTTTTGAAAAGAATTACACTGACATGAATTACAAACCTGATCAATGATGTCTGCTTTGGTTTCAGCAATGGACTTTCCCACTTCTGTCTCTGCTTCCACATTCACACCAAAGGGATCAGTTTGCTCTGTTCTCAGTCATCCAGGGGCCAATTTACACAAAGCAAATACAACGGACATTAATGGAAACCTGACAGTTAACAAGACACTTGGCAAAAATGACATATTTCAGTCGATCCATTTAGAAACGATGGACTGAAACAGGTAGATGTTGTTATCAAACACATATACTCACCACACAAACACACATGTACACACACACCCTTCACTGAAAATGTTAAAGACCCTTAAACTATCATGGGAAAGGCTACAAAATATTGCATGGGGATTTAGAGGCAAGTAATACAAGGAAACATAATGCAACGTAAATTAAAGTCATTTATAAAGAGCACCGGCACCAGATAGAAAGGAAAAATGATTAGTCAGCAAAAGTGGGGTGTCTTGTTATTTATTTATTTACAGAATATTTCCATGGGATAAGAGCGACTGTATTTATTAAGGGCTTGCTGGTATACAAATACACACATATTAATGTCAGGCATTGAGGATATCTAGCTAAATAATTTGCCTCAAACTGATTTTGTTTGTTTGTTAGTTTTAAGCTCAGGAGGCCCCTCTAGCATTCCTTGGGAGTCTGCTCTCTGGTGGGCATGGATCTTGTTTGATTGCTGGCCCTGCCCAGCTCTGCAGAAGCACAGCATGGGAAGGGCTACTCCCAAAGGTCAGCACAGCCTCCCACTTGCACAGCCCTGCCGCCCTTATTCAGCGGTGTTGGCATGTCCACATGCTGGACTTTTATGCCCTGCCCCTGCAAAGGAGCATGGTTTTTGGTGTTTGAGGGGAGTCACCTCCAGCCCAAGGAGCAATGGGTTTGGTGCATTCCCCCTGCCTCCTGCTTTCTTTCTTCTTCTTCTTCTTTTTTAACATCTTTATTGGAGTATAATTGCTTTACAATGGTGTGTTAGTTTCTGCTTTATAACAAAGTGAATCAGTTATACATATACATATGTTCCCATATCTCTTTCCTCTTGCGTCTCGCTCCCTCCCACCCTCCCTATCCCACCGCTCCAGGCGGTCACAAAGCACCGAGCTGATACCCCTGTGCCATGCGGCTGCTTCCCACTAGCTATCTGTTTTACGTTTGGTAGTTTATATATGTCCATGCCACTCTCTTATTTTGTCACAGCTTACCCTTCCCCCTCCCTGTGTCCTCAAGTCCATTCTCTAGTAGGTCTGCATCTTTATTCCCGTCTTGCCCCTAGGTTCTTCATGATCTTTTTTTCCCTTATATTCCATATATATGTGTTAGCATACGGTATCTGTTTTTCTCTTTCTGACTTACTTCACTCTGTATGACAGACACTAGGTCCATCCACCTCACTACAAATAACTCAATTTCATTTCTTTTTATGGCTGAGTAATATTCCACTGTATATATGTGCCACATCTTCTTTATGCATTCATCCAATGATGCACATTTAGGTTGCTTCCATGTCCTGGCTATTGTAAATAGAGCTGCAATGAACATTTTGGTAAGTGACTCTTTTTGAATCATGGTTTTCTCAGGGTATATGCCCAGTAGTGGGATTGCTGGGTTGTATGGTAGTTCTATTTTTAGTTTTTTAAGGAACCTCCATACTGTTCTCCATAGTGGCTGTATCAGTTTACATTCCCACCAACTTCAAAAGAAGAAGTATGTGTTACACAGGTATCAACTGGGGTCTGTTGTGATGCTAATGGAAGCAATGGATAAATCTGGGAGAAAAATAAATGGAGAAGATAGAGAAGAGGGTGGGTTATAAATTGGAAAATACAGAGTCGCTGGTGGGAAAGAATTGAATAGTGTCGATGGGGCGAGGGGAAGGGAGGAGGAGACAAGAGGCTGAACAGCCCAGACTTGAGAGGATAAAATAGGTCATGTATGTAAAACAACTAGCATAATGTTTGGCATCTAAGAAATACTCAGGAAATAATGTGATTATTATTATATAATGAAAAATAATAACAGTGAGAACCCATGCCTTTTAATAACCCTTCTGTTATCTAAGCAGCTTGCCTGAATTTTAGAAGCATACAGAATATTTTTTGTCATAGAGATCATGCTTTCTAAGGCAGTACTACCAGTCCAAAAATTGGAACCCAACTGAGACCCCATGGGGACAGTTACACAAAACAAATTTAAAACTACTTCGCTGTATAGCAAAAACGAGCACAACATTGTAAAACCACTATACTTGAATAAAAATTAATTAAGAAAAATGAAAAAATATCAACACCAGCTCTGATATTTAAAGAAGGAGGCATTTCCTAAGATCAAAGAGAAATAGAAAAATCACATGACACCACCTGATGTGAGGTAGTTTAAAAACTTGATTAGTTTATTTTCTACCCTACAATAAGAACACAACAATTGTACCCCAATGCAAAGTTTAGTTATTTCTGAACTCTGCAATGGGTGATACAACCCTGGGAAGAAACTGAATGGAAGTACAGAAGCTTATGATTCAAGAGACAAACTTCAACCTTGAAGAAATGCAACAAAGGAATAAACAACTTGCTTGAGTCCCTAGAATTGCTTAAAGGTAGGACCAGACACCAGGCTCCAGGTGTAATGGACAAATCCCAGGTGTAATGAATATCTATTTTTTTGCCTGGCCAGTTTCCTGTTTTCCTTCCCGCGACATTGCCCCCAGCCTTCCTTACAGAACCACACATCTCCCATTGTCAGTCCATGTGCTTCAAATGTATCTGACTTCACTCCAGCCCCAGAGGGGAGCATGTGACCCAGGCCTGGCCAATCAGAGCACCACATGCCCCGACTATAGTGATTGGCTCGGGGAAGATCACATGACCTCACTGGAAGCAGCAAGATTCAGTTGTGGGACTTTGGTTGGAATTATTGAAAACAGACAATCTCCCTTTCTAAAGGGATTGTCTGGCAGCCACCGAAAGAGGGTATCCTGCTTGAGAATGGACATAACCCAAGGAATACTGTGAGTCCAGGTCCTGATACTAACATTTGAGCTCCCCGGATCCAGCAGAGCTTGCAGCCAGTTGTCTAAGTCTGCTCAAGCTGCTATAGCAAAATCAGAGACTGGATAGCTCATAGACAACAGATATTTATATCTCACAGTTCTGGAGGCTGGAAGTCCAAGATCAAGGTGCCAGCAGATTCAGTATCTAGGCTGCTTCCTGATTCATAGCTGGTGCCTTCTCACTGTGTCCTCACAGGATGAAAGGGGCTAGGGCTCTCTCTGGAGCCTCTTTTATAAAGCACTAATCCCTTTCATGACTGAAGCACCTCCCCAAAGCCCCACTTCCTAATACCATCATATGAGACATAAGGTTCTCAACATAGGAATTTGGGAGGGGAGAGGAACACAAACATTTAAACCATAGCACCAGTGTATGTATGTATGTATGTATGTATGTATGTATCATCTATCTATGTGTCATCTATCTATCTATCTATAGGGATTGCACTTATGCTAATTTGAGTTGGGTTTATGTGATTTACAACTGAAAGCATCTGAAAGTCCATCCCTTTCCCCCTATACCACCCTGCCTCTTTAATGTTGTCATTTGGGGAAATATTATGGCACAGGAACCACTAAATATTTGTGTCCTCAGGGAGAGTCCTCCCACGTGAATCCAGCACTGGTTCCTGGAGGAGGTGCTAACGAGGTGCCCTGGTCCCCGTGCAGCAGGGCAGAGAGGATGCTGTCAGAGATGAGCACACCTTCCTGCAGGCCTTGTGGTGACACACAGTGACATGTGGTGACATGGCACCTGAGCAGCGAGAGCCCTCAGGTCAGCTCCGCCATCCGCAGCAGCCTTCCTCAGAAAAGGCACGTTACCACGAAGCAATGAAACCACCTCTGGGGGACTGCGAGTGTCGTGAATGAGAACAACCGACCGAGAAGTAGAGGGATCATTGCCGTGGTGCAGAGAATAGTAAGGAATCAGGAGTTGCAAGATCTGAGGTCCAGTTTGGGCTATTTTCTTATGGGAGCCTTGGAATATCCTACGGACCCAAGTTCCCAACCTGTGAAATGGGACTAAAGACGCCCTCCTATGTCACAGGTTTCCCCAAGGCTGAAAGGTGGTTATCAATAGTAGTGAAAGTCATATTTTGTGTCTATTGATGTGTCAGCCACAGTATTCAGCACTGTGCCTACCTGTTTTCATTGAAATGTCACAGGATCCCTAAGAGGGAGGTAATATGCACATTGTGTAGATGAGAAACTGAGGCACAAAGAAGTGAAGTGATTTTCCCGGGGGCATTTGAACTCACAGTGTGGCTCAGGGCTGCACACCGCTCTGTTGCCTAATGCAGTCGAGGAGACCAATAGACCTTGGAGAGGTGGACAGCAAGATCCACAGGTTGGAATAAATCTGCCTATGGATTAACTTTTCCTATTTTCCATTAAGTTTTATGTTATTAGCACAACAGTCCTTCTTAAAAGGCGTTGGCATCCTGGGATAATTATTGTCTCAGTCCAGGAAGGTGAGTCGTTGTAAGAAACAACCTTAAAATCTCAGTGGCTGAACACAGAATTTTATTTCTCAATCATATAACGCACTGTGGGTATTTGGTTGGTGACCTTTCATGAAGTCACCGGAGACCCAGAATCTTTCTGTCTTATAGCTTTACTGTCCTCTGTGGTCTTGGAAGACAAGAGAAGAGAGAGAGGCTTGCATCTGGAATGGTTCTTATGGACCAGCCAACTTCACACTGTGTACATCTCATTGGCCAGAACTCAGGCGCACGACCACACAGAACTGCCCAAGAGGTGGGGGATGTAATCCAGCTGTGTGCCCAGAAGGAAATGGGTTTTGTTGAACAGATAAAAGTCACTGCCACAATTATAGAACAACCAGATATTCTTTTGGCTTACAAACTCTTAGGTAATCTTATTGAGTTCATGTAGCCTATCTGGACTGCCCCAGAACCAGAATGCCTTCAGCCCAGCCCCCAAACTGATATTTTGAGTAAGACATAATGTGAAAGAAAGGAAAACAAGACTTCATCTTATTGAAACACCTGATAATCCCCTCTGTAGTGGATGCTGTGATGTGCCGCCCAGATTGCTTCCTCCAGACTAAGACACTCATTCCTCCAGCTGTTGGCAGTGTCATTAGCAGACAGATCTCAGTTGACTTGCTCTCATGGGATTGTCCTCAGATGAAAAGAGCCATTGAACCCAAGGTCATAACCTCTTCACAGGGACATCCTCCGGACAATGTCTCTCAGTGTTGGACAGGGAGAGTGATCCCAGCTCCAGAGCTCCTGTGGGATTAGCTGAGATCTTTGTTGTGACTGCCTCACGGTTCAACCCATCCTTTTGCACCATCCTATTCCTTCACTCCCCAACATCTATGGTCCTCAAGATACTCCTCAATAAACTTCCTGTGGGCACATTTCCATTTCAGTCTGTGTCCCTGGAAGCCCAACCTAAGGCAGTTGGTGCCAAGAGCAGTGTGAAGAAGCAGACTCTAAGATGGGGTTTTGAAGCTGGATTGCCTGCTAACTGGATGAAAATGAGATGACAACCACTAGTTGTGGGTAGAGAGCATGGGTAACCCACAGAGTGCTATAGCAGTGCATTTATGGGATGAGGTAATGGTGAAAGAGAATTTACTAGAAGGGCCAATATCTTAGCCTTTTGAGAAGTGCTAATTATGAGGCCTGGGATTAGATGGCTCTTGTGATAATCTATGCACTAGAAAAAGACAAGTATGGCTGGGGGTGTCTAATTACCAGTTAAAGGCTAAATTGAAAGCCAGATGGTGTCTTATATGAAAGAGTTTCTCATCCTTTGCAGCCAAAGGCTATGAAAAAGTTAAGGACCAAGCCCCATATTTAACTATCAGAATATCAAGATCCAGAGGTGGTTGAATTCTCAACCTAGGCAAGTGAGCCCCACAAGGGTCAGGGTTAGGAAAGAGTGGGACCTTGAGATGTGGGATGTGGTAACATGTGGCATTCAAAGGTTTGAATCCATAGATCCCTTAGAACACTCTGGGATGAAAGAAGTTGTCCACTCCTCCCGCCCCCCTCCCCACCCCCGTAAAGGGTAGCAGGTCCGACTTGCTTGATGATGATGTAGAAGATTCTGCCTCACCGGAAAGCATGCACTGCCGCCCTCAGGACCCACCCTCACCTTATCTCCTTGCTACCAGGCAAATTACCAGGGTTAACTCAGCAAAGGAAGCGCTGAGCTTACTAGAGAGCACGGATACAAAACCTGAAGGGGCTGCAGGACCTAGCAAACATGTCCTGGCAGGAGACAGGAAAGTAAGAATGGGACTGGATACAGAGCATCCTGGTTGGAAGGGAAAACTGGATAAGTGAGAACTTTATCAATACGGGTGCATAAAAGATAGTAACACACTGTTAGAATGGCTCTTGGAAACATGGATAGAATGAAGGTAAATAATAAGAAAAATGCCAGAATTTCTAAGGCAGTTCTGAACGAAGGGATCAAAAGCCTTAGGGAAATGGGTAAGCTAGAGTGGATATATTAAATAAAGCCAAAATACTCCATCAGCCAGCCCTGTTCGTGAGAGCAGAAGACACTAACAAAAGTGATAAGAACTACGCTGGTAAGAGGGCCATGAACATTGTTGAGTAGCTCAGTAATGGCTAACCTCTGTAGTCCAGGGTAGTGATAGGAAATGCTGTTTCAGAACTGGGCTCCTTGATAGCAATGGGGATGGTAGAATCTTCAGACAACAGAGGAGGCAGTGTCTGCTGTGAAGTGGCAGTGCTCAACCATCAGAAGCAAGGCAGGTACAATCATTGTAGGAAGTGGCAAGGTCAGAGTGACAGCCAAGGGGATTTGACTCTCAGAGTGCTTTGGAGATTAGTTAATAGAACCAGCATTCCTATGGGTGAAGCAGATGGAGAGCCAACAACTATATTGCTCAACCTATACAATTAAAAGAAATCAACAGTGGATGATCAGGAGGCTGGGAGCAGTTGTCTCAATAAAAAGTACAGTCCATTGAATAGGTTTGCATCCAACTAGTTTTTAGACCCATACTGACTTAATGAGAAGTCAGGTGCCCAGGAATAAGGGTCCTGTAACACTATGGCAAGTGTATATAGAAATGATTCATACAGCTCTTCTATAAAGGGATCTATGATCATTTAACAGTATCGAGGAAAGAGGAATGTCCAAACACTGGAGCTGGACACAATGTTGGAGTTGATATCGCTGTACAGGGACTCAAAGCCCCACCATGACTATCCTATTAAAGTGAGGCACCTGGGGGCCAGTGGAGTCATGACCCAGGTCTAGACTACATTGGATCCACTGGGTCCACAGTCCCACCCAGGGGTCATTTCCCCAGTTCCCAAATGTGTAATGAGAGCTGTTATATTAGGTAATAGTCAGAACCACCGCACTGGTTCCCAAGCTTGTAGAGTAAGAGCTATCACAGTGGAAAGGCCAAATGGAAACATCTGACACTGTCCTCCACCCCACTCCCCAAGATGGTAAATCAAAACAATATAAAAAACCAGATCATGGACAGAAATCAGTGCCACCCTAAAAGGCTAATCCCCATCATATTCTGATTCACAGGCCTGGCTCCTATGAAAGCCAGAAAAAACTTGGAGGGTGAAAATGTAAAATGGTAAACTCAACTAGGTAGTAATCCTGCTTGTAACTGTTATGCTAAATGCGGGATATTTGCCAAAGCAGATTAACTCAGTCTCAGTTACAATGCATGGTGCTACGTGCTCCATGAAGGAATGTATTCTTTTCCATTCCTGTGAGTAACGGATGAGAAACAGTTCACATTCTCTTGAGACAGGCAGTAGCTTACATTTATACTCTTGCCTGGGGCAATGTTAACTTTCCCACCTTGTGTTATAATAGAGTCCAAAGGGATATGGACCATCCAGACATTCAGCAGAATATCGTATCAGTCACTTTATTGATGGCATCATGTTAGTCATACCAGATAAGCACAGGCCTCCATCCCTCTCAAGAGGGTGGAAAATAAACCGTAAAGATTCAGGACCTACCATATTAGGGAAGCGTTTAGGAATCCCTAATTTATTTAATGACATGTCCTATGTACGATCAATAATATTTATGTAATATGTAAAATTAATAAAATTTAATACGGGCTTTAACTGCTCGTGGGGAAAATAAATGAATGCACAGTAGTACATAGCATGTATATGTATACATTTACAGAGGCCCGAAGAATGCTGGCCTATCCCATCCAACTATGAGGAAAGATATTGCATCTCCTACTCCCTCCCACGAAGAAAGTACAAATCCTGGTTGGTCATTTTGTGTCCTGGAGGCAGCGTATATTATACTTGGGAATATTGCTATGACCTATTCATCAGGTAACGTGAAAAGCTGTCAGCTCTGAGTAAGGCCAAGAGCAGGAAAGGGCTCTTTTGCAGGTACAGGTTGCAGTGCAAACAGCCATATCACCTAGCAGACCCTGAGTTGTTAGAGGTAGCAGTAGTGGCTCCCAGGATTCCATATGGAACTTATGTCAAGTTTGTAGAGACTTGGCTTCTAGAGAAAAGCCATGACATCTGCTGCAGAGAATTATACACCATCCAAAAAATACTTCTGGCATGCTGCAGGCCTCTGGTAGAGACCATGACCAAGAGATATAAAGGGATCACAGGGCTAGGCATGATCTTTGTGAACTGGATTCTGTCAGACCCAACAAACTATAAGCAATCCATTGTCAAACTGAAGCAGTACATCCAGCCATGGTCAGGGACGGAGGCACAAGTAGGCTGCATAAGTGTGTGACCCAGAACCCTGACATCATCATAACTGTTGCAAGGCATCACTCCCTCAGCTCATACATAGGGCCACATGGGAGTTCCTAGGACCAGAGCTGACAGGTGAAAGAAAGGCTGAGTTTGGCTCATGGATGCATTCACTTGGTTATGTCAGTGTAGGCCAAAAATGGATCACTGTTAGACAACAGCCCCATTTAAGGGTATTCATGTAAAACGGAAATGAGAGGGAAATCCTCCCCAGTGGTGAAATATTGGACTTGGCACTGGATTATCCACTTTGAGTGAAAAGTGGCACGAGTTGAGAATGTATATGTGTGGACTCCTGGACAGTGGCAAAGAGCTGGGTCAGGGGTACAGAAGGAGAAAGATAGAAAGATCAGGGTCAAATTGGTTGGGGGAAGCGGCATGTGGATGTAAATATGCAAATAGGAAGTGTCAGGGTTTTGTATCTCATGTTAACGCTCATTAGAGAGATCCATCGTGGACAAGCTACTGAATAACCAACTAAACAGAAAGAGTAACATCACTCAGCATCTGCCATTAGCAGACCACATGCTGGCACAATGGGCACGTGGGTGGAGTAGCCACAATGGCAGGGACTGAGGCTATGCATGGGCCCAACAGCTTGGGCTCCCATCTACCAAGGCTGATCTGGCTACTGCCACTGCCAAATACTAACCTGCTAGCAACCAAGACCAAGACTGAGTCCACAGTGTGGCACCATCCCTTGAGGAAACCAGCCATTCAACAGTGGGAAGTTGAGTACATTGGACTCCTCCTATCCAGAAGGGGCATTGATTCGTCTTGACTTGAATTCATGCATATTCTGGGTAGAAGTTTGCCTTTCCTGCTTTCAAGACCTCAGGCAGTACCTCTATCTGAGGCTGAGTGCCTTGTTCATTGACATGGGCTCCCACATAATACTGTCCCCAGGATAAGAGCCCACTCACTTTACAGCAGAAGAGGTATGGAAATGAGTGCATGACCATGAGATCTTCTGGTCTTATCAAAACTACATCCATCTGGAAGATTTGGGAAGGCCTTTTGAAAGTACAGCTGAGACACCAGTTTGATGATGATACCCTAGGAGGATGGAGGCATCAGCCTCTAGGTCACTGTAGATACCCTGAATTAATGGCCATTTTTCCATGATGTTATGTTCCCAACGGGTCTGGGAACTAAGGGGTGGAATCAGGAATGGTCCTACTTGTCATGGTCCCCCACTGACCCCCTTGGGAGAATTTGTATTCCTGTCCCCGTGACTGTACTCTGTGAGGTTAGAAGTCCTACTTCTGAGAAGGGGAATGAATGCTTCCACTAAATGACACAGCATGAGGTTCATTCAACTTTAAGGTATGACTGCTGCTTAGTCTCTTTGGACTCCTCAAGCCAAGAGACAAGCAGTCACATAAAGGAGGCCATTCTAGCAGGGATATTGACCCTGACCATCTGGTGGAGGTCACGCTGATATTACAAATGGCGACAGAAAAGAATTTGTATGGCATCCGGGTGATCTACTAGCGTGTCTCTTGGTACTTGGTTTCTCAGTTTTGATAGTAAATGAAGAACTAAAGCATCCTCAACTGGGTTAAGATATGGGACCCCTCAGGAATGAGGGCTTGGGTCACATACCAGGTAAGCCACCAGAGCAACAGGTATGCTAATCCAAGGATGACGGGAATCTGGAATGGGCAGAAAAGGGAGAGAATGAGTACCAGTTGTGCCGTGAGATCAGCTCTAGCAGCAGGATTTTAGTTCTTCCCACTAACCTTCATCTTGTGAATTTTCCCAGAAAAACAGACCAGTCAAAATCTTGGAGAAACTGTCCCAAGAACTTGCTATATAAAGAAAGTATATCTAAATGATGCAATGGTCTTTGGATAATGGTCTTTAGTGGGTTTTGTGGTACACTGCCCAGATTTCCCCTTCAGGACTGGGACACTCATTCTCCAGCTGCTGGGAGTTTTTGGAGAATGATGGTATCAGCTGAGTCCCTCTCCAGGAATTGCCCTCACCGCAAATCACACACCGTCTGGAGAAGGGATGTGCAGCCTATATCCAATGACTTCCTGATAGGGCTATAAGAGCCTAGTCCCCTTACCTTGAGACAAGACAACTCTGGAAAACCAACTCAGCTCCAAATCTCTGCATAGAAATTCAGCTCCATCCTCTTCCTGTTCCTGCTGTCTTCACTCCTCCATAGGTGTTGATCTTCGAGGGCACTCCCCAGTCAACTTCCTGCATGCACATCTCTGTCTCATAGTCTATTTGCCAGGGAACCAGATATAAGATACCCTCCCAGTCTCAGCCAGTTCTGTGAAACCCACTGTGTAAGTCGGACAGTGGGAGTAACATTATCAGGGGAGACTGATGACATCTTCCCTTCACCTTTATGCATGGCCCCTTCTGTTCTCTCTTTGATCTCAGAACATCTCATGGTACTCCACCCACTAGCCCAGAAGACGCAGGCATTCCTGAACATCTTAGCGTCAAGTGTATCTCTTGGCTTCTTCCCCTCGGGACCAATATCTGTTGAACGAAATAATAGAAAATTCCATAAATGTAACATGTCAACTGGGGGAAGGTGAAAGGCAAATAGCTAAGAAAAAACAATGAATTGTGTATTATCATTCAGAGAGATATTATCCTGGGAAAGTTTGGGGATCTTTCTGTTCACGAGACATGGAAACTATTTTCTATCCACAGTGATTCCTGGTGAATTTCAAAAGTTGGAAAGACCTGAATAAAGATGATAAGCCCAGCACAATAGTCCCTTTAGGACCCCAGCTGTTAGCAATCACCCCCCAGGGTCTATGTTGGTCTAGCCTGAGAGAGCAGTGGACCTACAGTAGCAGAGGTGCAGGGCTCTCCTGTGTACTTCTCCCTGCACAACCCAGGGATGACGGTTAGGGAGAGTCAGCCTTCCTTTCCAGCACAAACGATGTTAGGTCCTATGTGGTGCTCTATGATCCCTTGCAGTGTAATCAGACAGACAAGTAGCCATGTCTACATTTTATTTTACTATTTTTTTTGTTAAAAATTTTTTTTTTAACATGAAGGGAAAAGTATTGTCTCATGTAAATTAAAAGTCTGGAACACTGGGCTGTGGCCAAGGGTGGATCCAGGTGCTGAAGTCATAAGAGTTCACCTCCATCCCTCTTTTGGGGCTTTGCTTTGTTCTGTGCTGGCCTCGTTCCCATGCAGGCTTTCCCCACATGGAGGCAGATGGCCCCCAGCAACCCCTAGTTTTTATGGTCCACGGTGCCTACAACTGTCCATTGTCTCCTGTTACTTCATCCACTTTCCTGGTTCCCGGGCTTTGCCCCCTTTTGAGTAACTACAATTTTGTGATTTCCCATTGCTGATCTCATAATTTATCTTGATCTCCTGTCATAACTTCATGGCTCTCAGACTGGGTCAGACAGGTCTCTGAGTCTCTGTTTAATTTGGTTCACATGTTTTAAGTTGAATAAATGAACAATTAATGGTTTTAATTCTTCCTTGCAGGAAAAATTCCATCTCATTCTTTAACCGTGTTTGCTCAATGCAGGGAGTAATCCATATTCTCATACAGCATTATCTGAAGTAGGAATGGAAGGTGGATGGGTGGATTTGAAGATTTGAAGCAGGAGACGGTACTGTACAGGTGCTGCCTTGGTCTTTGCACTTCCAGTTGTGTGCCCTTTCCTACTCAAAAGCGACCATTGTCCACTGGCTGCCAGATCAACGGGTGACATTGTGCAGGGATTGGTATTTGTTTAAGAGA
The DNA here is from genome assembly GCF_039906515.1 of Pseudorca crassidens. Classification (NCBI taxonomy): domain Eukaryota; kingdom Metazoa; phylum Chordata; class Mammalia; order Artiodactyla; family Delphinidae; genus Pseudorca; species Pseudorca crassidens. The sequence continues at coordinate 27,869,802 of NC_090315.1, read as the reverse complement.
AATCTCCCTGACTGACCCAATTCCTGTAATGCATTAAAAAAACGACAGAAGTAATATTTTTGTTCTTGTTTCACTTTCATTCATCTTATTTGATCAGGGCTGAGCAAAACTGACATCTCATCAAACTCCAGAGTATGTTTCAGCACCAGGTTCATTGGAGGGTGGCATTTAAAACACAGACATTGCAGGAACAAATGTATTTGCCAATCCCGTCCAGCGATATAAACCTGACCTTTCTCCTGTAGATTTATTGACATGGGCCTGTTTGGTATCATATTTCATTATTGTGTGTGGATTGAAAGTTCTTCTCTTGGAAAACAACTCAGTTGGGGCCAGAGTGGCCAATATGCCTTCCCTTCATGGTGAAAAAGAGGGAATTAGAAAGTCAGGTACCGGCAGGATTGGCACAATTCCTCAAAGAGTGTCTTTAATTAAAAAACACCTGGTACCAGGGGTATGGAACTGGAAGAAATTTCCTTTTGGCAAGTGGCTAAAGCAGAGGAATTACATCCAAATTTGCTGTTATTTACTTGTTGTGGGGCACATCACAGGTTCCTTGCATCCAAGAGCCCTGGGAAGTGTCCCCCTCCCCCGCCCCCCCGCTCGATGCAGAAATCCATCTCTGATACAGATTGCTCAGTCTGCTCTGATACACTCCAGTGCTAGAAACCTACCGTTTCATCAGGCCAAACGGCTGTAGGAACAAACAATCTGTGCATTCGTGTGACGAAGCCTCTGGGTCTAGATACTCTTCTAGGGATCTGGGATATAGCAGTGAACATGAGAAGTGAGATCTCTGTTTTTGGGGTGCTTCAATCTTACAGAGGAAGAAAGTTGATAAGTTAAATTTTAAAAAAAACAATATAAATAGGATAACTGTAGAAAGTGAGGAGTGTCCATTATTGTGTACAATAGGGAAAGGCAACAGAGAATGCCTGAGGGGATGAAGGGGGGATGGGTTAGCACAGACCGTTCAGGGAAACATTCCTAAGGTAGAGAGTGGATATTTGAGTTGAGATATGATTAATAAGATGGAGCTACTGATGTGGGAGCTGGACCAGAGACTGTTGCAGGGAGAGCATGTCACAAGGACAAAGGCCCTGAAGTGGAAATGGTCTGGCAGAAACAGAAATATCTAGTATGGAGTGAGCTTGGACCTTCAGGATTGAGGAAGGGCAGGCTCTGAGACGAGCACAAGAGGTGAGCAGAGGGTAATCAGGTAAGCCCACCTTAGGAGATCTAATTGACTGCGATATTGAGCTATTGGAGGTTGTTAAGCAGGGAAGTGACAGCAGTTGGTTTAGACTTATTTTTAATTGAAGTATAGTTGATTTACAATGTTGTGTTAGTTTCAGGTGTACAGCAGAGTGATTCAGTTATACATACATACATACATATCTATTTTTTTCAGTTTCTTTTCCTTTATAGGTTATTACAAAATATTGTGCTATACAGTAGGTCCTTGTTGGTTGTCTATTTTATATGTAGTAGTGTGTATATGTTAATCTCTCCTAATTTATCCCTCCCCCCTTTCCCCTTTGGAAACCATAAGTTTGTTTCCTATATCTTTGGGCTATCTCTGTTTCATATATAAGTTCATTTGTATCTTTTCTTTCAGATTCCACATATAAGTGATATCATACAATATTTGTCTTTCTCTGTCTGACTTACTTCACTTAGTATGATAATCTCTAGCTCCATCCATGTTGCTGCAAATGGCATTATTTCATTTTTTACGGCTGAGTAATATTCCATTGTATAAATATACCACATCAGACTTAATTGACAGTTGATTTAGACTTTCAAGGGTTACTCTGATTGTAGGGTGGGCACTGAATTGGAGGAGAACAGGTGGAAATAACAGAAAAAGTTGTGTGGCTGTTGAACCAGTTCTAGCAAGAGGTGATGGTGACCTGAACCCTATGATCAACTGAGCCAAAATCTGTGTGTAAATAAGGTCTTCCCTCCCCTGACCCCCAACCCCACCCCCAGCCACGGAGGCAGAGTGCATCCAGCTCTTTCCCACCACTTCAGGTACTTGGTGACAGTGTTTATGATTCTCCATTACCGTCTCTTCTCTGGGTAAAGAAATCCCATTTCTTCCAATTCTTCTCCGTGTGACAAGATTTTAAATCTCCCTCATCACCCTTATCACTTTTTTCTGGAACTGCTCCATTTTCTTCATGTCTCTCATTAAACATAGAGCCCAACATGGAGCAAAATACCTCATTCATGGATTACCATTTTGCATACAACCTCTGCCCTAGGGAAAGCTCCCTTCCCCCCACATAAGCCCATGTGCTTCAGTATCTGGACTCCACCCCTGGCTGAGAGGCAGAACACTGCACCACTGGCGGTTAAGCCAGTGGGTGTGTCCCATCCCCCCCACGGTGATTGGTCCAGACATGGTCACATGATCCAGTCTGAATGAGGTGCAAAGGGACTCTGGCTGGGGATTCTGGACTAAGATTCTCATTTTTCACCACTGAATTCAACTGGAAATATGGAGTCTTGAGAGCTTCCAGCAGTCAACTAAAGACCATGGAGGGAGAGTTTGCCTGAGAATAGACCTCCTTTCCAGTAAGCAGAGCTGAGAAATGAGGGGAGGTGAAGAATAAGGAGAGTAAGAACTGGCATTTGCATCCTGGATCAAGCAATGTCTAGTCTAATTCTGGATAGTTAAGTGAATCAATACATTTTCTCTTTTCTTAAGCCAGCTGGGTCAGGTTTTCTTACACTCGCTATCAGAGGAATCCTAACTGACAGACAATAGAGAACAGTGGGGCCATGGTCTCCCGTGAACATGTCGCTATACCTCATTCAATGCAGCCTAAAATTGTCACCTCTGTCAGCAGCTGTATTGTCCTGTCAAAGTCTATTGTTTGAGCTTATAGCCAATGAGAGCTCATGCCTTCCTGTTCAGCAATTTCCTTCTCAGTTTCTCTCTGAGACATCCTCTGAGGGTTTATGTAAAGCCCTTTTATGAATTTAGTATTTATTAGGGGTCCCTCTTGCACTTGACATGTATACATTTTTGCCTGAGATGCAAACTCCTGAGAACCCAATATTATGACCCATTTGGGGGGAAACAGCAAAAAGAACCAATAAAACCTAACGAAGCTAAGTCTAATCATTGCCAAAAACACCCATCTGGCTCACTAATGGGTCAAGGCGGAGGGGGCTGTGATATCTCAGTGCTTTTGCCTTTCACAGTCATTCCTGTGATGCCTGGGAAGCCTTCCATTAAGCTACACAGCACAGCCATTTGTAAGGGGCCCCTGAGAGCCATGTCTGTGTTGTGGCTTTTGCAGCGTAACTGGCTGAAGTTAGAGCACTTGGCGGCTCAGGAATGGACCAACTGCCTTGAGGAAAGTGGGAGCCTGCAAGCCCAGCCCTCAACCCTCCTGATAAAGTGAGGTATCATTATGAGAAAAGGAAAATATCCAGCTCTTTGACCTTAGACAGATAGGGATCGTGCCAGTAACTGGCTTACAGTATCCCAGACTGAGAGCCAGGACTCTTTGGGGGCTGTTAGTCCTGTTGGGGAAACTGAGACCTAGAGAGGGGTAGAAACTTCCCCCAAGGGAATCCAGTGAGTTAGTGGCTGAATGGTCCTGGATTAGAGACAAGGTCTTGCGCTACTTAAGCCACCAGGGTAGCAGAGTGGTTAAAAATAGCTGCAGACACAGCTACTCAACAATCCACTCTGATCCACTCTGCTTTCCTACGGCAGGTGAGCTGGGCCACCCTGAGGATGAGAAGGCTCCCACATTCACACAAGGGACCCTGGAGACAACATTGCTAGAGATGAGATTAGGGGGGCATGTGGCTTCTGGCTTAGAAGGCAGGAGATCAGCCTTCTAATCCTGATGCCATCAGAGCAAATCACATCACCTCCAAACCTCAGTTTAACCATCTGCAAAGTGTGTATAAATAATTGCTAACTCTTATGCATCAGGCAATGCTCCACATTTTATGTTGTGAACTCTTTTAAGCCTTATAACAATTCCACGAAGTATTTGCCTTGATCTCCAATCCAAAGATGAGAAAATGGAGTACAGTACAGGCAAATTAATTGGGCCCAGATGTCCCAATTCAAACTGAAGCAGCCTGGCTCCAGATCCACTCTTAATTTCTATGGTAAAGTTGCCAAATGATAATAATAATTAATAGTAAAATAATATTGCTAAACAATAAAATATAAATAATAAGAATAATCTAAATAAAACAATGTATCCCTCATAGACCTTGTCTTTTCTTTTCTGTATTCTGAGGCTTTGACACCTGAAGCCTTGCTAACCTTGGTGAAACTGCCCTACCCAGGGTCAGCCAATTCCTAGAGGTAGTAAACAGCTCTCTTGGGTGTGTGCTGTTCAGATATAAACCAACCTATCCAGAGCTCACACCCTCAACCCCCTCCTTCATCAGGTTCTCACACTCCAGGCCATCATCCTCCTGCCCTAATCACCAGGGGCCAGGTGACAGACAACTAGGACACCCCTTAAATCCCAGGGTCCGCTGAAATCACTCAAACTAGCAAATCCTAAACCTGCTTATCCTGCCTTGCTCTTTCCTTCTTGCAAAAACCACAATAAAGGCTCTGGTGACAGGGTCCCCCTCTCCCTCTGCCTCCTGAATGACCCCAGTTCTTCCTCGTGTGGCCCCCTGTGGTGCAGTATGCCCCCATCTCTTGTGAACTGTGAGTAACAAACTATCTTTTCAATGGCAATCATGTCCTGATCTGTTGGCCTTATCAGACCTCAAGTTTGCTATCAATACACTATATTTTAAAACAACAAGTGAAAGCTTTTTGCACAATATAATGCTGAACAAATATAAGTTATTATCCCCCTATCCCTGTGGAGAGAAGTAGTATATACTGAGTACTTACCGAGTTTGTGCCTTGTGTTTTACATAGATAATTTCATTTAATCATCAGTATTGTTATGGCAAAAACTAAGAGTTACTATCCCCACTTTACAGATAAGAAGACTGAGACTCAACAGATTTGAGCAGTTGTGTTGGGTTACCCAGCTAGCAGTGGGCAGCTTCCGGGCTTGACTCTCGATTTGTCTGATCTTAAAACTTCTATCCCCTGCTCCATCCTTGAGGGGGCCGGAAGAGGACCCTGTGAACCTCATGTCAGAGGGAATATGAAAACAGACTCCAAAAGAGAAGTCTTCTCCTTTTCCTACCAAATTACCTTCCCTTTCTGTTGCATCTTAAGGAGATTTTCTCCATAAAGAAATTTCACCTCCTACCAGCCTTTGCTTCTTTATGTATTAATTCATTCTCCGGCTTATTTGTAAGGCAGGGGGTGAAAGCCTGACTTTTAAATAACACACATTTTTATTTCATCTTGGTCTGGATCAATATTTCCACTTGTTCCAAACCAGCAACTCATACTCCATCACCACCGCTATAGCCTGCTATCCACCTTCTCACAGCAGTTCCCTTGGCAAAGATAGCTCATTAGACTCCACTCATATCCCTGAGCCAGGGACTGGCTATTAGAGAAGGCACTCCCACATTCCATCTCCCCATGATATGGAATTCCATCATGATGGACAATTCTTTTGGTGCGAGAAGATATTCTGATGAGAATTAAGAATGAACCCTTTTTTAAACTTGGAGATTGGGATTGACATATACACAGTATTATATTTAAAATAGATAACTAATAAAGACCTACTGTATAGCACAGGAAACTCTACTTAATACTCTGTAATGGCCTATATGGGAAAAGAATCTAAAAAAGAGTGGATATATGTATATGTATAACTGATTCACTTTGCTGTACACCTGAAACTAACACAACATTGTAAATCAACTATACTCCAGTACAAATTTTTTAAATATAAATAAATAAAAAGAATGAACCCTTTTGGCACGGAGAAGGCATGTGCTGCCATCCAGAAGAAATGGGATGAAGGACTATGTTAGGACAGGGACAACAAGGGCTCTGATCTCCAGAAAAGGAGAGACGGCTGCCACGTGGATTTGCCCGATCTCCATTCCTACCATAGAAGCATCGTACTTAGCACACAGAAGCAGATGATAGTGGACGTCGGTGTTCTTTCCTGCTCTTCCCCGCTCTGTGGGCTCAGCAGCCATCTCTTCTTCTTGGGGAATCACTCCCTCCAATCTCAATGCCTGTGATCTCAGCGGGGTCAACACCATCGCCACAGTGCCAGAACTGACCAATTAGATTGTTGCAACTGCGACCAATTCAAGTAAATGAGAATCACCTTGGAATTTAAAACGAAAAGGTGCCCTTTCCTTGTGTGTGGGTCAGCTGGTGGGAAGTGGACATGGAGGTGCTTGTAGCCATATTGGTAACATGTGGGGATAGTCTTCCTGAGAATGAAGCCAATGACAAGGAAAGCAGAGATGGGGTAGGAAGACAGTTGACTTGGTCTGTACACCCAGGTCAAGTTCAGCCTCAAATTAGATCCCCTGACTCTCAGTTGTGTGAACCGCTACTGTCTCTTTTATTCCTAAGCCAGATTGAATTGGGTTCCATCTCTTGCTTCCATACCTAGTACCCCTCTGAGCTGCACAAGCAGAACCCTATATCTGCTCCAGCCACAGAGGCCTTATTTCCCCTTCCTTGATGGTTCCAGTCTTGTCTCTTGAAGTTATGGTTCCTGGGATTGTCCTCTTTCACTCCCATTTCACCTGGATAATTTCTCTTTAATCTCTAAACCTCAGCTCAGACATCATGCCCACCAGACAAAGGCAGGCCCTCTGTTACACACTGCACACACCATTAAGCTTTCCTTCAGAGCACTTAGTGCGGTTGTAATAATGCATTCGTTTTGGTAATTCTCTGGGGTCCACTTCCCTATTGGCAACCCCACAAGAGCAGAGATTCTGTTTGCTTTCCTTTGCAGTAGATCCTCGCGTAGTGCCTGACACACAGTGTGCGCTCAATAAATCTTTGCTGAATAACTGTGGACAGCACACAGTAAGAAAGACACTGATGCATTGGATTGAGGCCTGGGAAGACAAACCAGTGGCTATTCCATCCTTTAAGTCTCAATAGAAAGAAGTGGGACTTGGGAGAGTGGGATCACTCTCATCAAATATCCAGAGGAGGGTATTCAGATGGAAGGAGGAGTCTTGCGTCTACTTCTCTACAGAATGGGTCTGCAGACAATGGGGGATAATATTAGGAGACAGGTGCTGACTCTATATGAGAAGGGACTAGCTAAGAGCCTCACTGGGAATTCTGAAGACAGATTCTACAAAATGTTCTTTTTTTTTTTTTTTTTTTTTTTTTTTTGCGGTACTCGGGCCTCTCACTGTTGTGGCCTTTCCCGCTGTGGAGCACAGGCTCCCGACGCGCAGGCTCAGCGGCCATGGCTCACGGGCCCAGCCACTCTGCGGCATGTGGGATCTTCCCGGACCGGGGCACGAACCCGTGTCCCCTGCATCGGCAGGCGGACTCTCAACCACTACGCCACCAGGGAAGCCCACGTTCTATATTTATTAAAGTTTCCATAAGGACAATTTGAGTGGGTCCTATGAGCCTTTGGCTGTATGTGTAAATCCTGAATCACAATCATAGATCTTCGTTTCAAAGAACTGCAGAACTAAGGAGCATCATAGAGATCTGACTTTCTACCCTTCTGCCCCCGTAGTTTGACCCTCAAGCAGTGGTATTGGGCTGGAAAGGTCCTCCTCATGAGGAGCCCGCACCTTACACCCTTGTCTGAAGATGGTCTGCGGGTGTGCTTCCATCTCCATACTTCCTTTACGCTCCTTGAGCAGGGTGCCTTTCTGAGAATGTTTGGGCTGTGCCTCAGAGCCTTCTGGTTGGTCTCCACATGGTCAACAAGCTGCAGGGTGTCAATATCAGCCTTATAGCTAATATTGCTCAGAAATAGGAGTTTTGGTGAGAAACGTAGTTACTCCTAAAGGTGGGCCTGCTGGATGAACTAGCTAATAGCTTGGCTTCCCCCAGCCTCTTTACTACCTCCACACGGATAACTCCAATGAGATAATTACTTTTCTACTAATATAAATATGACTGCAATCAATATAGTTAGTAAAAAAACAGGATTTTCAGAAGAAAAGAAAATACCAATATTAAATACATTTATATTGACACAAAGGCAGATTTGTCTGGAGCGTGTGTGAGTGCGTGCATGGTCCTTGGGAAAAAACTCAGAGCTGTGCATCTCCCAGTGTCCCAGCATGGCTAAGGACACACCTTCTCCTCTGCCCCAGATGTAGGCTCTGGGGAAAGCAGAGTGTGAATCATGCCAAGGAGAATTAGATTTTTAGAAAAATGTTCTTCAGGGACTCAGATCCCTTTTGGAGGTCTGGGTCCCCTGTTGCTCTTTCCTTGGGCTGTGGAGTCTTTTGCCAACTGTTTTTCTCCTCTGGGTTTCATTTGTGTCATCTAGCAAGAGAGAATAATTTCCCCCGTTAAAATACCCTCTAAGTGATGCTGTAAGGATCTGATGACAAAATTGGAACAGCTTTGGAAATCATAATGTCTTCAACACATGCGAGTTGGTCTTTCCATCCTGATTGCCTCCTTGCCTCCTTCCTTCTCATTTAATAACACCAGTGGGGATGGAAGTTCTCCTCACCTGAAACTTGCCATCAGCTCCTGGGGAGTTAATTTGGCTAAAGTAGAAGCTGTAGAAGCAGGGCAGTTGGAAGGAAAGAGAATAACAACATCCACAATATCAAATATTTATTTATTTATTTATTTTATTTATTTATTTTGCTGTACACGGGCCTCTCACTGTTGTGGCCTCTCCCATTGCGGAGCACAGGCTCCGGACGTGCAGGCTCAGTGGCCATGGCTCACGGACCCAGCTGCTCCGCGGCATGTGGGATCTTCCCGCACCGGGGCACGAACCCGTGACCCCTGCATCGGCAGGCGGACTCTCAACCACTGCACTACCAGGGAAGCCCTATCAAATATTTATTGAACACCCATTATGGATTGGCCCTGGGTTAAACATTTTAAATCAGTTATTTCATTTAATTCTTGCAACAGTTATGTACTCTTATAATCCCTATTTTACAGATGAGTAAACATAGGTTGGAGTGATTTGTGTGAAAGAGTTGAGAGTGCTCTGTTAGAAAAAATAGACAAGAAATTCATCTCTGAAGAAGTCATATTTGAGCCAAGAAGTGAACCTGCCACAATCTGAGAGAGAATATTCCAGGCAGAGGTGTTGAATCAGGAACTTGCTCAGGGTGCTAGTGGTGGGCTGGGAGAAGCGTTGTAGGAGATAAGTCAGAGAGGTGGGCAGGGTGAGATGATTGGGGATCTCCAGGATGGTGGCAAGAAGTTTGAGTCTTAGTCTAGCTGTGAATGTGGTGACCATGAGAATTAAACAAAATGATAGGTCCAAAGTGGTTTATGAGCTGCAAAATATTAAATTGATATGATATGCCATTGTAGTCATTCATTCATTCAACACTCTTCCCACCCTCACTCCTGTACTGGTCCATGTACAAGGTGCTTTATTCAAGGAGCTCAGATTCAAAACACTTCTAGTTGTTTCCTGGATTCCAGATGGACAGTTAATGGACCAACCCTGTCCTCTGAGGACTCATGAACTAGGAATTGATCAGGAGGGAGAAGCCCAGAATAAAGCAGTTCCCAGGAATCCCTCCTTTTGATTCCTTCCCAAACTAACAAGACATTAAAAGAAGACCTGCTCCCTGGGTATGGGGAAATGTGTAATGGGCCATTGCAAGATGAGCCAGGACTACTTTGAAGATAGGCTTGGAGCAATTCCAGAGAGAAAGGCTCATTTCTAATCATCCAGATATTTCCTTTTGGGATTTAGTGTAGCCTGGGAAAAAATGACATTAAATACTCTTCCCCAGCACCAAAGGGATAATGAAGAACAGAGAATTTACAAACTTACAGATTTTATAACAGAGGATTTGCACATTGCACATTGGTTTGAAGGCTCAAATCTGGAATCACCCTATGAATATATGCAAGGAATAAAGCAATACCGACATGTCAGAGGCATAAAGTAATTCACAGCTAATGGGTCCAAGCAGTGTCTAAATTAGGACAGAATTATTGGGCAGTGACCCAAACCTGGAATCCTCTCTACTTAAAAAGTAGAATATGTTTTCATTATTCTTGGTCTAAGACTTTGTAATTTTGCCAATTTAATGGCAAATGGCATCTAATAGCAATCTTGCCAATTTAATGGTTGAATATTTTCTCACTGTTGCTTTTAGTTTTCTTGATTACAAATAAAGCGTGTTTTTTAAAAAGGAGGAGAGAGATGTATTTGTAAATGACTTTAAGCACTGATTACAGTAACATAAAGCAGATCATCTTATGTTTGTTCTGTGGTTTGCCTTTGGTATGACATTTTCTACTCTTTCTGGAGATATGTGAGTAGAAGTAAGATATGTTATCAAAAGCAACGCCACTTAGACAAATACGTGTCCAATATGCCTATTGTTTGTCTCTTGGGCATTCAACAACAGGTGTGAGACACCACCTCTATAAGTAAAGTAGTTGCTGTTGGCTCCTGCAGCAGACACGTCTCACTTCTCAGTGGTCTGAAGCAATAGAGGGTTATTTCTCACTCAGACAAAATCCTGTGAGGGTTGGGTGGCTCCCCTACACAGTTCTACTCCAGGTGGTGACACCAGGATCCAGGCCACTCCTATCTTGTAGTTATACCATCAGAACAAGGGCTCCCCAGACCATGGCGGTAGGGAAAGAAAGGGCTGAAAGATTGTATGGACTAATTTTAAGGGCTCATCTTGAGAGTGACTTGCATCACTTTTACCCACATTCTATTGGCCCAAATCCAGTCACATGACCCTACCAAGCTGCAAGGGAATCTGGGAAGTATAGCAGAGCACATGGACAGAGATGAGCACTCATACTCTCTGCCATAAACTTATATGTTAGCCCTGTGCATAATGAGAGGGATACAGAGGGGACTAAGACATGGACCCACCCATCATTTCACAGTCCAATCAGAAAAAAAAGGGATACATAATTATGTCATAAGGCAGGATATGATTGGTACATAATGAGAATTATCAATTAGGTGCTACAAATATCTCAATCTTCTAAATGACAGTATAGGTTGAGAGAACAGCAAGACAAAGTTGTGGAGGCCAGAAAGCATGAGGTGTGTCTTGGTAACAGTGAGAGAACACTTCAGCAAGGACATGTGAGGGGCACAAGTGGCAGGAAATAAGTCTGAAAATTTAAGTTAGGTGCAGATCAGAAAAAAGGTAAGGAGTTTCAGAAGTCATTGACTTTTTTTGAGAAGGAAACAGAAAGATTAAGCAAAGGAACTAATTTAATAAGCACCAGTTTAACTGGAAAATAGGAAAAGTATGTAATCACTTTGTGCCTTGATATCCTTATCTATAAAACAGGGATATTAATCTTTAATTTTTGTGGTTGTTGTGAGGGTTAGATGAATAAATACATGTGAAATGTTTATGTATTTACACTAATACATGTACTAGTGCTTGACAAAATAAGCAGTTCATATTAATATTAGCTGAAGAATATGTAGTCTTGTTTTACTAATGTCTCTAAGGGAGACACTCATAGCTCAAAAGACAATCTTGACCAGGCCATTGAAGAGATTGCCCAAATGTATTAACAATCAGGGTAAGAGGAAATGATTTTCTGGAAACTCCAATATTTCAGGAAGATCACATTCCCTTCCAGGTACCCTCTTGCTTTAAGAGAAAGAAAACATCAAGGCATATTCCAGAGGATATGGGGAACTGTCCAAGGAGCCTTGGGCAAAACCATACAGCTGTTAAGAGAATGAGTGCTGGTCTCAGAATGTCTGTGAGAGAATTCCAGCTCTGCCATTTACCAGCTGTATGACCTTGTACAGCTTATCTAGAACCTCCTTAAGTCCCAGTTTCCATGGGTGTAAAATGAGGGTAATACCTCACGGGTGATTCAATAAGATAATATGTGTATGGCATTCAGCCTCGTACCTGTATTTCACTAAAGGTTCAAAAAATGCTGCTTATTATTTGCTGTTATTAATTAGAGGGCATAAAGCACAAGTAAAAACTAAATTCTGTAGCCAAATCAAGAGTCAATACAAGCTCAAATATTTGGATATTTGAAAACAATTTAAAAAATTGTGGGATCGTTTCTATTTCTTTTTAGACGTTTGAAAATGTTTGGGCATTAACCCGGAGAAGTGACTACATCTGGTCAGTTGTTTGTCTTCCCCAAAGGAGAACCTTTAAGCATATTGCTGATTTCGGGGATAACCGACCTAAATCCAGCTCAGCAAAAATCCTACAGTTGAGTATTTTTCCTGATCAAGTTCCATTGTGACCCAACAAAATCCTGGGTCTTGTGCACTCGGAGGGAATAAAGCCAGCTCTGGTCATCTGGAAAGGGCTTTGTAAGCCATTCAAGGAAAGGGGGGTGATACCTCTACCTCTCCAAAGCCACCCACCCCTGGGGCCCTGAACAAGGCTGGCTTCTGCACCGGGTGTAGACAGTACCCTCTCCTGACCCTACACCTCCTCCAGAGGTGCTGCACTCAAGCTGTGTCTCTCCCAGTCTCTCCTAAGGTAGAAATTGCAGTCTAGGACTTTACCTGCCGGTGAAACCCCAAGGTGCTGAGTGGGTTACAAGAGCCCCCACTGTCCTCACTGTATCCCACTGAATATTCCAGAATCAGTTTCTCTACTTAAAATAACTTCCTTCTCCTTCAGCCCCCTGCCCCCCAAAAACAGAAACCTCAATTCAAGTCAGGAAAATTAGTTGCATATAATTCCATTAATAGTCAAACTCTGAATCTGGTTTGGACTCAGTGACCCCTGTCCCAACCCATTCTTGATGGTATGAAAGACTAATTCAGAGACAGTAAAGGAGAAAGAGTGTAGAAAAGTTAAAATCACTGTATACAGTCTAATTCTTCAAACACGTATTGATGCCTATTGCATTCCAGACCCTGTGCTGGGCACTGGGGATGAATAAAACCCTGCCAACGGCTTTGGGACACAAGTAAAGTGAAGGAAACAAAAGTATAACCAGTAAGTATAAGAACCACAGAGCAGGATAAGTACCATAATGAAAGTAATCACCATGTGAGGTGTCTGCACAGTGGAGGGGGTAGAGGTGTCAGAAAAATCTCCTGGGAGATGGGACATTAAAACCAGGTTTCTGAGATTGAATAGGAGTTCGCCAGGTGGAAAGTGGGGTAGAGAAATGAATCAAATGGGAGAAGTGCTCTAGGATCTTGCTTCTCAAAGTGTCATTCATAGACCAGCATCATCATAATCACCTGCACAATTTCAAGCCCCATCCCAGATCTGCTGAATGAGAATCTGTATTTTAACAAGATCCCAATGTGATTCATGGGCACCTTACCACCTTAGAGCACTGGTCTAGGAGGATGACACGGTCAGAGCAAAAGAAGGAAGGATAGAAATCTGGACCTGCTCAGGGAACTATAAGAAGCTTAGACCAACAAAGGAGCCAGCCAGGGGCGGAAGTAGATAAGGCTAGAGAGGCAGATCCCACACCCACACCACATTTGCAAGGAAGGCAAGACACTTCTTAACCCAAAGCCCTCCGCTTGGAACCCCCAGGCCCGTCCAATAGCAGTGGAGACTCAAACCATGACCAAGTGAGGGGTACTGGAAGTTTGACTCTGGCATCTGTCCCACCTGAGAGAACTGACCTCCGTTTGCATTTCCTCTTCCAGACCCAGGTCCATTAGAGCCGATTCAAGCTGTTTACCTCTGCCCACATCACAGGGCCGCTCTGATGAAAGTTCATATGGACCAATCAGGCCGATTTCAATTAATTCTAATTGTCCTGTTGGGATTCCTTAACAATAACTAAGATGTGGTGAGCCGCTGGCATGACTTCACGGCTTTCAGAATTCCCATGGATACTGCAGGCTTCTGTGCACAATGGTGTGTGGGGTGTGTGTGTGTGTGTGTGTGTGTGTGTGTGCGTGCGTGCGTGCATGCCAGCGCGCATGCGTGTACAGTCATCTCTGCAGCACGCACAGAGAGGAGCTTCTCAGAGCACCCCGTCTAAACGTGGAGCCACCGACAGATTGGAGATACAGACACTGGTGTGGCTCCCTAAACTTCTTTCAGAGAATCTATGGACATTTGCTTGAACGTTTGGGTCTCTTTCCTTCACCTCTTGGCACAATCATGAGGCTATTTCCCTTGTCCTTTATTCATTGTTTTTATCCTCAAATACCACATGTTCCGTCACATGGCCTTTGCACATACTGTTCCCTCCCTGTGGACTGCCCTTCCATGTTCTGACTGCCTGAAGATCTCTCTGCTCAAGTGGCGTTCACTTCTCATGCTGAATGGAGGCCGGGGTCTGTGGGACACCTCTAGGGCAGAAATTATATATCTTATCTTTGTTTGCACCTTTGTACCAAGCACATTTCTTAGTGCAGAGAACGTATCCAATAAATGTGTAGGGAAAATTCCACTCTATTGGGACTGAGATAGAACACAATTTTGTGAATAAGTTTCGTCAAGTGACAAGGGTTAATTTTTATTAAATCTACATCATGATTTAAAGAATATATGGCAAATCTAGATACACACTACTATATATAAAATAGATAAACAACAAGGACTTACTATATAGTACAGAGAACTGTATTCAATACCTCATAATAACTTACAATGGAAAAGAATCTGAAAAAGAATATATATATGTATGTATAAATGAACATTTTGCTATACACCTGAAACATTGTAACTCAACTATACTTCGATTAAAAAGTAGGAAAAAATAAAGAATATATGGCAAACCTATAGTGCTGAAATCTTTCCTTAATGTTGCCTGAACATCCACAGAGAAGGATGTAAAGTAAAACAGAGAAAAGATGTGAATTGGAGTACTGGGGGAAGAAAGAAATCTTGACCATTTTGCAAAGTCTGGTCCAACAGGATGAGCAATATCTCTCCCAGGACAAGTCTGAGCCCCATAAAGAGACCCCAGAGGCAGCCCAATTTTAGGAGCTTTTGCATCCCTTTCCTGACTAGACCACACCCTGTTGGTGTAGGACAAGGAGAACGTGGGACACAAGCAACCAGGAGGGACAGGTTCCGACTCCAGCCACAAGCTCCCATGACCAGCATTGCAGTAACCACTGGATTACAAGGGGAAGAGCCCCATGACTGGAACTCCTTTAATGTCCCTGTACTTGGAGCCAGGTCATCTATATCACATTGTCTGGAGTTGGGGGGTTCAAGTGGCAGGGAGAAAGGCAGATTAAGAAGATGTGTACAGGATCCAAATAAGCTGGGGTCACATCCAGGCTCCATTGCTGACCAGTCAACCACATGACCTTGAGGAAGTTTCTTGACTTGGCCAAGGTTCAATTTTCTCATCTATAAAACTGAGATATTTGCCATAGCTCCCTCACGGGCTCGTTGGGAGGAGAACAGGACGTTACACGTGTGTTCCTTAGCACTGTGCCAGGCACACCATGTGTGCTCAATAAAGGGGGCTCTTACCCTACCTTCCTACCTGATAGTCATTGCTGCACGAGACAGAAGGAGGTGTCCATAAACACCCAGGAGCCCACGTGGTGATGGCCAGATCCCAAGCAGAATAAGGACCACAATCACACTCTAAGTAGACTCTCCCTCTCCCACACTGCTCTCCTTTGTGTCTTCACAGAGGCTTAGAGGGTCAAGAGCCCCAGCTAGGACTTGTGGCCTGATGCCTTGGTTCTAAGTCCTGGCTGTGCCATGGGACACTGAGCGAGATATGAGGCTTCTCTGGGTCCCAGTTTCGTCCTCTGTAAAATGGTGCCATTCACAATTATCCTACAAGGACTGAATAACTTGATGCAATGCTACATGCAAGAGTGTTTCATGAACTGTAGAGTTCAGGATGGTCCTACCACAGTCCTACTTTGTAGAGTGGGCATGTGGCTTTTAGGATTTGTGTTTGACCTGGTCTTTGGGGAAGGCAGAAGCCTCGTGTGTCTTTTCCACTTCTCACTTGGGGACCTTTGAAATCTTGTTAGACTCCTCTTAGATACCAAGTTCATCAGGGCTTCAACAATTCATTCATTCAACACATGTCTATTTTGAGCCTCAAATGCACCAGGTGTTCTAGGTGCTAGGAAGACATCAATGAAAGGATCATAAAACTAGTTTGGGTTATTTTCACTGTCCTGTGGGCCTCCAAGGTCCAGGCAGCTCATGTCATGCTGCTGGAACATGACATCACAGTCTGTGGAAGATCAGACCACTCCAGCCCAGAGATATTAAAAAACTCAGCACATTAAGATAGCACAGCCAAGTGGATAGATGAGTTGTGGCTAGATTCCAAAGGTTCACAGTATTGTAGTAAAATGATGTATTAACAATTTAATGTAGCATAATGACCTGTTAAGAAATTATCCTGTGCTTGATTTTGGCCATTTTAGATTACTTTGAAAAAAAAAAAGAGGAAAGAAATGTCCAGCCTCCTTTAGCACTCTGTGACTGACAGGCCTGATAGGAGAGGAATGGCAAAGGCCTGTGAGTCTCACTTTCCCATAAACCCCACCCAGCTCTTCAAGAGGGCATTAGGGACACGGATGTAGATGTCTTCCAAACTCCTTAGATTGCCTCTTCCCCTATGGGTGCTTGGTGAATAAGCATCAAATAGAATTATTTCTGATAGAGCAGTCATCTGTCTATTGGGTACTAGAAAGGAATTGCATCCTCCTTATTGGCGTTCTCTGGGGTTTCCTGGGTTTTGCTACAAACCTGTTCAAGTCACCCTACTGCATAAAGCACTTCCTGGGTAGCTTCCAGTACTTTTCCTGGGAAGTACATGGAGTTCTGGGAAGACTAACCCATGAGAACCAGCGATCAAGGCCAGACACAGGCAGTGTGAAACTCAATGGGCCAGCAGTTTGGAAAGTAATCACCAGCTGAATTGTCAACATCACCTCCTCCCACTCACCCAACTAAGCTGGATGAGAACCAAGGCTCGGGCTCATTTAGCCCTAATCCATTGAACCAGCACAGTGCCCAACACATAATAGCTTCTCAGTATGTCTTTGTCAAATGTTTGAATGACAAGCACATATATTGTTACAAGAGGTGGCACAGTGGTTAAGTAGGGAGGGTGAGCTCTGGAGCCAGGAATTGGTGTTCAAATCTAGCTCTACCACTTACTAATTGCATAGCCTTGGATGCTTTACTCTCTTAATTTAACTGCATCTCAGTTTCCTCATTTGTAGAATCAGGACAATAATAGTACTGACTTCATAGGGTTATTTTGAGATTTCAATGAGCAAATTCATATGAACACCTAGTACCTAGCACATGCTTAGTGCTTATTACTATTACTACTGCTACTACTACTACTACTATTACTGTTATTTCTATTCCATAAATTATATCTCAAAATGTGTACAAAGCATGACAACAATTAGAAAAGCAAAGGTAAGTGTAGTTCCTAGATGTAAGGGAAGGCTTCCTGGAGGAGGTAGCACCGAGCCAAGCCTTGAAGGATTATCAGCCTGCTAGTTAACAGTAATCTGGGTAGCACACAATCACCAGTCCTCAGTGGTGCGAAACGATAAGTGTTTATACAGTTCACATGGCAGCTGGGGTCTATGCTAGCTTGGATAGGTTACTCTAAGCTGTAGGATAGGATAAACAGTTAACCTGGGCATGTGCTTCTTAAAGTGATGGTACAAGTTCAAAAGAACACAAGGAAACTCACTAGGCCTCTTAAGACCTAGGCTTGGAACTGGCACACTGTCACTTATGCCTCATTCCCTAGGCCAAAATAAGTCTCATGGCTGAGCCCAAAGTTAAGGTGGAAATACACTCTACCCCTTTATTGGCAGGAGCTGGCACCTTCACATGGCAAAGGGAATGGATACAGGGAGGAATGAAGAAATGACAACAATGATTCAGTCTTCCAAAGGGGAGAGACTAGGGAAAGACCCATCCTGTGAGCAAATGTATGAGGGCCACAGTAAGAGTGTAAGGCAGCTGGCTGGATTGAAGAGGAAGGTGCTTGCGTAGAGCATCATGAGAAAAAAGAGTCAATGAGATTGTTCACTGAGGGCTTACCATGTAAGGCAGCCAGATGTAGATAGATGGGATAAATCCAATGACTTCCCTTTGCTCTTGGAATAAAGGCTCTAGCCTGGAGCATCCTGTAGTGCCAGAAAGTAAGAAGATCCTTTAAAAAACCCACAATAATGAAAGTATGTCAAACAGTCTCAGGAGCCACCTGAAAGAGCTCCCAATGGTCAAATTTTAGGAACAAAATAAATAAGGTAATACTGGATTATAACTTATAGTATACAGTAAATATCCATAAGTCCATACTGATAAAAATACATACATACATACAGGAGGAAAGAGAAATCTCTCATTTGGAAAAACCCAAAGCTCTTCCCAGATGTATAAGGCCCCATATGATCTAGCCCTTGCCAACCTCTCCAACTTCATCTCCTGCCACTCTTCTGTTTCATCCAGTGTTCTAGCCACACTGTATTTCTTGGGGGCTTTGCATCTGAATTTTCCTTTGCCTGGAACATTCTGCAACTAATTCTTCATTGGTTATTGTCATTTAGGTCTCAGCTCAACTGTCACCTCCACAGAGAAGTCTTTCCTGATTGCCCTGACCATATTCCCTTCCTTTGACCTGCTTATTTCCTTCATAGCACTTAGTATTTTGAACATGATCTTATTTTATTAACTTGTTTATTTGCATTCTCCCCAATTTACAAATGAGCTATGAGGACAGTAACCTTCTTTACCTTCTTTGCCACTGGGTCCCTGATGCCAAGCAAGGTACCTGGCACATAGTAGGTGCTCAGTGAGTATTTATGGAATAAATGAGTGAATAAATGAACACTTATCAATCTCCAGGTTCTTGGGGTCAGAGACAGTGTCTAGCACAGAGTAAGGATCAATATTTGTTTTGTGGTGTGTGCATGGCTTTACATAAAAATAAATTAATAGGTTGATAAATGAGTGAAGAAAACAAGGGCTGAGTATGAATAGTGAGTAAAATATGTTTATAAAATCCTGCACTGGCCCCATATAATACTTCGGTATTGAATGCATTAATCCAGATTAATTCTGCAGAGTTCTCCTGAATATAGGGCTACAGAAAGCTACTCTGGTTGGAATTTCTGGATAGTTTGGACCTTAGCTTTTGGGGGTGCCTGTTTGAAGTAAGGAGGAGAGGATGCCTGAGAACTTCTCCTCTCTAAACATTTAATGAGGTTTTTGGAACAGATCATTTGGAGAGGAAGCTACAGAGATAAGGGCCAAGGTATAAAAATAGATGGATTTCCTTATTGAAATGACTCCCAGTCGTATTTTCCCTGTGTGGCATAATGATTAAAACTCATAAATTACCATTAACTGTGAAGTAAGCAAACAGTAAACCTGCAAATATCTGCTCTATCTCAGATCTGGGTCCCAGGAGCCCTCGGAGAAGCATTGACGGTTGTAGGAGACACATCAGGGAAAGAACCTCAGAGACCTCAGCGTCCCCAGACACAGAGCAGATGAGCACATAGCTCCTGGAATCTGCTCCCAAAAGGGAAGACCCAGAGGAATGAAGGGCTGAGGATGCCTCAACCTTGGATGAAGTCTTCTCTCAGGCTATGTGGCTACTGTGTGTACACTGTGTTGTTTGTGAAAGGAACACACAGCCACACACACCTTTAAAGTAGCAAATCTATAGTGCAATCCTTTTCAGCCCAGTGGAAGGCGTCGAGGATCCTAGAGAGAGGAAAAATGCCTTTCCTGCCCCATGTGACCCCTGGGTCTTAGAGTGGCGAGTCCCAAACTAGGTGTTGAATCAGCATCTTCCTAAGATTTTTAAAATAGAAACCCCCAGGTCCCAACCTGGATCAATGAGTCACAGTCACTCAGGATAGGGCTAAGGGAAGCTGTGTTTGTAAAAACTCCCTGAATACCTTACCAGCCTTCTCTCCATCATCGAAATTGAAATGAACAAAATAAATGAGGCAACTGTTTCCTGGCACCAGACAAAAGTACAGACTTGTGATTCTTGAGAGAAGGGAAACACTCAAGAAGAAGAGACCTGCGCTTGTCCTGGCTTTTGACCTGGAGTGCTTTTCAAAGTGAAACAGAGGGAGGGGAAACGCAAGCAGATCCCAGTGGTCTGATTGAGCTGAGCAGAGTTTGGAGTTTGGGCTGCTGAAGTGGCTGGAATTTGTTGGGTAGACACTGGAGAGGAGAGCTGTGGTGAGGAAAGACCCCAGAAGTCAGTGTGGGCATGTCCTGTGGGGTCTTGGGTGAAGCCTGGGCTTGGAGAGTCCAGAGCAAGACTTGGTGAAGCCTATTAGAGAGCAGCTGCTAAGAGCCTGAGAACTAGGTGGAAATGCCAGAGGCTCTGCAGGGTTGGGAGCTCCAGCTCAGCTAGAATAGAGAAGCCCTAGTGTGCATCTCAGTTAAGACTGCAGAAAGGTCATATACTGAGGTAAGGACCACACCTTAGAGCAGGGTTTCTCAATCTTGGCACTACTGACATTTAGAACAGATAACTCTTCATTGTGGGAGCTATCTCGTGCACTAGGATGTTTAGCAGCAATCCTGACCTCTACCCATTGGATTCCAATGACATCCACCCAGATTTGTGACAACTCAGAATGTCTCTAGACATTGCAAATTGTCCCCTTGGGGAAAAATGACCCTCAACTGAGAACCACTGCCCTAGAGTCAGGGCCACATCTCATGACTAATGATGAAATTGAAATAGACTGATCCTGACAAAAAGTAAAACAAAGCCAAATAGGATCAAGAGGATTCACCAGTAATTTAAACGTCTTCAATATTTCACAGGCTTTAAAGGAAAACAATGTAATCCAGCCTCCCTAAGTGATATCATCCACAGTATCCAGCATACAATAAAATATTACTAGGCAAGCAAAGCAGGAAAGTGTGACCCATAATCAAGAAATTGGTAGTCAGATAGATACCAATACTGTACTGTATATTTGAAAGTTGCCAAGAGAACAGATCTCAAAAGTTCTCATCAAAAGAAAAAAAGAATTTGTAACTATGTGAGGTAACGGATGTTAACTAAACTTACTGTGGTAACCATTTTGTAATATATACATATATTAGATCATTATGTTGTACACCGTAAACTTATACAATGTGATATATAAATTATATCTCAATAAAACTGGAAAAAAGGAAACTGGTAATCAATAGAAACGGACTCTTAAATGGCAGAGGTATTGAAATTAACCAAAGGACTCTAAACCAGTTATCATAAGTATGCTCAAACCCTCAAAAGAATAGATGGATATAATGAGCAAAGAAATGGAGAATTTCAGCAGAGAAATGGAAACTATGAAAAATAATCAAATAGAAATTATAAAACTAAGAGTTACAGTATTTGTCATGAAAAATTCCCTAGATGGGGTTGACGACTACAGAATAAGGGTCGTGAAACATGAAGATAGATCAATAGAAATTATTCACTGTGAAGAACAGAGAGTGAACTGAGTGTTTTAGAAATGAACAAGCACTACTTAAACAGTTAATTGTCTTGAGACAAATGTATCAAGATTATTCAATGTCTTTGTCAGCAAATGGTATTGAAACAACTGGATTAGCAATACGAGGAAAAAAGAACCTTGTACCATGTACAAAAATCAACTTGAGATGAACCATATTTAAACATACAGTCTAACACCTGAAAGAAGATAGAAAACATTTTGGGTAAGCTAAGGTTTCTTTAGTGGTACATAACAGCAAAGGACAAAAATTATAAAATTAAAAATGATGAAGTGGATGTCATCAAAACTAAAACCCTTTGTCCTCAAACAACACCATTAAATAGGTGAATAGGCAAGCCACAGATCTGGAAAAAAGAAATCTGAAAAAATATATTTCACAAAGGACTGGTATCCAAAATATAAAAAGGATGCATATAACTTAATTATTTTTTTTAAAACCCAAAATTAAAAAAATAAGCAAAATATTCGAACAGACATTTCACAAAGAGATATATAACTGGATAATTAGCACATAAAATACTCACCATTGTTGGTCATCAGGGAAATGAAAATTAAAACCAGAATGTCTAAAATACATACAATAAAGAGTGACAGCACACAGTGTTGGAAAACATATGGCACAATCAGGACTCTCATACACTGTTGGCGGGAATATAAAATAGCACAACCACTTGGAAAAATGTTCTAAAATTAAACAAACACTATGACCAAGTAATTCGATTCCTGGTTATTTACCCAAGAGAAAGAAAAACATACATACACACACACACACACATACACAAAGATTTGTATAAGAAAATTCATAGCAGCTTTATTCATAATATCCAAAAACTGGAAAACAGCTCAGGTGTCCATTAGACACCTGGATAATGGACAGTATTTTTTGTTGTTGTTATATTAATTTTACCATTTTAAATATTTTTTTAAGTTGTACTCACTCTTTTTTTACTTTTTTTTATTTTTTAACATCTTTATTAGAGTGTAATTGCTTTATAATGGTGTGTCAGTTTCTGCTTTATAACAAAGTGAATCGGTTATACATATACATACGTCCCCATATCTCTTCCCTCTTACGTCTCCCTCCCTCCCACCCTCTCTATCCCACCCCTCTAGGTGGTCACAAAGCACTGAGCTGATCTCCCTGTGCTATGAGGCTGCTTCCCACTAGCTATCTATTTTACGTTTGGTAGTGTATATATGTCCATGCCACTCTCTCACTTCGTCCCAGCTTACCCTTCCCCCTCCCCATATCCTCAAATCCATTCTCTAGTAGTTCTGCATCTTTATTCCTGTCTTGCCCCTATGTTCTTCTGACAATTTTCTTTTTCTTTTTCTTTTTTTTTTAGATTCCATATATATGTGTTAGCATACGGTATTTGTTTTTCTCTTTCTGACTTACTTCACTCTGTATGACAGACTCTAGGTCCACCCACCTCACTACAAATAACTCAGTTTCTTTCCTTTTTATGGCTGAGTAATATTCCATTGTATATATATATGTGCCACATCTTCTTTATCCATTCATCCGATGATGGACACTTAGGTTGCTTCCATGTCCTGGCTATTGTAAATAGAGCTGCAATGAACATTTTGGTACATGACTCTTTTTGAATTACGGTTTTCTCAGGGTATATGTCCAGTAGTGGGATTGCTGGGTCGTATGGTAGTTTTATTTGTAGTTTTTTAAGGAACCTCCATACTGTTCTCCATAGTGGCTGTATCAATTTACATTCCCACCAACAGTGCAAGAGGGTTCCCTTTTCTCCACACCCTCTCCAGCATTTATTGTTCGTAGATTTTTTTTTTTTTGGTGGTACGTGGGCCTCTCACTGCTGTGACCTCTCCCGCTGCAGAGCACAGGCTCTGGATGCGCAGGCCCAGTGGCCATGGCTCACGGGCCCAGCCACCCCGTGGCATGTGGGATCCTCCCGGACCAGGGCACGAACCTGTGTCCCCTGCATCGGCAGGCGGACCCTCAACCGTTGCGTCACCAGGGAAGCCCCCGTAGATTTTTTGATGATGGCCATTCTGACCAGTGTGAGATAATATCTCATTGTATTTGCATTTCTCTAATGATTAATGATGTTGAGCATTGTTTGGACAGTATTTTTGAATGGCTAAAAATACTGAGGTATCTTCAACAATGGAATAATACACAGCAATAAAAATGAACAAAGTCCTAATACATACAAAAACAAAAAGCTAAGCAAAAAAAAAAAAGTCTTACACGAAGACTATATACTGTAGATTTTTATTTATATGTAATTCTTCAGATTGAAGGGAAATAGAAAAAAATAGAAAATAGTCTATTGGGATTATTGTACAGTGCAAAGGACCTAAGTACTAAGTCAAATATGAAAAAGAACAAAATTGGAGGACTCACACTACCTGATCTAAAGAATTACTAAAAAGCTACAGAAAAAAACTCAGTGTGATATTGGCATAAGACTAGATAATGGAACAATGAAACAGAATTGAGAGTTTAGAGATAGAGCCATACATCTGTGGTTAATTGATTTTTCATAAAAGTACCAAAACAATTCAATGAGGGAAAGGAAAGACTCCAACAAATGGTACTAGAACAAATAGATAACTGTATGGGAAAATTTTAACTTCAGCCCTATCTCATACCATACAGAAATTCAGTTTATACTCAATCAAAGGCATAAATGTAAATGTCAAAACTCTAAAGCTCTAAACTTTTAGAAGAAAACATATGAGAAGATCTTCATGGCCTTGAGGTAGACAAAGATTTCTTAGCGAGGGCCTTAAAAGCACAAACGATAAAAAAAAAGAAAAAAATTGGCAAATTGGATTCAGCAAAATTTAAAATGTCTGCTTATCAACAGTCATCACAAAGAGAAAGAAAAGGCAAAGCACGTACGAGGTAAAGTTATTTGTATATCTGACAAAGGACTTGCATTATAAATGTAATTTTTTCCCCTACAACTCAATAGTTAAAAGAAATATAACATCCTGAGAATGACCAATAAGCTCATGAAAAGATGTTCAACACCATTTGTCATCAGGGAAATTCAAATTACGATTCTAGTGAGATTCTACTCCATACTCAGGATTTTATAACATTAGAAAACCTGTCATCACAAAGTGTTGAAAACAGTACGAGGCAATGGAAACTGTCCTGTTTTGCTGGTGTGTGTGTGCAAAATGGCACAAGATCTTTGGAAAACTTTGGCAGTTTTCTAGCAAACTACCTCTACCCTTACTCTGTGACCCAGCAATTCTACTCCAGTGTTAGCCTCATTGTTGTTGGAGGGGACAGTAAGTAAAGAGGTAAACGAACGAGGAGAGAAGGTCATTTCAGATTGTGGGTGTGAACAGATAGTGCTTTAACGGGCTTAGCAAGGTTGCGGTGGGGATAGTGGCTGCTGTTATTTTTATCAATCTACGAGACCCTGGAAGGGAGTGCTGGCTCTGAATCGTTCCTAGTCTTGAGCACAGGGCCTGAAGATATTCAAAATGTGTTTGATTGAAGGGCTGAGTTGGCACGCGTGATTTAACTAAAGCAACAAGTGGAAATTGATGAACCCAGACCCACAATGAAAAGAAAGCCCTGAAGCCCCAAATCATGAGATACTGGTGATGTGAGCCGGCACTTCGAGAAGGGAGATGGGCTGGAGAAGTCTGGGAAGGTTTCTTGGAAGAGGTAAACTCTGAACTGGGTCTCCAAAGAGGTTTGGAAGGCAACAGGTGAATGAGAAGAGAACTGGACTGGGCTGGAGGACCAGACTCACATGAGGAGGAGACTGCGGAGAAGCCTGATGGGAGCCGTGTGTGCTTCTGTGTTAGTTTCATCCACGGGGACGGGTGGCATAGAAGGCTCCGCTGACAACAGCCGTACAACAAGAGGGAGGTCTTCTCAGCCCGCTGCCAGGCACTCAGCCGGGTCACAGCTTAGCAGGACTCAGCATAGCCGTGCAAGTCTATGTAGGAGGTGGTTTGTTCCCGCTGAGTTCTCCACCTCTGGCCCTGGTGGAGTGTCTGGACTATATTCTGCAGCTTTCTCGGCACACTTGGCTGACGTTCCAGCAAGCTGCTGATGGGGAGGGGGGGAGGGGGAGGTTATTTCAGAGGTGATTTGTAACTTCAAGAGTGATGGGGAAAGAAGTGTAGCCGGACCAGAGCCAGCCGGAGCACTGACCTCAGATTTAAACTAGCTGCACTGATTTGTTGAATCCTGAACAAAAACCTTCCTTTTTAAACTGAATCCTAAACCCAGGTGATTTTTTAGAAACACCAGGAACCCTTTCAAACTAGAAGCCTAGCTTTTTCCAAAATGAATGACCTAGAACAGTGGCCTGCAAACATTAGTGAAGATCAGAGTCACCTGGAGGGCCTGTTAGACCCCCCCCACCAGGTGGCTGGGTTTCCCCCACAGAGTTTCCCACCCTGTAGGTCTGGAGTGAGGCCTAAGAATCTGCATTTCTAAGGAGTTCCCAAGGACTGCTGACGCTGATCCAGGCATCGCGCTTGAGAACCACTGGCCCAGAATTAGCTAGGAGCATCAAAATATTCTCCAAACCTAAACTAAAAAACAGCTTTAAAAAAACATTCTTATTAAATCCCTGATTAAGAATGACAACTATAACACTGACAACTATTAGTTATATTTCCAGAGTGGCTACCTCTAATGCTATGGCTCTCAATCTTCCTAGTTGTTTAAGATTTCCTTTGAAAATCTGGTTTTAAAAGTGATGTGAGCCACTTCCACAGTAAAATGCGTGCACAACAGGTCCACACAGAATCGTACCTGTACTTTGCTGGGGTTGAACCCAGACCAGGCTGTTTCAGATGGTGCACGCTTACCCTGAACCGTAGTTTAAGAAAATCTGTGGAGAGGCATGGACATATATACGCTACAAACGTAAGGTAGATAGCTAGTGGGAAGCAGCCGCATAGCTTTGTGACCACCTGGAGAGGTGGGATAGGGAGGGTGGGAGGGAGGGAGACGCAAGAGGGAAGAGATATGGGAACATATGTATATATATAACTGATTCATTTTGTTGTAAAGCAGAAACTAACACACCATTGTAAAGCAATTATACTCCAATAAAGATGTGAAAAAAAAAAGAAAAAGAAAATCTGTGAATGCGACCAGAGGCTGCACCTGTAGTCAGAAGTGGGGTTTCAGCACCCTCAGTCCAGCTGTGTGACTCAAAGCTAACCGCTTACCCTCTCTGGGACTGAAGCTAATCAAACCTCCAGAGAATGGGTCTTTCTTAGGAAGCTGGAGCACAGTCCTCCACTTTTGATTTGACATTCTTTTTTACTGTTTAAACTTTTGGCCATGTGTAAATAAAACACAAACACACCACACACTCTTGCATTTTAATTTTCTGAATATGTGCACACAATCTTTTTCACGAAGTCCAAATCAATAGCCAATTAAAAACCTTTAATACCTTTGTGTGCTACATACAAATAAAATTTTAAAAATCTACAGCCATGTTAGTATTTAGTTGCCACGTTTGTGACCATAAAAATCACACTAAAATGGCAAATAAATCGAGCTATCTGAATGTGATATAAATATTAAACATGCACCATCCTCCCTGGGTTGTTTGAGACTTCAAGTGGGAAAATATATTAGCAAGAACTTTGGAAATGTGTCGTCTGCATTTAAAGGTTATTTTTATTGTATGGTCATTATCATAATACCTAAGGGATTTGAAACCCTTCCAAGGGGCCCCTAAAGGCTCCTTTCTGCCAGGAACCACACTTGACTCTCCAGGTGGGAGGCTTTTCTTAGAAAGAAGCTCAATTCCTTAACATCCAAATTCCAGTGTGAATGTGTGTGAGTGTGCATGCATGTGTGCGTGTGGTCTTTAATGAATGCTCCCCACTCCCCCTCTTCCTCTCTCTCCGCAAACACACACACCCACAAGGAAAGAAAAATAAATGACACAAATAAATGACAAAAATAAATAAAAGCTGTGAGCTGACCTTTGCTTGGCGAGCAGGCCCTGTACCAGGCCCTAGTTGCCCTACTTTCCCAAAGTCATCAGCAGCTCCGGAGTTTTTGCAGTGAGCTCATCACTGTGGCCCCAACGGTCAGTCAATGACTCCCTGGCAGTGCAATTAGCATCTACCTCCCACAATAAGCAGGTTCTAATGGGCTCCGGGTCCCCTGCCCTGAATGAAGTTCTCATCTCCTGCTGCTGTGATGTCCTCGGCCAAGCTGCCCTCATTAAGGCTTCCGGCTGTCCCCACCTGACACCGCCTAGGCAAGGCTGAGTCTGGGCGGTAGATGGACCCCAGTGCCCCTCTCTGCCTAACTCGCTAGGGCGTGTCTCTTCCCCTCTCTGGGACCCAGTCTCTCCATGTATAATATATGAACAGTTGGATTAGACCAATTGTCCTAAGCCTTTGGGGGAGCTGTGACACCTTTGAGAATCTAATGAAGCAATGGGGTCCTCTCCCCAGAAGAAAACACATAAACATACATGCATAA
The DNA here is from genome assembly GCF_039906515.1 of Pseudorca crassidens. Taxonomy (NCBI): domain Eukaryota; kingdom Metazoa; phylum Chordata; class Mammalia; order Artiodactyla; family Delphinidae; genus Pseudorca; species Pseudorca crassidens. The sequence continues at coordinate 27,841,815 of NC_090315.1, read as the reverse complement.
ATAATGCACATTTAATTTTAGGGGTTCATGAAACTTCTAGAGCCCATCCATAAAAACCCCAGGATAGCCCCGAGTTTCCTTCCAGCCCTAACAAGGTGGTGATAAACTCTTTCCTCTCTCCTTCTGTCCGTCTCTCCCTCTCTCTCCTTCTGTCCCTCAATGTGGCCATATGGATCAAAAGAGGCAATGAATGGAGACACTCTTCAAAAACTGTCAAGTATGGGGCACATGTGAGGGGTGGTACTTATTATCAACCTATACTTGCTCTATACCTACTTGTTGATCATACGATGATAATAGCTACCATTTATTAAGCACCTACTTAGTGCCGAGCGATGTCCTGAGAGCTGTCCATGCACTATCTCTTTTAAGCTTCAAAATAATCCTCTGAGGTGGGTGCTACTGTTACCACCATTTTGCAGATGAGAAAATTGATTACAAAAGTTTAATTTGATCACACAGTTGGTATATGGCAAGAAACAGGTTTTGACTGAGATAAAATAGTCAGATAATGGGATGCCCAATTGTCTGTTACAGTAGGGCATCCACTCAAGGACACACAGACAGACACACAGACAGACAGACAGACACACACACACTCAGGGACTGAAGAAGCCAAGTTAGACCAGTATAAAGGATGTGGTAGTTGAGCAATCTGGGGTGAGGTGCCCAGAGGGACCAGGCAAAGAAATTAATCAAGGGGCACTTACTGCAGGAGGTGAAACTGGGCTAAGCTTGAAAAAAAAGGACAGATAAACAATAGTGAAAAAGGAAAAAAGTGACCTTCTAGGCAGGAGGGAGAGCCAGGCAAGTGTAGAGAGGCAGAGGGAGCATGGATCGCTCCAGCCCAGCAGATATTTAATAAGCACCTACTCTGTGCAGTTTGCTGCAGCATGAGAGCTGTGCCTCAGCCAGTGCCTAGTGAGGGCCATAAGAGGGGTGCAGTGATGGCACGCACGGGACTCAGGCAGTCAGAGGGTTTGTAGAGAGCCCGTGGTCATGGTATAGACGTCAAGAGACAGCTTCAGTGTCAATAGGTCCTGAATGTGAATCCCTTCTCTGCCTCTTACTGAACTTGTTGGTTAATCAGTCCCACCTCAGTTTTCTCATCTGTAAAATGGGGATAATCATAGGATCTGCTTGAAAGAGTTGTTGAAAGTATTAAATGAGGTAATGCACAGTGCTGACCAAGAATAAGCCCTAAATGGTGGTGATTATTATTGCTCTCATCATTCCTAACTGTAATAAAGTTATTAGCATGACGCCTGGCACATACAGTGTACCTGAGTGTTAGTGTCCCTTCCCTTGAGTCTGCTCCTTGTGTCCATTTATTCAAGATAAAAAAATAATATTTTATAACATCAGAGAGGAAAAGGAAAATTTCCCCTTGCTCCCCTGCCCGGTGTCCAGAGAGGGAATCATATACAGTTCTTTAGAAAAGGGGTGACGTGCTAATGGACCACAGTTCTGAGAGCTGGGCACCCACCAATGACAACCGTAACTCTGACAGGTAAAATTGAACATTTAGAACATTTCACTTGATTCCTTTCAAACACACAGAGAGAGACAGCCCCACATCTCGGCTTTGTCCTTAACTCGTCATGCTTTGAAGCATGTTGCTTCCTTGTGACCCCAGAGTTAATAAACAGTCAGAGCCCTCACTGCACTGAAAAGTAGTTTACAGGAAGGAGATTTGTCGGGTGCCAACAATCATCCCCTGGGGTTTTAGAGCAAATTACCCAACCGTCAATTCTTCTCCCGGGAGGTATTGTTTCAGGCCAAGGGATCCTTGCTAGAAGTGAGATCAATAAAGAGAAATTCAAATTTACCTGGAAGGCGCCTAAAACACAGCATGCCCCCAACTGGTCCCATCTTCTTGCCCTCCCCCCAAAGCCTGTCACCCTCTTGCCTTGGCTCGCAACAAGCTATAGATTCGACATCCTCTTTGCCACTTCTCTCACCCCCACATTTAACCAGTCACCAAATCTGATGATTCCACTTCTGAAGAATCTCTCCACTCCCATTCCCACTGTCCTAGCCCCTCGTCTAATGAGACACCTGCCATTGTTTCCTAACCACTCCCCCGTCACCGTTCCTACTCCCTATCAAGCTGTTCTCCGCATGGCTGCAAAGGAGATCCTTCGAAAATGCAAATTCAGTCCCATCACACTCCTGATTAAAACTTTCCAAAGACTCCCTGTTAACTTCAGGATAACGTCTCAGCTTCAGATGATGGCAAACAAGGAGCTTCAAGGTCCCAAGGCTGCCTAGCTGCCCCCCTCCATGCTCCCTCCTTCCTGCAAAGATGGTGGTGCTTTCCTTAGCAAGACCAAAGGCCCTAAAAGACTCCCTGTTCTCCCCGGCTATGCACCTGTTGCTTCCAATCCCGGGATGTCCTCCTTTTTTCTGTTGGCCTGGAAACTTCATTCCTTCCCCACCTGTGAAGAAGCTCAACTCCGACATTACTACCTGTGTGAAGCCTTCTCCAACAATCACCCCTTATAGACAGAGTGCATCACCCTCTCTTGTAACAATGGGAATATATTTCAATTGTTGAATGCATCTTACTGTATCTGTTTCCCTGTATTGGAACCTGTTGTCTATTTCAAACTGGAAGCAAGTTGACATCAGCACCCTTGCATCTTTCTATCCCCAGTGCCAAATCCTGTAGGCTTCATAAGGGTCAGTTCATTTCACCATCACAATAGTCATAGGGTTATGTATATTACTGTTTCCATTTTACAGAGAAGGAAACTGAGGTTCAGAGACATTCAGTAGTTTGTCCAAGAGCACACAGGTGGTAAGGATTAGAGACAGACCTCAACTCAGGTTTAAGTAACTTGAAAGGGCTCAAGAAACATTGGTACCTTTATTAAATGTTGATTAGGTGCTCATTGTTTTAAATCACCCCCCTCAACCCTCATCCTGAAAATACATTTAGAACAAGAACCTAAAGGATCCTAATGAAAATGTTCAGGCGTATATTTATTGTATTAAAAGGATTCTGCCTACATGACTGCTTTCAAAACAAAACACTTGAAAATGCAGTCATGGAAAGAGCCTGAATTTAGAGAAACTGAGATTCCTACCAAGCCTGATCATTTACTTGTTGTGTAAATTTCCTCAAGCAGAAAGCTTTAGGTGCCTGCAAGAGGTGTGTATGGGAGGGTGGGTACCAAGGGGCTGTCACTGGGGCAGTGACGGTGTCTGCTACAAATAGTAACAACGATGATAACAAGGGTCTATTCGTTGAAGGTCGATGATGTTCCAGGCACTGTGCTAAGCACTTGGCATGACTTAACTCTCTGATAAGGTGCCTGGGGTGGCACCCTGCCAACAGCAGCACAGCTGGAACTTAATCCCACGTCCACCTGAGGCCGGAACTCATGCTCTGGTCACTAATGTGCCACTACTATCTGTTGCTGCTTTTGTATGACCAGCTGAGATTTAAGCAGGTTCAGTGGCTGGTCCAGACAACTAAGGTGGGGCTGCTGTGGCCTGGATGCTCTGTCCAGGGCTGTGTGATTAATGTGTTTTCTGTCCGTGGGGGCAGTGAAGACCCCTGCAACCAGACAGCAAGGGTCCAACTGCCTAGGTGAGCTTGGGGTCTCTGCTCCCATGCTAAAAACTTCACCCTGAGCCCACCAGGGAGGGCAGAAATTTCCCCGGAGTTCAGGAAGGTATAAGCAACAAAGAGGTCAGGAGAACAGGAAGCCCCTGCATTCTCAACCAAAAACCCCCCAAATTCCTGCCACTTCTCCCTGGCACTGAAAGAGTTAACCTGAAGCTGCCTCCATGATGAATGGCTATAATACTGTCTACGTAATGGGTTTCCTATTTAAATTTTGTGAGGATTTAATCAGCTGGGCGCAGCTGTGCAAGATGCACCATAAACTATGTTGAAAAATATGTAGACATATACATTTATCTGCTCCAAATTAAGCTCACTTATAGGTGGTCTTAATGGCCCATGTAGCCATCATTACAAGCATAAATTCTAAACTGTCTGTTTCCAGTGAATTTGCTTTGAGAAAAAATTAATGCTCATCTTTAGCCGAGCACAGTAATAAATGAAAGGACCCTCAATTTGCAAAGCGCTAATAGCCCGGCCATTTTTCATTAGGAACCCTATGCTGGACCACATATGGCAGGGTGGCTACGTGGGGGATTCCGTTGGGAGGCTGGGGAGGGATGGGGCTGGCTTTCTGGAGGCCGACCCTCTGCTTTACCTGATCTGCTCGGGGGAAGGCTGAAAACCTGGTTCAACACAAGGTGCTGAGTCTGCCGGTCCCTCAGTTTTGGCTGCATCCTCTCATCCAGAGATGCTCACTGGGCTTTGCTCTGGCCATGGTACTGAAGCGTACGCAGCACATAGGTGGCCCAACAATGAGCGCACATCTCGGTGCTAATGAGAATACACAGCTAATGGAAGCTTTCCCACTTTCTCCTAGGTCCCAGCCCTGGGAAATAGGACGAGGTGGCTGGACTTGAGTCCCACCTGCTACTTTGGCACAGTCTGATCCTGGCAACTCCCTTCTCATGGTCACCAAGAGCCGCCAGTTCGCGAGACAGGCTCATTTTCCTTGTCTTATCTCAGTTGCTCTTTACCTTATAACAACCCTAGAAGATAGGTGTAATTTCTTTCCCACTTTAAATATGGGGCCAGGGCCAGGACAGGGCTGAGGCAAGAGGGGAACCGAGGCTGCAAAGTTTAAGGAAGCACTGCCCTCAGGGTTGTGCAAGTGACAAGTCTACATTTGCAGGACCTTGACAGCACGTTCCTCCTTAAACTTTGCTCCTTAAGTGTCTCTCTTGCCACACCCTAGTCCCAGCCTTGGACTTGGCACAGAGAAGTTAAGTAACTTGTCCGAAGGCACATAGGTGCTAATTGAGAAAGCTAGAGTCCAATTCAAGCCAACGAATTCCAAATTTCACTGTCTTTTCCATGTGCCACGAGGATGCCCATTTGAATTGAAAAGCTTGATTTCATTCAGCCCAAGCTGGGCAGTTGCTATGAGCCAAACTGTATAGTAGAAGCTTTCACATACTTTGTCTTGTTTCATTTTCTTTACAACACCATTTACTTTCAGAAATAATCTTATCAGTTCGTTCTTTTTTTAAGTTTGTTTGTGGCCTGTATGCCCCACTAGAATATTCACCACTTTAGTGGTTAGAAAAGTCCTTGACACATGTTAGGTGTTCAATAAATATTTGTTGAATAAATTATCTTATTAGACAAACATTTAAATGAGATTGTGTGAAACGTGTGTGTGCTCAGGCCTGGTACCAGGCACCCAAAAGATGGGATAGAACCATCTAAAAGGTTGGATTTACTTCCTCTTCTCTGAGTATCAGGTGTTCCCACACCCAACCATCCTGGAAGAAGGAATTGGTGCTGGAAAATCCTACCAGGCAGAAATTAAAATCTGGGTTGGTTCTCTCCCAGCCATCAGAAATGCAGAAACACTCAACAGTCACTAAAGTTTCTGATGGCAAGAGTTGGGGTTTCATTAGAATGTGGTAGGAAAATTAAAATGCTGAAAATTGGAATTAAAAAAAAATTAGCTTATTGAAACCTGACCAGTGGCAAAGTCACCAGCACTGTACGCCCAGGAGTGTCTTGAGGGGTGTGCCAGAGAGCTCCTTTTTAGACCTGAGAGGCAGCTCCCAAGCTCTTTTCTCTCTGCATCTAGCCAGCCGGCCCAGCCTCCCTATTTGAGACAAGTTGTCAAGTGGGGAGACAAGTCATCTCCCCTCCAAACCACCTCTAGGAAAGCTCCCAGCGTGCCCTGCAGCATTGCCATAGAAAGCACCAGAGGAGGAAAATAAATCTCTACATATTTGGCCTGCGGGTTCTGCACAATTTAACAATTAACAAGGTTGTGGAAACAGGCAAGTGTAGTTACCATGTTAGCATCATTGCCATCGAAACCGATGATGGAATTAGGAGCGCCAAAGAGAGGAGCTTGCCCCGTGCTGAGTGTCTGGGAGAGGAAGTCAAGGGAAGCTGCATGTCCCAAACTTCCCCTGAGCGGGTTCTACCGGGCGGGGTCTATGCTGGACAGTTTCAGTGGGCACTGGGCAGGTAGGGATCAAGTGGCCAAGTACAGTACTGGGGTTCACACATAGCTGAATTCCTAACAAATTGCAATGATAACATATTGAAAGTCAAATATATGACCAGACACTTCACAGAGATTCAATTCTTTTTTTTTTTTTTTTTTTTTTACAGCAAATAAGGGTGGAACTCTGATCTGATTGGAATCCGTGCCCAAGGCCAGTCAAGGCCAGGGGGCTTCTTGTCTGCCCCTAACAGCTTCCAAGCCAGCTCCCCTCTGCTGTAGACCCCCAGTCCCCACTGCCTCACCTGACTCACTTGGCATCACTTCCTCTAGACACTGTCTCTGTTGCCTTATCCTGCCCCAGACTGGTTAGAAGTCACTGGTGCCATTCTCAGAACTCTAGCAGGTACAACCCTGGCTCCCTTTTATCCCTTCCCATGCAGCCCCAGAAGACCACAGTGCTTCATCTCTCAGCCCAGATATAAGCACCCAGTAGGGCTCATAATAACTGAATCAATAATGGTCTACACCAGAGCATACCAAACTTTAAAGTGCATAGAATCACCAGGGGACCTTGTTCACAGCAGATTCTCAATCAGCAGTTCTGGGAATCCGCATTTCTAATGCAGAGAGGTAGGGCCCTACCCCAGCTCTTATCTAAGAAATGAGTCAGTCAGGCTGCCTGAAACCTTGCTACTCTCTTAATGTTTTCAGAGCAGATAAGAAGTCAGTCCAAACTAGCCCTTAAAATCATGTTACCAGATGCTCTACATGCCTGGTAAATTTCACTCGAAATGAGAGGCTGCTGTGAAAGCCATTGCTAACACACAGGCTGGGTGGTGGTGGCGTGGGTCTGGGCTAGGGGGAGAGTGGGATCACAGTGAACATGGGGCCAGCACAGCCCTGCTGTGACACAACTGGGCCTGGAGGCCTGCTTGCATGGGTTTGTCTCCTGACCCTGCCACTGACAGCCGATTGGGCCCCAGGCAGGTTACTCAACCTTCCTGTGTCTCAGTCGCCCCATCTTTAACGTGAGATAGTTGTAATACTTAGTGTGGTGAGGGCTGACCAAGAAAACACGTATTCTGGATGAGTCCTAAGTGCTGGATCAGTATGAGCTGTTCTTACACACAAGTTGGGGCTCGTCTTAGGCCGGCCTCAACCCAGAAAAATTTCAGGGCGGTGCTCAAACCCAAACTGGAGACACTGGAGGCCAAGCGAGCTGCCACCAGCTGTTAGGATTGAAGTGGCATAGAGTCGTCTGCCTGTAGTAAAGCATATATATGTATATGGAAATGAGCAAAACAGGCAGTAACGTATACTAAAATATGCTAACATCTCAGGTTTCAGTATACTGTCACCTTTTCCTTATAGTTTCGTTTTTAGTGTGTGCAGAGGAGCATGACCTAGGAATCATTAACTTACTGAGCTCACTGGGCAGGATGTGGGTCTCAGTCCACAATTGTTTTATTGTTTGGTGGCATGTGTCATGCTCCTGTTACATGTTTTTGTTGCTAAGCAAGCCTGCTTGGTTTTGTGGTTAAGCAAAACTGCTTTGTTGAGCGGTCATTAAGTTACAGGGGTCTCCCATACTTTTTTCTTTACTCACAATCCCCTAGAGGGATTCGCCATTTAATCACCTATTTTGTCCCTTTACTCTGTCCTTGTAACATATATATATATATAAGCATGTTTTAAACCAGAGGCTTGTTCACATGTTGACACATAGAGACGTAACTTCAAACCGTAAGTGTCCCCCTACAGACCAGTTGCCAGTCGGGCTCAGCAGTGCCTGACTCACTGGGCGGGTCACCTGGCCTGGCCTGGCCTGGCTGTCTGTGTAGCCCCCAGAACCTCGGTCTCCCCGGGGACCATCACTTTTCACGTAGCTCCATCTCTCCCCATGGGGGCTGCTTCCTGACTTTAGCGAAATGGCAGAATTATGAAGCTGAGCCTTGTCAGATGGAAGAAGCTTCTCTCCAGCCTCACACCAGGTAGACAACGACAGGTCACCACAGACCAGAATGAATGAGTCCTTCCCAAAGAGGTGCAATTATGACACCTCTGAACTGACGTGATTGAGTCAATCCCAGCTAATAATCCCAGCTAATAAGGAGACTCTTGTGTGGCCTTAGAAAATGTCCTGTCCCGCACACTCCAGGGAGAGAGGCCCTGGTACCTACGGCTCATGCACATCACTCTTGCCCTGGTTCTCAGCCCAGGGTCTTCTCACAGGCTGCTCCCTTGGTCTGAATCACTGTTCGTTCCTTTACGTAGCTCATTCAATCTCATCCTTCAGGTCTCACTTAAATAGTCTCTTCCCAGACAGGTTTGACCTGATGCCAAAATCGAAAAGTATAACAGCCCTCAGCATCATGCTCTCTCAGAACACACCCCGTTTGTTCCCTGCACAGCACTTGCCACTATTTCTAACTGCATTTTTTTTCTATTTGTTTTTTGTCCATTTCCCCTGCTAGACAGTAATTGTCATGATGGCAGGGCTGTGTCCTTTTGACTCTCTACTCCATCCTAGCACCAGCCCACGGTCACAATGGCTAGCACGGATTGTATTGCTTATGCCCTCTGGGATCATACTTTTCTAAGCAACTTTTCATGCTTTATCTCCTCCTTTCCTCACAACCCCTCTAAGAGATGACTATTATTAGACCCATTTTACAGATGAAGAAACTGAAAAACCGAGACATTCAGTAACTCATTCAAGATCACATAGGATGTAGTGGATCCGTGAGCCTTTCCGTCTGGCTGGCATCAGAGCTGGCTCTCTTGCACAGGAAACCATGCCACCTGTCACGTCATAGATGCTGAAAAGGAATCTTCTGAATGGATGGATGAATAGAATCACTCCGTCCAATACAATCCAATCTGAATTGGACTCGGTTAATTCATTTACCCAATGCTCACTGGGTACTTTGCTGTGCTGTGATGCTGTGATGTGCTGTGGGGACCTTACCCTCAGGGAAGTTAATGGTGGCCACGGCAAAATAAGCCAGTGTGTGAATAACCAGCCAGCTTCCTAGGGTTCTCTCCCACCTGCCTGATTAACTCATCGGGTGCCCTGGGGGCCCTTGAATCCCCTGGGTGAGCCTGAGATGCACACAGCATTCCCTCGTCTTGTCTTCACCTCTCCATCCTTTATTTAGAGATACAGACAACAAGGCCCGGAGAAGCCAGGAAACTTGCCCAAGAGCACATAGCTAAGAAGGCGTAGAAAGAGGATTTGAATGCTTCCAGACTGGCTCTGGAACTCCCATGACAATATCACAGTTACAAACAAACAAAGATATAAAAGATTCATTCAGCCTGAGTTTTCTCACATGCAGTTGAAGACAGAGTCAGCTGCAGGCGGGCAATGGCTTGCATGCGGCAGCACAGCCAGGGAGGGGCTGAGCAAGGCCCTTCAGGCCAGCGCAGTAACCATCAAGCCTCTATTTATGTGCACCTGCAAAGGGCAAGATCCTGCTTCTAGTAGAGCAAAACGTCAGGAATAAGAAGAAAGAATAAGTCCAATAGACTTATGCAGGCAAGAGAAATGAGCTCAAGTTCAGCACCCTTTTCTGGAGATTCTTTCCAGTGGACTTCAGCCCTGAAGCCATTTATAGGAAGTACCAGGTACAAAGTGGTAGTTAGTTTCCAAACTTCCATTCATACTGCTGCCTTTAGGAGCTTTGCCACACCCACGGACCACCTATATTGTTAATTACTAAAATGAGCTCACTTAAAAAAACTTAAATAACATTATTTTTTAATTTATGAAAAAGTTATTTTATTTTATTTATTTTTAAAAAATTATTTATTTATTTTTGACTGCGTTGGGTCTTCGTTGCTGTTCGCAGGCTTTCTCTAGTTGTGGCGAGTGGGAGCTACTCTTCATCGCGGTGCATGGGCTTCTCACTTCAGTGGCTTCTCTTGTTGCAGAGCACGGGCTGTAGGCGCACGGGCTTCAGTAGTTGCAGCTCGTGGGCTCTAGAGTGCAGGCTCGGTAGTTGTGGCACACGGGCTTAGTTGCTCTGCGGCATGTGTGATCTCCCCGGACCAGGGCTCGAGCTCATGTCCTCTGCATTGGCAGGCGGATTCTTAACCACCGTGCCACCAGGGAAGCCCAAAAAATAGTTATTTTAAAACAGTCATTAAAAAACTCTGAGTGGAAAATGAGCAGTATTAGGTGGTAACATTAAGAGTAAACACAATGAAACAGAACAGTGTTATTAAATACACACTAGATATTGTTACCTAGTCTCAAGCAGAGGTCTGCTCTGTGATTGTTACAGAGAGAGAGAAATCCTGTTACAGAGGTGCCTACGGTACCAAACTGAGCCTTTCTCCCCGCTGTCATCAGGAGTAAAATAAAGTTGAAAGGGAATAATTTTCCCTCTAGATAAATCAATACAACTTAATGCCATTCGATGCCACAGGCCACCTGAAACCACTCTGGGAACCATCAGTAGAACATGTCACAGTCTGGGAGACACAGGTTGGAGAGGAAAGTGCAGGGGAAGATCTTTCTCTGCTACCCGCTAGTTTTGTGACTTTAGACTGGTCACTTCTTTTGTCTGGGCCTCAGTTTTCCCACCTGTAAAATGCAAGGTTCGATTAGAATGTAGTTACTAGGCAATGTCTCTGGCCCTTCTGAGACTCAGGTTTTATAACTCAATTCAGGGCAAGTGATATTACTTGCAGCAGAGTTCAGCACACGGTAATCGAGGATGTGCCCTAGAAGAGCAGTTCAAAAAGCCCATCATTTCCACACAGGGCTCATTGCTGGGCTGAAATTAAGTTTCACAACTTTCTGGAAAGGCTTCAGCGAGGGCCATTCAGACCTGTGAAGAAGAGCTGGGGGCCGGGTAGGAGGAGGACTCAGCAAATAAAAGCCCATTTGATTCTAGAAAACCAGCCTTAGTGGGCAGCTGGAGTGGCTCACTTTGTTTAGTACATTTTGTGAGTGGTAGGATTATCTGCAATGATAAAATTCATACCTCCCAGCCTTCAAATAAAGATGTCCCCGGGAGGGTATTGATGGCATCATTGTTGTTGGAAAGAGAAAGCGAGAGCGGCCAGTGATCCATTGTGTGTGGAATAAAAGGGCTGGGAAACAGATCTATTTTCGTATTAGCTAACGTCAGACCACTGCGCCCCCAGGTCGATGCATTCTTGGGCCACAACGGCTCCCCTCCAGGAAGCAGGGATGTGCCTCCCGCAAACGAGCACAGACCTGGACACCCTCGGGGCAAGGGCCTGATTTAGGGGCACAAGAGAAAGGCAGGCCCTGTGTGCTCCTGCAGCCGGCCCACGCCCCACAGGGGCCCATGGGCCCAGGTGTGTGGAGACAGTATACTGTCACCTTTTCCTTATAGTTTTGTTTTTAGTGTGTGCAGAGGAGCATGTCCTAGGAATCATTAACTTACTGAGCTCACTGGGCAGGATGTGGGTCTCAGTCCACAATTGTTTTATTGTTTGGGGGCATGTGTCATGCTCCTGTTACATGTTTTTGGGGCAATATACAGTACACTGTCTCCACACACCTGGGCCCACGGGCCCCTGTCCTCCCGTTCACGGCTTCTCCAGCTGCAGCGGCAAACGGCCCCGCACCACTCTTCTCTGCTCGTGGGATTGTCTCTGGTGATTCCTGGGGACACAGCGAACTAAAGGACAACACTTGGTTGTTGTCCTGCCCAAGGATGAAGATGGATTGGGAGCAACAAAGCCAACAACTTCATACCCTGGGACTAAGCATTCATTACTTACATTTTCCCGATTCTGCTTGAAATCCACAGGGTTCCTCCAGGGAGTGCCAGAACCAGAATCTGAGCCCCGGTTGGCTGTCCCCAGTCTGGGCTCTCAACCACTGTGCAAGCCTCTGGCCATGGAAGCAGCCACGGTGGGTGCCAAGAGCTTGCCTCTGGAAGGCCGGCCACCTTGAGTTTGAGTCGGAGTTCTGCCACGTAGCCTATCCCCAAGCCTCAGTCTTCTCATCTGTAAAATAGGGATAGTGATATTAAGTACCTCACAGAGTGCAAAGGATAAACGAGGTAAAACCTGTTCTGCCCTCAGCACAGCGCCTGGCACACAGGATGTGCTCAGTAGACCCTATCGATTATTATCGCTGTGAATGATAACAGTGACTGCTTCGCCGTCCTCTGTGCTGAACCCGGCCCTTGGCAGTTCCTACAGGTGCCACCATGGAAATCCCACACTCTCCTCCAGCCTCACCTTGAGCGTTCTAGGAGGTCAGCACTGGGAATGATGGCAGCGTCCCTCTGGTCAGTTTGTGGACAAGGCTGGAAAAGGGCAGAGTCTTACCCAACCTCACAGAGTGAATGGGCAGAACCAGGAATCTCAGGGGACTGACATCAGCTCCGGGCTGGGCTCACCACGCCCACCCAGCTCTCTCTGCTGACCTCGGTTCCCACCTCACTCCAGGCCCTGGGGCGTTCACATTCTTCTCTAAAACTGGCTCCCTGGAAGGACGGGCCAGGCCGGGGAAGAGGTATCCTGGCCTGTAACTCAGCCAAGTCGGCTGGCAGCTGCTCCCGGCACTTAAGCCATTAAATCCGCCACATATGCTCTCCGCACCAACAGCCCTTTCCTTCAGAGGCTTGGCTGCTACACTTGCATTAACTCTTGAATTTCAGCCCCACGCTGCCTACCCAACCGCCCCTCCCACCTTGTGCCCCGTCCTCCCCCAACCCATGAGCCACCCCTCCCCGCTAGTCCTGGCTACACCCAAACCAGAGACTTAGGCCAGGTATAAAATTCACTAAAGATAATTGACAGATTCATCACCTGCATGGGTACCTGGGTGAGGCAGGGCCTACCCCTGGCTGAGGAAATGAATGCTCCCCCCACCCTTACCCTTCCTTTAGAACAGCAGTCCTCAACCCTGAGGAGACCTTAACAAGTCCAATGGGCAGACCCCACCCCCAACAATCAGAAGCCCTAAGTTCAGGGCCAGGCTTAGCAAATCTTTGCGGGCTATTCTAACTCCCAGCCACGGCTGAGAACCGCAGGTGAAAGCTTGGTTTGGAGGGAGGAAAGTCAACGTTCTCCATGAGACTTTGTCAGTCACACCTGAGGCTGCAGAGGCCTCCCAGCCGCCAGCCTCTTCAACGGCACAGCCATCCTGTGCCCAGGCTCTGGAGTCAGACCGCATAGGCTCAAGTCCTGTTTTGATCACAGACTAGACAGACATGTGACCTCTAGCTGAGGAATCAGCCATTTCCTCAACTGTACCATGGAGCAGAATGGCATTAACATCACAGTGTTACTGAAGGAATGAGTGGGTGATAATGTAAGAAGCCGCCGGAGTATCCCCAGTCACACAGCAGGGCCCAGACGAAGGTGGTCGTCCCATCTCAGGAGGCCTCCCCTGCACCAGGCCCGTGGCTTTTGCCCAGCACGCCATTGGAATCAAACGATATGATGACATCTGAAGGAGCTGACCACGCTTCTGCCTCTGCTTCCCGTCTCCATGGGCACGTGGTGTGTCTCTCGGTGAGCTCACTGGATACATGAAAGAGACACATGCCAAGAATGGTTCTGAGTATTGCTGCGGAAAACAAGAAGAGCTTCCATCTCTCAGTACTTGTTGGAGCAACACCTAAATGATGCCACTTATCATGTATTGGTGACTGTAGGGTTTTTTTTAATGCTCTAGATTTTAAAAAAATATGCAATTAAAAATAAATAAAAATTAAATATATGCTATGATGTGACTTGTGTACAAGCCATCATTTTTAAACTCCCTCATTATAAACACAGTGATGAACGGTGGGTCCCCCCGCTGCGAGGAGACTGCCTGAGGGACAGGGTGTTCAGCTCCTGAGGGACAGGAGCTGGCACTCAGTACCCTCAGTGGGAGGAATTTTGAGGCAGGCCTGTGAGGGCATCTTTTTTCCTGCTGCAATTCCTTTCTAGCTCTTCACAGAGGCATCAGAAGAGAACCCGGACAAGCTTACCTCAGAGTTTGGGTTTGAGCTTTAGGTCTTTAATTAATCATGGTGACTTTCAGACCCTCAGTTTTCTCATCCATGAAATGGGGATAGTGACATTTTTCTCACTGGGCTATTTGGGGAGTTAAGTGAGATAACATAGGTATGAAAACACCTAATTCGCTGCAGAAAATGGAAGAGGCACAGCTTGAATGAGCCTGTTCTTTTCCTAAATCCTTCACCCTGGGAGATGCAAGCCAGCTCCTCCTGCCTCCATGGGGAAGCCCTGGATCTTTGGGAGCCTATTAGCTGAGACAAGTGGAGAGTCAAACATCCAAACTGACAAAGGGCTGTGGAGCTATTCAGAACACCCCATTGCCCCAGCAGATGGTTCTGGGCCAGATGGTTCAGGAGGGGGTGGGGGGGACAGGTGTTTGTTGTAGCAGCAGAGCGCTGTGAGAGGAGTTCACTGGTCCACCTCCCCGCCCTCCCTCGGATTTGTCCTGCGGGGGAGGGGCGCTGCCCAACCCTGACAGAGGTGCAGACTGGGAAGGTTTCCAGGTACAGTGCTGGGAAAGTGGGTAATTAACCCCATGCCAGGACCTCCTCCAGCAAACTGGGAAGTAGGTGAGTGTGCCTTGGTGCTTTTCAGCTTCGCTGCTCCTGTTTTCTCACCTTCAGCCAATGACCTTCTGCAAGGTTGGGGTCCACGTTCCAACCCGCCAGCTCCTGCCTCTCTCTCCCTCCAGCGCCCTCAAAACTCACCCATCTCAGTTCATTTTCCCCAGGACTTTATTCCTGCCTGCTGAGGTGATTAGTCAGTTGCAACCATCCATGCCAAGGGTTTAGACCCTATTGCGTCTCCTCCCAGGACTCTCCAGGTGGTGACTTACTCTTGTAGTATTTTAGTGTCACCACAGATCATGGAGTGCTTTTCAAATTGTTTGGGAGAGTCCCTGCTCCACACATGTGAGAGGCCACTGCAGAGAGAGAGAGGAAGAGAGAGAGAGAGCAAGAGCCAAATAACTTCTACTTGCTCTCTGTGCAACTTTCAGTGAGTCATTAACCTCTCTGGGCCTTGACCCTGAGCATCCACAGTTAAATGCAAATATGAGGAAGGGATAACAGAGCAGTGCAAAGATCTGATGGCAACAGCATGGAAACGAAGGAATGTATTTCAGGCACTTACCACAAAGCCGTTCACCCTTCTAATGGTGAGCTGCATTTGGGGTCCAGAGGCTAACCAAGAGTTCCACTCACGTGGAGATTCAATATTTAAAGTGCTATGGTTTAGGGGCTTGTATTAGTTTCCTGAGGCTGCTGTAACAAAAGACTACAGACCAGGTAGCTTAAATAGCAGAAATGTATTTCCTCACAGTTCTAGAGGCTGGAAGTCCAAGATCAAGGTGTCAGCCATCTGCTTCCCTCTGAGGGCTGTGAGGAAGGATCTGCCCAGACCTCTCTGCTTGGCTCGTAGATGGCCATCTTCTCTCTGTGTCTTCACATTGTCTTCCCTCTATGTGTATCTGTCTCTGTGTCCAACTTTCCCCCTTTTATAAGGACACCGGTCATATTGGCTTAGGGGCCCATGCTACTCAGTACAACCTCATCTTAACAAATCACATCTGTAAAGATCCTGTTGCCAATAAGGTACTTATAAGGTACCACATCCTGAGGTAATGGGGTTAGGTCTTCAACATATAACTTGGGAGGAGGGGGCACAATTAAACCCATAACAGGGCTAAACATGGCTCTGCTATCATACAGACCTGAATTCCAATGATATGGGACCTTACTTAGATGAGCCTTTCAATGAGCCTAAGCCTCAGTTTCTTCATCTGTATAATGGGCTCTATCTGGGGAGGAAATTTTCAGGCAGAGCTGAGACAGTATCTGGAAAGCATTCAGCCTGTGGGTTGGCACAAGATAAGTTTCAAAAGACATCAGTTGTTATTATGACTATTCCACACGCTGCCATATGGGGAATTGTCCACGGTACCGCCAAATCAGGATACCTTAGTCCGTGTAACTGGGGGATGAGTTACAAACCCTCAGCCATGTGGGTGTCTAACCAAACCTCCAGTAACCCAAGGCTTGCTATATTGAAAAGAGTAAAGATTTCATTGCAATTACAATTTCTTAGGTTAAAGAAGCAAAAGATTTGTAGGAGCAAAGGAGTATGGAGCAGAATTAATCATTCAGATAACAGCAATGGATGTTATTTTATGTTTTTAACAGAAGCAAAGTTTTTTTCAAGCAGTCTCTTCTTTGAATCTTGGTTTCTTTTGTATTTGGAGGGAACAGGCAGCTCAGGATTGAAGTTCTAGAAACTTCTGGGAATCCTCCAATTCCTCCCATTTCACGGTCATTTTCAAATATTTTGAGGGCCCAAAGGGAAGATTCCTGCTTAAATGTGTCTCCAGTCCCCCAAACCTAAGGGTCTCCTGTCTGCAACAGAGAAGTACCACATTAGCCATGTTTCTATCCAATTAGGAGTCTGAGCTGATAAAATATTTCCTACCAAGAATAGCAATTCAAGAGAAGGAGAGGGAGAGAGAGAGAAAGAGAGAGATTTTCTTCTTCAAAAGTATGGAAAAAGGCTTTTAATCAGAGAAGAAGATCTTTCTTTTTATTACTAAGGATAATATGAAATTCTCCTCAAACCTGCACATAATGAAGGTAAAAGGAAGCATGGGAAAATTCTCTCCTGTTACTGTAAAATTCTGAAGAGAATGGGAGAGTTTTATAATATTTTAGTTAGTCTGAATTAGTATCTACTTTTTCTCAAAAGAGGACATTGTCTTTTCTTTCAAAGAAATAGCCCTAGGCTGAATGATGGCCCCTCAAATATGTCCATAACCTAATCCCTGGAACTTTATGTGCTGTGACTATTAATTTTATGTGTCAGCTGGGTTGCTTGGTCAAACACTAGTCTAGACATTGCAGTGAAGATAATTTTTGATGTGATTAACAGTTCAATCAGCAGACTTTGAGTAAGTAGATCTTTGACCCTTCATAGTGTGGGTGGGTCTCATCCAGTCAGGTGCAAGCCTGAGGAAAAAGACTGAGGTCCTTCAAAGAGGAAAAAATTCTACATCCAGACTGTCTTCAGACTCACAATTGAACATCAGCTCTTTCCTGGGTCTCAAATATCACAGCCTACCAGGCAGAGTTTGGACTTGCCAGCCCCCAAAATCACAAGTCAGTTCTTCTATCTATCTATCTATCTATCTATCTATCTATCTATCTATCATCTATCTATCTATCCAACTATCCATCTACATATCCTATTCATTCTGTTTATCTGGAGAACTCCAAGACATATGGCAAAGAAGACTTTGCAGATGTGATTAAGTTAAAAATCTTGAGTTGGAGAGATTGTCCTGGATTATCTAAGTGGGCCTGATGTAATCACAATGACCCTTATAAAAGGGATGCAGGAGAAGTCAGAAGCAGAGGTGATGTAATGACAGAAGCAGAGATTGGAGTCATGTGCTTTGAGGATGGAAAAGGGGGCCACAAATCAAGGAATACAGGTGTCCATTAGAAGCCAAAATGGCAAGAAGACAGATTCTCCCCTCACAGCCTCACGGAGGAACCAGGCTTGCCAAAACCCTGACTTTAAATCTTTTGACCCCTGTAATTCTGAGAGAATACATCTGTGTTGCTTTAAGCCACTAAGTTTGTGGTAATTGTTACTTCAGTAATACAACATGATATAGCGACCAAGAGCTAGCAAAGAGAACCCGTTGAGTATGTGAAATTAGAAGTGTTTTAGAGCCCTGTATTTTCAAATATTTACAATTATTACCATTAAGGGCTAATAGTCTTAATATTTAAACAGCTCTTATAAATAAATGAAAAGGCAGACATCTCACAGCAAACATCATTGACCAGAAATCCACCGAAGAAGAAATGGCAACATCAAATAAACACTGTAAGTATTTTGGCCTTTCTGATAATCAGAGCCATGTAAAACAAAACAGTGAGATACTATTTTTTGCCAATAATTTACTTAACAAATGTCTTGAGTTATAATACTCACTGGGGATAAGGCAGGGGTGAGGCAATACTTTCAAACATGGCTGGTGGAAGTAAAAATGATCCAATCTGTTAAAAAGCAAAATTCAACTGAGTAAAGTTTAAAGATCTTATTGGCTTTATCAGCGATTCATGAATCAGGCAGGGTCTAATCTAGCAGATAGAAAGGAGCTCTGAAGAGCCATACAAGACAAGAGATTTTACAGACAGAAGGGAACAGAAGCAGGGAAGTAGTCCTAGGCAAAAATGTGAACTGGTTATTGCAAGGTTATTGCCTTAAAAGGGATAGCTGGGGTTTATCAGGTAGATTATCTAATTAATGTTGATCAGGTGATTCCTGATTGACTGGTTTAAGATTCTATTTCTGAGAGAGCCAAAACTGTAATTAAGTTCAGTCTTGGTTTGGTGACGTGGGGTTTAGCATAAGTGACTCCATTTTGGGCCTGTTGTCTTATTTTTATTTTATTTTATTTTTTATTAATTTATTTTTAAGTATAGTTGATTTACAATGTTGTGTTAGTTTCTGGTGTACACAAAGTGATTCATATAAATATATATAAATATGTATATATTATATATATTCTTTTCTATTATGGTTTATTACAGGATATTGACTATAGTTTCCTGTGCTACACAGTAGGACCTTATTGTTTATCTATTTTATGTGTAGTAGTTTGTATCTGCTAATCCCAAACTCCTAATTTATCCCTCCCCCACCCCTTACCCCCTTGGTAACCATAAGTTTGTTTTCTATGTCTGTGAGTCTGTTTCTGTTTTGTAATAAGTTCATTTGTATCCTATTTTAGATTCCACATGTAAGTGATATCGTATGGTATTTGTCTTTCTCTCTCTGACTTACTTCACTTAGTATGATAATCTCTAGGTCCATCCATGTTGCTGCAAATGGCAATATTTCATTCTTTTTTATGGCTGGATATTATTCCATTGTATATATGTACCACATCTTCTTTATCCATTCTTCTGTCGATGGACATTAGGCTGCTTCCACGTCTTGGCTATTATAAATAGTGCTGCTATGAACACTGGGGTGCATGTATCTTTTTGAATTAAAGTTTTCTCCAGATATATACCCAGAAGTAGGATTGCTGGATAATATGGCAACTCTATATTTAGTTTCTTAAGGGACCTCCATACTCTTCTCCATAGTGGCTGCACCAATTTACATTCCCACCAACAGTGTAGAAGGGTTCCCTTTTCTCCACACCCTGTCCAGCATTTATTGTTTATAGATTTTTTGATTATGGCCATTCTAACCGGTATGAGGTGATACCTCATTGCAGTTTTGATTTGTATTTCTCTAACAATTAGTGATGTTGAGCATCTTTTCATGTACTGTTGTCTTGTTTTTAACAGATCAACTTGGGAATTATTTTCTTAACATATATCATGAGCCTTGACTATATTCTTACACTTACATCTTCACTTTAGAAATCTAGCCTACAGAAATAGAGATATGAGTGAAGGTGAATGTACAAGTGTTGCAGCACTATATATGTTACAGTGAAAATAATTGGCAAATGCCCATCAATATAACAGGGGTTAAGGAAATCACAGTAAATATTATGCACCCATTAAACACAATGCTTTAAAATCTCTGTCCTGTAGTGATATCAGCAAAAATGATGGAGTAAGTGATTCCAAAAGTCCACCACTCTACGAAAATAAAGAACTGGCGGCAAAAAGTGGTCAAAATCAACTTCTGACAACTGAACCAAAACCTTACAGAAACCAGGTTAATCAAGAGGAGTAGTTGAATCTCCATAAGAAAGGTGAGCTCCATCATGTTTTAACTGACTCTGGTCCATTTTCTGCTCTCCAATACAGTGGTAATCTTGAAAATAACAGCCCATATTACCAATAACAGTCCAGAGGAGCAGAATGAACCTCAAGAATGATAACAATTATAGTAGGACCTTGTTGTATATCCATTCTATATATAATAGTTTGCATCTGCTAATCACAAGCTTGCAATCCTTACCTCCCCCAGCCCCCAACAAGGTCCTACAGGGAACTATATTCAGTATCCTCTGATAAACCATAGTGGAAAAGAGTATGAAAAAGAATATATATATGCATAACTAAATCACTTTGCTGTACAGCAGAAATTAACACAACACTGTAAATCAACTATACCTCATTAAAATTTACAACAAAAAAAGAATTGTAACAATTAGTTCTGACCAGTCTGGTGGTTCCCTGGAAGACCAGTGTAAAAGGCTTGACTTTACCTTGCCTAACTCAGTATTCTGCTAGTACTAAAGCAGCTACGTGGTGGCATTTCTCAAAGACACTTACAGGCAAATGTTTTAGCTGCCGCTGCCTGAGGCATTGAATAACATTTGTGGCAAACAATAGACCAACCATAAAGCTTGAGAGGAAAGGCTGGGGAATGAGATGTTTTGGGGAATAAAGTTTTTGAAAAGCTCCAACCTGTTCCTGGGAATCCAGAAGCCATGTGCATGGCTGTACACATGCTCAGGAAAGAACTAAGAATTAAGAAAGCCCTAAACTCTCACCCCTGGCTGACCTTGAGATTTTGTGCGCACAAGAAGTGAAGGTTACCACAGAGCTTTGAACTACCTCGACGGTTGCTGAAGGCATGCCCCAACACACTCACAGTCTGTCTTCGAAGACTGGGAGAATTTTAGGTTCTAGGCATTTAAGAAAATCTCTGCCTAATCATTCATAATCTGACCACTAAGTGGTACTGAGACTTCAGTGTCCACATGTGATGAAGAATAAAGACTCTACAAAATTATTTAAGAAAAGTCAGTAAACAAACAACAACTACAACAAGCAGCAACAGCAAAGCCATGGAAGTTGGGAGCCTCTGACCTTCAGAGTTGCCATGTTATAATATTCAAAATGTCCAGCTATCAACCTAAAATTGTAAGGCTTGCAAAGAAACAAGGAAGTATGGTGCATTCAGAAAAATAAAGGTAATCAAAGAAATTGTCCCCGATAAAGCCCAGACACTGAACTTATTCCAATCAAAAGACAGAAACTGGCAATATGCATTTTAGGAAAGTTATTCAACTACAAGCTGTCTGCAAGAGAATTACTTTAGATTCAAAGAAAAAAATAGATTGAAAGTAAAAGAACGGAAAAGTATATACCAGTTTCAAAATGTGTGCATGTAACAAATCATCACATGGTACACATTAAATATCTTACTATTTTGTTTGTCAATTATACTTCAGTAAAGCTGGAAAAAAAAAAAGATATTCCATACAATCAGAAACCAAAAGACAACTGGGTGGCTATGCTATCAGACTTTAAGACAAAAATTGTTACAAGGGACAAAGAAGGACATTATATAATGATAAAAGGGTTAATACAATAAGATAGAATAATTATAAACATATATATCCTTAACAACAGAGACCCAAAATACGTGAAAGGAAAACTGCAGAATTGAGGGGAGAAATAGACAGTTCAATTTTAATAGTCAGAGACAACAATACTCCACTTTCAACAATGGATATAACAAGTAGACAGAGATCAGCAAGAAACTAGAAGACTTGAACAACACTATAAACTAACTAGACCTAATAGGCACCTATAGAACACTCTACCCAACAATAGCAGAATACGCATTCTTCTCACATGCATATGAAACATTCTCCATGGACCAAATGTTAGACCACGAAATGTCTCAATAAATTTAAAAAGATTGAAATCATACAAAATGTCTTCTCTGATCACAGTAAAATTAAGCTAAAAATCAAAACATAAGGTAAACTGGAAAATTCACAAATATGTAGAAATTAAGCAACACATTTCTAGACAACCAATGGGTCAAAGTTACAAGGGAAATTAAAAAATACTTTGAGACAGACAAACATGAAAACACAACATGCCAAAACTTATGGGATGCAACAAAATCAGTTCCAGAGGGAAATTTACAACTGTAAATGTGTACATTCAAAAAGAAAACATCTTAAACTTCAACCTTAAGAAATGAGAAAAATAAGAGCAAATTAAGACCAAAAGAAAAAAAAAGATGGAAATAATAAAGATTAGGGCAGAGATTAAAGAAATAGAGTACAGAAAAACAACAGAGAAAATCAATAAAGTGAAAAGTTGAATTTTTGAAAAGATCAACACAATAGACAAAACTTTAGCTAGATTGACCAAGAAAAAAAAAAAGGAGAAAATTCAAATGACTAAAAGCAGGAATGAAAATGAGAATATTCCTTATTGGCTTTACAGGATCAAAGAATGATTATAAGAGAATACTGTGCAACAATTGTATGCCAATGAATTAGATAACTTAGCTGAAATGAACAAATTCCTAGAAACACACAAATTATCAAAATTGATTCAACAAGAAATAAAACATCTGCATATATCTAAAACAAGTAAAGAAATTGACTAAGTAATAAAAACCCTCCAACAAAGAAAAGCCTAGGACCAAATGTTTAAAGAAAAAGCAGCACCAATCCTTCTCAACTTCTTTCAAAAAATAGAAGAGAAAGGAACACTGTCTAACTTATTCTATGAGACCAGCATCACCCTGATATCAAAGCCAGACAAAGACATCACAAGAAAATGGCAGACCAATAGGCCTTATGAACATAGATGCAAAAATCCTCAACAAAATATTAGCAAACTTAATCCAGCAGCATATTAAATGGATTATTCACCATGACTAAGTTGGATTTATACTAGAAATGCAAAGGTGATGCAACATAAGAAAATCAATCAAGGCAGCACGCCACATTAATAAAATGAAGGAAAAAAACCCCACATGATCATCTCAATTTATGCAGAAAAAGCATTTGACCAAATCCAACACTCTCTCATGATAAAAACATTCAACAGGACTTCCCTGGTGGCGCAGTGGTTAAGAATCTGCCTGCCAATGCAGGGGACATGGGTTCAATCCCTGGTCCGGGAAGATCCCACATGCCACGGAGCAACTAAGCCCATGTGTCACAACTACTGAGCCTGCACTCTAGAGCCCACAAGCCACAACTACTGAGCCTGTGTGCCACAACTACTGATGTCCGCATGCCTAGAGCCCTTGCTCTGCAACAAGAGAAGCCACGTCAATGAGAAGTCCGTGTACCGCAAGGAAGAGTAGCCCCCCCTCACAGCAACTAGAGAAAGCCCGTGCTCAGCAACGAAGACCCAACGCAGCCAAGAATAAATAAATGTATTTTTTAGAAAAAGTTTTTAGTGTCCTCAAGGAGCTCTAGTTCCACATTTTTATCCAGTGCATGGAACTCCGTGTTATGCATGTGTTACGTATGTTCGATCATTCTCCTGTTGGATTAAGTGTTGATCGTTTCTGATGTTTTGCTCTACAAACATTCTTGGTTGTACCTCTTTCGGTACCTGGAAGAGGATCTCCCAGGTGAGCTATCTAGAGAAGGCAATTCTAGGTCACGGGTTACTTACTCTTAAAAACTGTAATGGATTTTACCACACTGTCCTCCAGAAAGATGTCCCAACTGGTTCTCCCACCTACAAGGTACGAAATAACCTACTTTGCCATCACTGATGTTATCAATATTATTTTTGCCACATATTCCTTTATAATTAGAGAAGAATCAGGCATCTCCAATGTCTTTTCCTTTAGCTTGGGCATCAGTAGCCACAGCGGACACCACAGGACCGAGGCACTTAAGTTTTTATGTTTTTGTTTTTTTTTTGCAGTACACGGGCCTCTCACTGCTGTGGCCTCTCCCGTTGTGGAGCACAGGCTCCGGATGCGCAGGCTCAGCGGCCGTGGCTCACGGGCCCAGCCGCTCCACGGCATGTGGGATCCTCCCGGACCGGGGCACGAACCCGTGTCCCCTGCATCGGCAGGCGGACTCCCAACCACTGCGCCACCAGGGAAGCCCGGCACTTAAGTTTTAACCCTGATGCTCACTAATTTCTCATGTGCCCCACTTTGTTGTCCTCTTCTGCAAGTAAGGATAATTAGAGTTGTCCACAGGAAAACTATAAAGTTATTTGCAGTTTGCAAGATACTTCTGATCCACAAATCACCCTGGGAGCCTCAAGGCAATGAAGTCAAGTAGTGGCGAGGTGAACGGGCTGGATCCCTGAAGACTAGCTGGGTAACCGTGGGTCCCTTGCTCAGCCTCTGTCTCCATGTCCTCATACGTGGTAAAGCGGGCAGAGCAGCACTGCCCATGCCACGGCTCGTGTGTCGGAGAACTGAATGGCATGCCTGGCATATAGTATGCCTCCATGAAAGTCACTTGTGCTATGATTATATTAGCAGTACCTGAATATGCAGCTTGTTTTAGTATGAGTTAACACTTTTGTTTTTCTTCCTGCTGCAGCAGAAAAATGAAATGAGGCTTGTCTTCACCCCCAGGCAGATCATGTCCAATTTGCCCTCCATAGAAAGAGGACTATGCCCCTTGATGGGCCACCAAATTGTAATGTGAATGAACCAGATGAGAGAAGAAGTGTCTTTGAAACCAGCAGGCGAGGAAAGGCAGGGTCTCCCGTGAAGGTCTCAGCAAAAACATTTATGCATTCCAGCCTTGGGAGCATAGCAACAGAGCACCGGCTTGGAGGGACAAGGACTGAGATGGTGGGCTTCTCCAGAGGAATCCTTTAGTGCTTGAGATTTAAAGGGCCGGTGATACCTTGAGACATCGTAAGACCCCAGTACTTTTGCACACCCAGGGATGGGGGGAAAGGAGATGCATGTTTGCCACTCTAGCCAGGCAACTGAAAGAAAGGCATGATTATGACAATTTCTTTTTTGGTTTTGCTTTTGTTTAGTCCTCATTTATCACAATGCTTTTTCACTTATGAATTTTTACCAATTCACTTATGAATTTAAGACTGTCATTATCAAGTTATTATTATAAATTTTCAAAATTCTATCAATTCTCTGCAAAGACATTCTGATGGAGTGAATTCTGATGCGTTCCAAACATTGGTTCACAGGCCATCAACAGATTAAATGTTTCTTGGAGGCCCACAAATATTTCTTAGTAGTTATTAATTGTAATGTGCGTGTATATACATATTGTTTACACTGGTTTTCTGCTTATGAGAGTGATATGAAGATTCCTTTGTAAATAACTTTATAAGTAGAATGAATCAATTAAAGGTAAAAATATTAAGTGAACAATAGGACAAGTAGCTCTAGGATGTGGCAAAAATCATGCAATGATTAAGGTTTGGGAAATCTCATTGCAGGCAAGAGCAATCCACCATGCTTAGTGATAAATAAGTGAGTGTCAAAACTTGTTCTCAATCTTCTTTTGGGCCATGGAGGAATAGAATAGCAAACCAAACAATTCTCATTTAAAATACCCTCTACTTTGCAGCCATCTCTTCATAGAGTTTTTTTCTCCTTGCCATGCGGCAGCAAAGTCCTCTCTCACATTCCACACCATCCAAGCACCTGTCTCCTCCAAGTGAATTTCTTACGGAGAAGATGCACGATACCTTAAGGAATGTGCTTACCCATCTCAGCTCCAAAAAGCACTCCCTTAGAGCAGCCCCTGCTTCCTGATCTGAGCGTTGGCTGAGAGCTTTCAACTCATTCCCTTTTATTCCATTTTATAAATACTTATCAGAAGATCTCACTAGGAAAATTAAAATAAATTACCTAGCATGTGCACATTGGCACCATTTCAGATATGGAAGAATGTAACTTCTGGAAAATATCTGATTGTTACACATTATGGTTTTGATTAGAAATGTTAATTAAACACATATGCTAACCTGAAGCTGTCAGTGGAAAAAAATGATATTTGTAAAGGATAAGTGATGCAGTGTGTTGTCGTGTGATTTGGCACAGAAGTAAATATCCTGGCAAAAAGCTTATGTTTGGTGGCAAACACGTCAGGCTGAAGTTTGCATATGTGAGTGCTAGTGCCATCTTTGCTCTGACTGTCTAGCTCTAGGCAAGTCAGTCTTGTCTCCAATCCGTGCCTCAATTTCTTCCTTTGTAAAACAGTAGAGCCACGATCTCCTTCATGTGATGGTTGAGAGGTTCAAATGAGAAAGCTTCCATTGTTTTTGCAAAGCCTAGGATCTTCTCTGGATGCCGTGTCCCAGGCCGCCCTGGCTCCCGGGACTCAGCTCACAGGTCGCAGAAACAGATGAAGGGTTTGCATCCTCCAGCTCCAAATGGAAAGCAAATAACTCACAGCAGGGCTGAGAATTCCAAATATTAAGAGCCTTCTTGTGTTTGTTGCTCCTCTCCAGTGCTTGGCAAATATCAGGAACCCAGAGGGGAATTAACATTAAAAAAAAAAAAATCCTGGCGTGCTCTGGTGTAATTAAGCAGTAAAATTAATGTCCTCGCATTGAAATCAGCTGACAGGGAACACAGGCCACCGATTCAGCGACAGCAAAAGTGCCAAAGTTCATTTGTTCCTTCCGAGGTTTATCCATATTTCATGTTTTATGTCATTCTGCTAGAGTCAGGAAAACAGAAAAATGTGTGTATGTGTCTCTCTCGTCCTACCAGTCTATAATTTCCTGGAGGGAAGGTGTCGTGTCATGTTCATCTCTGCTTCCCTCTGGGTACCTACCACAATCCTGACATCTGATTTATCCTCCCCAAACTCAGGGAGGCCAAGTGTTTCCCAAGACTTTACTCTGGGAAGTCTTCACCATGAACTGAATCTGCATACTTCTCTCTGATAGAAATGAATCTTATGGTTTTTCTAATTCTGAATGAAATAAATGTTCAATTTATTAATAACCTGCTGAAGTAGTCCCTGGCAATGGGAGCTTTCAGAGTGGTCCATGGGGACCACTGGGCATTCGCTCATTTGATCATTCATTAAACAATTATTTACAGAGAATCTTTCATGTGACAGGTAATGGACTGGATGCAGGGGATACAGTGATAAATAAGGGTGTCAGGGCCCCAGCTCCCATGAAGCTTATATTCTAGAGAATACAGAGAGAAAACAAAGAAGACTCATGGTGATACATATGATAAAGGACTCCAAAGAGAGGCACAGGTACCTGGGGAAGGCCTGTCTAAGGAAGAGATCTGAATGAAGTGAGAAGGGGACCACAGAAAGCTCCAGGGGAGAACACTTCCAGTTAAAGGGAATGAAGACCAGCTTAACAGGGACGAAGAACAGGGAAAGACCAAGTCTGCTAGAACACAAATAGGGGAAGAGTGGCAGAAGATAAGTTCAGAGAGACAGGTGGTATCACATCATAGGGCCGTATGGGCCACAGTACGGAGTATGGAGTCTGGAATGTATCCTCAAAGGAATGGCTGTAGGGAGTGATGCAATGTGATTCGCCTCTTGAGAAGATCTCTGGCCGCTGTGTGGTGAAATGACCATGCGGGGCATGAGTGGAAGCAGGCAGTTGACTTGGGAGGTTGGTGGAGAAGGGAAATGTTGGATGGTCTGCTGGACCAGATGGTGGAGGTGAAGATGGAGGTACAAGAATATGGAGCAGATTCCTATCCCAGAGAGACTGGACCAGATCCCCTCCCCGATCCCTTCCAATCCTAGGTTGTTATGGATTGTATGATTTTGTGACTCCCAAGTTCAGGGTCTCACTCCCCAAGGTTGGGTCCCCTTGTTCGTCTGACCATTTTTCTTAGAGCAGAGTGGTACAAGGATGAAACCTCATGACCCTGCCTCATCTGTAAGCTCAAAACCAGAGTCTCCTCTCGTCATAGACTCTTCTTGTCATCAGTGTCATGACTGTAATCTCAGGCTACCAACTCAGATAGGCAAGAAATGCATATCTACTTATCTATTCACTGAATGTGGCAAGCAGAGTAATGGCACCCCCAAGATATCCACATCCTGGTTCCCAGAACCTGTGATTACATAGTAGGGGGGACTTAAGGTTGCAGACAGAATTAAGGTTGCTCATCAGCTGACTTTTAAGATTATTCTGGATTATGCAGGTGGGCCCAGTATAATCACAAGGGTCCTTATAAGTGGAAGAGGGAGGCAGACAGGGAGATGTGACTATGGAAGATCAGAGTCATTCAGTGTGAGAAGGACTTGACCCGCCATTGCTGGCTTTGAAGATGGAGGAAGGGGCCTCAGGTCAAGGATCGTGGGAGGCCTGCAGAAGCTGAAAAAGACAAAGAAACAGATTCACCCCTAGCATCTCCAGAAGGAATGCGGCCCTGCAGACGTCTTGGGTTTTGTCCAGTAAGAAACCATGTCGGACTCATAACCCACAGAACTATAATATAATAAATTTGTGTTGTTTCAAGCCACTCCGTTTGTGATCTTTGTTATAGCAGCAATAGGAAACCGATAACTCTGAACTTAATCATCATTTTATGCCTCCATGCAAGTAGGTAGTAGAAACTTACACTCAGTCAATGTGATACTTCCCTTTTCCCCTGGACTGTTGCTAAGTTCTAGGGGCAGGGTTTATGGGTACAAAGAGATTGGGGTGGGGTCTCTTGTCCTTGGTTGTCATTTATCTGTGCTGATGTCCTTTAAAGAAGTGTATCATGTTGACTGATTCTCAGTTGTCAAAACACACAGGTTGAACCTGTGACATCCCTCACTACAGACCTGAGAGCCCCTCCCAGCCTGGCCCCTGCTGTCAGCTGCTTCCATGCTCCTCTCAAGGCGGAGGGAAATCAGGGGAGGGAGTCAGAACGTCTGCTATCCAACCTAACTCTGAAACCCCCAGAACTGCTGAGAAGCTGCCTCATGCCCTTCTTGCCTAGGCAGGCCTATAGTTTTCAACTCAGCTCCCCTTCTCCAGGCTGGGTCCTGAGAACTCTGAATGAGAGGCCCCATCCGAGAAGGAAGACTGAGTCCCCTCTGGTCTCAGATCTCCTGGGGTGGGAGATTTTTTTCTTAGGAAGACACCAGCTTCTAACCCCTTTTATTCCTGTCCAATTCTCTCTCTCGGATTAGAGAATTTTTACATCCTCTGAGGCAGCAAATCCTGCCTGAAACTACCAGATATTCTTCTACATCTTTGTTTTAAGCCTGAACCTTAGCTATGAATCTGATTCCTTTCTGCTCTGATTCTGATGAGACACCCCTCTCTTTTTATTTTTAATATTAAAAAAATTTTTTTGGCTGTGGAAGGACCAGAGGACCCACAAAGAGAAGGAGGGATGCCGAAGCTCAGAGGCACACTAGTAGTGAAAAGCAAGGGGAACGAGCCACAGCTCCTGCTGTGGAAGACCCCAGACATCGGGTCCCTGAAGCTTGCTGGACCACGGGGCTGACAACAGCCATTCCTGAATGCCAAGATCTTGCTGTCCTCCTCGGGCTCAGGTGGCTATATAATAGTCCCATTATTTGAAGCAGCCAAATGAGGCTTGACACATCATTTCATTTCCTTGATTCCAAAGACCATGTTATGGCTGAGTTGTGTCCCCTCAAAACTCATATATTGAAATCTTAACCCCCAGTAATTCAGAATGTGACCTTATTTGGACTTAGGGTCATTAAAGAGGTGACTAACGTTAAACGAGGTCTTTGGGTTGGGCCCTAACCCCAAATGACTGGTATCTTTATAAGACAAGGAGATTTGGACACAGACATACCCAGAGGGAAGCCATGTGAGGACACAGGGAGAAGGCAGCCGTCTGCAAGCCAAGGAGAGAGGCCTCAGAGGAAACCAACCTTGCTGATACCTCAACTCCCAGCCACCAGAACTGTGAGAAAGTAAATTTCTCTTGTTCAAATCCCCCACTCTGTGGTGCTTTGTTATGGCAGCCCTAGCAAACTAATATGTGCCTTCAGACCCTTCATCCTGTGGTCCTGTGGTCAAGAAGAGTGGCTCAGCAGGGCAGCAGGAATCTGCCTCCTTGCCAGCTCCTGGGAGCCACTTTGTCAAACATGTGCCTCCCTCCTCCCAGAGGAAAACCAGTGCCCCATTTCTCAGCCTACCTACTCTTCCTTATGCTTCACTTTCCTGCCTGGATTTCTGAACCCAAAATGCTTGATATCGTTCACTTGAAAGACAGGTCAAGTCTTTTTGGGGGAGGAAATGCATCTCCAAACCCCATCCAGGGGGGTTGCTTCTTTCACACTCTGGCTTCGAATTCAAAGCCTCTCAGCCACCAATCTTGTGCCGCGATTCCTCCAAGTTTTTCTGCCATAGCAAGTTCTTCCTGTTGTCTCCAGAGCAGAGTTCCAGAAGTTTCACACCTTCATTACTGGCTGTTCACAAGATAATGTTAGGTGATATGCAAAGAAACCTTTTCTCCATTGACAGTTATGCATTTATTTGAATGTACAGTAGAAAAAATGAAGCCCACACATCAACCTGTGATTTCACAGATATTATTGCTCATGCTGAGGCTAACATAGATGCCTGAATGTACTAAGTAAATACTGACAAAGGGATACGGCAAAAATCAGGATGGGGGCATGAGAACGGCTGAAGCTTCGAGGACCAGGATTGTCATGGCCAAGTGTGTGGGGCGGGGTGGTGCGGAAAGTCTTCAAGTCTGCCAGGCCTCCATCATTCGCTCCCTGTAATTGACCCAGGAAAACCCGACCACTGCTGTCTGTGTCACAGGCTACAGCACACGTGGAAAGCTGTCAACGAACTCTTAGGGGAAGCCAGAAAGGTCCTCAAGAATTCACGCTGCTGTGGGACCTTTTGCTTCCAAATCGGTAGGTGTTTCAGAGGCTGGAAGGGGCTTCACTTTTCCCAGACTCCCTGGCATTGTCCAGGGTGAGCAACCTCAACTGTGAAATGAATCTGGTTCCCCCTGTCTGTGCATTAGACAAATGCAAGCCCTGTCCATGAGCCTAGCCACGCAGCAGCACCCTGCAGGGAACACAACTGTCGCAGACAAACGGCAGAACCCACCCTGCTGAGAAGCTGAAGGCAGCATCCCGAGGAGGGCAGAGGGGAGAGGCGGCAGGAGACGTGGGGGGCATCTCCAGTCAGTCTGCTGGGCACGGACACCCGGACAAGTGTGGAGGCCTGTGTCCCAAAGCACAGGGTGACACAGCAGCAGCCAGGTAGGACAGGGTTCCGTCTCTCTGTGCAGCCGAAAGATCACTTAGCTGCAAATCGTTATGACTCCCTCATTTGACTGAGTTTTAGCTTGTTAGTTCTAAGGAGCCTTTAAAAAATTGAGTATTATGGGAAAGCACGCAACTGTGTGGGCCCTTTCTGATGTAACTGTGCGTCTCCGGCTATATTCAACCAATGGCATTTAAGGCTCATTAAATTTTGAATCCCATGTCACCTGCCTTGGGCTCAAAATAGTTCTCCATGTGCCTTTTGTCTCCCAACTCCATTTTAATGGAAATTGTTTCCATTCACCTCTCTGTTCCCTTCTTCCTGCTAGCAACACCGATCTTTAATAATCTCCAAGGCAGAATCATTCACTCTGTGAACCTGTCATTTGGAGAATACGCTGGACCTTGACGGATGTAAACCGCTAATGGTAACAGTGTGAGGATCAGGGTTGCAACGCTCCTCCCCTTCTCCTTCCTGCTCTGGCTATGCCTAAGGATGCCACAGCACCACCTGCCCACCCTCAGCATTGCCACTGGCTGGCAGCTTCATCAGACCCTGGACCATGTCTTGTGTCTTAGCCCAGGAAAGTTCCAGGGTCTAACACAGGAAAAGTACACACCCTACCTAAGGGCAGCAGCCATTGGTCATAATAAATAAACCTTATATAGTACTTAATAAGTGCAAAGCACTATTTCCCGTGCTTATAACTGGATGATATGAGGATTAGCCCCTTTTTGGTAGATGAAGCGACTGAAGCCTAGAGAAGTTAAGTAAATCACCCAAAATCACACAGCAATTAAGCCGTGCAGCTTGGATTTGAGCCAGGCCATCTGAAGCTGGAAGCCATACTTCTATCTGCCCTGTTATACCCACTACCACACCCCTCCAACGGCTGACTTTCCCATAGTAATATCAGACAGGCATTGCCAGGTCTTCAGATTTTTTCCAGAGAAACCAAAAATCTGAACTTTTACATAAAATATCCCAATGTTTAAAAATTGGCAAGTAAAACCTTTTTTTTTTTTTTTGAACATGGCGAGGGACAAACAAAATGTCTATGTACAGGAACTGGTTTGTATGCAACCTGTGTGAGACCACCAGTTTAAACTAACTCTTCAAAGAGAGCTAAGTGGCCATCAAATTCAAACCCTTCTGCGAAAACAAGAAACTTCCTTTCTTTGGAGCTGTTCCAAGAGCCCTAAGGGCAGGCAGAATTCAGTGCTGGGACCCAGGCTGGATAACCCGAAAGTCACTGTGCTTCACGGAGCAGGCAGCTCCTTGAATCGTGACAGTGACGTTGCTCTAAAGAAGGGTTCAAGGAGGCTGGCTTTGCGATTCGTTGACACCTGCACTGCATTAAATCAATGCAGTCTGTGTAGCAACTGGCACAAGAAATGTCAGCTCTCATTAGCCTGCAGATAAATCTGCCTCCACGAGAAGCGGGATGAGAGAATGACAAGGAAAATGCCAGGAAGCGGGAACATATGCTGTTCACACAAAGAGAACCTCTGACAATGGGTGTCTTCCCTCACAGCCCAGGCACACGGAGCAGGAAGGCTTTGCTTTGCCTCCGTCCCCTCCCCACCTCCCCATAACCGGAGCCTGGGAAATGTGTTTTCTCATCCATGGTAGGAGGTTCTGCTAAGTGTTTGCTGACACAGCTGAACAGTCGTAAAATGTCATAAAGAGTAAATGACTTGATAATGCAAAACAGTAATTAGGATGTGGTACATGTTTATGCTATTTACATATTTGAACACCCTGGTATTAACGAGTCTTCCCTGATAGTACATAAATGCCTTTGTGCAACGCATCCCGGCTGCCACAAACAGACGTCCCTATAAGCGAGTGCCCCTTCCTCTTCTCTCTCCTCTTCCTCTATGTGCATTCCTGGGAGCCCACCTGGCAGGAAGTGGGCAGTGGATCACCCTCCACAGGACACATGGGCGTGGACGCCATTGGAGGAAACTTACGAGAGAAGGAAGTTCTGCCCTTGGTGAGAAATCCCACAGCCAGCTGTCTAAAGGGTCTGGAGGCGTAGGTGAGCTGATAAATGAGTAACAACGGCTCTCAAAATAAAAACAAAAAACTACAATCCCTGATTTGTAGCATTTGCCAATTTCCATGGAGTAACCACTCCCACCATGGCCAATTTCAAGCTTCCAACATAGAACACAGAGTTGGGAAGAGATGCCCTCAGTCGGCTCTCAGAGCCAAGCTGTTTCCAATACGCCGTCAGTCGGAGGCCATGAGCCACTATCTAACTGGCCTCAGCCACTGCCTTAACCCCTCTCTGCGCGCAGAGAATTATGAGAGGGCTGTAGCTACAGTACTTTGCTCCATTTCACATGTCTTTCAAGATGCCAGGACCCAGATCTTTTATTGTGCCAAGGAACTTGAGTTGGGAAGCCGGAAGCCGGCAGTAAATCACATTGCTCTTGCTGCACAAAAGGGGAAACAGCAGCCCAGAGAGGGGAAGAATTTCTACAAGGACACACAGCAATCTGGCATCAGCATCGGGGGCTGGAGCTCAGGTTTTCTAATTGTCAACCCAATGATCTTTGCACTGTGACCCTTTCCTGTGTGTCCTGATTCCTGTGCAGTAGACACAGCCTTTTTCTGTGCCTCCAGCTTTCTTCCTCTCCAGCCCCTATGTGTTAGTGTGTGCGTGCATGTTGGAAGACCGGCCTGGCAGGCTTACAGAGCCCTGCATGGTGATGATGGTTGCCAGGTAACAGGAAGGCATCATAGCGGGGAGCCTTCCTCGGCATATACCGGTAAATGGGTGCAGCAGGGAATAGAGCCTCCCTGGCAATGTCTGGTGTGAGGGTCCTGATTTAGAAATGGGGTATACCCAAGGAGGGGTGGCCGGGGAGACGTTATGGCTCAATCAGACCCTGAAGAGGGGCTGATCTCTGCCCTCATGTACTCAGTAGGGAAACTGAGACCCAGAGCTAGGAAAGGACTTGCCCAAGGTTATACCATTAGTTGGTGTCAGAACCAGGGCTACTGAAAATGGATGAGGTAAGATCTGGGGCTCCCACTGAACCTCAGTGAATATGAAAGAAGCCTCAGAAGGCAAAAGCCGCCCCAACACCAAGCCAGGAGTTTTTTTTAGATGTTGGGGGTAGGAGTTTATTAATTAATTTATTTATTTTTGCTGTGTTGGGTCTTCATTTCTATGCGAGGGCTTTCTCTAGCCCCTAGAGGGCTTTCTGTAGGCAAGCGGGGGGCCACTCCTCATCGCGGTGCGCGGGCCTCTCATTGCGGAGCACAGGCTCCAGATGCGCAGGCTCAGTAGTTGTGGCTCACGGGCCTAGTTGTTCCGCGGCATGTGGGATCCTCCCAGACCAGGGCTCGAACCCGTGTCCCCTGCATTAGCAGGAAGATTCTCAACCACTGCTCCACCAGGGAAGCCCCCAAGCCAGGGGTTTTAACAACAACCTCCGTGGCTGCATGTTCAGGATGCAGTCCGAGGAGCTGTCCCTGCCTACGATGGACCCTTCCCTTTCCTTCCCAACCTGGTCTCCCGGGGGAGGGGAGAGAGCCAGGAAGCAATAAGAAGGACAAGAAGGAATGATGCTGATGTCATGGGGGGCCGTGAAGTTCTGAGGGGTCACTCGGCTGAACAGATGGCGGGCAGACATTGGTTTTAACTCACACATGGTTGAGTAAATAATGTTTACTTTTTTCTTGCCAGCCTGGGGAGCCGAGCAGACCGCACTGAGCGGAGGTGCCTCCACCTCCCGCCCGCATCATCTGCTCTTCCCGGGGTTTTCATTTCCTACCCTGTTTGTGCTTTAGGGCATGGCTGGCTGGTCAGGAAGCCGTGCCCTTGGAGGCAGGAGTGTGTGTACGGAAAGAGGGAGGGAGGGGGCGGAATGGGGTGGGGAGGCAGCCTGGCACTTGATCCCAACATGTGCCTGGGTAGGACCTGTCAGGCAAGATCACAGTCAAGGGCATCACAGGCAAATTGCCTGGGGGGACGGGGGTTGGTCGTGTTTTAATTCTTGATAACAGAGAACCTCACAGGACCAAGGGATGCACTTGGTCTGCCTGCCGGTAAGATGGTCTCTCCATCCATCGATCAAAGAGCCAGGTCCGCTGAAACTTCCGGGGGGACGCCTGGGTTCTGACCCTGACTCAGCCACTCACTGGTTTGAGGCATTTCCCTTAATTCCTCTGAGCCCTGGTTTCCCCAGGTGTCCAGTGAGGATGTTGGCTACCCTCAAGGGAAGAAGGGTTTGGATGAATGAAGTGTGCATGAATGGAAGAGGAAGAATGGGGACTTGGGTGGTGGATTAGCCCACGAGTCCCTAGTGCAGCAGAAATGAATTCGCCCCATCATTTTTTTTTTTTTTTTTTTTTGCGGTACTCGGGCCTCTCACTGTTGCGCCCTCTCCCGTTGCGGAGCACAGGCTCCGGACGCGCAGGCTCAGCGGCCATGGCTCACGGGCCCAGCCGCTTCGCGGCATGTGGGATCTTCCCGGACTGGGGCACGAACCCGCATCCCCTGCATCGGCAGGCGGACTCTCAACCACTGCGCCACCGGGGAAGCCTGCTCCATCATTTTTGAGTGCCTCCTCAATCAAGCCTTGAGACACAGAAACGAGGGAGGCATGGCCCCCATGCCCAAGGAGCTCATCTCTGAATGGGGAGACAGACAAGAGAACAAAATTACAAGAGTGCTGGTTATGAATGGGCTCTGGGGTCAGACGGCCTGAGCTCACATTCCTGTTTGTTGCCTAAAAGCTGTGAACCCTGCACTGGTCACCTCTGTGCCTCAGCTCCCCCATCGCTAAGATGGGCATCATAAGAGTAGCTACCTCACTGGATGTGTGAGGACAAAAAAGAAGATGCAAGCAAAGCCAGTAACATGGTGCCTGGCAAAGGCTTACAAAGGCTTACAAATGTCAGCTGTTGTTATGAGCAAGTGCTGTGCCAGTGCCAGCCCAGGATGCCAGGAGCACCAGGAGAGAGGCTCACGCCAGCCTGGAAGAGCTGGTCAGGGAGGGCTTCTGAAAGCAGGGACTCAGGTGAATCTTGAAGAACACATTAAGAATCATCCAGGAAAAAGCAAATTCATTCAACAAATACCGTGGAGCAAGGACTTCGGCAAGGGTGGAGAGCAAGACAGACAGGGTCCATGCTTTCTTGCAGCTCATTCTCGACCTGGGGTCAGCAAACTTGTTCTATGAAGGGTCAGGTAGTAAGTATTTTTGGCTTGGTGGTCCATACAGTTTCTATCACAACCACTGAACTCTGCTGTTTTGGTGTGGAAACAACCTAGAGGTGGGATAGGGAGAGTGGGAGGGAGACGCAAGAGGAAAGAGATATGAAGATATATGTATACGTATAGCTGATTCACTTTGTTATACAGCAGAAACTAACACACCATTGTAAAGCAATTATACTCCAATAAAGATGATAAAAAAAACAGACTCAGGCCATACACGAATAAACAGGTATGCTGTGCTCTCATAAAACTTTGATTCTGAGTATGTTAACTAGACTTACCATTTCACAATATATAAAAATGTGGAATCATTACACTGTACACCTAAACTAAGTTAATGTTATATGTCAATTATATCTCAATTTTTTAAAAAACTTAATTTTGAAAGCTGAAATTTGAATTTCATATAATTTTCACATCATGAAATATCACTTTTCTTTTTTTTCTTTCCCACTTAAAAATGTAAAAACCATTCTTACCTCCTGAGCTATACTGAAAATAGGCCATGAGCTGGATTTAGCCCATGGGCCATAGTTTTCAGACTCCTGTTTCAGGGTAACAATAGGCATGGAATCAATAGAAACATGAAAATTTTGGATAGTGGCCAGCGCTAAAAAGATAATCACTCTTTATACTCAGGATGGGGAGGGTCCTGATTTAGTTAAGGTGGAAGGTTCTATGAGGAAGTGAAATTTGGGCCGAAGTCAGAATGATGAGATAAAACCAAATAGTCCAAGTTCTGGGCAAAAGGAGGATCCACTCAAAGACAGGCTCAAAGCCTGGACGTGTTAAGGGCAGAAAGAAGACCAGTGTGTGCCTGGCGCATATGATTCATAAGGGAATTGGCTGGAGAAGAGAAGAAAAGACCCAGAGAAGTAGTGAAAGCTTGAGTTTATAAAGAGACTGCATGTAATTAAGTCAATATCTATGGAAGTGGCCTTGGTTTGATTGAAGGAAAATATTTAAAAAGGGATTCACTATGTAAATAGCTTTTGTGATTTCTTTTTCTATGTACAGACAAAAGGAGGGGAAGTATTAAAGCATGCTGAAATGCTCAATCAGTGTCAGCTGTTATCATCTCCAACTCTGATGAGTCTTTTTCTCCCTCAGAGGATGGGACCAACCTGAGCTCTCCAGGATCTCCAGGCATGGACGGTGTGTGACTTCTTGCATTAGTAGGTGGTTATTAATAGGTCGTTTCCCACGTATCACAGTGGAAACGCTGAACTCTGGAGCCAGAGCCCCCTAGCACCCGGTTTTGCTAATGCCTGCCTTGGTTCTTGGGTGGTGTCACCAAAACAGGGTGATAAGAGAGATTTGAGCAAAATGTCAGCTTCCGAAGTTGTGGGCGGGGGGAGGTATTCTGGCATTTGACGCGCTTAGTGATGACATGGGACCTGATCCCCTTTCCTGTTGATCTCTCGCTGATCTTGCTGCTTTGGTGAGAAAGAGAATGAAATGTTTCAGCAAGAAATTATAATCTAAAAAATCTGTTGAAAAAAGCTTTACTACACATCCCTGGGTTGCAGAATAGGGTGGAGGGGATAACTCCAGGCTTGGGCAATTATACCAGCTGAACCTCTAGATTCTGAGAGTTGAAATATCTGGAATCCCACCTCTCCTCACGTTTATACTCACACACGCGCACGTGCACACACGCGTACACACAAACACACACACACACCCCTCCCATAATTCCAAACTGAGGGGTTGCCACAGCCATGCCCAGTTTAACTGGAGCTTCATCAATTAAATTAGTACTTCTTTCTTTGCCATTCTGCAGCTGTTGCCATCTGCCTAATTTCCATCAATAAACTTTTACTTAAAAACAGTAAGTTTCTTAATGCTGCAGCATTGGACCAATTGTACAGTAAATTGTGAGTGTGAAGGAGACGAATCACTCTCAATTGCCTTTCTGGGGAGCAAAGCCCCTGTCAGAACCACATCTTCCCAGGAATCTCAGGCACGGAGTGAGGTAAGGATGGCTGAAGGGCCTGGAAGGTGACTTGAGCCCAGGGCTGGGCAACCTAATGATCCCCTGGCTGCGTGGCACCCAACTCGGGAGCCAGGGCAGGAGATTGGAGTGGATTGCTGTGTAGACAGAGTGGGTGTTTCCCTGGAGGAGGGGGACAGCAAGGTTGATTTCCAGACTGAGCACTGGAGAGACAAAGGGAAACGTGGGGGCTTGGGCAGAAGGTGAGGGAGGAGGGGAAGGCCTGCGGGACCACAGAGGGAGGGGTGTTAAAGGCTCAGGGGAAGAATGGGGCACTCCTCCCCAACCCACAGCCTCCAGTCAGTCTGCAGACACGGCCTGGTCCTAACGTTGGCAAAACACAAGGTTTTAGGCTTCAATCTAAACGCCGCCCATGGTCTGTGAGGCCCATGGAGTCCAGCGCTGCCCACCTGCCGGCCTTTCCTCGCATGGCTCTCACGCTCGCTCTGGCTGCTCTGGCCACACTGCCCTTGGAGATGCTCTGTGAACACTCCCAGCAAACCCCACCTCAGGGGATAGCCTTCACTGTGTGATCCCGCCTTAGTGTTCTTCCTCCATGGCTGGCTCTCCCTCTTCACCTGACCCTGCTCAGCCTTCCAGGAGCATTCCCTCAGCACCATGTCTAACTTTGTCTTCTCATGTCTTTATTTGTAACCAAAATATCACTTCCCATCCGATTTGTCTATACGCTTAGTGTGTGAGACGGTGCCCAGCATACAGTAGGTGCTCAATAAATGTTTGTTGTGTGAATAGATGGAACTCCTCAGGCTGGCGTCTGGGCCTTTAGTGGTAACCACCCTCCTGCTTCCTGGCCTCGTCTCCAAGGACTTCACTGTGTGCCTTTGCCCTCTGACTGAAGAGACCTCCTTGCCCTCCTTGCATGTGCTGCCAGGCCTGCTGTCCCTGCACCATCCCTGCGTGAAATACCCACCAATACCCCCACCCCATGTTTGAGCTTCCCCTCCTCCAGGAAGCCTTCCTTGACCACACCAACCTCCAGCAATCGTTTCTTCCTCTGAGTTTGAGCACCATGGACTCTCCATCCCATCAGAATTACTCAGGAACCTTCCAGCAGTCCAAATCCCAGCACCCTGTCCTAGATTTGGATTCAGGGAGCCAGGGTGGGTCTGGGACACATATTTAAAGCTCTCCTGGTCGTTCTGACTGTCCATCAGGTTTGCGACTCTGGTCTGGTGGTTCTACTTGGCTTCCAGCTCATTTGGACTCTCCCAGTGAGACAATAATCAGCTGAAAGGTTGGCAATGTCATTCGTTTCCTCCCCAATATCCGGCACATTCAGCAAACAGGAAGTGCTCCAATGATGCCACTTAAGGAAACACAGCAGGAGCCTCACTAGTCTGGAGTAGAGTGCTGGGCACAGCATTGTCAGGAGACGAAAATGGTGTTAGGAGCCGAGCAGACTCGGAGCTGAGTCCTGGCCTTGACACTTACCCCAGGGTAACTTCGGGCCCCCGGCTTCACTGCCTGAGCTCCATGTCTTTCATCGTAGAGCGGGCACCTCATGGGCTTGTGGCACAGGCTCTTGGTGCTATCTCTCAAGAGTAGAGCGTGGCATCGTGCCCGGCATGCAGTAAGTGCCCAATGAATGGCTGCTACTCTTTTGTTACTAAAGCAATTTTTGCAAAGAGGCAGGGGGCTCTGCCCCCCTCCATGCGTGACCAGAGCTGACTCGGCAGCAACACGGGAACTGTGTTGTAATTGCCCAGCCCCTCGTCCTCCCCAGTCCCCTCCCCTCCAATCCCAACTCAAGTCAGGGGGCTACTCAGGCAGCTGCATTCCACCCCAGGCGTCCACTCCCACCCTACCTGTCTGTCATGCCACGTGGCCACACGCCTCTCCACCCCCCGCCCGAGAAGCCTGGCCATGCAGCAGCTTCACAGCACGCGCAGGGTTCACACATGCTCGCCCTGTCGCCCGGCATGCAGGCCTGTGTGCTGCCATGGCGCGGTGCCCACTCCCAGGCACAGTGAGGCCAGTGCACGGCCCGGCAGATGGCAGCAGGGTGGGGGCCAGGAGAGGAGTGAGAGCTCCTGCTGGTGCTTGAGGTGAGGAGTGGGGTGGAGGCATCGGCAGGGGGAGGGAAGGAAGCTTGGCAGGCAGGCCAGAGATGCGGTAATGGCTTGTTTCTGTGGAGCGGACTCCTTCACTGCAGCTCCTGGCTGGGTTTTCCCGGAGTCCTGTCTCAACCCAACCCTGGTCATGACATCAAGGCCATCGGCTGATGAATTGAGGCCTGCAGATAAGGATGATTCTGGGATTGAGAGTCCAGGGATGCTCTGTTCCTCTGCTTCCAGATCTGAAACCCATCCTCATCTCAATTCAATCCAGACGAATTCAACGATGATTTCGGCAGGGTCTGCTCCAGCCCCAGCCCCAAGAACCAGCCTGGTGTCCCGGCAGAGGGCTGAACTGAAGTCAGGGCACTCGGGGCCGGTCCCAGCCCTGCCACTGGACTGTCATGTCCTAGCCCCAGAGCCTTAGCTGATGCATCAGCTGATGAGGTGGGGGTCACAGTGACAGTGATGATAGATGTGCATGGCCTTGACAAACTACAGGGTGCTTTAGAGACAGTGGGCTCAGTCACACATCCTTGAGGAGAGAAGCAGGAGAAACAAATGTCTGACTGGCATCTCCGGTTTGAGGAGGAGTGGTGTGCCATGTGGGCAGAGCTTGGGGAAGCTCCAAAAAGGAAGGAGAGAACTTTTACAGAGACTGCTTCACAAGGTGGTCATGAACTTGGACTCCAGAGTCAGACACACCTGTGTCTTCAGTTCTGGCTCTGCCACGTGTCAGCTGTGAGACTCTTAGAAAGTCAACTGACTTCTCTGGATATCACTGCCTTCATCTGAAAAATGGGATCAGAGTAGTTCTTACCCCTGGAGTCCTGAGGATTTCATGAGATTCACAAGCACAGGGTCTGGGACACAGTCAGATGCTGGTTTCTCTACTATCATTCCAAAAGGACAACAGAAATCAAGAACTTACCTCCTTTAAGAAGCCCTCTTAATAGTTAACACTGTCCATTAAGCATAACCAATAACTGCGGCTAATATTTAGGGAGCATTAGTCCACGCTAGGTGTTTTTAGAGCTCACTGAGGCATTTGAGCCCCA
Organism: Pseudorca crassidens; assembly: GCF_039906515.1. Classification (NCBI taxonomy): domain Eukaryota; kingdom Metazoa; phylum Chordata; class Mammalia; order Artiodactyla; family Delphinidae; genus Pseudorca; species Pseudorca crassidens. The sequence goes on along the minus strand of NC_090315.1, from coordinate 27,800,459 downwards.
CGATACTTGGACAGAGTGGGTACACTATTATTCGCCTTTTACGGATGAGAAAAAAATGGAACCCAAGTTATGTAACATACTCAAGACTGTGTCATTAGAATTTTGACCGTGGAGACTTGAGCACAGCCCATCGAAGTTTCTCCATCCTTCACCACCTCATTGCACTGGCCCCAGAGACTGTTCCTAGGCATCCCTCACCTAACCCCCTGAAACTAGCAGTGGAGCAGGTTTCTCTGGGGAACTGGCACTGGGCAGTCCTGGCCCCCAAGGACTTCAGAGGAGACGGAGGAGAGGCCAGTGCTCCCCTCTCCCCGTGGTCTACACGGCCGGCATGGTCTGGCCCTGGCTGACCTCTACAACCTCTGCTCTTCTCCCTGGCTCCCTCCAGCCCCTCTGGCCTCCTTGCTGTCGCCCAAACTCTCCAAGTTCCTTCTTAGCCAGTACCTTCCTGGCAGGGGCCTTTGTCCTTGCTGTCCCTTCTACCTGGGATACTTCCCCTGGTCTTCGTGAGGCTGCTCAGCATTTAGTTCTCAATCCAAGTGTAACCCTTCAGAGCTGCCTTCCCCGACCCCGCCCCATGACACTGTGTCCCTCAGATCTGAAATGATCTTGCTGGCCTGTCTCCTTGGAGAATAAGGTCCTTGACCTGTTGACCTACTATGTGCTCTCCAGCACTGAGGGCAGTGCCCGTCACTAAATAGGTGCTCAATTAAACCTTGTCAGTTGCTATCCTCAACACCAAGGCATGGAGGAAACCAGGGTTGGGGGGATTGCGCCCCGTGCCTGGCCCGGAGCAGGCTCCCCTGGAGGAGCTCTGGGGCTGCCAGAGAAGGGCACCTACGCCGGAGAAGGCTGCTTTCAGGCTTCCATTTCCTCCTCTGATGCTGCAGCACAAAGTCTGGGTCAGGCTGACCTGCTGGAGGGGTATAAGGAACACTTCTGGCAGCCAGCTCTCTTCAGATGCCTGAGCCCCCATCCTCCTCTCTGGTCTGAGCAGGCACAGCAGGGAGGCTGTTGGGCCCCATCTGATGCTCCAACCTAAGCACCATCTAAAGCCCAGGAAGCTTTCTCCTGTGAGGCCCTTCTGTCAGAATTATGTGCTGGCTATGTTGGAAGCTGAAGAGGAACAAGGGCTCTTTGGAGATGCTAAAGAGTCCTCCAGCCTAAAGACACAACTTGGGAGAGTGGGTGCCTCCTTTGGCACCTCAGTATCCCCGCCCTCACAGCAGGACTCTGCCATGGGCGTAGGCAGCTATCTTACCATTGCATCCTGAGTCTCCAAACACCCCCAGCTCAGATGCAGGCACAGGGAACCACATGTGATTCCAAGTCATTTTACTTTGCTTTTCTGCCTCCTTGAATTCTCCTCCCTCTGTGCTTCTCCTTTGTTCCAGAATAAACCTACTATAAAACACTTTCTAATTAGTAGCTGTGTGATCTTGAACAAGTTACTTAACCTCTCTGTACTTCAATTTCTTCACTGTTAAGTGGAAATATTAATAAAAATACCTATTTCATAGAATTGCAATGATTTAATGTGATGATGTATGTAGAGCACTTAGATCAACGCCTAGCACAGAGTAAGCACTTAATAAATTATTCTTGTTGTTATGGTTGTTACTGTTAGGTAAGGAAATGATAATAAATAAATCCCCAAATCTCAGTGGCTTAACAAAGTAAAGGCTTGTTTCTCGTTCACATCACAGTCTAGTGCAGGTATCCCCCCTACACAGTGACCCAAGGATCTAGGCTCTTTCCATGATATAGCTACAACTTCCGAACCTCATTATTCAGCTGTTGAAAGGGGAAAGAAGACGGAAGCTGTCACTTTAAAGAGTTCGGAGAGTAAGGTTTAGAAGGGCTATTGCTTCCACCCACATTGGCTGGAATTCAGTCACGTGGTCTTCCCTAACTTCAGAGAATGCTGGGAAATGTAGTCCCGCTGAGAGCCCAGGAGGAAGAGGGGCGGCTTGGTGGACAACTGGTCTCTGCCATCATTACCCTTTTTTCTCATCATGCCATACTCCCACTCAGAGACTATTCCATAACACTTCCACGTCCACAGATAAAGCCCCTACTTACATCAGCCTACCTCAGTTTGACACCACCCAAACTCTTAACCCCACCCTCACTTTTCTTAATATATACCTGCTCCAGACAAAGCAGCAACCTGCATACTTAATGAGGGTGCAAAAACTGTGGATTGAGACCTGAATACAGGAACCATTTCACTGTGGCCACATCTCGTCATGGGCAAAAGCCATGCCAACTTTATCTTTGTACTGCCACCTCCCAACACCGTCCTAGGAGTAGTTGCTAGCAAAGAAATGTTAATTGAATGAATCAATGTCTTTATCTCAAAGACATTCTGAATTATTTGATAATTGACCTGAGCAGCACAGCATGATGGCAAATGGCACTGATCCACATCTTCAGCATCCGGGAGACATTTGGGAATGGTGGGGACTATGGGGAACCCATGACACTCACAATAACTGAAAGTACAGCTGCTACTTAGTGCTAGCTGATTGTGGCCATTTAGAAGCCACACGCCGCTAAATTGTGTCTTTTTGTTTTTAAGGCAAGAAAGGTGGAATTTTTATGTGAAATCCCTTGGCTTTTAAGATGTAAGTTTAAAAATGCTTAAAACATAATATGCTAAAGAAAACTGCAAAAATACAATGTGGGGAAAAACCCCACAGTGTGGGCCAAACAGAACACATCTTCAGGACGATGCCAGCCTAAAGCTATCACTCTGCAACCTCTGCTGCAGACCATGTCTACGTGTAGTTGAAGAAATGGAGTAGCAATTTCAATGGACCAAAATTGCTGTATATTAAAACAGACAAATAAAACAGGGAGTGCATGGAGAAAACACATATTGGCCCTTTGTGTATGATCCATTTGTGTATTCAAGTAAGGATGCTAAATATTTCTTTTAGGTCTTCCAGATGTCAAGGTTTTTTCTCAGATGCCAAATCATCACTTTTTATTTCTCTCCAACTTATACACATTGTATATATATATTGGTTCTGTTTCCCTGGAGAGCCTGACATTTATTTATCTATCTATTTATTTATTTACAGAGAGGTTTATTGTAAGGAATTGGCTCACACAATTATGGAGGCTGAGAAGTTCCAAAATCTGCAATTAGCAAGCTAGAGACCCAGAAGATGTACTGGTGTACTTCCAGTCTCAGTCTGAAGGCCTGAGAACCAGGAGAGATGATGGTGTAAGCTCTAGTTCAAATTCCAGCAGGCTGGAGACCCAAGATGAGCCATTGCTTCAGTTAAGTCCAAAGGCGGGAAAAGACCCATGGCCCAGCTCAACAGTCAGGCAGGAGTTCCCTCTTTTCAGCCTTATTGTTCCAGCCAGGTCTTCAAATGATTGGGTGAAGCCCCTCCCATATTAAGGAGGGCAGCTACTTTGCTCAGTCTTCTGATTCAAACGTTAATCTTACCCAGAAACACCTGGACCGATACACCCAGAATAACGTTTGACCAAATGTCTGGGCACCCCGTGGCCCAGTCAAGTTGACACATAAAGGAAACGACCACAGGAAACTATCAAGGCTCCTACCTATCTGCCTTCAAATTTGGAGACAGCGTGACGCAGTCCAGTGCTCTGAGTTCTACTCTCAACTCTGTCACCAACTCGCTCTGTGACCCCAGGCACATCTCCCAGTCGCCCTGCCTCCCATTATTCATACCCATGAAGTGAGGAAGTTGAATTCTGTGGCTCACAAGGTCTCTTCTGCCTTAGCACTTCCTGCTGCAGGCTGCTGTGTGGTCTTGAAATCAAAGCAGACCACATTTACCAGACACATTGCTTGCGACTTTATTGAGTAATTTGTACAAAACCTCCAAGAATAATTTATTCACCCAGTGGTGTGAGACCAGGGAAAGAAAATCAATAGAGCAGTGTTTCAGTCATTTTTTATTTTCTAAACCTTGAAGAGATTTTTATTCCATTTCGGAGTTCTTGCAGGCACCTTACCCTCCAATGTGTCTTTATGGCCAACTATCAAGATGCCTAAAGAGACTCATTCCAGGGACTGAAGGCTTGCCTCTCCTGGAAACCACAGGAGAGAGTCCTCCGGGGATCAGACTTTCCCAAGGCTTATCGCGACACTTGAGAAATTACTGGAGAAGAAGAGGGGAGAGGGTTCAGAGGGAAACCAACATTCCCTGTCTCTCTGCCTCATCTCAAAGTCATTCTGGGAAGAAATTTAAAGTCTACTTGTTTCCATTCAATTACCATCTCTCCAACAAGTTAAATTCTCTTCCATCAAGGTAATGGGCAAACTGACACTTCGCTTAAACAGACTCGCCACTCTGGCTGACTGTAATCTCCACAGATCTTTCGGTTTCTTTTTGGCAGGAAGTGGAGAACATCGCCAGCACGGGAAGATCAGAGCTTCTTTTATTTTCTGGCTCTAGCAGGTCAGGTGAGAAGCAAAATGAGCGGGAAAGGCTTTGGATTAAGGAGACCTGGGTTCTGGTCCTAGCACTGCCACTGACCAGGTTTGAGTAGGAGACTTAATCTCATCCAGACTCAATTTTCTCACCTGTAAAATGTGTATTCCACTTTTTACTGACTTTCTTCATGGAGTTGTATGAGGATCACATAAGCTAACAGCTGTACCTGCTAGGTTTCTTGGTTGTAAGCAACAGAAAACAACTCTGGCTGCCTGAACAGAAATAGATCCACTGGTAGCATCAATGGGGTTCACAGGGTCCATAGAACATTGTAAAATCAGGACTGGATATGGACAGACCCACAGTTCTTATACCACATATCACACCTGCTGAGTCCCAGCTGCAAATCCGTGCTTCTGTACTCTGTTCTGTGATGCTGGAGCTCCGACTTTCCAAACTACACCCTTCCTGTTGAGTTCTGCCAGTAGAGGTCGCTAGAGGGAGAGTCCCCTCTACTCCTTATCTCTTAAATATCCCTCTGCTTTTCTCTTATAAGGATACCTGTCATTGGATTTAGGGCCCATCCTAAACCTAGAATGATATCTCAAGAGCCTTCACTTAATTACTTCTGCAAAGACCCTTTTTTCCAAATAAGATCACATTCACAGGTCCCAGGTGAACCATTCAACCCACTACAAATAGGGACATCTCTTTCCTTTTTCTGCTTAGTTGCCCAATCCTTCACCTTTATGATTAGGAGAACAGTTACAATCTCCCTCTTAAAGCCTCTTCCAATCGTGGCTTTTCCTAAGGTTAATAGATGGTCCACACGGCTCTCCACATGGAAGAAACTCTAGAGGTGGATCGGTCCACTGCTGCTGTGGACCATCCCCCAGTACATTGAGGGCAGCTCACACCCAGGATGCTGGTTAGCTGCTGCACCCCCTCCCTAGTCTATATCCCTGTTGAGGCCCTCTTATTCTTGGGGGAGGGGCAACAATGTCACTCCTTTGGTGCCAAGCTTGGCCCAGGGCTCCCTAGAATTGGGTGTGCAAGCGTGCAGCTCCTTTTCCTCCCCAGCCCACCATGTCTGGAGTTTCATGCAGCTCCTGGGACCCTGGGTCAGCCCTGGATCCTTTTGTCACCATCTCTTAGGACCAGAGCCACCAACCCCTACCTCCCAGGGGTCCTCCCCTGTGGAACAGGATGTTTCCCTCTTTATCCTCAAAGCACCAAGTGTCTGACTACATTACCCTCCTTCCACAGACCCTGGGCCGTAGCCCTTTCTCCGAGATGAGGCTCCCAAGTGAATCCAAGCTTTCTGCATCTTCTCTTTGGAGGACGGAGGACATGACCTTCAACAGTTCCAAGGTGTTTCGCTGGCTCTGAAGCATGGGAGGAAATCCGACAAGTTTAATCTCTGAGGATTCATGTTATTATGGGAAAAATCAAATTGCAAAACAGCACAAAGAGTGTTGTCCCATTTCAAGTAGATAGATGGAGATCTTAGAACGATATCTGTTAAATTATTTACAGCAGTTCTCTCTAGGTGATGCGATTATGGACTATTTTTATTTTCATCATTTTCTTATCTACATTTTCGAAGTTTCCCCCAATGAACAGATATCATTTTTGTAATAAGATTTTTAAGGTTATATAAAAAATGATACTACTACCTTGCAGTCACATCGTGCTTCGCCGTGTCTCACATCTCTAATCTAATTTTCTATCTGTGAGGTCAGGAAGGCAGGTATTTTTATCCTGGTTTTATAGATGGGCACTCTGAGGAATGAAGAGTGTGAGATGTGACCTGCCCGAGGTCTGAGAGCAGCGCTAGGACCAGGACCCAGGTACGGCTACCGATTCTCAGTGCAGGTGACTTCACCTGAGTCTGGGGCAGGACGGCAGTGGGTAGGAATTCTCAAAGAAGGGCTCCAGAAACTGTGAATTTGTAAAGTCAAGACACCGCAGTGCCAAAGGCAACAATGTTCCTGGCTTTGGCCAGTTGGGAAGCTGGTAGGATGGTGTGAGAAGCAAGCCTGCTGATTCTGGGTGCCCAGAAAGGGAAGGAGGCCCTGATGCTCAACAGAAAGGAATGGTGGCAGGTGGCTCCCCAGTTGGGACGCTCGTCTCATGTAAAGGTGAGCCCGAGGTGTGAGCCATGAAATGTCCAGGTGCTGTGATGTTCCAGGGGGAAACCGCCAAGTTCTCAAGTAAGTAGGAGACTGCTATGAATCCACTGCCTCCTTGGCCCATCAGGGGTCCCAAGAAAAGGCAGGTAGGAAATGCCCTCCTTCCCCAGACAAGCCTCCTGTTTCTTCCTCGTCGGAGCTGGGATGAAGATGGATGAAGGCGTATGTAATTCTCAAAGCGCTCTGCACGAATGCGAAGTGCCAGACTCAGGGCGGCAACTCGACAAGGGATTGTTGAATTCATGAATTCTTCCATCCAAACACAGAGTCCCCGTGAGATATGCATGACATGTGGTATCATCTCCACTTCACCAATGAGGAAACTGAGGCCCGGGCCACGACTTGCCAAGTTCACATTCGTGAACAGCCAGGCAAGGGTTTGAACCTGGGTCCCCTGGCTCCCTATTCAGCACGCCCTCTTCTCCACGTGTTGAGCTACCTCTCAGAGGACCACTTCAGAGACATCTGCGCATGCTCTTTTGCTACTAAATTGTCCTGAGGCAACGTTACATAAACATTACAGGAAAGGACTCCAACTGTAATTAACATCCAGGGATTCAGCATTCCACCCAACCCGGAAACCACTCCAGGTTCTGAGCTACCCCACAGCAGATGTGGAAATAGAGGGTAAGGACAAAGTTTAAGGCAAAGGTCTGATGGGATGCAAATGGGCAGGAGAAAGAGAAGGTATTGCATTGATCACTGTTTTAATTAGAATTTGTTTTGTTGCAAGTGAGAGAAACCCAGGCCAGATCGGCTCTGGCAGGAAGGAGAATGTTTGAGAAGGATGAGGAAGTAGCCTCATGTAACCCTGGGAGCACTAAGGCTTCATCCGGATCTCGGGGCCAATTGGAACAGGGTGTGAACATCTCCAGGGCTGGCTTGCTTGCTCTCTCTCTCTCTCTTTCCCCACTTTTTATGTCCATTTCTCTTTGCATGGGTTGGTTTGATTCTTTCCTGCTGCAGACCAGCTCCCTCCGCCTGGGGGATGGGGGAATCTTGGTGCAGCTAGCTTTGGGCCTCACTTCTCTCAGCTCCCACCACCAGAGAAGGGCTGGCCTGCTCCCTTAGGTCTTGTACTTTTTAAATCTCTTGAAAGAAACATGATTGGCTTATCTGGAATCAGGTGCTCACAGGCTGGCCAATCAACAAGGTTAGAACAACAGAGTCACACCACAGGGGGTACATCTCTCAGGCTAGGAATGTCCAAAGAAGCCTCATCATGGGTTGACCATATTTGGCTTCCAATTGGATTTCTCATCCTTGAAGACCATTTGTGTCATGGGTTCGTTTCCTGCACGATCTCATTTGTCTTCACAACCACCCAAGTGGCGATCATCACCCCAATTAACAGAAGCGAAAACTGAGAGGTTAAGTAACTTGCTCCTATCTTGCAGCTGGTAAGTGATGGAGCCGAGATTTAAAATCATTTCCACTTGGCTCCAAAGCATGTTCCCTTCCCTCCACCACGTTGTCTCACCTAATGTGTGCAAAATCCTGCCAGGCATACATAAAGTAATCTGAACTGGTGCCTGCCTTTCTAGAGTCTATTTGGATGACCTCACTCATCCCCAAGAAGGTGTAATAGCAGCAGAGGAGTTACACACAAGGTACCAGGGGCCACACAGTGGAGGGAAGGAAAGGAAGTGTGCACTTATTGAGTACTGAATGGGCACCAGGCTCTGTGCTAAACATTTTCACATTTATCCTCTAGACCCACACTAATAGATTCGCCACTAGTCATGTATGGCTATTTTAACTTATATCAATTAAAATCAAATACAATTTAATTGAATTTCTGCTTCCTGTCACTAATCACATTTCAAGGGCTCAGTAGCCACATGTGGCTAGTGGCTACCATATTGGGCACACAGATATGGAACATTTCTATCATCATGGAAAGTTCTATCAGACAGCGCTGGTCTGGACTGGAAATTCTATGAGAGCATCTGCTAGGTCTGCTTTTTACTCTCCATTTCATGTCCAGAGTACCTGACCCACAGTAGGCACTCAACAGTTACATGAATGCATGAATACATATATTTTATAGCCAAAGACAATTTCCATTAAAAGACTTACCATATATTTCATTATAACTTTCTGTAAAAAACACAAAGGAAAAGAGGCAGTGGGATACGCCTGGATTCCTTGCGGGCAGCACGTTTTGGGGGCAGGCTGGGTATTGGGGAGGGACAGAGGTATCATAATAACCATTGAGCACCTATCACTTTCACACTCAACTTATTATATTTGTAATTTCATTGACTCCTCTCAACAGCCCTATAAGGTTATATCCCCATTTTACAGATTAGGAAGCTGAGATTCAAAAGGCAAAGTAGCTCACTTACAATCACACACAAAGTAAGTCTCAGAGCCTTCAAAGTCTGTACCGTCACCCATCACAATGTTCCCACTCCATTTCTTCCCTGTACCTCTGGGGTCTTGGGGTGAACCAGCCTCCCCCATGCGCAGGCAGATGTTCAGTTCCCTTTCAGTGCCCCCAAGCCCAGCAGACAAAATCATTGGCCACACCTGGCCCAGAGGTGAGAGGCCCCCCAGGTTTACCGTTCCACGCAGAGAAAAGTGACTCTTCTACGCCCCCTCGTGGCCAGGTGAGGCATAAGCTCAGCGAAATCAGGCAGCCCCTCGTGCTTTAATTGCAGAAAACCACGGCGGTGGTCCACGGCAGCAGAATCAGCAAGGCTCTTCCCCATTCTCAGGGTGTCTGGGTTGGGGGTGGTAAATGATCTTGTCCAAGTGGCCCTGTTTTCTTTCTAAGTGTGCACTTTCACCCAAAAGAAAAAGCAAATCACCTTTCCGTCAAGGGCTCTCATCTGGAAGTGTGCAGGGTGTTTCTTTATCTAATAGCTCTTTTCTTGCTTATTTATTTATTGCCTATATTTGATTAAAACGTATTCTATTCTCAGGAGTCTCCCTCCCCCCAAAGTTCACTTTCCACAAGCTCAATTTAATTAAGGAGTGCCGACTTGAGTATGAAAGGTAGGAAACAAAAGGTCTTCCTTATCCAATCTGAGCCCAAATAAAATCATATTAACAGTTCACCTTTTGTTCCTTTGCAAGAAAAAGCCTATGGTGCATTGTACCAACAGTTATTGAAATCATTAGGGAAGAAAGAAAAGTAGTAGATGGCCATGGCAGTGAACTTGGATCTCCCCAAGTCCTAACAGAAAAGAAAAAGGAAGAGAAAGAGAAGGAGGGTGAGGGAGGAAGGGAGAGAAAGAGAGAGATGGAGATAGACACAGAGTGAGAACTCTGTACCCTAAGCCTTGTTTTAAAAATCACATAAGAAAAGACAACCATTTTGCATTATGCATGTGAATATCCTAAATCTGCCTCTATTTTCAGATGGATCCCAAGAATGTCAACCGCAGAGAGCACAACCCCGATCTACTCTGCATCAGCCTCTCACCAGCCCCTGGAAAAGCACCTGGCACATGGTAGCAACTCACTAAATATTTGTCAAACACACTAAAAAACAAAATCCAGGCCAGCTGGATTCTCACTAAGTCTGTCTGTAACTCACTCTGGACCCTGAGGCAAGTCCCTGCTCCTCTTTGAGCCCAAAGAGCTCCATCTGCAAATAGAGGGACAATCCCCCTTGTCGGGCTTTCCTGGCGGGGAAGCTGTGACGATAAAACACGCACGTGGAGGCGCCGGAAAGGTCAGAGCGTCACACAACGTAAGCCACCTCGTTCTTACCATTTCCTCACATGCCGCCCAAGTCAGATCCACAAGCCCACGTGGCTACTCCACCATCACAGATGAAACATCCAAAGAAAGAAAGAAGGGAGAATATAATTACTGCTGCAGAGTGACAGGAGAGGGACAGAGCAAATACCAAACATAAACAAAGTCTTCCTATTGTCCCAAGGGAGACAGTGGCCGGGTGGTGTGCTTTGACATCTCCAGTGCTAATCAAATCGCAGCCAACTCTTGCCTGAATTCTCAAGGCAGTAAAGAAACACCTGGGACACAGGGAGGCCCCCCGCAGAGGGTAAAGGTCCCCAGGTGTGAGCAACTGCAGTGAAGAGTTTATTAGAGGCCTGGCAGATAAAACTTCCCGCAGGCGAAGAGCTTGTCAGCATCACCCAGCATGACCCAGGTGGCTCCACAGCCAGGCCAGGCTTCCAGCCAGTTAGAAGAGGCTCACGCGGCTTTCTTCTCCCTGACAGCAGAGGCTAAATACAGATGCATCTTGTGTCTTCTGCCTGCAAGGGGGAAGTGAAGTGCGCTCCTAAGGTTGCGGGTGACAGTACCTGCAGGATGGGAAAGCTAAACTCGCCGCAGCCAGGAAGCGAGGAGGAAACCTCTACCGGCCTTCCAGGCGGGTCTTCTCCCTCGGGGGCCGTTGAGTCAAGCCCAGTAGCTCCATGTGTCTGATTCCTGTCCAGCCTCTACTTCAATTCTCTGATCCCGATCCACGGGTCAGGACAATTTGTTCTTGCTCAAGACAGCCTCTGCCTTCACCATTCAGGGAACATGAGAGAGAGCTGGTCCTTTTCTGCCGTTCATGAGTGTCCAGGGAGTGAAAGAAAATGCAGCTCCCACCCGCTGGCTGCCAGGTGCGTTCTCCTGCTTCCTCTGGTTTGCCTTGCTCTTCGTGGCAGCCCCCCTGAAATAATGCCCTTCCTCTCTCTGAGCCTCAATTAGTTGTTTTTCTTTCTTTCTTTCTTTCTTTTTTTGCGGTACGCGGGCCTCTCACTGTTGTGGCCTCTCCCGTTGCGGAGCACAGGCTCCGGACGCGCAGACTCAGCGGCCATAGCTCACGGGCGCAGCCGCTCCGCGGCGTGTGGGATCTTCCCGGACTGGGGCACGAACCCATGTCCCCTGCATCGGCAGGCGGACTCTCAACCACTGCGCCACCAGGGAAGCCCAGTTGCTTTTCTTTATCATTAACATCCTGATAGGCAGAGAAGCTGACCAAGAGATGCCACATTTTTGGAGGAGTTTAGTTCCCCTAAATGATAATGAACATGATAATCCAGACAAGAGGTTTCCGCTCTCTGGGCCACAGACACTGGAAGAACTCAGGCATTACTGGGCAGTCCCTTTGGACCTTTGGCAAATATTTATTGAGCACCTGATACGTGCCAGGCGCCATTCTGGACATTAGGAAAACACCAAGGACAAAACAGAGCAAGATCCCTGCCTTGTGGCCTCCATATTTTAGGTGGTGGCGTGAGAGAGCAGGAAATAAACAATCGGCATAAGAAACAGACGATGTGATGTGTCATAGGTGATAAAATGCTATGGGGACAAAAGCAGGAGAGCCGGCTTAGAAGAAGCAGGATGCTGGCAGCCAGGATGCGTGTTCTTGGGACAAAGAGGTGCAGAATTGCCTATCCTTGAGGTGAGGTGTGGCCATGTGACCTGCTTTGGCCACTGGAACAAAAGCAGAAGTGTCACATGTCCCTTCCAGGGGAAGCAATTAAGAGCTGGTGTGCTGTCTCCACCGTGGCCCTGCAGCTATGGGCAAGGCTCCCTCAGCCTGAACTGTGAACTCACAGCACACAGGACGGTTGCCCTGGACAGTTGCCCAAGACTGAATCGGCTTCGTGTGAATAAGAAATAACTTTGGCGGTACTAACTCAGGGACTTTGGGATTGTATTTACTGCAGCATAATTTACCTGCTCATGACTAACATGAGGATTATTTCAGAGAGCCCGTTCCTCAGCAGACCTCAGTCTTATTCCTAGAGGCTGGACAGAATCTTCCCAATCTCACTGCAACTCATGGCTCCTTGCTCTTGCCCAGGCATGTCCTGTGTCCTGTGTCCCATTAATGATTGATGCCAGGAGCCCTGATATGCTCCAGAATGCCTCGAAACTGCTTGAGCCTCCTGTTTTATTTCTTTTATCCAACAGTGCTGTGAGGCAAGACAAGAGTGACCACAATGACAAAATTTTGCAGATCAGAAATGGAGGCACGGGTGAGCTGAATGACACTGCCAAGGTCACAAATCTGAGGAGACACAGGGTTGGGTCTTGAGCCTGGGCCTTCTAAGCCACTGTTACTGAGGGGTGGGGGATCCTCTGAGATGGAGGCCACGCACTTCTAATCATTCTCTGACCATAAGGGTGACCCTCCATCCTCCACACCCAGCTGCAGCTGAATTGGAGGCGAGGAGGCTGGGGTGCATTGATGTACTCTTCGCCAACCCCCTCCCCCATCTGCCACCTACCCTCCATCTGCCCAGACACTGTGGCCACCTGACAGCTTTGCTCACAGCTCAGGCTGCTGCCTGCCTCACAATGTCACACAGGCTGTTTCTCGGCCTCAAAAACTCTGCCCCTCTCCTGGTCACCGATTCCAAATCAACTCTTACTCGTGCTTCTGATCTCGGCTCATATGTCATCTCCTCCAGGTAGGCTTCCCTGATTGCCCAGACAGATGCCATATTACTGACTCACCTGCTCTCATACCCCCGACCTTCCCCTTATAACGTCCTTCACCAACGCGCTCACTTTGGCTAACATCCTCCTTCCCTTCTAGGCTGTAAGCGCCATGAGGGTAGGGTCCTTTGCTCCTTTTTTGCATCCCAGAGTTTTGAACTTAATAAGCCACACTAAATATTTGCAGGTGGAATGAAAAACTGTCAAAAGCTGTACAAACAGAAGGGATTTTTTTCTGTCTATACTAAATGGAAATTCCACTTTCCCCAGCTTAGGCAGAATTTCACAGATCCTCTCACTGTAGGTGCTTGATTGCGTTTTAAATAAAAAGACCCAGTCCCCAGACACCGTAGGCAGCCGCATCAGAGCCTTTCCCCAGTAATGAACTTCCCTGGCATTATTGCCGCATTAAATTGTGTTAATCAAATGGGAAGTGGTAAGCGGTTTTCTCCCTCCATAATCCTTCCTGAGCTGTACATTCTCAGTGGGAAAATAAAAAGGCCGGTGCAGATCAGAGTCCAGAATGGATCAGAGAAGCGCAGTTTTGATTTGTGTTAATTTTGCACGTGCAAAACCCCTTCTTGTTTTTCTTTATTAAAAAGAGGCAGAAGCATGACAATAACATGCTGTTTGAAGAGTGACGATCGAAAGCAGAACATTTTGCTCAGACACTCAGAGGCCACTCAAACGTGATGCCACTAGCTTGCTCTGTGCCGAAGAACAAAGTGCCTTAGCCAAACCTCCCTTGGAAGGAGGCGTATCTTCAGGTGTGTGTATGTGTGGCTGGGGGCATCGCTTTCCTTTGCACAAAGCAGCTATCAGTTCAGGATTCAAATGACCTCATCCTTCAGTGTTGCTTCCAGTGGCCAATTACTGAGCTCTGAGTTGGGAGGAGAGAGATGGCAGCTCGGTGGTCCTAGCTCTCAGATGCTCCTGGTCGGCTGGGAGGGTGGAAACAAAGCAGACACATGTGCTACAAAGGAGAGAGTGCTGTTGTCATGGACTGAGGCCCCAGATACTGGCCAAGGGAGTGGGGACACCAAAGCATGAGTGGATGTCGGGCAGGAGGGTTGAGTCCCCAAGGTCCACACTGTCCTTCCCCACTAAGCCTGTGGTGGGTATGGACAGTCAGCTTTGGAAAGTCTCCTTCAGGATCAAAGGGTCTCCCAAATTCTGGGCTCCAGAGAAAACTTCACCAAACCTAAGTGTCCTCCCATGACATCCAGTGTCAGCTCACATGGTCAATTCCAAGTTGGCAAAGATTTTGCAAAACAAACCTTGAGAAGGTAAAAAGTCCCACTTATATCTCCCTACACTCTTATCCCAAAAGGAAGCTGGAGAAGCTGCAAGATCTCCCGCCATCAGCAAAGACCACTGAGATGTGCAAGATATTGGAGAAGGAAGAACTGGCGAAAGGGGAACAAGCCAAACAGGTGAGGAAGGTGTGAGTCAGGTAGAGCTCACCTTGATTCCAATGGTGTGCTCTTCCCTTGAAGGTGGGACGTTTAGAAGGTAATTCTGAGCACAGTTGTCAGCGGGATGGATGCACAACAAATCCTCTGTACTGAGCCCTCACTATTTCCCAGACACAAGGTACCCATCCTTTCATCTGTGATACCACATTTAATGCCCACGTGTCCCTATTTCACAGGTGGGGCAGGTGAAGTTCAGAGACTGTCACATGCCTGAGTTCACACAGTGACAAAACCAGACCCCTGATCCGTTCACCCCCAAGCCCATTTTATTTTCACTGAAGCCTGCTGAGGGCCTTTGGGTGTCTCCTGCAGTATTTTGTGTTGTTTTATAAAAGCTAGAGAATGGCAAAGCACAAGTGGCCCGGTTGCCCAATATCTTTTAAAAAGCAATTACGTTTCTCAGACTGTTAGTTGCTATGGCAGACTGTGGCCTTTTGGTATTTGGGAAATGTAAGAACCAACAAGAGTGCAAGGCCACTGTGGCATTTCATGGGATGCTGACAGCCCAGACACTTCTGATGAGGGGCTCACAGCCTCAAGTGGAATCAGGGGCCCCAGATGCCCCAGAGTCATTATCTTTGAAAGGACAGGGCTGTAGGAGCAAGGCCTTGGAAGGGAAGGTCGCTGGGATGGGAGTAATATACCCTGGCCCGAGATCCCCCTTGGCCATTAACTCACCTTGGGCCTTGAGGAGAAAGTTACATTTGTCCACACTTGTCCTTCAGAAAAATGAGGTGACTTGTGCCTACTAAGTGTGAGGACATCATCATAATTAGTGATCAGAAATGATGACTGTAAACAGCCCCCAAGTAGGGATTGCTCCACAAGCGTGGAAGAGCAGCAGGGTGAAATGGATCTAGAGTGAGTCACAGGGAAAAGGGGGAAAATGCACATAACTTAAAGGCAAAGTAGGAGCAAGAATGCAACTCACATATAAAGAGAGGGACCAGGTTTCACAGATGTGTACATACACACGTATATACATATATACATACACATATGTATAATATATAATAGTTACATAATATGCATATGTATAGAATACTGACATACTAATGATAAAATATACTTTTTCCAATTTATTTACTTAAATATTTCTGAGTATTTACGATGTGAAAATACAGTAAAAATAGCAATAAAGAAGAGAAGCAATGTTTGTTGTCTCATTGAGGTTATATCCCAGTGGGGAGATGACAGACAACAAAGGAATTAATATAGATCATCAGCTCCTTCCCATGGCACTCCACATTCTTCCTCAGAAAAAGTTTTAATGGCTGCATAACATTTCATTGTTTGGATAACCATACTTTAGCTAACCAGTTCCCTATTCCTATTGTTTGGCGTTTAGGTTTTTCCAAATTTGGAGGACTGCACAAATGTATGTGTGCCTTCATGAATATTTCCTTAGGGTCCAAGCAAACAAGTGAAACTGTTGGGTCCAAGTATATGAAAATTTCTAAGGCTTTTGCTACAATTATCAAGATACCCTCCCAAAGTATCCACAATTTCTACCTCCAGCTGTAGGGCATGAGACTCAAATCCTAAACATCTTGGAATTAAACTAGAAATCAATAAGAAAGCTATCTGGATAAAGTCCTCAAATACTTGGAAATTAAACAACACACTTCTGAATAATTTGTGGGTCAAAAGGAAATCTCAAGGGAAATTAGAAAATGGTTTGAACAAATAACTGAACAAAAATAAAATGCAATATATCAAATGTATGGGATGCAGGTAAAGCAGTGCTTAGAAATTATAGCATTAAGTGCTTTTATTTTTAAAAAGAAAGATCTCATATTAATAACCTAGTTTTTACCCTAGGAAAAGAGAAAGATAAACCCAAAGCCAATAGAAGGAAAGGGAAAATAATGGTAAGGGTGGAAATTGATGAAACTAAAAACAGAAAAATAGAGAAATCAATGAAAACTGAAGTCTTTTTTTTTTTTTGCAAGTATCAGTAAGACTGACCAACTGACAGCCAGACTCTCAAAGACAAAGAAGAGACACAAATACCATTATGAGAAGTGAAAGAAAGGCTATCAGTATAGACTCTACAAACATTAAAAGTTTAATGAGAGAATAGTATGTACAGCGCTATACACATGAATTTGACTGCTTAGATGAAATTGCTTAATTCCCAGAAAGACACAAATTGCTAAACTTGCCCAAGAAAAAGTAGGTAACCTCAACTGTCCTACCTATAAGAACCTGAAATTATAGTTTAAAACCTTCTGAAAAAGAAAATTCTAGGCCCAGATAGTTTCTCTGTGAATTCTACCAAACATTTAAAGAAGATTCTACACAAATTCCTCCAGAGAATAGGAGGGAACATTTCCCAACTTATCCAACTTATTTTATGAGGCCAACATTACCTTGATGCCAGAACGTAATAAAAGACAATACAAGAAAACTACAGACCAATATCCTTCGTGAATACAGACACAAAATCCTCATCAAAATATTAGCAAATTGAATTCAGCAATATACAAAAAAGTATTAATATTGATACATCACAACTAAATGCAGTTTATCCCAGGAATGCAAAGCTGGTTCAACATTTGAAAATCAGTCATTGCAATCTTCACGTTACCACATTAAAGAAGAAAAATCACATAGTTATATCAATTGACACAGAAAAAGCATTTAAAAGTTCAGCATCCAACCATGATGAAAACTTTCAGCAAACCAGGAATAGAAGAGAACTTCTTTAACCTGATAAAGGGCATCCACAAAAACCCTATAGCTGACATCATATTTAATGGTGAAAAAAATGCTTGCTTTCATCCTAAGATTGCAAACAAGGAAAGGGTGTTCACTCACATGACTCCTATTCAGTATCATACTAGATGGCCTATCCCAGGCAATAAGAACAAAAACAAAAAAGACATAGAGATTGGAAAGGAAGAAACAAAACTGTCTCTATTTACGCACTATATGATTGTCTACTTAGAAAATCCCAAGGGAATCTATAAAAAACAAAGACTAGAACTAATAAGTGAGTTTAGCAAGGTCATGAGATAGATTCAAGGGCAATGTAGAAAACATCCACTGTATTTCTATAATCCAGAAATGAGCAATTGGAAACTGCAATATTAAAAAATAGCATCTACAATTGCTCCAAAAATAGAAAGTAGCTAAGTAGATATAAATCTAACAAAGATGTGTGCAGACTATGTGTGCTGAAAACTACAAAACACTAATGAAAGAATTCAAAGAAGATCTAAATGATTGGAGAGAAATACTGTGCTTGTGGAATGCAAGACTCAACGTAGTTAAGAAACCAATAATTCTCTCCCAAACTGATCTAGATATTTGATGCAATTATAATTAAAATCCCAGTAGGACCATAGTTATGACATATTACTTCTAAAATTTATATAGAGAAGCAAAAGAGCTAGAGTAGTCAAATCCTTTTGAAAAGAAGAGCAAGTTGGAGAATTCATACTGTACAATTTTAAGACATTATAAAACTACAGTATAGTATGGTATTTATTGACCAATAGACACATAGATCAATGGAACAGAATGGAGAGTTAGTGACAGACCCACACAGGTACAGTCCATTGATTTTTTTTGATTATTTTTTCTATATTTATTATGTATCCTTTGAAGAATTTATGTTGCCCCTAAATGGTGGATCCTTGTCAAAGAAGCACAGGGAGATCAGCTTGGTGCTTTGTGACCACCTAGACAGGTGAGATAGGGAGGGTGGGAGGGAAGAAGTTGCAAGAGGGAAGAGATGTGGGGACATATGTATATGTATAACTGATTCACTTTGTTATAGAGCAGAAACTGACACAGCATTGTAAAGCCATTATATTCTAATAAAGATGTTAAAAAAAAGAATTCCATATTGGGATTTTTTTCTCTTTTTCATTATGGTTGTTAAAAAATTTTAGCAAGGGGTTTACATAAGAAATCCAGTACCAAAATTTAAAGTAAAACATACCCCTTGACTTTTTTTTTAACATCTTTATTGGAGTATAACTGCTTTACAATGTTGTGTTTAGTCCATTGATTTTTGACAAAGATGCAAAGGCAATTCAACGGAGAAATGGAGAAAATTCAATGGCAATTCAATGTTGTCTTTTCAACAAATGATATAGAACAATTGAACATCCTTATGCCAAAAGAAAGAACAAACAAATGAAAAAAACAAAAAGAAGGAAAGAAAAAGGAAGAGAAGACCAGAGGGAAGGAGGGAGGGAAGGACATTGGTGTACACCTCACGCCTTACACAAAAATTAACTCAAAATGGACCACAGACCTAAATATAAAATAAAAGACTATACAACTTTTAAAGGAACATATAGGAGAACATTTTTGTGACCTTGGGTTATACAAAGAGATTTACACTAAACACCAAAGCACAAAAGAAAAAAAACAAATACATTGGACCTCATTACAATTAAAAGCTTTTGCTCTGCAAAAGACACCGTTAAGAAAATGAAAAGACAAGATACAGACTGAGAGAAAATGTCTACAAATTACATAAGTGCTTGTCCCCAGAATGCATAAAGAACTCTCAAACTCAACAATAAGAAAATGAAATCTCAATTAAAAAGAGGGCAAAATGTTTCAACAGACACTTCACAGAGAAAAGATGTGGATGGCCTAAAAGCACATGAAAAGATAATCAACACCATGAGTTATTGGGAAAGGCAAATTAAAACCACAGGGCAATGCCATCTCACCCCTATTAGAACACCTTAAAAGAAAAACCCAAACCCTGATAATACCAGGTACTGCCAAGGATGCATAGTAACTGGAACTCTTATACATTCTTATGCAAGATGGTACAGCACTGTGGAAAACAATTTGGCCGTTAAACATAAACCTACCATATGGCCCAGCAATCCCACTCCTAGGTATTTACCCAAAGAAGTAAAAGCTTGTCCTCAGACAAAATCCTGTATATGAATGTTTACAGCAACTTTGTTTATAATCACTACGAAACTGGAAACAACCTAAATATTCTTCAATGGATGAATGGATAAAGAAACACTGGTACATCCATACCCTGGAATACTACTCAGCAATAAAAAGGAACAAGCTATTGATGCCTGCAACAATGTACCTCCCACAGACGTGATCCTGAGTGAAAGGACTGCACACCGTGATTCCATTTACATGACATATGAAAAGGCAAAATTATAGGGATGGAGAGCTGATCAGCAGTGGCCAGGGATTAGGATAGGGTCAGGGTTTCACCACATCGGGGTAGCATGGTGGAATTTCTGGGGAGAGAGAACTGTTCCGTAACTTGATTGTAATGGTGTCTGTGTGTTCAAACCCACAGAACTGTGCACCCCAAAGGGAGGAGATGGTTTTACTGTTCGTAAATTTTGTTTTTCAAGTTAAGCCTCTTGCTCAGTCTTCTTCCCACCACACTACACCATGTCTCCAAAGAGGACAGGCGTCACTCGGAGCAACTCAGAGCACAGGGTGGGTCCTTCGCAACTTCCCCTTGTAGAGTATAACGCACAGCTGTTCGATTTTGTCTCCTAGAAGCAATTTCCTGCCTTAATGAGCAGTGTATTTCTAATGGAGAAAATCTTGCTTTGCTATGTCAGTGTTCTGGGTGGAGGGGTAATTAATTCTGGCCATGAGAATGCTGTTTTCTTGTGTCCTGCACCTCGACCTGCCCAAACTTTTAGGCTCCTGCTTGTCCCACCCCTTCTTTTCAGCTAGCCCGCTCATGGTTTCAAACGACAGCCTTCAAACAATATGGAGGTTTTATCACCTCACATGACCAGCAGTTGAAAGCTTTAGCGGTTATCAAGGTGGGTTAATTTTGTGAACACACGTCCATAATCAGGGCTCTGTCACCCATGAGAAAGGCGATGGGGGACATGATTCTGACATTAGGCAACCAGCAGTGCCTCCCTTCTCTTCTCCCCTCCCTAATAGCCTTCCGATAAATTGCCCTTTGCTGGAGGTAAACTGCATCTGTTCCCGTGGCTTGTAAACAAGGAATATTAACTGACGTGCAGACCTGATGGGACCCTGCGCTACCGCTGGGATATTAACCCCCGGAGGGCAGGACCACCACTGTATCCCCAGCACTGCCTGGCATAAAGGAGCGATCAGAAATTTGATTGTTAATGACCAGTCAACAAAATGACTAGAATGTAGGCTGCATGAGGGCTCACATTTTTGCTTGTTTTGTTCACTGCTGTATCCCTAATACCCAGAAAAGTGCCTAGCCTCTGGGTGGCACTCAGTAAATATTTGTCGAATAAATGAACACATTTTTGGAGCATCTGCAAGTGGCCCTGGTCCTGCATTGAAGTCTGGAAATACAGCTATAAACAAGTCAAACAAATAAGCTCCAACTCCCCAGAGATATTTGGGACACACAGACACAGAAAATTAGCCTTAGAAGCTTACTTCTAACAACTATTCTCAAGAACAGAGAATAGGAGTCTGAGAATCCAAGGGCAAACCAGACCACTTTCCTTAGCATCGATCTGCCCTTTCTTATTACCATCTGCTCCCCTCAGGATGTTCCTTGGGAAAAAAAGAAGAAACCAAATAAAATTAAAGATGTTGCCAGATGCTCCCTTCAGAAGTAACATCTTGGGTGAAAATTCCCTAGGCCCACTGATACATTAATTGGTGCTGGGAGGTTGGGGATATCAGGATGAGGCAGATATAAAATATGGGTTTGTCTAGAGACAGTCTCAGGGAGGAAGGATTGAGGACCCCAGTTAGAGGTCACAGCATCACGCCTCAGAATATCGTCACAGCGCATTGCCCGTCTGAGACGGCTTACAGGGCACCATCTGCCCTTCCTCACTCTACACCTTGGGGTCCTGAAGGGCAGACCAGTGGTTCTCTTTTCTACACAAGAGATTTCATTCTGTGGCGGGTGATCACCCTGTCTCTGTTCCATCCCATCAACAGTTGTCCCTGGAACATCCCCATCAGAAAGTCCAGAAGGCTGTTCTAAGTCAACAGGTCTGAAATGCAGCTCTTTACTTCTTCCCGTCCACCACCACCCATCACTACTGTCTGCACTACCTCAAAACTGGTGGCGCACCCAGTGTTCCCAATCCTGGTTTCTGCCATCACTAGTCACTCCACCCCCGGGCCCCAAATTGCAGTCTTCCCAAACCTGTCCCTCTTCCCATCCCCTACGTACGGTGGGTCTCCCAGGGTGGCTTCTGAACGCCTCTACAGCCTGCCCTGCCTTTTCATCCTACAGCCACAGCCCTAGCCTGGCTGTCCCCACCTCTCACCTGAACTACCTCAATGATCCCCCATGTGATCACCATGTCCGGCAGCTCTGTTCTCCCCAGTTATTCCTCACGCTTCCGCAGAATCCACCCTGATCTTGTCACTCCCCTGCTCAGAACCCTTCGATGACTGCTCTGCTTTGTTTTCAGGGCATTGAGTGCCCATCCCAACCTGGGGCCACCCTCTCCTTCCAGCTCTGTTGCTCTCCCTCTCTTCCTCTGCCCCACACCCTCCAGAGCCCCTCCCACGCTGAGTCCTACTAGAGTACAGATCACATTACCTGACAATGGTTCCCATGCCCATTTCCTCCCCCATCTGTGACTCCTGGTGATCCAGAACCATGACTAGTTCATGCATGTGTCTCCTTCAATACCTTGCTACTCCCAGCCAAGCACACCACTCTCAGCCAACTCAGCTGGTCTCACGGTCACCCTCACACACGGAACGTATTCCCACCTCCATTCTAACGGCCCTGCTATTGCTCTACTTCATGGTCGTCTTATCCTTTGTTCCTAATACCCAAACCTTACTCATTTTATAAGCCCCCTTCATCCACGCAGCCTGCCCTGATGGCTCCTGCACTTTCTGGTTTGCTCTATTTTCCTGGAATATGAGTTCTATGTGAGCCCATATTTTGTCTGTCTGGTTTACTGCTCCATCCCCACTGCTTAGAACAAAGCATATTTTGTTGAAGCAAAAGAAAGGGAGGGAGAGAGGGAGGGAGGGAGGAAGGCAGGAAGGAAGGAAGGGAGGGAGGGAAAAGGAAGACAGGCCTCCCAGACTGAGACCTTGCTATGTCTTACTCTTTGTTCTTCCTTAGTGTTTATGCATTGGTCTGGTCTACACTACATAAGAGGTGAGAGAAGGGAGAAAAATCACTATTACTCAAAGTGATCAGAGGTAGCTTTCTGGCATATGCAGGGCTTACCACGCATATACCAATTCAACTAAAATTTATGGGGCACCTACAGGGCAAGACACTATGTCCAGTGGTAACCAAGATGCACACATGGTCCCTGACGTGCATGAACCCAGCAATCAAGAACATTTGGGATAAGGGGAGAAGCAGGACAGACACCCAGTCCATGCACACTGGTGGATCTGTATCGGTTTTTAAGACCTTAAAATAATTCCATTCTTATTTTTATTTATTTATTTTTTTTTCCATTCTTATTTTTAAACAGCTATGACCATGCACTTCCCCACAGGCTCTTCTGCAACCCCAGCTGCCTTGGGCCATCTTCTGAGAGTCCCACATCTCTCCACAGCCCAACAACTGAAGGGTTGACACTTGGCAGAGCAGGGCGCTGGTGCTATAGCTGACTGGCATACTATCTGATTAGCTGGTGCCCCTGCCACAGAAGTTGCTAAATATTTTGAATATCACCTCTGGGTGGACGGACAGCTAAGACAGCAGGGCGGATTAGTTAAGTGTGGGCTTAGCGCTGTGTGCTGAATGGATGGTCTGCAAGAACCACAAACGGGGGTGATTCAGAATCTGCACCTCCCCAGGAACTGCTCTATGGAAGTGATAGCTCAGTCATTGCCAAGAAGGTGAGGAGAAAGTTCAAGAAACTCAGGGCTTCCCACCTTGAGGAAGGGGTCCAAGCCCTGGTGTTGAGGTTCACTGGAAATTCCTTAGTGTGGCCTCAAATCCTTGATAAGCTGGTTGCATCTTCAATGTCCCACACCAGGATTCAGCTTGTTTAAAACCTTGGGTCAGGTCTCTCTGGAGCTTGTCTATGCTGGTTACCACTGGGAAGTCTCCTCACTTTCCAGTTCTTGCTCACAGACGGAGAGGAGATTTAAAAAAAAGGCAAAACAAAACATTTGGGAAAAGCCAAACGTTGGGAGCTTTTATTTCATTTTTGTGTCAATGTCAATATCCCAGTTATGATAACATTACAAGAAGTTACCATTGGGGGAAACAGACAAAGTGTGCAAGTGACCTCTGAATGTTTTCTTACAACTGCATGTGAATCTACAATGATCTAAATAACAATGAATATTTTTTTAAAACTTGGACTCAGTAGCTTCCTCTCGCACTGAGGACCCAGAAAGTCCCTTGTATATTGAGCTGTAGGCTGGAGAAGGTACGAGGATAGGACAGGCCAGAGGTCCTTCTGCTAAAGAGGCAAAGAGGTCTTTGGCAGCTATCAGAGCAACCTCAGCCTGAAGGCTCAGACCCCAGCAGTGGGGTCTCATCTACTAGGACCACTAGGTCCGTGGCACCTCCAGAGTCCATAGGGAATATCAGTTGTTTTGCCTGACAGAGACCTTTCAATCCTGCAAAAGCCAACAGCTTCTACTGGTGAATTCCCCCTTCCCCACTCCACGTGCTCTGGAGGGGCTGCCAATCACACTGCCCTACCTCAAGGACCAAAGAATGGGCACACGACACAAGCCTGGCTTATCACAGTCTCCCTCCCCACAGACAGCAATCACTGCCTAGAGGTGGGTCAGTCAGAGGCCAGCGTGGATTTCTTTTTCCTCCAATACTAGCTGGAGAAGCACTCTTTCTTTGGACATTACAGAAATAGATGATATTATACCTAGAGCCGGATAAGGCAATGCCTACTCGCCCTGCACTGCAAGGGGAGAGTCCCTCAGTGGTAGGAGAAATTGAGGCCAACACATGGAAAAAATCTAAGAAGTGAGAGAGGCAGGGAGAGAGACAGAGAGAAAGCAACATCACCCGAGCCTCTAGAGACTGCCCTGTGGCCTCCAGTTATATGAGACAGTTCATCCTTTGTGCTTGAGTCATCTTGAGTTGGGTTTCTGTCATTAACCCACTCCTTAACCCTTCATGAACGGGGCTGTGGATTTGTGACTCTAGGCCCCAGCTTACACCTCTGGGTGGTTGGCTCCAGTGAAAGTCCACCAACTCCTCCCCCAAGACGCTGATACTGAAAGCAGAGACGTGTTTCTAACAGTGACAAACCATTAGTTCCATGGATGATGAATGACACAAAGAGCAAAAGGGCCATGCTGGGCCAAGATGCTGTAGCCAACTCTCCTGTATAGGGAGATCCTGAGCTGAGAGCCTTGCAGTCCCTCTGCCAAGGCAGCTGTCTCTTCCAGAAGATTAATATTGTTTACATGAGCTATTAGTCTTGATGCAGGAAAAGAGGAGCCTGGGAGAGGAGAAGCTTCAATGTAAACAACTGTATTTATATCTCAGGGTGTAGGTTACACATCCAGGCACTTAATTCAGGGATGGTTCTCTCGGTACCAGCTAGGTGCTGAACAGCATCCTGGACATTGTGGGAATGAGAAGATGAGCAAGACCTTGGTCTTTCTTCCAGGAACTTGGGCTGTTGGGGAAGACAAGCACTGACTAGGAGGAGTGCAGTGAGGTTATAAGCAGGGCTCTGGAATCAGAATGTCCGGGTTCAATATCCCAGCTTAGCTCAACCTATGAGTGGCCAGGAGGCAGATGTAGACATCAGCTGCATTTCTTTAGCAACCTTCTTTCCTTTCTTCCTTCCTTCCTTCCTTCCTCTCTCTCTCTCTCCCTTTCTTTCTTTCTTTCTTCTTTCTTTCTTTCTTCCTCTCTTTCTTTCTTTCTTTCTTTCCTTCTTTCTTTCTTTCAGATATTGGTTTGTTTGTTTGTTTTGGCCATGCCACTCAGCTTGCAGGATCTCAGATCCCCGACCAGGTATTGAACCAGGGCCACAGCAGTGAAAGTGCAGAATCCTAACCACTGGACCACCAGGGAATCCCTGGTGCTACTGTATTCTTCTCAGTGGAATGAGGTAACAACAGTGCTTACCTCAGAGACGTAGTGAGGACTGAATCAGATAATGCATGTAAAATTCTCGGCAGGTAGTATCTGCTTGGTAAA
Source organism: Pseudorca crassidens (assembly GCF_039906515.1). NCBI lineage: Eukaryota > Metazoa > Chordata > Mammalia > Artiodactyla > Delphinidae > Pseudorca > Pseudorca crassidens. The sequence goes on along the minus strand of NC_090315.1, from coordinate 27,774,877 downwards.
TGGTATCTGTATTATCATCATTATCCTCAGTCATTACTGCTATCATTATCACCAATACTACAATGAGGACTTTGGTATTAGCCACGAAAGAGGTCAAAGTTCTGTGGGAAATAGGAGGAAAGAACTTAATTGGGGAGCCAGAGAGGTTTTCTGGAAGAGGTGGCACTAGAGTTGGACCTTGAAGACTAAGTGGGGGTGGTAGGTAGGATGTTCTCAGAGCTACAAAGCCACCAGGAATCGAGAACTAGAGCCAGGTTCATTCCTGCCGCCCTGATCTCCCAGAATTTATTGCAGACCACCCCGTAGAAGCAAGGGAGATGCCCAAGCATCCAAGAACCCAAAATCTGAGTCACATCATTGCACACGATCTTGTCCTTGCTGCTAGATCTACAATGCAGTCCTGGAGGCTAGGAGATTCTAACAAGCACTCATGTCTCTTCCCAGACTCCTGGGGTAGGCAGCTTGCCATCTCTTCTCTCTGGGTCAGAACTTCAAGCTCCATGGAGCTGTGCTTCCCAAGCCTGTTGTCCAGGGGTCCTCAATGCCCAGCCTGGGCAAGCTCAGCCAAGCATAGCCCTGAGTGTGGTACCTGGCACGTAGTAAGTGCTCAGCACATAGATTATGAATAAATGAGTGGCCTGAGCATTTTCTTGTCTCATTTAACCCTGAGCTATGGCCTCCATGAGGGGATGAGATAATGAAGGCTTGGCTGACCTATAAAATGTCTGATTCAATCCTATGTGTGGGCAACCAGGAGCCCAGAAATGGACATCAGTTCCTCCAGGAATATGCTTTCTCCTCTGGGTTGTTTCCCTTCCTTGGGCCCCAGGAGTCTTTACAAAGAGGTCTCACTTGGTCATGTGGTTCTAGAAGTACCTAGGAAGTATTTCTTATCAGAGAAAGTCTTAGGTAATGGTTACCTACCATCACACACACACACATACAATCTAAGAGCATTCAGTGGCTAACTATTGTTTCTGCCTGCCCAAACTCATTCTCCCCTTGTTCTGGCAATGGTTACTTAACTGTCTTCTAGAGAAGTGTCCATTCCCCACTCCCCATCCATGTGGCTAACACCCCATGCCCACTTATTCCAAATGTCAGCACTTAACCTAGACTTAGCCAACCATCACATTCTATCCTCCTGGCCACAGTCATCTGTTCAAGGGTGAGGAGATGATCTCAACTCATCCAGTATGGGTAAAAATTGGAAATTTTGGGACTGTTGGCAAGAGAAGTTCTCTTTTCATAGATGTGGGCCCATGGCCCACTTTGGTACCACTCTGGTACCTCATGAGGATAACCTATCTGAGGGTGAAGCCCATGCAAGAGAATGGAACTGGGATATGGCCAAGAAGCATTTGAGCAGCTGAAGCCAGCCATGCCTGAAGCCAACGTAATCAGGAAAGCCAATCAATTCTTGTTTTTGCTTTAACCAATTTAAGTTGGGTTTTCTGTCACTTGGGACTGAGAGTCCTGGTGGCATGCATGGGACAGCAGGAACAAATGTCCAAGAAAACCCTGCCTTGGACCCTTGGAGATCAAAGAGTTTTTGCCCCTGGGGAACTTGTTGTCTTTTCTGTTCGTTCAACAAATAATGAGCCCTTAAGAAGGGTGCTGAGAAATTTGCTCTCTAAAATCACAAGTGTGATTGATGCACTGATTGTCAGCGGTAAACAGGGCTGAGTCTCTGGGGAGGTGGGTGGTAAAGGAGACCTAAAGAGGTGGAGAGATTCAATGTTCAGCAGGACATGAGCATGGGGGTGGGGCACGGGGCTTGGGTTCTGGGTACCAGCTCTGCCATTCACCTGCTGCATGAGTTTCTCAGGCAGGCACCTTGAACTCGCTGGCCGTCAGTTCTTCTACCTTTAAAATAAATATGTAATATCTGTCCTACTGAAGACACCTAGTTGTTGTAAAAGCAAATAAAAAAGGTACTTCAAATTGTGAAAACAATATATATTTGGATGAGAGAAAATCATTTTATAAATTGATATGAGGCGGCACTTTAGCTTCTGGTCAAGATAAAGTAACAGAGACCAGATTTATCCTCCCACCTTCGACAGCTAAAAGTCCAGACAAAATATATGAAACAATGGTTTTCAGACATTGTACTACAGGTGGTGCAGGATTCCTGTGAAAGGGGAAACAAAATGAGCGTACTGCCTGAATTGAGTTTCCAGGATGTAGCGCAAGGAGGGGCATCCAAAGCAGAGCCTGGTGGTCTCTCTGAGTTGAAGAGATATAATTGGAAGTCTGGAGAAACCAAAGGAGCTAGGGTTTTCAGAGCAGAGTATTACAGAGGAGAGATCTGCACAGAGGGGAATCTGGAGATTTTCCCTCTAGTATTCAGCAGAGTACAGAATTGCACGTACATGTAGGGAGACTATCCAAGGCTGTGGAAAGAACCACTGCAAATGAACATGAAGAATAATTTCTAGAGCCCAAACGGCACTGAGAATAGTTCACATTCCTAGAAGCCAGAATAGAGAAATCTCATAATACACAGGGCATCAGGTAGAGTACTCAGAAGGACATTGCCTCGTTAGTAAGCTTAAATTAGCTAATACTAAAGACTTGTGGAAGCCTAACAAAACTTAAGGTAAGTCTTAACAGGGCCAAAATGTTTCCACATAACTTAAATAAGTCTCTGAACAAAGCTCAAAAACATTTAAGGAAATAAAAATAATTCAGCACACAACAAGGTAAAATTCACAATGTCTGACATTCAGTTAAAAATTACCAGACATGCAAAGAATCAGGAAAATACAACAAATAATGAAAAGAAAAATCAGCCAACAGAAATAGATCCCAAAATATATAGATAATATAAATCGTAGACAAGGACACTAAAATATCTAACATAAATATATTCCATAGTTCAAGAAGGTACAAACAAGCGTGAGTATATTCAGGACATACATAGAAAATATAAAAAGACCCAAACTGAGCTTCCAGAGATGAAAAATACAATATTTAAGATAAAAAAAAATAAACACTGGCAGGAATTAAATTGACATGAAGGAGGTGAGGGGCATCCTAGTTTGGGTACTTTGCAAAGGTGGAATGAAAGCAAACTGTTTGGGTATGGAAGGTGGAATTGTAAATTCGGAGCAGCTGCCAGAACATACTGGGTTTTTGTGAAAATTATATAAAGACACCCCAGCTGGGAGAACTAATATAAAAGAATTATTTTAAAAGGCGCTCCTTTGTTAGGGCTGACACAGCTCTGAGCTAGGGCTACACAGGGTGGTGGTAAGCAGAACATCAGCTACATTTTAGTTCCATGTGCCCATCAGCCAGACATTTTCTTTCAGATCATGATCTGTACACTCATCCCACACACAGGGGCTCAGTCTAAATCAAGGCAAATAAAAGAGAAAGAATATCACAGTATCATGGACCAGTGCTTTCTTAAAGACCCATGGACTGAACCACAGTTCCAGCTCTGCCTGAGAGCTCTTTAACTTGCTTTCTAAGAATCAGCAGAAAATCCACCAGCTACCTGCTCCTTCCTCCTTCTCTCCCTCTTTTCCTCCATCACAATCTCTGTTCCCCTCTGCCCCTCACTTTTTTTTTTTTTTGCTAAAGGTAATTACTTTTTAATTTTATATTGGAGTATACTTGATTTACAATGTGTTAGTTTCAGGTATACCGCAAAGTGATTCAGTTATATGTATACATATATCTATTCTTTTTCAGTTTCTATTCCCATATAGGTTATTAAAGAACATTAAGTAGAGTTCCCTGTGCTATACAGGGGACTCTAGTTAATACTTGTTGTCCTTGTTGATTATGTATTTTATATATAGTAGTCTGTGTGTGTTAATCCCAAACTCCTAATTTATCCCTTCCCCCCACCTTTCCCCTTTGGTAACCATAAGTTGGTTTTCTAAGTCTGTGAGTCTGTTTCTGTTTTGTAAATAAGTTATTTTGTATCATTTTTTTATATTCCACATATAAGTGATATCATATGATACTTGTCTTTGTCTGACGTACTTCACTTAGTATGATAATCTCTAGGTCCATCCATGTTGCTGCAAATGGCATTATTTCATTCTTTTTTATGGCTGAGTAATATTCCATTGTTTGCATACCACATCTTTATCCATTCATCTGTCGATGGACATTTAGGTTGCTTCCATGTCTTGGCTATTGTGAATAGTGCTGCTATGAACATAAGGGTGCATGTATATTTTTGAATTATGGTTTCCTCTGGATATATGCCCAGGAGTGGGATTGTTAGATCATATGGTAGCTCTATTTTTAGTTTTTTAGGGAACCTCCATACTGCACCAATTTACAACACATTCCCACCAACAGTGTAGGAGGTTTCCCATTTCTCCACACCCTCTCTAGCATTTATTGTTGGTAGAATTTTTTTTTTTTTTTTGCGGTATGCGGGCCTCTCACTGTTGTGGCCTCTCCCGTTGCAGAGCACAGGCTCCGGACGCACAGGCTCAGCAGCAATGGCTCACGGGCCCAGCCGCTCCACGGCATGTGTGATCCTCCTAGACCAGGGCATGAACCTGTGTCCCCTGCATCGGCAGGCGGACTCTCAACCACTGCGCCACCAGGGAAGCCCTGTTGGTAGACTTTTTGATGATGGCCATTGTGACTGGTGTGAGGTGATACCTCATCATAGTTTTTGTTTTTTTAAAAAAAAATTTATTAAGTGTTCGGCTGCGTTGGGTCTTTGTTGCTGCACGCAGGCTTTCTCTAGTTGAGGCAAGTGGAAGCTACTCTTCATTGCGGTGCGTGGGCTTCTCATTGTGGTGGCTTCTCTTGTGGAGCACAGGCTCTAGACACGCGGGCTTCAGTAGCTGTGGCTCGCGGGCTCTAGAACGCAGGCTCAGTAGTTGTGGTTTACGGGCTTGGTTGCTCCACGGCATGTGGGATCTTCCTGGGCCAGGGATCGAACCCATGTCCCCTGCATTGGCAGGTGGATTCGTAACCACTGTGCCACCAGAGAAGTCCCTTGTTTGTAGTTTTGTTGCCCCTCACTCTTCTATCATCTAGGAGTTGATTTCGCACTGGCCAAAGGCAGTTGCATGCACCAGCCCTCTGACACACAGAAGGGATGACTGAAGGGGCTACTCAGCACCGTGGCTAACCAGGGGACAGGACCCCACAGAGGCCACTACCAAGATTTAAATGCTGAAGCAATATATCCAGGAAAAGTCTTGATGTAAATCCCGCCCTAACAAGAGTCAATGGTTAAAAAAGATGTAAGTAGAAAAACCTTTGACCTGCCACTGGGCCCCTGAACGTCAGCACCAAGAGGTTGCACAGAACCTACCCAGAGAATCTACTCACTTCATATTTGCCAAGAAGATACCCTTGTTCTGATTCTATTCAGCCTGGTAACCCCAGGGAATATTCAGAACCCCAGAGACAGAAACAATATAAAGACGATTACTTCTCTCTGAAATAACAATTTGTATTTTCATATATTTGATACACAGTCTAATACTCAAATCAACAGGCCAATGGAGATTTACCCAGAGCAAGTTTAATAAGAAAAATAGTTTTTAAAAAAAAGGTTTGGCAAGCTAGAGCTATATTACCTGCAGGTGTGTTAGATTGTGGGTGTGGGGTTAAGTTAGCTCTTTCCTTTTTCCCTAGTGTAATGCAACAGAGAAGCTAAACCTCTGAGTTGATTATAATCACACAGAAATGGGAGCTTCTGTCTGTTTTCTGCTCCCCACTTCTCTCCTACCCTTGCCCCCAATGAATACAACAAGTTTTATCTTGGCCGATGAAAACTCAACTTTCTGGCTGTTTCTGTAATTTAGGGTTCCTCATGTCTGGTCTGGGTTTGCAGGCAGGCAAATCAGTTTCCAAATTCAATGCATGAATTTTGGAAACCCAAAGCAAAGACCTATTCCAGAAGGAGGGTGGGAAGCTGTGGTAAAAACAAGATCCATAAGATAGAACCTTGACAGGGTTGAGAAGGCCCAGAGAGGCTGGGCAGCAGGTGGCGGCTTGCTCTTACAACCCCTTTCCTTTTCCCATGGCTGTGTCTTTTCCTTGATGGTGCTATGATTCTCCTGATGTCAAGGTCAAGCTCAGTTCACCAAGGCAACAGCTCCTGTCTCCTTTAGGAATAAGAAATGTGGCCACGAAGCCTCCATGTCAGTGCTTTGATCAGAGAAATTACTTTCTAGGCTCTATCTATTCAATAAATATTCACTGAGTACCTACTGTGTACCAAGCACTGTTCTAGGCCCTGAGGATACAGCAGTCAATGATGTAGACTAGCTCATAGAACTTATATTCTGGTTTAAGAAACCAGAAAATAAACATATATGCAAACAAGTAAATAAGGCAGTATCAGATAGTGAAAGTGCTATAAAGAAAATCTTAAAAGGGCTACTATAGACTGGAATAGCATTTCTGAAAAAAAACAAAGGAAGGGGAGGTGTCATTTGAACTGATACTCTGAATCAAAAGAAGGAGCCAGCCATGCCACGTGAAGAACTGGGAGAAAGCCATTCAGGCCGAGGAAACTGCAAGTGCAAAGGCCCTGGAACAAGCTTAGTTGAAAGAATAAAGAAGTATTTCTGTATGGCCAGAGTGTAGTGAGTCAAGGGAGAGTTGGAAAAGAAAAATTAGTCAAGATAAAGATCATATAAGAACTGGTGGACTTTTATAATATGAAGTTGAAGATGTAATTGGAAAAATTTCTCTGATTTATGTTTTAGGAAGATCTTTCCGGCTGCTGCATGGAATGGACTGTTGGGGGGTGAGGTGGCATGGAAGAGTGGAAGGAGAGAAAACAATTAGAGGCTACTGCTGTAGTCTAGGCAGAGTATGATGGACATTTGAACAAGGATGGAAGCAGAGGGAGAATGAGAAGAGGATGGAATTGGGGTACATTTTGGAGGTATGAATTACATAATGGAGAAATAGAAAGGGAGGACTCAAAGATGACCCTTAGGTTTTGCCTTGAGCTGTCTACCCACTCCTGAGATGAGGAAGACACGAGAGAAATCAAGTCTTGTCTTAGATGTCTGATGTTTGAGATCCTTACTTGACTTCCAAATGGAGCTGTCAGAAAGACATTTGGATATAGGAGGTAAGAACTCAGTTACAGAGGTCTAAATTCTCTGGACCAGCCTTCCACCCATCTAACTCTGAAATTTGCTTTTTCGGTTGGCCCACTGTTCACTTAGCTATCATTCATTGAGTATCTCCTGTGCTCGGGGACCTGAGCTCAGTGTGACTGAGTTACAGTGGAATGAATACGACTTGAGGCAGGACCCTGTCATCAAGAACAGGACCTTCAGCCCTGGATTCTCGGTATATCATGGGGCAATCTAGAGTTTGTTTCCTGCTGAAAGGCCACCTCTGTGAACATCAATGTTCTACTTATTTATTCCAGGAATTTCCCAGTCTGGTATCCCAGAAGCTCATTTAGGAAGGAACCTTAAAGAGTTATTACTCATATTTCCTCCAAGTGTTTGCTTAGATCAGACTTGAGTACCCCCAGTGAGGTAGCACTCACTATCTGTACTCTGTGAAGAGTCTCTGCTAGGTCTTTGGAATTGGGCTTCTTGAGGGCAACAGAAGGCATGGGGTCAAATTGCCAAATTTTGCAGCTAAAGGGGTAAATCTTGGGACTCTAAGAAGCCACAGGGCTGCTGTGAAGGGTCTGCAGGTGGGTTCCAGACTTCACCCAGGGACTTAAATGTAGTATCCCTTCTTATCTCTGGTGAGACCACACTTAGAAGCTGTTGGGTTATGGCCCCAGCTGCAGTGTTTCTGGAAGAAGACAAGGGAAGAATGCATAATTGTGTATTGGAGATAATTTTGCTTATGTTCCCAGGTGTCTGCAGAGATGGGTCTTGGTTAAGATTTATTAGCCTCCCGAGACTGTCAGAGCCACACACAATACCCACAAGCTTTATATACGGACTTTCTTCCCTGGCCAGAAAGAAAACAGTAAAACCCTCACTCCTCCCAAGTGGAGAGCAGGAGCGTCAATCCTTGGCTCCTCCATCTTTGGCACCTAGGATGTCTGCCCGGGCCTTTCTCCATCTGCCTAGAGATGTTAGCTGTTCCCTCCACCACTCATCCTCCGTTCCCACCTGCTGTCACGTCTCAGCTCTCCTGAGTCACCGAGACTTTAATTTGGACTAATCTCTACTCCTGACTCAGGTAGGTGTGGTGGTGATAAATCAAAACGAGGACACAGCTGTCGGTAATAAAACAGGAGCGACTTGTCAGTCTAATCAACTTCATTAGCCGCGAGTCACAGGAAATTCTCCGGTAGCTTTTCCTCCCCTTTTCCTGATGCCTCCCTTTGGTCTCCATGAAGTTGCCAGCAAATCAGATACAACCGAGCTGGAGCTGAATTGGTGATGGGGAGGTGGGGGTGGGAGGCTCCGTGGGGCACCCCGTGGACGGCCACAAGAACTGCTGTCATCAGGGCGGACAAGGATAGAGGCAGCAGCCCAGCTTTTATAGGTGGGATTCCGAGGGTCTTCTCCCCCTGTGGGTGGTGAAAATGTATGGTTTAGAGACCCAGTTTACGCTCTCTAGAGTCCCGCAGCTAGGCAGGATGGAAAGACCCCATCTAAGCCAACTTTTTGCTTTGGGGCAGGAAAAGGTCTTAAGCTCTCCCCAGACCAGAGGGTGAGTGCATGTGAGAAAGAAAAGTGACCTTGATACCTGGTGATTTTGAAGCTCTTGTCCTAGACTTTGCTGAGGCCATGCTTCCTGCACTGGGGTCTCAGACCTGTGTCCTCAGGATGTAGCTTTTCATTTCTGCTTTAGTAGCTTGAGTAGGTTCTATTTCGTGCAACAACAGCAGCCTTGATTAAGAGAGTATATGAAAGCACAGTGTTTTGCAACATGCACAGACTGAACAGGTCTCCAATCTAGGTTTTCTCTGGGCCTCAGAGCTGTACATCCAGCTGCCTCATGGGCTCAAGACATGGGGTCCTACCGGTCCGTCAACTCAACAGCAATTCTATTGTAAACATTCAAGCTTAGGAGGTAGAGAGAAAGCCCCCTGAACCACATTTTCATTCCCAATCCTTTCCTTGAAGGTCAATACCATTGTCAATTGACTTGTATGCTGCCAGACATTTTTAAATGCACTTACACATGCACACAGATATATAGATACAGATATATAGATATACATATTTTTTTCTACAAAGACAAATATATTCTACATATCATTAGACAACTCACTTTTTTGCTGCTCAATATGTCTTGGCCATCTTTCCACATCAGAATATTTACCTTGGTCTTTTTAACTGCTGTGTAGTATTCCACAGACTGGCTACACCATGATTAATTTAGCTATTTGTTACTACAGAACATTTAGGCTGTACCCTCTTTTAGTTTTTTCAATTACAGACAGTTCTGCAGGGAAATTCCTTGTAAATTCTCTTTGGGATACATGCAAGGGCTCCTCTGGGACAGGCACTGAGGGCTGGACCAGCTCCCAGGGAATGAAGCCCCTTCTATCTCCCTGCTCATCATGCAGCCCAAGAAACCCATGAGTCTTCCTTCTGTCTTCCAGCCAATCACCAGCGCTGGCCTGGGTCTGTGACTTGCCTTCCAAATTTGCCTCTTGCTGTCAGCCTCACTGGCCCCTCTCCCCTTCATATCCACTCCCCCCCTGCCTAGACCACCACCAGCACCTCGTCACTGCCTGCTCCCCAAGCCTGGGCGTGGCCCCTTCTGATCCACCTCCACCCTCTGCGGGAGAGACCCACAGAGAATGGAAAGGGTGGTGATGGGTGGTCTGCTGCCTGCCCACAGGCTCCCCAGTGTCCCAAAGGAAAGTCCAAACTCCCCAGAGTGGCATGCGTAGCCTTCTGTGGCCCGAGCTCCCCCATCCAGGTCATTTCTCTGTCACTTCTGCCTTAACTCTCTAGAAACAGGGACTGGCTGTAGTTCTCCACCCACCTCTACTCTGCTATTTCTTGACTCTCACTTTTGCGTATGGTTTGCCTTCTGCTTGGAACACCATCATCCTTTCACCTTCCTGACATTAACCCCTATTCATCCTTTAAGACCCAGCTCAGGTGCCCCTCCTATGTTCTCTGGAAGCACACTCTGCCCCCTCTAGCACTCCTCTGCTCACCTGTACTGTAATTATTTATGTACTTATGTATCTATTCTCCCACCATGCTCAGCTCTGTGAGGGCAGACACTTGGTTTCAGCCACCCCATGCCTGCCGAGCACAGGGACAGCTCTTTCCCAATTTTAATCCATGTCGCTTTGAGGTATCTTGCCCCACTTTCTATCTCCAAGTGGTTGCTGTGGGACCCAGGCTTAAGTCAGTCAGTAGGAAGGGGCATCAGGCCCAGGACTTTTTGTTCAACTTACTGGGGAAGAAAGGCTGTCTTGTCAACTGGACTTGGCATTGAAAGAATATAAAGCTGCAGCCATCTTGCACCTTTAGGAGTTCACCCATGTGAGAATGGAAGCCAAGAGAAGGAAACCTGACAGCATCACTTGAACTCCTAGATCCAGTCATCATCAGCTGTTAAGAGAGACACCTTGGAAACAGGTCTCCCAGCATCAGTCAAGTCTTCAGAAGATTGCAACCTCAGGAGAGACCCCCAAGCCAGCACCCCCAAGTAAACCCCTCCCAAATGTCAGACCCACAGAAACTTTGAGAGATCATAAATAATTATTGCTGTTGAAAGTCACTAAGTTTGCTGGTAATTGGTTTCACAGCAATAGATAACTAATTCACCTCCCAAATCTGCTGCCCCAACATGGAACCCCAAACCCCAAAAGCTCCTCAACCTTTAAACAGTACCAGCATTCATCCAGATTTTCAGGTTGCAAAAGACAGTCATCCTGAATCCTCTAATTTCCTCACAACTCACATCCAAGTATTAATCCTGTTGGCTTTGCTCCAGTCTATATCTGGAATCCCACCATTTCTCTCCATTTCCACCTCTATAACCTCGGACCATTCACCGTAATCTCTCAGCTTGACTGACACAATGGTCTCCTGATTAAGCCCATATAAAAGATTCTTCCTGGGCAGAAAGCCCAAACAGACATTTCTCCAAGGAAGACATACAGATGGCCAACAGTCACATGAAAAGATGCTCAACTTCTCTAATTACCAATTGTAGTTTTGAATGCAAATCAAAACTACAATGAGGTATCACCTCACACTGGTCAGAATCGCCATCATCAAAAAGTCTACAAATAATAAATGCTGGAAAGGATGTGGAGAAAAAGGAACACTTCTACGCTGTTGGTGGGAATATAAATCGGTACAGCCACTGAGGAGGACAGTATGGAGATTCCTTAAAAAACTAAAAATAGAGCTACCATATGATCCAGCAATTCTACTCCTGGGCATATACTCAAAGATGGAAATTTCCCATCATCCAGGCAGGGTGGCTGTGGCTTAGACAGGGCTAGTGACACAGCCCTGAATGTGACACAGCCAGTCTGTGTCAGGCAGCGAATTTGAGCTTCACTCTGCCAGATATGAGAAGCTGTGAGTTGGAGGAGAGGCAGGAAGAAAGGGCTGGCAGAGTCCGACTGTTAAGGGAAGTGGAATCACCATGAAGACGATGGAGCGCCTGGGTCCTCGCACACACCAGCCTCTTCCGAGGCCCTGGGAGAGGCAATACCAATGGTTTCCTTGCTCAGATATTTTTGTAAGACTTGAAAAAGTAGATACTGGAAAGACACCAGTTACTATTACTGCTTCCTTCCCCTGCAACATGCTCTCATCAGGCAGAGTTGGCGAGCTGCAGGCATTTGGGGATCTGGCTAAGGAGAGTTTGGAGCTACACTTAGCATGAGTATAGTGGGTAGATGTATATTATTTCCCATTAATTTCATTTAACGTTAAGCTATGGTCAGCTGTTCTGGTGTGGGAACGGTGTCCAAGGATACCCTTCCTCTGTCTCTTATTGACTCACCTTGCATCACAATGTGAAAATATGAGGCCAGGGGTCATATCACGAGAAGAGTGTGTCCAGAAGAAAGTGAGTCAAAGGGCAGAGCTAGAAGCCAGCCTATGGGACATGGTTCTAAACCTCAGACACGGAACATGGAACACAAAGGCGTTGGTCCTTACCAAACGGACCTTTCCATTCTTCTGATCCTGTCTCTAGAAAAACCATGTTACCTAATCATTGTCATATAAAGAGGCAACCAAAGTATGATGAAGACAAAAAATGTAGAGAATAAAAACATATTTTAGAGCTGTGCCAGCTGTTAATTCAAGTATGGTTATTTTTGTCATTTCTCTGTTATTTGTGGGGCTTGTCAGTGTTTCAAGTTTTCTTATTCATTTTAATTTATTTTTTTCACTGTAAATCAATATTCACTTTCCTATGTAAATTTGTGTTCCTTTTTTCTTTTTCTAATTTTTCTTTTTTTAATTTTTTAACATCTTTATTGGAGTATAATTGCTTTGCAATGGTGTGTTAGTTTCTGCTGTATAACAAAGTGAATCAGCTATACCTATGCATATATCCCCATATCCCCTCCCTCTGTGTCTCCCTCCCACCCTCCCTATCCCACCCCTCTAGGTGGTCACAAAGCACCGAGCTGATCTCCCTGTGCTATGCGGCTGCTTCCCACTAGCTATTGGTTTTACATTTGGTAGTGTATATATGTCCAGACCTACTAGAGAATGGACTTGGGGATATGGGGAGGGGCAAGGGTAGGCAAGTGAGAGAGTGGCATGTGTTCCTTTTTTCTTACAGAGGATCCTGAAGTGTACCAGCTTCCCAGAGTTCATCCTCACACCTGATTATCAGCTTCCACGAGTACTTGGATGAGGAGGTAGTAGGGGGCAGCTGCAGCTTGTGAGAGATTCAGGGTGCGGTCCTGGGCCCAGAGGTCTGTTCCGGCCAAAGCCAGTCCCGGTTTGCACGGACTAGAACAGCTGTCTTCCCTCCTTCAGCACTGAAATCCTCATCCCTGCAGCCCTCGTTTTGAGCTGAAGCCAACGGATTTCCTGTGTTTTCTCTGTTTATCAGCTCTCTATTATCACGATGGCCCGAGCCACTCACTCAATAAAACAAGGCAAACAAACTCCCACAAACCCACAAACAGCTCTGAGCCTACAGGCCAGATTTTATTTCCTAATTAACAAGTCATCCTCAGCCAATCGGCTGATTTACTTGTTTTCCCTTTTGGATTTGTGGGCAAGCGAATCACCCCTGGGCCCCAGGCAGTAGCTCCTGGGTTGGGAGGAGGGAGGATTTGGGGGACCTCATCCCCTGCTCTTGGCTGTGCCTTCCTCCCTCTTCCTGGTCCCTCTTCCTTCTGTCTGCAGAGTTAACAGGCTTGCAGGGCTGCCTGTTTTCGGGCTGCCAAGGCCAAGGCGACTGGACTGGGTCCCCGGGAAACCCCTCTCCCCTTCAGCTTCACAGCTCTGTCCTTTCCTCTTGCTCCACTTCTCAGTTCTGAGTTTCTAAAAGGGGACATGGCCCCACCCCAAGCTCTATTTTTTTTTTTTTTTTTTTTTGCGGTACGCGGGCCTCTAGCTGTTGTGGCCTCTCCCGCTGCGGAGCACAGGCTCCGGACGCGCAGGCTCAGCGGCCATGGCTCACGGGCCCAGCTGCTCCGCGGCACGTGGGATCTTCCCGGACCGGGGCACGAACCCGTGTCCCCTGCATCAGCAGGCGGACTCTCAACCACTGTGCCACCAGGGAAGCCCCCAATCTCTATTAATGCAGAGAATATGCAGGCAATCTCTTCGCGATAATTAGATCACGGACAGTGGCTGCCCTTTCCAGAGCCTCCTTCATCGGGCTGGGTAAGGAAGCTCCGGGACACCTGGGTGAGAAGCAGAGGCATCCCACCTTCCCAGAGGGCGCCTGGGTCCTCCCAAGTGCTTCACTTGCCTCCCTCCTCATCACAGCTCCCTGCTTGTCACCAGCTCTATATCCTCGGGCAAATTGCTCCCAACCCCTGGGCCTTTGTCTCCTCACCTGTGAAAGGAAGAGGTAGGGGAAGTTTGAGGTCCCATAGGGCTAGTTCTCACACCAGACCTGGCCAGCAGATGATTTTTGAGGACTCCATACAATGCTTTGTCTTCTTTTTGTATTTGGATTAGTTGCCAACACTTTAAGAATATACAGTCATCATTTTTTTAATGTAGATTTCAGGCTGCTTTGAAAATACTCAGAATATCTGGCTTCATAGAACCCACATTCCCTCATGGCAACAATTAAGAAGGGGAGAAGTTGCCCCTGAGAGATGAGGCATGTTCCCTCCAGTTCACCACAGTCCCCACCACTCTCTATCATCTACCCAACACACTTTACTCATGAAAGTTAGTTGTGTGGCCCTGGAAGGCATGTAAGTTTGTGAATACAGTCCTTTTCTTGTCTACTATTCTGTACTTTTAATTCTGCATTCCTCTGCCCCTCTCTCATGTTCCTGGTCCTGGGCTAGGAACTGAGGAAGGCATACAGACTAAAAGGTGGCCTCCACCCTGGAGACCCTAGAGTTTAGTGCCAGGGACACAGGGACTGACTAGATAAGAATCCACACCGTTGGAGGAAGCCTTTCTCCCCAGTGTGGGGAAACACAAGATCAGTTTAAACTCTCTCTCTCTGCTTGTCCTTGTATAACCATACGACTAACATTTATGTGGCCCATGAGAATTTTCAGGACACTTCCCTATCTATTTGATCTTGGAGTCAGTACTACAACCTAGAGAGGTAGATATTATTTCTAGATGCTGACAGATGCTGCTATGGTCTGAATGTTTGTGTGCCTCCAAAATTTATATGTTGAAAATTTAAGGCCTGGGGTGCTGGTATTAGGAGGAGCCTTTGTGAGGTGATCAGGTCATGAGGGCAAGCCCTCTTGAATGGGATTAAGGCTCCTATAAAAGCAGCCCCAGATAGCTAGCTCGTCTCTTCCACCACATGGGGATACAATAACCCAGAAGACAGCCCTCACCGGAACTTCATCATGCCAGGACTCTGACCTCAGACTCCCAGCCTCCAGAACTGTGAGAAATAAATGTCCATTGTCGATAAGCCACCCAGTCTCTGGTATTTTGTTGTAGCAAACAGACTAAGACAGAGTCAAGTGACTTGCTGTAGTTCTCCATGGGTTGTGTGCTTAATATTCAGCACAAACACCCCAGACATGATTTTAAAGCTGGGCACCTGCCATTCTGAATGCTTGTGGTGCTGTGCCCATCACACACTTTGTCCTGGTAACTGGTCTCTGTGCTCCAGGAAACAGCCCTGGTCCACAGCCTCAGGAGATACTAGAGAAGTATCTCAGTCAAAGGCAGAACAGAGAGCTAGTTCTCTGAATGGCACCTGCCTCTTAACTCCCTACTTTCTCCCAGGTCTGCTTGTATCACTGACCAGCGTTGCAAAGGGCAGCAGCCAAGTCCTGGTTTCCAACTTCCTGTGGCCCAGCAAGCATCCCACTTGGCCAGTCCTCCCTGATCATGTGTATGTGGAGGGACAGTTGCATTGCATTCCCACTATGGAATGACCAGAGAATAAGGGTCCAGGGTCATTGTGAATGACAGTCTTCCAGTTCTAGAGAAATGATCAAACTGATCCTAACAAACTATAGGAGATGTGGGGTCAGGTCTATAAATGTCCCTCTCCCTCAGAGGACAAAATTCTGAGTTCTCTTTCTAGGCTCCATGCCAAGGGTCTGAAGCCTGCTTGACCCTCAGTGACTGCCACAAAGGGGGTGAGGGGGTGGGAGATGACCCCCTGACAGACTTCCAAGGACACTGTGTGCTGGACCACATCTTCACAGGCATGGACGACTTTCCTCTTGTTACAAGCTTCTCCCTAGTTGAAAGTCATAAATCTCCTCTGATTGAAGTGACAGTCTGCTGGGATCGTTTCCTTTGGCATAGAGAGGAAATATGAATCCAGTGGAATCTGGAGTGGGAGGAATCCATCAGACCTGAAGCCTAGGGTTTTTCTAACTAGGAAGGACATGGGAGATAGACCCTGTTAGGGACCCGAGGTTCCTCAGCTAGTGGATGGAATGGTTATGATACAGAGCCAGGCCCTGGACTCCAAATCGGGTATCATTTTTCTCCATCAGTCTCTCATTCTTCACTTCTATCTGCATGTTCTCCTACCTCCCCTTAGATGCCTGAGAGCCCATGACTTAGCATGTTCCCATCACCCAATTGAGCTGCCTCTGTCAGGGCCCCAGACACCAGACCTTTTCTCTCTCATTCTGTTATCCAAACTCATCGGACCCATCGAAGGGACACAAGCTGACTCACTCCCTGGTGTTAATGCCTAAAGTTTACCAGGAATCGTCCACTCATACAGAGAGTCACTTTGTCCCAAATCCTTTCTCACACTTCCCATATCATATAGGCCTAGAACTGGCCAGACTTGGACACCAGTCAAAGAGATGGACTGAGATAAGGTAAGGAAGGGAGGTTTCACTGAGCCTGGGACCGGAGGGGACCATGGAGGATGCTCAAGTCAAAGGGGGCACGAAGCCCAAGCTCCTACCCTGTGCATGACATTCTTGTTGGATGAGTGAACTAATGAATGAATGAATCGAGACCTGGGGTGAAAACTCAGGAGGATTGCTGGTAAGTGCCAAATCCAGTGAACGGAAGAGTAGAGCAGGGAGGATAGAACAAAGACAGGTATAGAACTTCAGGATCCCTGGTGCGGAGATACTGTGGATGCCCAGTGCCCGTGTCCCTTTCCTCTGGTGACCAACCTTGATTTTCCCTCTGCCTCACTGCATGCCATCTGAGAGATCCTGGCAATGCCAGGCACATCACCCACACCCAGCAAATTAGTCCCTCTCCCTCTTGAGCACCTGAACATTGAGTAAGAGTGACACAAGGACAGAGAATGCTGGTTGCTGACTCATCCCACCAGAGGTGCCTTGAACAGACACCTTGTCCACCAGAACTGTCCTAGTTCTGTCTCCTCCAAGCTCTGTGGTCAAGCTTTTCCTATGAGTAACCCCATATCCTTGTAATGCATTTCTTATCTTTAATTTAGATCAGCCAGAATGATTTCTGTCACTGGCAACCAGAAAATCCTAAATAATACAAGATCAAGTGTCAAGAAGTTTGGAGGTGGCAGGATCTTGGGCAGTTTTCTAGATATCCCCTTTGGAAACTGTGGCTTGCCGTGTAGTCATTGGTGACCTAATGTGCAGGAGGATCTGCCTGGTGTTTGAGACCCAGAGAAATGACAACAGTATGTCCTTCCCCAAGTGCTGCTCCTATACGCTGAGTCAGTAGGGTGGGGGCAATCATTGAGAGCTCTGTCCCGGACATGTGTGTCTCCAGTCTCAAAGCATCAAGCCCACCTTGGACCCACTGGGCTTTGACTCTCTTAAAAGGGGCCCTGGGGTACTCAGAGGGCAGCACTGATGGAACAAAATGCCTTCAACACATTGAGCACAATTAGAGATTTTCCCCTCTGCTTCCGCCAAAGACTGACAGTCCAACCAACAGGACATAAGGCTGGTATAAAAATCTCCTTGACAGGTTTCTCCAGGAAACTCTCTCTCTGACTCTTTATCAAGTAAAATCTTCCCACGCCTTTGTCAGGCAGAGTTTTTAAAGAGCATTGCTGCTTCACTGTCCCACTCTGAGAAGCTCTGAAGTCTCATTTGAGAGAATGAGAGAGACCAAGACAGACAGATGGAGAAAGAGGGAGGGAGGGGGGAGGAAGAGAGAGAGAATGGGGAGGGGCAGGTGATGGGGGAGAGAGTGAGGTTCTGAGAGGCACCTCAGGGCTCCTCTGATGAGGGGTTGGACAGGAAGGGCTCTGGAGAAGTGATTTAGTTGGACAGGGAAGAGTGGCCAGTTCCCTAATGAGCTGATGTTGTTAGCAGAGTCTTAGCATCACCAGGTGCATTCATTCGTTTTTTTGGCTTCTGGGGCCACAGTCCTGTTCCAGTCCCTCACAGAGGTCACATCACATTCACATTAGGATGCAGAGCAGAGTAGGTAATGCTGGACAGCCCCACTCCAGGACCCAAGACAGACAGGGGCTGGTAGGGGGCAACTCCAGCACCTGGACCTCCTGTTCCCCCCTCACCCGACCCATCCTTTACTCCCTCGTCCCAAGTGTTTCTCTCCATTGTGGGGATTCATCCACGCTCATCTCTGCTGCCACCATTTCCATCACCACCACCTCTCTTCTTCCCTTTGTCTTCTGTTCCCTCCTGATTTCCACTCCTTTCTCTCTGTGGCTCTTTCTCAGACCTCACCTCCTTCTACCAAATTCTCAGTCTCTAGAGTCAAGTTCCAAGTCCTCAAAAGGGAGGATATGACAGATCTAGTCAATTGCCATGCAGTATAGGAAGCCCTGGCAGGCAGAGCTTGCACACCAGACTTTTCTCTGGTTTCCTGGACTGTCTAGGGATTGGCTGCCCTTGCTGATCCAACCTGCTGTGGCCAGAGTGGCAGGGTCATGTGGAGTTGAGCAGATCAGCTCACTGGAGATAACCCACAGAAGGAGGTGAGGTGGGGCTGTGTACCTGGAGGACAGTGGGTCCTGCTTGTCTGCTGTTATAGCAGAGACTTCTGAATGTTTCATGCAGTGGGCACCTCTCATTCATACCAGGGATGGGAGGACCATGGTTTTGGAGAAGCAAACAGTGATCATTTAACGAAGAAGACTGAACACAGAGCTGGTCGTCTGAGATCTCAGAAACTTTAAAGCCCAAGAGGACCTATCAGGCAAAACCCCTCCCATGCATCAGTGGGGTATTTGGACACTGCACGTCAGATGAGAGAGAGAGCCCAGGCTGGAGCTTCTTTCTAAGCAGGCAGACGATGAGAAGAGGCCTCGGATCTTTGGACTCTAGGTTCTTGTCTCTGTGAAGGGATAATTATAGCACTGACAACATGGGGTTGCAGGAAGAGTTGGTAAGATCACACACGGATGGTCTGCTCAAGGGTGTGGTCCACAGCAAAGGTTTCATATGGTTAGCCTTTTAAAAGTGGTTTTGGGCTTCCCTGGTGGTGCAGTGGTTGAGAGTCCGCCTGCCGATGCATGGGACGCGGGTTCGCGCCCCGGTCCGGGAGGATCCCACGTGCTGCGGAGTGCCTGGGCCCGTGAGCCATGGCAGCTGAGCCTGCGCGTCTGGAGCCTGTTGCTCCGCAATGGGAGAGGCCACAGCGGTGAGAGGCCCACGTACCACAAAATAAATAAATAAAAGTGGTTTTTACCCACAATAAAATGATTTTTATTTAAGATTTAAGATATTTAATAAGATGGTGATTGCAGCCACTGTGGAAAACAGTATGAAGTTTTCTCAAAAAAATAAGAATAAAACTACTGCATGATCTGTCTATTACACTCTGAGTATTTAGCAGAAGAACACAAAAACACTAATTCAAGTAGATGTATGCACCCCTATGTTCATCGCAACATTATGTTCAGTAGCCAAGATATGCGAACAGCCTGTGGTGCCCGTTGATGGGTGAATGGATAAAGATGTGGTATATATACACAATAGAGCACCATTCAGCCATAAAAAAGAATGAAATCCTGCCATTGCGACAACATGGATGGACCTTGAAGGTATTATGCTAAGCAAAATAAGTCAGACAGATAAAGACAAATACCATATGATCTCACACATATATGGAATCTAAAAATACAAAACAAATGAACAAACAAAATAAAACAAAACAAATGCACAGATACAGAGAACAGATTACTTGTTACAAAACAGGAAAGGTGTTGGAGGGTAGATGAAATGGGTGAAGGGGGTCAACTGTAAGGTGATGGATGGTAACTAGACTTGTGGTGGTGGTCACTCTGTAGTGTATACAGATGTCGAATTATAATGCTGTACATCTGAAATGTATATAATAAAATAATAATAAGATGGTGAGGGGCTTCCCTTGTGGCGCAGTGGTTAAGAATCCACCTGCCAATGCAGGGAACACGGGTTCGAGCCCTGGTCCGGGAAGATCCCACATGCCACGGAGCAACTAAGCCCGTGCGCCACTACTACTGAAGCCCACGTGCCCAGAGCCCATGCTCCGCAACAAGAGAAGCCATCGCAATGAGAAGCCCGCGTACTGCCATGAAGAGTAGCCCCCGCTCGCTGCAACTAAAGAAACTGCACACGCAGCAACGAAGACCCAATGCAGCCAAAAATAAAATAAAATAAAATAAAATTGAAATAAAGGTATATAAGATGGTGATTATTAGCCAGACCCATTCCCGAAGAACAGATCTGAGCAGAGTGGGAGGAGGCTAAGGAAGTGATTCTGTGAAGAAAACTGTCTGCCCTTTCTTCCTTCCCTTTATTTGCACCCACAGATCCCCTAGTTAAGGGCACATGAAAGACGTCATAACAAGAGTCACACGGAGAATTATTAATCCTCCAGTTTCAACTGTTGCAATGTAATGCTTTGCTCCCGAGTTGCCTGAAGCCAAGTTGGCTGACCTCTGGGGTAGGACTTTTCCACTGCAGTGAAAACAGCATTCTCCTGGGAGAGGAGCAGCCTGAGGCTATGGGAAAGGCGCCATGTGGGGCAGGGGTCCTTTCCACCAGGCTAAGTCGTGCTCTCTACTGGCCTGTGCCCTGACCAGAAGATGACTGTCACTGATGGGTGCTGAGCAGGGGAATGGTGGGTGGGCAGTGGGAACACTGACAGCAGAACCAGCTCCTTGTGATGCAAGAGGTTTTCAGAAGGTTTGCTGACATCACAGACATGCAGGGTGGATCAGAAGCCGTCCTTTAGGGAGGGTCATCTTTACGTTTTATTTTTTGTTTGTTTTGTTTTGTTTTGTTTTTGTGGTACGCAGGCCTCTCACTGCTGTGGCCTCTCCTGCTGTGGAGCACAGGCTCCAGATGCGCAGGCTCAGCGGCCATGGCTCACGGGCCCAGCCGCTCCACGGCATGTGGGATCTTCCCGGACTGGGGCATGAACCCAAGTCCCCTGCATCGGCAGGCGGACTCTCAACCACTGTGCCACCAGGGAAGCCCTAGGGAGGGTCATCTTTGATTCTTCACTCCTAACCCTAACCATCTCCAAACAGAAGCGCCTTCCTCACAATGGTCTCTCCCCCTCTTTCCCTCTTTCTTTATTTCTTCATATCCCTTGGCTTTTAACTCAGTTGACTAGTCTGCAGGCCTAATAGAGTCATAGAATCCAAGGGAAGGCTGTTTTGTGCACAGGGAAGTCAGAAAGGGGAAGGAACTTGCCAAAGCCACGTAATAAGCAGTGACAGAGATGGGGAAAACCAAGGTCTCCAGGTAGGGCTCCAATCTCAGGTTCTTTTCCCTGCAAGAGAGTGGACCCTGGCTGGATTCCACCTAACACTCCTGCCCAGTGCTAACAGAGATGAAATCCAAGCACATAGGTCTGTGGTCAATTATCTTGGGTACAACTGAGTTGAAATAGGAACAAGGAACATGCTGGCTGAATGCAGGACTTTCCAAAGCCTCTGGTAAATTATGGTCCACAGGAAATCTGCTGATCTGGGGGGTGGGGGGAGGTGCTAGGACATACAGCATTTTCCAAACTTATTTGATGCTTCTTTTACCCAAGGACCGTCTTGCGGACTAACATGCAGCAGAGCACATTGGAAAACTCTTTGCCACATGATGCAGCCCCATGACCCAGCCCCAGAACGGACACCCCTTCCAAACTGTGTGCCCAGGGAAGAAGCAGCTGCTCCCACACCAAGAGACCTGTCTGGGTTTTTGGAAAAACGGAACTTTAAAAGCAAAGCTTCAGCATAAAACAAATCCAAACTAACAAATGCTTTTTCTTTCACCTTATCTTAGTTCCAGAACTCCACATTTAATGAAATACTTCAGGATAGAAAAGGCGAGGAGATGGACTGTCTCTCCTGCTGCTGAGACTCTCTGCCACACTTCAGCCCAGAGCAAATTAAATCGGGGGCTCCTTAGACAGAAGTTCTGTGATGAGAGGAGAGAGCAAGCTAGGAGGGTTCGGGGCTGAGCCCTCGCCAACTGTGGTAATAAAACACAGTGCATGGACATGGAGGCTTTGGAACAAAAATACCTTGTAGCTATTATTTTCATGAGTCTCTGCCCAAGCACACCCCCCCTCCCATTCTTTTAATCTGGAGCCACGGAGAATCGGTATTTTTCTCACTTTTGCAATATGAGAAACAAGTTAATTAAAAATCGCTCCCAACTCCAGTCTCAGAGCGTCCCTGCTTTGGCTGCAGATCTATCAACAGTGTGTTTTGATAGCGGCGCATGAAGCTGGTTATTCGGAGACACTGATAATTGCATTAATTTAGGAGGCATTAGCTACATCCTACGATTAATTACACAGGCAGCAGACAGAGCTGTAACCCACCAGATAGCTGGATGAAAAAGGTAGAAATGCCAGCTCCCTTTTATTCAGATCCAAACACCCAGAAAACTCAAATAACCAGAACTGTTTGCACTGCTCACAGATGTTTATAAAAGTGACCCTGGGAAACACTGAGACCTCGAAGGTCTTTCTTCAAGAATCCTGCAAGAGAGATTAGAAGCCTATTTGCATCATGTTCATTTTAAGGGAATTTTATTGGACTCTAACTCTTTGAAAGTTGGTCATTTATGAGGGGTATTTGTGACATAGCTCATGGAATCAAAATTTCTAGTTAATTAGTTTTGATCCCATTTCTCCACTTATTAACCAACCTGAAATAAATAGAAATTAGAAATTCTTTCTCGCTCTCTCTCTCCCTGTGCGCCCCCCCCATTTTCCACATCTCTCTCTCTCTCTCTCTCTCTCTCACACACACACACACACACACACACACACAACCTATCTTTCCTGTGAATATAAAGACTACATGCAAGTATATACATAGGTAACTTTTAAATAGAGAAAAGGCAGTGGAATATGTGGGGACGTGGGAGGGAATATTTCTGTTTCTCCTGTCATTGTGCCACAGTTCCCCTCTCTCCACCCATTTCTTTTTTTTTTTTTCCCACCCATTTCTTAATGCCCAACTCAAGAGTCTGGCTTTTTCTTGAAGAGTTTCACAAATGCCTGATTGGGATGACAGAGTTCTGAGCCAGTGCCCGAAAAGTGCTTCAGGCAGATTTTAGACCTATTTTCTGGCTCATAAGTGAAATTTGAGCTAATACTAACGTAGCTTTTTGGCAAGGGTGCGGTTTTAGAAGGGGCTCCCTGAGATGGGTGTTAACCCAGTCCTGCAGGTGAGGGACCCAGGCTCAGAGACGTAAAAAAATATATGTAGCACTCATGACTGCCTGACTCCAAAGGCCAGGATCTTGGTCATTGTGCTGCCCCCCCCCCTCCCAGCAGGGACTCCTGGCACCCAGTGGGCAAGGAATGATTCCATCTTGCCTGGGCTCTAAGGCCCACTTCTCCATGGGGCCATGGAGACCCTTTGGGGACCACCTGGTTTAAGAACCTCATTCTTTGCGTCCAGCTTGGCCACTGGCTGTGGAAAGGAAACAATTTTTATTTGTATCCCTCAAGTGAAATGTGAGTGCATTCTCATTAGAAAAGATTCAGATGATTAGAAGTAAGCCGGAAAACCCCAAACGGCTCTTTACCAACTTCGACTCCCTCTCTTCTCACTAGGGCTTACACTGTCAACAGTTTGGTTCATATATTCGTCTGATCATCTCTAGGTACATTTACATAGATCAGAGTTTTGTTCTGTTTTATGATCATACCACATTTTATAAGATGCTGCTTTATTTAATAATATGCCCTAAAACTCATTTCATAGTGGTACATATAGCTCTACCTCCTTCTTTTTTTTTTTTTTTTTTGCGGTATGCGGGCCTCTCACTGCTGTGGCCTCTCCTGTTGCGGAGCACAGGCTCCAGACATGCAGGCTCAGCGGCCATGGCTCACGGGCCCAGCCGCTCCGCAGCATGTGGGATCCTCCCAGACCGGGGCACGAACCCGCGTCCACTGCATCGGCAGGCGGACTCTCAACCACTGCGCCACCAGAGAAGCCCTACCTCCTTCTTTTTTAATGCATAACATTCTAATTTAGCTTTCTCCAAACATCTTCTAAAATACCTCTTTGTGAACACATGCAAGTAGATTGCCAGGCTAGATTCCTAGAAGTGAAATTTCCAGGTGTTATGGATTGAACAGTGTTCCCTTCCCCAAATTCCTATGTTGAAGTCCGAACCCACAGTACCTCAGAAAGTGAACTTCCTTGGAAATGAGGTCATTGCAGACATAAGAAAAGGTCATTAATGGGGGCCTGACCCAATATGACTTCATAAAAAAGGGACATTTGGACACAGAGCCAAGCCGACAGCAGCCACGAATGCCAGAGATTGCCAGCAAAGCAACAAAAGCTAGGGGAGAGATTCTCTCTCGTAGCCCTCAGAGGAACTAACCCTGCCCAAACCTTGATCTTGGACTTCCAGCCTCCAGAACTGTGAGACAATACATTTCTATTGTGTAAACCTCCCAGTTGTTGGTTT
Source organism: Pseudorca crassidens (assembly GCF_039906515.1). Classification (NCBI taxonomy): domain Eukaryota; kingdom Metazoa; phylum Chordata; class Mammalia; order Artiodactyla; family Delphinidae; genus Pseudorca; species Pseudorca crassidens. Next base: position 27,750,480 of record NC_090315.1, on the reverse strand, counting down.
GTTATTATGGCAGCCCCAGCAAACTAATATGCTGTGTGTGCACTTTTAAACTTGATGTATAGTGCCAAGTCACTCCCCACCCCCTGCAAAAAAAAAAAAAAGTTTTATCATTTCACAGCTCCAGGTATAGTGTGTAAGAATAGTGAGGGTTTCAGAACCAGCAGGTGTCATATGCATATGCGTTATCAGCAGTAAAGAAAAGGTCTAGGTCATCACCTTTGTGATTCCACTTAGTACTGGAGCTGAGTCTGTCCTGATTTCACATCTACCAACTTGGATTTTATTAGCAATATTATCACAACCTTTTTAGGGTGAGAACGGGGAGAAATGCCTCACTACAAGATAGTATAGGCTAAAGGCCCAAGAAATCCAGGCAGGAAAGTCTCAAGGTTCAGAGAACAGAGAACTTAATTCTAGCTTGCATGACCTATGGAGAAATGGGCCTTAGAGCTTGTGAGGATGGAATCACTGTTTGCCTACTGGGTGCCAGGAGTCTCTGCCCAGAGGAGTGGGCACAATGCCCAAGAGTCCATGCTTTGGGCTCTGGCAGTCACGACGTGTTTGCTTGTCTCTGAGCCTGGGTTTCTCATCTTCCAGTTTGGGTTCTTATCTCAGGGGGCCCCTTCTGAAACCACACCTTGGCCAGAAGCCTACATTAGTATTGGTTTACATATGAATGTAAACCTTCACCATGTCCTTGGGTTTATATTTGCTATTTATCTGACATGACTTTGTTTAAAAAAGAGAGAAAAACAAAAGAAAGCTGGTGATGACACTGATGATGATCAGGGCCGACTGAAACTGCTCTTTCTCCCCTGGCCTATGTTGAGGTTTAGTGTAGGGGGTCACAGGGACTAGTGTGGACACCCTTCTGATGTGTTTGAGAGAATAACAGAAATGGTGATTAGCTCCAGAATTATGTAAAATGTGCTGAAGGTAAAAACCGCCACATGAGCATTAAGTTCTGTGATTATTACACTAAACTGTACCAAGTCCATTCAACAGATGGACTCAAACTTACCCCCATAGGACACCTAGGGCCATAGAAATATTAGTGGAAGTTGATGTGTCTGTAAATATGGCCAATATCAAGGGCAGCATGTGACAAAGTGTCTCATCAGCAAGTTGAGATCAGCTTTGTTTTCTGCCAAACTATTGCAAGAGAAGCACCACGTAATCAAGGCTCTCTGGTTGCAGGTATTGAAGATCAATTCACATTAGCTCAAGCAATCGAGGGAATATATGGTCAGCGTCATTTGGTCCCTGTCCCCTTCCATTGTTCAGCTCTGCTTTCTTCTGTGTCAGTTCCATCAGGCAGGCTCTTCTGTGGTGGAAAGGAGCTCACCAGTGAGTCTTGGTTTATATACTTCTCTGAGTAATTCCAATGGAAATCATAACTTCTTTTGCAAAAATAATCAGTAACCATCCAGGGATAGCAACTTATTGGGTCAGCTTGGAACATGTGCCCATCCTGAACCAATCAGTGTGGCCAAAGGGATGGGGATATGCTGATGGACCACCTGGACCACATGACACCCAGATTTGGGGAGGGGACTGAGAGCTGGGGAGGGTGTTGTGGTCTGAGGGGCTAATAAATAACACTCCCCCTTTTCTCTGCCCGAGTCCAGAACAATTGAGAGATGGACACAGAGTCAGGCAGACAGAGCTCAAAACATTACAGTTATTACCGGTAAAACGAAGTTTGGAGAATGTAACTTCAGTGTTCAGCAATAGTGAGCTTCTAAATACTAACATCCCCAAAGCAGCAGCCTATCACAGGCAGAACTGGTAACTGCAGGTCTCCCTAACCCTTGGGGCCCTGACCTGTAAAATCATGGCTCAGAAGAGCAGGGTCTCTGTAGTTCCTGAGGGATAAGTGGGAGGAAGGGGTTGAGCAGAGCATGCCCAGTTCCTTCCCTAAAAATTCACCAAACTGACAAGTCACTTCCTCTCCCTGGGGAGGGATAGAGGACAAGTGAGAGGTCAGGAGTGTTACTCTGGTGGAAACAAGCAGAGTAGAAACTAAGAGCCCTGCCCCTTGCTCCATAACTAATGGGGGACGTGCAACAGGAAGTCAGAGTGACGTCATACAGGAAGTGGAATGGTCTCAGAGCTGGTGAAAATGGCGGAACTCCACTACAGACATAAGTGATGAAATGCCTTCACCCACTCTCTTTCCCAAGTAACAGAAAGATGTACACTCAACACTTTAGCATATGTAAGTAGAGTTGCATACTCCAATCTGACTTTGAGATGGTCAAGATCTCAGATTTTTTATAAAGTCCTTTTTAGTGAAAAAATTTAAAGGCAAAGTAGAATGAGCCACCAGTGTGATCTGGGGTCAAGTACTAAAAATCACAGGCACCATCACACAGTCCTGGACATGGACTCAAGAGAACTGAACTCTGGCTCAGCTCGCCCCCGCCAGCAGGGTGCCCTGGACGAGGACCCTCACCCTCCTGAACTTGAGTTGCTTCCTGTGATGAGAATTCTAAGCCAATTGGCCCAGCTGATCTTGTAGTGCTGTGAGGGTCAAATGGGACTGGAGGAAGAGCACTTCGAATGATAATAATAATAGTTAACATTTGAAGCCTTTCCATATGCCAGGCACTTGCCTAAGAATTTCACATTGTTAACCCCTCCAATCTTTAAAACAACCCCACAAAGTAGGTACCTAGTATAGGTTCCATCTTATAGATGAGGATACTGAGGCACAGAGTGGCCAGGAAGCTTGCCCAAGGCCTTGCACACTGTAAAGGGTGCTGCAGCTGCTGTCACAGACAAGGTTGTCACTGCTGACAGGACAGCTCAGGGGAGCAGCCTGAAAGGACAGAAGGATGTTCAGGCAGATGGTGGGAGTGGTGACCTTGCTGGCCCTGTGCCTCCTCACAGAGGGGTTCTGAGCAAAAGAACCTTGACACTTGGGCACAGGACAGAGTATCCAGACCTGGACGGGGGCTTCATCCATGTCTGGTCTATGCATGGGACTGGCAGAAGGTGTCAGTTCCAGAAGCTGACATGGGTGCCCAGCACACAGCCTGCCACAGGCAAGATGCTCAGGAAATGTGGTACCAGCATTAGCATCTTGGCATGGACACCAGTAAGCCCACTGCTCACAAGTTAACCCCACCTGGCTACCTCCTCTTCTTAAAGTAGGGAGACTAAGGGGATCCAAGGCAAGGGGACCCTATCCAGGCCTTTCAGGAAGTGAGCAAGGTGACTGAGGATGGGCCCTAGGTCAGTGATACCAGCTCCGTGCAAGCCTCATGTACCATTGTATAGAAAACCTGACTCTTCTTCTAACCAAACATATCCCTGAGTTTTCTCAGCAAATTTAATATTAGGGCTGGAACAATTTTTCTCTTGTAGGGTGTCCTTTCTAGAGAGAAGAAAAAACATTCTTTACAAAGGCCTCCTAGCTCCCCAAAGACAGAAGGATATAGATGTTCCCTCTGGCTAAGAGAGAGAGTGAGAAGAAATCATTTTTTAGCACCTGTCCAAATTCTGGTATACTGTATTAGATGATTTAACTTTGCATTTCAACCTATGTTTGATTTTTGCTTGAAGATTTATAGTAAAGCTGTAAAAAGATTAGTCATGGTGTTTCCTTTACCCAAATAAGGATGGCAAATAGTTACCACACACAGCCCTACCTCTCCCTCCCATGTCAGTGGTAGATATTGCTAAGCAGTCATGATGCTCTGTCCCACTGACCCCAGACATGGGGTCAAAGCCTAAATGTAGCTCTCGACGCTATCTGAGCTGGCACATGAGATGAAAACCATTTGCTATTACTGCCAACGAAGGAGGGTAAGCTGGGAAGAACAGAAAACAACAGAAGAGACAGACATAACATCAGGTGACTGGGAGAAAAAAATACAGAGAGGGAGAGCTGAGAGCTTTGCCAAGTGGATGGTTCTAAGAGACAAGTGATAGAAAACAGGCATGGAGAATTGAAGAGAGCTGTTGATAAGCTGTAACTCTGGTAATCAAAAAGAAAGTGTTGCTGTGACACGTAACACATGGACTGTAACTCTTTAAGGGTTAAAAATAAGCTGGGAAAAAGTCAGAGCTGCAAAGGGAGCCAGAGACAGTCAGCAGTATTTGTAGGATAAACACAGCAATTGCTTAACCCTGAACTTTATGAGTGCCGAATAGCTGTAGAACTAGATACAGATACAGATCTACCTACACGCAATCCCTTTCTAATAATATTGATAATAGCTGACATCTGAGTGGTTACCATGTGTCAGGCACTGTGCCAACTGTCTTTCATGCAGTTTGACATAGGGATGATTATGATCCCATTTTTCACATATGGAAACTGAGGCTTGGGCAGGCTAAATAACTTATAAGATCAAACGGTTGGAATTTAGTGGAATCAGGATTGACTCTAAGCCATATTACGCCAGCAGCTTCCTAAATAAACAATTAAAAATCATATTTGATTGCAATAAAACGAGTCACATGAATTTTTTGGTTTCCCCGTACATATAAAAGTTATGTCTACTCTATACTGTAGTCTATGAAGTGTGCAACAGAATTATGTCCAAAATGCAATGTACATACCTTAATTTAAAAAATACTTTATTGTTAAAAATGCTAACCATCATCTGAACCTTTAGTTAGATGTAATCCTTTTGCCAGTGGAGGGTCTTGCCTCAGTGTTGATGGCTGCTGACTGATCAGGGTGGTAGGTGATGAAAGTTGGGATGGTTGTGGCCATTTCTTAAAATAAGACAACAATAAATTTTGCCACATCAATGGACTCTCCCTTTTAAGGAGGATTTCTCTGCAGCATGCAACGCTCTTTGATAGCATTTTGCCCACATTAAAGATTCTTTAGAAATTGCAGTCAATCCTGTCAAACCCTTCCACTGCTTTATCAACTAAATTTATGTAATATTCTAAAAAAAATTACCTTTTTTTAGCAACAAAGTATGTTTTAATACTACAAATCTTCAATTTGTAAAAAAACGCAGTACCTGTGAAGCACAAGAAAACAAGGTATGCCTGTATACATTTATCTAAACCCATAGAATATATAGCGCTAAGAGTGAACCCTAAGATAAACTATGGCTTTTGAGTGACTATGATGTATCAGTGCAGGTTCATCAGTTGTGACAAAGGCGCCACTCTGGCAGGACATGTTGACAGAGAGGAGGCTGTGCGTGTGTGGGAGTAGGGGGCATATGGGAAACCTCTGTATCTTCCTCTCAATTTTTCTGTGAACTTAAAACTATCCTTAAAAAAAGTCTTTAAAAAGAAACCAAAAAAAAAAATCTATACTTGAACACTGCAATATAGAGTTTTCCTAGGAGAGAAGCTAGCCCAGGTCTTCCCATGTCTGCAGAATTTCTGTTTTATACATGTATTGCTTGCTCATTCATTCATTCACTCATCCACAATATTTACTGAGTGCCACTGTGTGCCAGGCACTGTGCAGGCACTGAAGATGCCAGATGAACAAGACAGTTGCAGGCCCTGAACTCACAGAGCTTTACTGCCCTTTCCCTGAAAGTAAAGAATTTCACAGCAGCTAGGATAACTTATACCAAGCCCTTCACACTGTAACTGGGGAAGTGGGATTGGGATTGAGGGATGAGAAGGGGACCAGAGGGAGCCCAGACTTATCCCATGCAGTTCTGAGCTTAACAGAATCAGCTCAGCCCATCTCACGCCCAGCACTTGCCTTGGCCCGGTCAGTGGGAGCTGTGGCTTCTTCTGGGTTGAACTAGGAATCAAATCACCTCTTTGGTCAGAAGGGTTCCTTTGCTCCAGATGATTCTGGTGTATAGTTGAGATTGAGAACCACTGAGGAGGAAGTTTCAACAAATGCATCCATCTGAAAACAGAAGACGACACAGCCCCTCCCCTCTGGATGTCCTCCCCCACCTCTAACATGAGTGGCTGGGGCACACGGGTGTCCAAGGTTCTTTGACCTGTGATGTTCCCTGGTAGGGACCACCTTAGAACTGGTGCTATGGTGATTCAGGGTCTCACCACTCCTTGGAAGGCCTTGCAGAGAGGCACATGGGGGCTGCACAGGATCGACCCCTGGGCAGCAGGCAAAGGGCACAGGATGAGCAGGGGGTCCCAGAAAACCAGCCTGACGACCCAGGGCCAAGAGTTGTTAGGGTTGATTTCAGAGACTATTTTGAGGACCTGATTCAAAAGCTTCAGATAGTTTTGAAGTTCATTATAAGGTCATACTAGTTCAGTGGATATTAGGGTCTTCTGCTGATGTTTGAAAAATAAAATTACCTTGGCTCAGTTCACAAATCTATAAAGGGAAAAAGAAATCTGACTTGGTTTTGATACAGTTCGGGCTTTTGAAGGTGAATGGATGGTTTTAGTTCATGGTTTCACACATTCAAACCCTGGAGTATAGCCTTAATGGTCAACATCAGTCCAATTGTTCCAACAACGGTGGGAGGAGGGGCTGTAGCAGCCATTAACCCAGACTCCCAGAGCAAGAAATATTGTTGCAGAAGGTGAGGAAGATTCTGTAAAGGAAAACTCACTTCTCCTGTGTCTCTCCTTTACTACTCACACAGAACACTTCACTTCTTATACTTATGGTCAGCTAAATGTGTATGGAACTTTCCCCTACCAAGCGATTCTCTGAGACATCAGCTAAGTATCCTACACTTCAATTCAATTCTGACACTAACCAGAGTTCGTGCAGACCCCACAGCTTAAGGACTCAGTCCCAAAGACCATGCCCACTTCAGATGCCAATCCCAAGTAGTGGGTCCTCAGGTTACCCACAACTTCTGTCTGGCTTGGCTAGAAATCAGAGATTCCTGTGACCCACCCCCCTGGATTTGATGATTTGCTAGAATAGCTCACAGAACTCAGGGAAACACTTATTGTGTTTACCAGTTTATTAGATAATAAAGGATATGATCAAGGATACAGAGGAAAAGCCAGATGAAGAGAGACATAGGGCGAGGTCTGGAAGTATCCTGAGAGGAAGAGTGTCTATCTCTATGGAGCTGGGATGCACCACCCTCCAGGTGTGTAGATGAGGTCACCAACCCAGAAGCTCTCCGAGCCCCATACTACTGGGATTTTTATGCAGAATTCATCACGTAGACATGATTGATCATTAACTCAGTCTCCAGCCCCTTTCCCTTCTCTGGAGAATGTGGGGTGGGGCTGAAAGTTCCAAGCTTCTAATCATGGCTTGGTCTTTCTGGTGACCAGTTCGAATCCAGGAGCCATCCGTGAGTCACATTAGGACAAAACACTACTATCACCCAGGAAATTCCAAGGGATTTATGAGCTCTGTGTCAGGAACCAGGGTCAAACACTAAGAATAAAAGATGCCTCTAGCACCCCTATTTACAAGGGTTTTAGGAGCTCTCTGTCAGGAACTGGGGGCAGAGGGCAGTACATATATATATTTCTTATTATGTCACAGGTTCCCAGGGAAAAGAAGCAACTCCCACCCCAGAGAATATCACCCTATGACAGTTACCCCAAATCCCTCTGGATCTCAGGAACCCTGGAAGGTAAATGAAGTGTGATTATAAATAAATGCTAGTGGAAAGTCCAAGGAGACAGTTACAAAGCGAGGCAGCGTAGAAAAAAAAAAGTGAAAACCAGGGGAAGGGGGGGCCTGAGGCTGACTCGGACAGGTGTGAAGAGTTGGAGTTGACCTTCTGCTCCGTCGACAAGTAACCTTGCAGGCAGGCGACTCACCAAGACTCCTGGAGGGGAGAGAATGGTCCCCCGGGAGTGGAAGAATGAGCCAGCACTTCTTCCTGGACAGAACAGATGGAGTTAAATTAAGACTCTTCCCTCTCTCACCAGGTTTTATTAAGTCTGACTGCTAATTCACTCCTTTTGTAAGGATTCCTGGCTGACCTAAGGGAGAAAGAAGTGTCTTTCTAGGGAGGAAGCCCCTAGAAAGTTCATGCCCTGCTCGGGCCCCCTCAGTGTGGCCATGGGAGTGCACTGGGCCCTGGACACTGACTTAGGCTACAGAAAGATGCTGCCAATCACCCCATCCCCAGCTCCTCTCCATCTCAACGGGCTGGGTCTGACCTTCAGGACACTTGTCATGGTCTTGCTTGTTTATCGTCTTCATTTATTTGCATTCTTGTTCGTGGTCTGTTGCCCAGATTTAAACTTAAGAAGACAAAGATCTTTTCTGACTTATTTTCAGTTGAACCCCCAAGATGTAGAACAAGGCTTGATCCATAAAAGGCGCTCAAAATTTGTTCAAGGAAATGAATGAATGAGTGAGAGAATGGATGAGTCAAGAATCCAAAACTCCATCCAGAGATGTCACAGAGTGGATGAGAAAGGAGCTGCAATCAATGACTCAAATAAAAGAGGTGGGATGTGGTAAAAGTTTGAGGGTCTGAGCTGTTGTGTTCTAGTCTCTCTCCTGGGGCATCCAGTCACAAGGGGGTGGGAGGGAGAGAGAGGGGGCTGGTTTAGGGGACTTGCAGTGAGGTGTAGAAAGGATTGTTAGGGGCATAGGCAGGAGGGGAGAAGGCGAGAGAAGAGGCACGGAGGAAGGGAATCAGTGAACCTGGAAAGGAAAGCAAGACCTCCCAAATGAGGGTGGGACAGGGAGACCTGTGGGAGGGCTCCATCTCTCTGGCAACAGGCTCACCATCCCAAGTCCCATCTCTAGCCCTGGGGCAATAAGTCGCCCTACTGAGCCTCAGTTTCCTCATCTGTCAGATGGGGTAACAACAGCCCTCTCTGTTAGGGCTGTGCTGAGGATTTAGAGAGGTGATGTGGGTAAGAACTTGGCACCGGGCCTGGCAGGTAGCTTTTTTCTCATGTCAGAAGCCACAATACTAAGCCAGCTTCTCCAAGGGCCTTCCTGAACCCCTGGCATAAATGTGCCATCTCCATCCTGCACAAGCATCCTCCCTTGAGAAACTCACCTAAGGAAGGAGCTGGGACAAGAACTCACTCAGTGCTAACAGCCTAGCACTTGGGTGGGCTTGAGGAGGCAGAGCCCATTCTGGTCCACTTGAATAGGTCACAGGGTTGTCCTTGCACAAAGATGACCATCGAGTCCCAGTGGCTTCTGTCTTCTTTACTGGTTTGCAACACTAATGAGCATTTCTGGATGGTACTGACCATAAACCCAGGTAAGTCGCCCTGGCTGCGGGCAAGCTCTAACCCCTCACAAGACAAGTTTCTGCCCTTGGAGCCCTCCTTCAGAGGAGCAGGCTATGAGAAATCCTTTGCCCCTGCCTTTCTGAGTCATGGACACTCCCTCCCTCCCAGGGCCAGAAGGATCCTATGCCATAGGTCAGAGGATGAAGTTGTGAGAGAGACACAGAAGCTTTTTCTTCACCATACTCCAGACGATACAGACTTGGAACCAGGAGGCCTGGATTCAGATTCTGCTCTACCTGTGTAACCTTGGACACATTACGCCTCAGCTTCCTCCTCTGTACAAGTAGAAGAACTAGTGTTTCTGTCTCGTAAAGCTTGTGTGAGTATAAAATGAGTCGATTGATGAAAAACACTCAGCACGGTGCCTGACGAATAAGTGCTTAAAAACAGTAGCTTCTGTCAACTCCACGAGGGATTAAAAACTCAAATGCTCACCCAGCCAAGGAGATTCCTGAAGTCATTTTCATAGTGAAATTGGCCCCAGATCACCAAAAAAAGGGAGGCATAGGGCTGGGGAACAAAAATAGCATTTATCCATTCCACAAAGATTATTATTTCTAAAGAACTGCTAGACAGCTCTGTCTGTTAAAAAATATATATACATATACATATATATGTATATATATGTGTGTATATATATGTGTGTGTGTGTGTGTGTGTATATATATGTGTGTATATATATATATATATATATATATATATATGGATATCCAGCCAAGCCCTGCCTGGTTTTTCTGCCCATTCTCTCCATTGCTCTTAACTCTGTCCTTGAAGAGTCAAGGAGAAAAATTCTGCTGTCAACATGGGTTTGAGAGTCAAACAACCCTGGGTTTGAATCAGATTTGCCCTTTTGCAAGTGACTTTGTACAAACTACTCAATCTTGCTGATTCTCAGTCCCCTCATCAATAAAATGGGGATAATAACTCTACCCACATGTTATCATTGTAAAGAATGAGAAAAAAATGCAAATAACAGCTCTTTAAGAGTTTAAAGCTGGACCCCAATACCAGGTCTTTTTGCTTCCAGGCGAAAGAGCCCCATTCATTCATTCATTCTTTGGGTGGCATGTGTCCAGATCCCTCCCAGTTGTAGTGGATTTGTGCTGCTCTTTGCCTGCCTACATGAAATGTGTTCCCCCTTCTCTGGACAACGGCATCCTGTTTTGTTTTGGGGAACCACCTTTGGTATTGTATAGTCTGATGGGACTGTCGATCAAAATGCCCTGCTCTCCGCCTACCAGGCTCAGCCAATCAGATATTCTCCCTTCAAGCTTCCATCTTGAGCTGAATGATACAGAGACTGACAATAGCTGGCACTCATTTGCCTTGACTAGGGGGTAAAAGTGGTCCAGCTTTCCTGCCACCTTAGTTCCTCCCTTCTTCAGCCTGGATCTTCAGCCTTCCAATGATAATGTGAACTGCAAACAAATTCCTTTTCTGTTTGTTAGAGTACATTCCTATTGCATGTACCCAAGGAACACTAACAGACCACAGTTCAGATGGAACTTTGGGGTTCTTGGTGGAGTTGTGAGTATTCCTGTGGGTGAGCTTAGGATGAATTCTCTGGGTCTGGTGATATGGAAAGCATGAGAAGTGAACGCTGGAATGAGAGCATCTGGAAGAAAGACCTCATTAAAGTGGGAGGACCTCATGTCTGTGTGTGGTCTGAGGAAGCATTCGGAGGTGATGGGGTTTTAGGAAAGATCTGTCAGGTGAATTACTTGGGAGACCTTACCAGAGCACTACCTGTCCTTTCTGCCTGCTGCCAACATACCACCATAGCTAGAATTGAGGGGACACGGGAAGGTTTCTCTAACTGGCACAACTCCCGGGCTTTGAGGGGGAAAGAGAGAAGTGCTAAAATTTGTTTCCTCCAAATGTTCTGGACCGCAGCCAGGAGCACCCATAAAAGAAAGTTGGCACCCACCTCAGAAGTGAGGCGATATATTTCTCTAAACTGCAGTCATAATTCCTAACTGAATGTCTCTCTCAAAAATTCATGACACGAAAGACTGAATTATTAAGTAAATAAAATCATAAATGAGGATCATAACGGAGCTAATAGCTGCACTGAACAGCTTTCTATCATGTGGGAGCTCTCAGACAGCTCCCCGATGGTCCAGGGTAGCTGTATCCCTGCAAACTTCCAGAACTATCCCTTCACCCAGCGAAAGAATGGCGCACCCTGCTTTTCAAACCTTGCCGTTGGTGGATTGGGTTTTTCTATCAATGAAGGCGACCCAATAGCACAACTTTCTTTTCTCCAAGATGATCTGTACTTGGAGGCAGCCCCAGCTTGCCTGTTTCTCACTGAGCTGTCACTCACATTCTTTCAGCATCAGCTGCTGCAGCCCTGATAGCCTTTGACAGCCACGAGTCTATTACCACTTAGACCACACCCCTCAATCGGATTTTGATTTCTAGCTAGTTTCATCAATTTTTTAGATAGTTCAGCAGTTTTCTTTCATAACCTTTATATTTAAGTCTGAATTCCAGAACTGGTAGTTGAGATGGAGTCTTTTAAATGACTCATGTTCTGCCCATTCTGACTGTCCATCAATTATTCAACAGATATGTAGTGAGCTCAGCTCTGTGTCCAGCACTGTGCTGGGGGAAGGGCATTCTGTGGTGGCCAAAATCTCCACCACCCTGCACTCCATGACCTCATGGCTCAGCAGAGGGGAGGAGTTCAGCAAACAGGCCCAGAGATAAAACTAGATTCGCAAACTGAGATATGTGTTATAAAGGAAACAAAATGACATGTTATGAAAAGGCATGATGGAAGAGATCTTGTTTGAGGGGGGGAGGTTAGAAAAGGTTTATTTGAGCAAAACATACCTAAACTGAGGCCTGAGGATGAGCAGGATAGACAGCAAAGGGAGGAAGGCCCAGGATGGAGAGCACTCCAGGGCGGGAGCTGCATGTACGAAGCCTCTGGGGGAACCCAGAGGTTGTTCTGTTCAAGGCACTGAGAGCCAGCCAGTGTGGCTGGAGGGGAGGTGGCCATGCTGAGTCTGGAAGTAAGGGTGGGCAGCTTCCTCTGATGGGCATGGGATGTTGGCTCAGCTGGGGGTCCCCTGAGAGGACACCCATGCCCTCCAGTAGTGGTTGTTGGCGGAACTCTTGAGGTACAGTGTGAACCATGCTGATCTGGAAATCAGAGGTTGGTGGAAACTTCTAGTGCTTGTGGCGAGGGGTAAATGGGTGAAGTAGGTGGAGCTCTGAAGTAGGTCTTGCGCACAGGAAGCACTCAATAAATGGTGGCCTCAGCTCTCTCTCTTAGCATTGGGGTCATGCTAAGTTCCTTCATTTTCTTGGACTAGATTCCCTTCCTATAGAATGTGGGTAGGGGTAGGTTTGCATATGTGGAGGATGCTGCCCATCTGGATTCCAGGGTCTTTTCCTTGATGGGATGGTACAGGCCTTGGCCTCCCAGCCCCAGGCCCTGGGCTGTCTGTCCCATCTCTTATCCCAGGCACCACAGCCCGGATGTCTGGCTGATGTGCTGGAAGGTGGCTGGGGCTCCACTTGATCCTGGTGTTTTCAGCCATCAGTGTGTTATTAGTGAGAGGACACTGCTGGATCTGCCCTGGTGCCCCAGTTCCTGGTGTCCACAAAAGCATCCTTAAATTAAGAACAAGTAACGTGTACTCGACTCCTCCCCAGCGCATCCTGACCTAGCCCTTCATTCTCCATCACTGGAGGGTCCCCAGATTCTTAACCCTAAACAGGTAAGTCTAGTGTCTGAGAGCTGCTAGTGGGGTCACAGCGACTTGGGTTGGAATCCCATGTGTGACCTGGGAAAAGGTCCCTCTCTGAGCCCATTTCCTCATCTGGAAAATAAGGATTTCAATACCCAGAGTGTTTCTTCGAGCATTAAATGAGAAGGGACACAAAGACTGCATAGCACAATGCCCAACTCACAGTATATTTTCAATACAGGCTAGTTGCTATCATCATTGAATTATTATTTTAAAAATTATTATTGTCACCAGTAACAGAGTAAATTCCTAATAAGAACAGTGAAGCTGAGCGCAAAGTAGGGGCTGAAGCCAGACACCCAGCTCCTCATAGGTCCTGAAGTTTAGATCATCATAGAAAGGCTTCCTGAGTCTCCAGGGGCCTCTGGAGGGAGTAGCAAGGCACCTTGATAGTATCCGGGAAATTTCACAGGGCCCTGCTACAGCTTTGGGGAGTTAGAGCCCCACTGCATCCTCCTCAGCCTCAGGCATTACTGGGGGAGCTTGAGGGCACATTCCAGAAGCCCTGTCTCCTGTGTGAGTTGACCACACGGCAGTGAGGCTTCCGTTTGTAGTCCCCCGTCTCTCCATGTTCCCGGCCTCTCCGAACAAGACAGCCCTTCTACAACCAAGCTGGAGATTTCCGCTAAACATAAGAAAGACCTTTCAGACTGTCCATGGATTGGAAAGCCAGGGAAATCATACATTTCCGTAGGATGAATAATGTTAAGTAAGGTTTATGCACCAGACTTTGTTCTGAGTACGTGACATGAATGAACTGGTTTAATTTTCCCAGGGCCCTACACGTCAGGTGTTCTGTCCTTGTCCCTATTTTTACAGATGAGGGGACTGAGCTTGGAGACACAGCCCCCAGTCACTCAGCTGGCACATGCAAGGCAGTTCTGCTTGACCCCAAACTCATACTCTGAACCACCACACCGGAGAAACCTGTCAGCCCCATGCTTCCGGCATGCCAGCCCCTTTTGGGCTCTGAGCTACCATGCTCAGACCCAAGCGTGCTCCGCTAGCAGGGCCAGGATTTCCACACGAGCAGCTTGTCTCCAGACCCAACACATGGTGCCGTGCTGCTTCTGAAAGAAACTCTCATAACGATAAAAAAATCTTCCTCAAGTTTCCTTCTAATTCACAGAATAAGGGACTCTCAGCCAGGACTGACTTCTCCTGTGGGGCAGACTTGAGAGCATGGACTTTGGTTTTATGTGTGTGTGTGTTTTATCGAAGTGTAGTTGATTTACAATGTTATGTTAGTTTCAGGTGTACAGCTCAATTTTATATATATATATATATATATATATTCTTTATATAATATATATATATATTTCAGATTCTTTTCCCTTATAGGTTATTACAGAATACTGAGCATAGTTCCCTGTACTATACAGTAGGTCCTTGTTGGTTATCTATTTTATATATAGTGGGATGTATATGTGAATTCCTACCTCCTAATTTATCTCTTCGCCATCCCTTTCCCTTCCGATAACCATGGACTTTGAATATACACAGATCTGAGTTCCAATTCTGCAACTCCAGTTGTCCATCTCTGGAGACAAATGACTCAGCCCACCTGGCAGTAAGAGTACCTATTTCATTCTACTTAACCAGTGCCTGACACATAGTAGGTTCTCAGAGCTCTGCCCATTGCCAACGAAGCCAAGAGTAACAGTACCTCTTCACCCAAGCCTGGGCCACTGGCAACTTTACAAAAGTGATCTCCACGGGTTTCCTGGGCAACGCAGCCACACAATTCCAATTCATAGCCATTCATCACCTTTTGACCTGTGATCATTCAGCTCGGGCCCAGGTCCTGAAGACGTTCACTGTTTTCTCTTTGATGGATTGAAGTGCATATTTGAGCCACATCCCACTCCCTCTACGCAGGTCAGGAGTCTCTTCTGACAACTGAAGGAAACAGAAAGGAAAGATTAACCCAAGAGCCCACAGCCAGGGCCCCAGAGGAAGCAGCTGGACCTCCAAGCAAGGCACGTGGCCTCTCCTGCCCTTCTGTCTGCAGCAGGTGACTAATTGGATCAGTAACTGGAAGAAGGTTGGTCCCTGACTCAGGTAAAAGCAAGGCCTGAGCAAACCCCTCAGATTATCCAAGTGGCATGGGTGCCCTGCTAGCCCAAGCCATGTGTCCCTTTTGTTCTGGGCTCCATGCTGTCTGTGGATGGAGAACAGGGCGGGCCTGTCCCTCTAAACTTAACTTACACTTGGCATTAGTTTAGCTGCTGAAGAGTCTTCCAGAGTTTCAGGATTGTGAATTCCTAACACTCAAGGAAGAAGGAGAAGCCTCTCCTGATATGAAAAAAAGATTGGAGATTCTCTTCTTAGGATGGTTCACATGGAACAGTGTGAGGGGTAAACAGGAACAATGATAGTGACCGCTCAGAGTTCCTTGAACTCTGAGAATTCTCTCAAACATGAGACAGGGAGAACGTCTCTATTGAGGCCACTTTTTAAAACAGCATTATTTCTTTTAATAAATTTATTTATTTTATTTTATTTTTGGCTGCATTGGGTCTTTGTTGCTGCACACGGGCTTTTCTCTGGTTGCGGCGAGCCAGGGCTACTCTTCATTGCGGTGCGCGGGCTTCTCATTGCCGTGGCTTCTCTTGTTGCGGAGCATGGGCTCTAGGCGTGTGGGCTTCAGTAGTTGTGGCACACGGGTTCAGTAGTTGTGGCACACAGGCTTAGTTGCTCTGTGGCATGTGGGATCTTCCCGGGGCAGGGATCAAAACCGTGTCCCCTGCATTGGCAGGCGGATTCTTAACCACTGCGCCACCAGGGAAGCCTTAAAACAGCATTATTGAGGCATGATTGATATACTAAGAACTGCACATTTAATGTGTACAATTTAATGAGTTTTGAAATACGCAAATATCCATGATACCATCACCACAATCTAGCTAATAGACATAGCCACTTATTTGCCACTTTCATGCACAATAGCTCCACCACACAAGAGGGCTTACAGTTGCTACTATTGTTATCTCAGTTCAAGGAAAGCAAACAGGCTGGGAGTGTCTAAGTGGCTGGTGCACAGACACAGTACTGAAATGTAAGGTTGGGGCTGGAATGCAGGTGTATCTGAGCCTAGGATGCCAATCTCCTTCCCAAAGTGAAGTCAAAGTAAGCCTGCTAGCATCATCTATGTCCATTTTGCAGATGGATAAAGAGAGGCCCAGAGAGATGCAAATTAATAGCTAGTAAGGAACATGGTCAGGTCATGGCACTCAGGGATAATGATGTCTTCCCCGGCCTGGCAGCATGGCGCTCTACAGGCCTCCCTTTTCTGCCCAAGCCTTGCACCAGCTGCCCCCTCTGCTGGGACCTCACTTGCTCACACACGTGCACACAAATTTCACCTGGCCCTCGCTGTACCCTAACGGCATACTATAGGCTGAATGTTTGTGACTTCCTAAAATTCATATGTTGAAACTCTCAGGTCCAATGTGATGGATTTTGGAGATGAGGCCTTTGGGAGGGAATTGGGTCATGAAGGTGGAGCCATTGTGATGAGATTAGTGCCCTTACAAGGAGACATATGAGATCCCTCTCCCTCCCCTCTCCTCTCTCTCTCTCTCTCTCTCTGTGTCATGTGAGGACACAAGAAGAAGACAGCCATCTGCAAACCAGGAAGAGGGTATTCTCCAAGAAGCTGGCCATGTTGGGGTCCTGATCTCAGACTTCCAGCCTCCTGACTGTGAGAGAGATGTTTGTGGTTTGAGCCATCCAGTCTGTGTGTTTTATCATAGCAGCCTGCACTAAAGACGTGACCAAGTGTCATCCGAAGCCCCACTTCCTGACCCCCTGGTGGGTCCCTGAGCTCACCGAAGTCACATACCTGAATGACTTAAGCCATGTGCTGCAATTCTTGGAGCACAGTCCGCCTCCCATCCACCATGAGCTCCTAGAGGGAAGGGCCTAGGCCAGGCATGTCTTCAGAGTCCCGTAGGTGGCTGGTCTACAACTGTAGATGACGGACCCACAGCCGGTGTTCCCACCCACCCCCGCAGGTCTGCCTCCTCACTGCCTACCTGACCCTTGGCTGAAGTGCATCAGCCGATCCAGCTGAATCACAGGACGATCATTTCCACGGCTCAGCACGACCTTAGGGGAGCTTGGCAGTCCACACACTGATGGTGGGGATGAGCAGTGGCCCACACTTTCTGAAGGAGAATTCGGTGATTTAGCCACACATGTCAAAAGCCTTGGAAACGTGCCTGCCTTTAAGTATGATTCCTCTTCTAGAAATGCATCTGCAGCGCTAATCCATGCTGTCCCCCAGGATTTGTGTTTGAGGACATTCAAGGCAGCATAGGCTACAATAGAAAAGAATTAGACTCATCATAATTGTCCAAGGAGAGGGGGGTTAGGTCGAGCAATTTTGGTTCATCCAAATAAGAAATATTCTACATGCAGCATTGCACGCTGTGTGACAGAGGGATACTTACGGACATAGGGAAATTCTCACAAAATGGCGTAAACTGTTCTTAAGAGTATATAATAGTGCATTATAGGGATGGTTATTTAAAAAGCAAATATATATGTGCATATTAAAGATTAAATTAAAACATACCACAGTTTTATACCATATACTAAAATATTCCCTAGCTGGTGCTTTACAGAAAAAGTTTGTAAACCTAGATCTTTGCTTTAATTCTTTCCTTGGTTTATTATGTTTAAGCTCAGAATAAATAACTTCTAATGATGCCTTACAGTGGTGTCATGAAACACGAGACTATTTTGTCTTTTTGACTTTACCCTTTCAAAAAAGGAATATGGGGCTTCCCTGGTGGCGCAGTGGTTCAGAGTCCGCCTGCCGATGCAGGGGACGCGGGTTCATGCTCCGGTCCGGGAAGATCCCACATGCCGCAGAGCGGCTGGGCCCGTGAGCCATGGCCGCTGAGCCTGCGCATCCGGAGCCTGTGCTCCGCAACGGGAGAGGCCACAACAGTGAGAGGCCCGCGTACCGAAAAAAAAAAAAAAAAAAAAGAATATGACACAGATGGAAAATATGAGTTTTTGAAGCTACCAGGAGGTGGGAGTGTGTTCAAGAGATATTGCAAAGATGCCCAACTTTTAAATTCTGACCAGACGACTAACACATGTCCCCTGTGTTCCATTAGGTCTATAACTACCACTTGTACAAAGAAATGATCCCATCCATTGACTCTTTTTTTTCCTTTCTTTCTTTTTCTTTTCATTTTTTTGTTGGGGTATACTTGCTTTATAATGCTGTGCAGCAGGGTGAGTCAGCTGTCTGTGTGCATGTGTCCCTTCCCTCTTGGATCTCCCTCCCCCGCCCCTCCTTCCTGCCCATCTGGGTCACCATGGAGCACCTAGATGAACTCCCTGTGCTGTACAGCATTGATTCTGATACCTGATTTTTTCTGATACCACAAACACACGGTGAAACCTGTTCGCCACAGCAGAGCCTGGTGCCAATTTATATTTACTTTGAAAACTTAAGTCTTGTTAAAAAGATGACAGCAGGCACCAAATGGAGTCACTTGGGCCAAACCCCACGTCAGCAAACTGAGACTTTATACCTAACCTAACTGCAGTCTCACCCTTCCTCTCCTGCCAGGAATATACCTTTAACCCATCAACCTGGAATTATCTAATCAGCACTGGTGAGGATACTCTGTTCCCCTTCGGAGGGTGACATTCCCTGAAAGAATGCATTCTTTGATAATAATTTCCCTTTTTCACCCCTTTTCCTTTTCTACAGCTCGACCTCTTCATGACCGTCCTAATTCTATCATTGTTTACTTTGTAGCAGACTTTATTGTTATATATCTGTCCGCTGTTGACAAAAAACACAAAACAACACACACAAGAAAACCAAACCCTCAAAACTGTAAGCTCCAGGAGGATAGGAAAAATGCCTTATTCATGTTTAACACAGATGCCTGACAAAAAGTTGCGGCTCATAAAGTATCTGTTGAATGACTAATATCCCTGAACATGGCTCATGTTTTCACTAGAAAGCAATCTTATTTTTTTAAATCTTACTTCTTAATGTATCTTAATAAGAGAGTGAATTTGGCTTGCATATGGAGGAGATATTAAAAGCACTCATTTTTTTAATGTCTTTATCGGAGTATAATTGCTTTACAACGTTGGGTTAGTTTCTGCTGTATAACAAAGTGAATCAGCTCTACATAAACATATATCCCCATATCCCCTCCCTCTTGCATCTCCCTCCCACCCTCCCTATCCCACCCCTCTAGGTGGTCACAAAGCACCGAGCTGATCTCCCTGTGCTATGTGGCTGCTTCCCACTAGCTATCTATTTTACATTTGGTAGTGTATATATATCCATGCCACTCTCTCTCTTCGTCCCAGCTTCCCCTTCCCCCTCCCCGTGTCCTCAAGTCCATTCTCTATGTCTGCATCTTTATTCCTGTCCTGCCCCTACGTTCTTCAGAACCATTTCTGAAAAACACTCATTTTTACAAAGCATGCAAATAAACCACAGTGAAGACAAAAAAAAACCAACTTACCACACTTTCAGCAATACCTGTCTCTGGGCTGTGGCACTATGGGTGATTATGTTTTCTTTTTCTTTCCACTTTTCTATACGTTCCAAATTTTCTGCGAGGAAATTTTTCAGGATGAATGGCCAATGACCTTTGTTCTGCTTTGTAACTTAATGAAAGTTTATTTCTTGAGAAATTTTTGGATAATCAGTCTTTATAAAAATATGCAATTGATCCATTTAGCCTAATTAAAAAAAAAATACAGACAGAAACAAAAGCAGCCATGATCCTTCTGTCCAGGTAAGCCCTGTGGACTATAATAAACGTTTACGCTCAGAAATCAAAAAGCTTACTTAAAAAAAAAATTAGTTAACATTGAGGTTGACTGAAAACTTGAATTTGTGCCAAATAACCCCAGGTGGACTTCCCAGAAGTTGGGGCCCTGGGGAAAGCATTCTTAGGGAAACACACCCCTAGTTTTAATTCCCAAGGGGAAGGGTGCGCCTGGGCCCTGTATTTGCTCATGGCTTCCTGTCTGGCTTCTGCAGATCTTGAGCGTTCCTCAGTTCTGCTGCACCTATATGTCTCCTTCCCTGGGCGGTAGTCGTTAGAGTGGGCCAGGCCCACATTTCCTCTCCTTTCCCAGGCCCTCCCAGAATGAAGCCCCTCACTCCCTCTTCAAGCAGCTCCCCCAACCCTACCCCAAAGAATCCCTAAATCAGGGCAGCTGGGGGAATGCACAATAAAGGGGACAGAGGGGGCCTGGCGCTGGGGGCCTTCTGCACGTTGCCCCACCTTGGTCCACAGATCTGTTACTCGTCATTAACTGCCGCATCGTGTTCTCCAGCTGGGACACACACGCAGCTCTTCTTTCTAGTTCATCACAGTTATGGACAGGGCTGCGTCCTGCGGGGTCCAGTGCACGGGACACATGTGCAAACACAAGTCACTGTGGTGAAGCTCCTGCTTGCACCTTGTGCCCCAGCGTACCCAGCCCTGGGCAGGTCCAGTCATCCTCCCGCCTCCACGTGGTTGGCTGATCTGGGTGGGGCAGGCCTGGGTTGTGGCAGAGACAGCTGGTTGCCCGAGAGGTATCTATCCTCCCTTCTTCCTTAGTAACAAACTCCGATTTTATTCTGGACTCAACGTGTCCAGCCGAAAGGCTGCATTTCCTAGCCCTGTTTGCAGCACGGTATGGCCAGGGGGTTGTACATAGACATGTCAGGTAGGAGGTAGAGGCCCGCCCTCGAGCAGATGGCAGCTGACACGTGCCCTTTGGCCGCCCCTTCCCTCCTGCTTCCTGGCTGGTATGGGGCTGTGACCACAGGAACTCCAGAGGCCCTTCAGAACCAAGGACTTGATGATGAAAGCCACATGGCACACCATGGTGGAGCAGAAATAAAGGAGCCTGGGACCCTGATGATGGTGTAGCTGCCACACCAGCCCTAGACTGCCCACATCCAGGCTTCCTGCACGGGAGGGAGAAACTCCCACATTGCTTAAGAACTGTAATCCTGGCGCCTGTTACTGTCAGCAGTTCTCGGCAGTCACACAGGAGTCTCAGAAGGCTCCGCGCAGACCCCAGCCTAGTCAATAACGAAGCAAGACACACCTTCACCTCCACGACTGTTCCTGACGTGCACCACTCCCTCTTGTAGGAACCCCAAAGAGAGGAAGAGCAGGCAGGGAGATAAGGCACCTCCAGCTCTCCACCCATCTTTAAAAAGCATAGTTATGGGTGAGAGAACCTTGTTTACCAGGGGAAACAGAATGAGAAGACAGCCTCAGAGGAGAGTCAGATACACATGCACAGCCTCACATTCTTTTGCGATGCTGCTTGCTGTCTTAATAATATTTTCAAATGCTAATTTGGTGTAAGTCTTGCCGGCACACGCAATAAAAATATGCTTGTCCAGCTCACAGCTACTGACCAATTAAATCTAGACAGACAGGAGGTTGAGTATTTAAGAGGGGACTGTCAGACCCTGTGAAAGCAACACCACGGCAACCAGGAAGCACCAAGGCACCCCCTTCCTCATTCACAAAGCCCATCACAGCTGACAGAGCTGCAATTAGCAGCCAGTGGCCTTTGTGAAGCTCTGGAGCTCTGAGCACAGAGCTGGTTTCTGGGAGATCACAGGGCTCTGAAAACTTGCCACCGAAACTGCCTCTCTGAGACCATAATAAATAATAATTTCCAGGATCTTCATAAAATTTCTATTCTCTTTTCCCAAGTATCCCTGTCCCTTTGCTCACTCTGTTCTCTGCCTAAAAATAATCTCTGCTTCTCAAAGTCTTCCTTTCAAGACCCACCTCGAATGCCGCCTCTGAAAACCTTTCTTGACTCCTCCAACCAGAAAGGTGGACTCCTCTGAGCCCTCCTAAGAACACTGATATCAAGCATTTTGCATCAATTATTTCTTCTTACCTCACTTGAGTTTTACAGTAATCTAGTAAACAGATAAATATTATATCCCCATTTCCATCAGAGACATCAAGACAGGAGCTCAAGACCACACAGCTTACTAGCTTACTTTTACTTGCTAGTAAAAGTCCTAGACTTGAACTAAGTCTTCGGAGTTCAAGTCCTATATCTTTAAGTCCTAGCTCTTCAAAGTCTGTGTTCTCTGTTCCTGTTAGAGCACTTCACATAGCTGTACTTTTATTCATTCCTTCATTCAAAAATACTTCCTGGGGCTTCCCTGGTGGCGCAGTGGTTGAGAGTCCGCCTGCATCGCCCGGTCCGGGAAGATCCCACATGCCGTGGAGCGGCTGGGCCCGTGAGCCGTGGCCGCTGAGCCTGAGAGTCCGGAGCCTGTGCTCCGCAACGGGAGAGGCCACAACAGTGAGAGGCCCGCGTACCGCAAGGAAAAAAAAAAACTTCCTGAGGTCATCCTAGGCACCGTCCTGAGGACTGGAACTTCACCTACAAGAGGACTGAGTAGATATAGCAAGCTGGAGCCCCCTCCTGCACTCTGCACGCCAGACCTGTGGACAGGGGCTTGTGTCTGATTTGTTTCCGCATGCCCTGCACCCAGCAGAGATTCCAGCACATCATAGGGCTTCAGCAAATGTGGAATGGAATTGAATGAGCTGTAAGGCTGAGCACCCGAGGAGCAGAGACAAAGGAGAGACTGAGTCCTTGAGCTTAAAACAGGCCAGTAGTTGAGTTGTCCGATCCAAGGACTCCTGCTGGTGTAACCTGTGGTTGGAAGTAACTCCAAGTGTTGCTAAAGTGGTGCTGAACACCTGCCAGAGCAGGAGACGGCTAGCGGAGCTCCTCCAGACGTGGAAGGGAGGCTCAGTCTCTCGGGGTGTGGATTAACTGCTCAGCCCAGCCTGTGGGGAGCATCAACTCCATCTCAGAATCCCAGGAAGAAAGGTTCCCGGGGTGAGGATTGAGGACTTGGAGAGAGTGCAGATGGGCTGTGTTAACCCCTGAAAGGCCACCCCTGGAAGCTGCCGTTGGAGCTGTGGGAGGTGCTAAATCAAAAGAGAAAGGAGGGATCCAGTCTGGGGGAGACCTCAGAGCGTCCGCGGTGGTCCCTGCAAAGGCAAGGGAGGTCTGGGTCCTGTACGGGCTGGGTGGTGAGCATCCTTCCATCAGCTCCCTTTCCATCCCAGAGGATGTGGGGAGGGGTAGGGAAGAACTGGTCTTCCTTAGCAGCCCTTCTTTACTAGGGAGCAGGGCACAACATGGACCCTCCTCCACAATCCCAGGATTCAGCTCCCAGCAGACTCTGCAGCATCCAGCCAAGGCTCTCCCACCCACCCACCAGCTCATCGCAGACTCCGTGGTGAAGGGATTGTCCTCATTGTTACATGTTTTCTATAAGGACTCAAGGGGAGGTGATGGGGAGCAGAGCACTGCTGCTTTGTTTTTCTTTTTTTTTAATTTATTTATTTGGCTGGCCAGGTCTTCGTTGCGGCATGCGAGATCTGTATTTGCAGCATGCGGGATCTAGTTCCCTGACCAGGGATTGAACCCAGGCCCACTCCATTGGGAGCATGGAGTCTTAGCCACTGGAACACTGGGGAAGTCCCCTGCTGCTTTTAATTCAGCATCGATTGGTGCTCAGGTCTGTGCTGGACCTTCAGTAGACGAACACAAACAGAACATGGACCCCGACTTCAAGGATCTTAAAACCTGGAGGCCCAGAGAGGGTTGGGGCCAGTGTTGAGGCTGGAAAGACCCAAGGTTGCCTTTGAAAGTGTGCCCTACACAGAACACCGGCTGCTTCCTCATCTTCCCCTCTTTGCTCTGCTTAGCCCAACACTGGGTCCTTTAGACCCAGCTCAGGTCACTCCTCCTCCATGAAACCTTCTCTGACTGCTTCAGCCCACGGAGTGCTGAACTTGGAAGTAATTTCAGACCAACAATTTTGTCTTATCTGGGGGAAGCTGTGGTCCCCAAAAGGAACATGCCTTGTTCATGGTCACATGGCAGGCCCCTTGTCAGCCGGGAACAAAAGTCCAAATCCATGAGCTCCAGAGTTCCACGTGTTGTAACACACCATAGTGAGCTCTGGATTTCCTGCCCAGATCCCATTGACCCCTGGCTGCTGGCAATCACCCTCAGCTGCAGAGAGCTGCCTCACCCAGGGTTTGCCCCTTTCCCATGGCCAAAGGCTGGCTGATGCAGGGATACAAAGGCTACCCCCGTCCCTGTGTGCAAAAGCTCTGATGAACCCCCCCAGCTCCACAGCTCCCTGTAGGACTGGCCTCACTCCCTGACCACTCCTGCCGCCCTTGCCACCTCACAGGTGTATTTCCTAAGAGCACTTCCCACCACACCTTCCACACTCAGTCCCCAACTCAGTCTGCTTTCAGGAGCCCAAGCTAACACACACAGTTATTATTACTAGTAAATATGTAATATGGCAACATGGATAGCAGTTACTGAGCAATACTTTCAAAAGACCTAACATTTGTTGAGTGTATACTATTTGCCAGGACGCACATCAACCTGAAAAAAAGATTTTCTTATTAGGCTTGTTTTCTTGATGGGGAGGTGGAACCTCTTGGTGTAGTTTCCGCGGCTCACAGGTGAGTGGGGATGGGGGTTGGGATTCTGGTTTAGGGCTTTCTGGTCTGCAGCCAAGCTGTCAATCACCTCACTGTCACTTGGTGGTTATTGGATGTACATGGCATCTTTCCTAGTTGACTGTAAGTTCTTTGAAGATACATACCAGGCCTGTGTCACCAGGCAGACAGTAGGTGCTCAATAAGTACGGTTGGTAAGTGTCCATTGACAGAGGAATGGATAAAAAATATGTGGTATATGTATATATGTATATACATATATATAATAGAATATTATTTAGCCTTGAGAAATCTTACCATTTGTGAAAACATGGAGGAATTATGAGGGCATTATGCTAAGTGAAATAAATCAGACAGAGAAAGACAAATACTACATAATCACATTTATATGTGGACTCTAAAAAACAAACAAAAAAATTTTAAAAGAGCATAAAACAAACCAATAGAAAAATAGATCATATTCAGAGGGAGGGGATGGGGGGAGCGGGAGTTGAATGAAGGACGTCAAAAGATCCAAACTTCCAGTTACAAGATAAATAAGTACTGGGGATGTAATGTCCAACATGATGACTAGAGTTTCTACTGCTGAAGGTTATATAGGAAAGTTGTTAAGAGAATAAATCCTAAAAGTTCTCTTCACAAGGAAAATGTTTTTTTCTTTTTTTGCTTTTTCTCTTTACTGTAGCTATATGATATGATGATGATGGAGGCTAACTAAGCTTATTATGGTAATTATTTCACAATATATGTAAGTCAAACCAGTATCTTAAACTTATACAGTGATGTATCTCAATCACACCTCAAGAAAACTGGAAAAAAAATTAAAAATTAAAATTAAAAAATGTATATATAAAAAATTTTAAAATGCTGGCTGGTTGGTTGATACAGAGGAAGGTTTTCTGAACATGCCGAAATCAGGTCAGTAGCACAACCTGCAGGGCCAGTCCTCAGACCTTGGATATTCCAGCTGAAGCTTCCCACTCCCACACCCAGATCTCTGCTATTTACCTGAAGACATTTAAAGGTCAGGGTGGTAATGTTCAGCTGTGAACTTTTCACTTCTACCAGGATCACAAGTATTAAAGAGGCGCGCGCGCGTGTGTGTGTGTGTGTGTGTGTGTGTGTGTAGGGGTGGCCCAGCTCCCACGGAGGTAGCTGCTATCACAGTCTTTCTCGAGTTTACCCCAGAGTGTCTGTTTTCTCTCAGCAGGTTTGACAGGACTGCAGTTGATGTGGGAATCTTCTATCAGGGGTGCTGGCTACTGCCATGGTCTGCGGGTGCTCTGAAATCTAGCAGCTCCATTGCTGGCTCTCTGAACTCCTATAACCCTCAGCTGATGATAAGCCATCCAATCTAACAGTGAATTTTGATCATGCCTTAAACCACTTACTAATTATTTCAGGCAAGTCTTAACTCCTTAACTAGACCAAGCTCCCTCCAGGAGGTGGACAGAGACCTCAGCATCCACTCCTGGTGCTCACAGCCTACAGGTCAGTGCCAGACACAAGAGAGATGCTCAGAAAGACAGCTGATGACCGAGGAGCGAGTGGGATTCCTACATCCTCAGGGCAGCTCATGAGACACAGTCCTGGTCGTGGCCCCATAGTCCTGCCTCTGGGCAGTGGCCTGGGGTGGGGAAGGAAGGAGGGGGCTCAGGAAAGAGGCTGCTCCCAGGACCGCTCTTCATGAGTGGTGCATTTTGGGGGGAAACTTTTAAAAAAAGTTTATTGGAGTATAATTGATTTATTGCGTTGTGTTAGTTTCAGGTTTACAGCAAAGTGATTCCGTTATACATATACATATATTCATTCTTTTTCAGATTCTTTTCTCATACAGGTTATCACAGAATATTGAGTACATTTTGGAACTTTTTGACTTTTATCACAAAGTCATGTTTTCTGCCGCAAGAACCAGTTGCATGTCTGTGTGGTCACAGTTTAAAAACCATACCAGTATGTATGGATACCACTTGTGAGTAAAGAATAACAACTAGGTTCAACAGCAACAACAAAACCTCCATGGTTTGAATACTTATTCCATGCAGTATGAACATGGACACACGAGGTTATAGCCAGTCTCATAGAAATATACTGGTGCATTCTGAACAAACTTAGGGTACTGGATTGGCATGACCAATGGTTAAGAATGTGACAAAAGGACATTAGAGGAAGTAACAAGAACATCACAGTCAATCTGGTCTATCAGATATATCACTCTCCTGCCTAAAGTCCATCCAGAGTATTTCTGTGAGAGCACTAAAGAGTCTGAACTCCTCACTCTGGCCTGCAGTGCATGGGGTTTCTGGGCACTTTTTCTTCGTCTCTACCTCATTCACTGTACTCCAGCCTCACAAGTTTCTTCCTGCTCCTCCGTTACACCAAGACCACCCCAGGACGTTTGCACGTGTGGATGCAAGGCTCTGCCTCCAGAACTTTGTATGGCTTGTTTTACTTGCCATTCATATTTTTGCTCCAGTAGCACTTCCCCAGAGAGAGCTTTGCTGACCACCCAACGGAAACCTAAAGAACCTTCCATCCCCAGTCACCCCCTCCCGCATTACAGCACTTATCATGCCTGGTCTTTTCCTGCATTTCTGTTTCCTTCGTTGTTCAACTGTTTCCCCTCACTAGCATGTAGGCGCGATCACAGGAGACATCTATTTGTTTTCCTCATGCCAGGTCCCCAGCACCGAGAGATGATCCTGGCTTAGCCCAGGCATGCTGTAGATGCTCACTGAATGATAATTAGAGCAGATAAACTTTACTGAGGCCTTTAAGAGTTTACATGGATGTACTCGTTTAATCCCCACGGCAAGCCAAGAGGTAGGCACTACTATTATCTCCCTTTTACAGATGAGGAAACTGAGGCACAAAGAGGCAGCATCTACAGCTCACAGTCCCATGACCAGTAAGAAGTAGACAGGGCTTTGAATGCACAGTCTGACTCCAGAGTCTATGCTCTTAACCTTGACACTGACTATGATGGAGCGTGCTGGGAACACGAGCAGTCAGACAGTGGAGCTGGAAGGCCTTCCGCCGTCTGCAACCCCTACCGCCAGATCTGGGTGCAGACAGGGGCTGGCGCTAATGGCACATCTCAGGCATCCTTCCCTTTCTTCAGGCGTCCATCCTAAAGACGGTCAGGACTCAGTTTCTCCCCTCAGGCCTTTCCCATGTGGGCACACGTGGTCTGCTTCCTCCTGCCCAGCCCACTCTCCACCTCCTCAGGGAGGTCCCCCCTCCCCAGGTTAGGCCCAGCTTCTGTGACACATGTCCTCCAGTAAAGGCCAGAGCTGGGCCTACAGCCTGCACTGCCCAGTCCAGAGCCCAAGCCTGCGGCATCGGCCCTTCGTTCAATAAGTATATCCTGTGCGGCCTCTCTGGTCTTCTGAGGTAGCTCTTATCACGTTGGTTTTATATTTGTTTATCTTTATTGTAATTATTTGTTTAATGTTTGGGTTTTTCTGCCCATGTTTAAAAATAATCCTATGATCAGTGGTTGGCAGGGGTTAGGAGTGCGGGGAAACTGGTGAACTGGCAGTGCACAGAGGATTTTTAAGGTGTGAAACTATTTTATGTGATACTCTGATGGTGGAGACATGTCACCATACATTTGTCTAAACCCATAGAACGGACAACACCATGAATGAACCTTAATATAAACTGCTGAGTAACAATGATGTATCAATGTAGGTTCTGTCAATTGTAACAGATGTCCCACTCTGGTCGGGGGTGTTGATACTGGGGAGTTTATGCATATGTAGGGGAAGGGGCTATAGGGAAACTCTGTATTTTCTGCCCAGTTTTGCTGTGAACCTAAAACTCCTTTTTTAAAAAGTCTACTTTAAAAAAATTGGTTAAAATGGAAATTTTAATGTTATATGTATTTTACCACAATTAAAAAAATTAATTCTATGAAAGCAAGGCTCTTAATTCCTGAGAATCCCTCTCAACCTCCAACCCTCTCCTCCCAGAGTGAATCAGTGCTTGATGTTGTGATATTGTCAGAATAACCACAACACCTGTGGTTACTGAACTGCATAAAAGCAAAGGTGCAGATTTTCTCACAAGCAAGAGAGAGGTGACCCTACAGCTGAGTCTCTGAAGGTTCATCATTTTCTCTTTGGAATGGGCTTAGGTTGAGCCATCTCCATCCTCCCCTCAGTCCCTTCTGTGTTTCCCTGGTGACTGGTGGGATTGAAATTTGATTCAACATCTATGGAGGTCATGTTATCAGTATGTATCAGATGATGCACACTGCTTAACATAGAAATTCCAATCTTAGAAATTTAACCTAAAGAAATCATTGAATATATATTCAAAGATGTATGTGCACATATGTGCATAAGGGTATTTTTTAAATATGAAAAATCAGAAATACCCTAAATATCCAAGAGTAGAAAATTTATTAAATAAGTGACTCAGTAAGTCCATATAATTAAACATTTAGGAGCCTCTTTTTCATCAAGGTAACTTTGTTAAGGTTTCATTTACATGCAGTAAAACATACCCATTGATTCTATGAGTTGGCAAATGAATATACCCATGAGACCTTCACCTCAGTCAAGACACATAACATTGCCATCAACTCAAGAAGTTCCTTCATGATCTTGACAACCTCCCCCAACCTCTCAGTTCCAGGCAACCAGTAATCCATTCTCTGTCACTGTAGATTAATGTTGTCTGTTATTGAATTTCTTCTTTGAGGTATGATTGACCTACCAAAATACTATACGTATTTAATATATACTACTTGATGAGTTTGGAGATAATTATACATCTGTGAAAGCATCACCACAATCTATGCCAGAAACCTATCCCTCACCTCCAAAAGTTTCATCCTACCTTCTTTACTTATTATTACTTTTTGTAATAAGAACATATAAGAGCCACACTCTTGATTGTATTTAGGTGTGCACTACAGCATTGTTAACTATAGGCTCTGTGCTGTACAGTAAATCTCTAGGATTTTTCCATCTTCCATAACTAAAACTTTGTGCCCTTTGACTAATACCTTCCCATATTCTGTTCCTGCCCTCCAGGCTCTAGCAGCCACCATTCTACTCTCCCCTTCTATGAGTTTGGCTAGTTTAGATTCCTCATATAAATGGTATCATGCAGTGTTTGTTCTTCTGTGTCGGGTTTATTTCACTTAGCATAATGTCCTCCAGATTCATCCACGCTGCTGCAAGTGGCAGGATTTCTTTCTTTTTCAAGGCTGAATAGAGTTCCATTGCATGTATATTCCACATTTTCTTTAGCCATTCATCAGTCAGTAGATGTTTAAGTTGCTTCCATGTCTTGGCTCCTATGAATAATTCTGCAATGAATATAGCAGTGCAGAATTTTATCTAAATTGAGTCATATACTATGTAGTCTTCTGTGTTTTGTTGCTTTAGCCAAGCATAATGTTTTAGAGATTCATCCATGTTGTCGTCTGTATTAGTAGTACATTGTTTATTGTTGAGCAGTATTCCATTGTACGAATACTGTATAACTGTTAGTGCACGTTTGGGTCATTTCAAGTCGGGACTATCCTGAGTAAAACTTCTATAAATATTCCTTTTTAGGTTTTTTTGTGGACATATGTTTTAATTACCTTAGGTAAATACTTAGCAGTGAAATGGTTGGGTCGTGTGGCAAGTATATGTTAAATTATTTTAATAACTGCTTAAATGTTTTCCAAATGTACCATTTTACATCCCTACTAACAATGCATGGGAGTTCCAGGTGTGCCACAACTTTGCCAACACTTGGTATTGTCATTCTTTTTCATTTTGGCCACTCTAATGGGTGTGTAGTTGTATCTCACTGTGGTTTTAATATATATATATATATATGTATATATATTTCTTTTTCAGGTTCTTTCCATTATAGGTCATTATAAGATATTGAGTATAGTTACCTGTACTATACAGTAAATTCTTGTTATTTTTCTATTTTCTATATATTGGCAAGTATCTGTTAATCTCATATGCCTAATTTATCCCTCCCCCTCTTTCCCCTTTGGTAACCATAAGTTTGTTTTCCATGTCTATGAGTCTGTTTCTGTTTTGTAAATAAGTTCACTTGTATTATTTTTTAGATTCCACAAATAAGTGATCTCATATAATATTTGTCTTTCTCTGACTTACTTCACTTAGTATGATAATCTCTAGGTACATCCATGTTGTTGCTGCAAATAGCATTATTTCATTCTTTTTATGGCTGTGTAATATTCCATTGTACATATATATCACATCTTTATCCATTCATCTGTCGATGGACATTTAGGTTGCTTCCATGTCTTGGCTATTGTAAATAGTGCTGCTATGAACATTGGGGTGCATGTATCTTTTCGAATTAGAGTTTTCTCTGGATATATGCCCAGGAATGGGGTTCCTGGATCATATGGTAACTCTATTTTTAGTTTTTTAAGGAACCTCCATACTGTTCTTCATAGTGGCTATACCAATTTACATTCCCACCAACAGTGTAGGAGGGTTCCCTTTTCTCTGAACCCTCTCCAGCATTGATTGCTTGTAGACTTTTGGATAATGGCCATTCTAACTGGTGTGAGGTGATACCTCACTGTAGTTTTGATTTCCATTTCTCTAATAATTAGTGATGTTGAACGTCTTTTCATGTGCTTGTTGGTCATCTGTATGTCTTCTTCGGAGAAATGTCTATATTTTGTCTATTTGAAAATTAGAATATCTGTCTTTTTAATATCATATTGTTAGAGTGCTTTAAAGATTTCATATACAAGTCCCTTCCTGGATGGAGGTATTGTGAATTAGTTCCCAGTTTTGCCTTACCTTTCTTTTTTTAAAGAGTGTTTTTCAAAAGAGTACCTTTTGGATTTTTATGAAGTCTGACTTATCCAATTTTTATCGTTTGTGCTTTTTATATCCTGTCTAATACAGTATTGCCTAACAAAGTTGCAAAGAGTTTTCTCCTATATTTTCTTCTAGAAACATCATAGTTTTCATTTCTATGTTTGTCTATGATAATTTCTAGTTTTATGTTTTATATTTTATGTGTAATGGTAGAGGTTTATTTTTTCAACACTTATATCCAATTTTTCTACATCATTTATCACATCAGGCCTACAATTTTGTTGAAAAGACTAGCATTTCCTCACTGAATTACTTTGGCGCTTTTGTCAAGAATCAGTTGGCCTTATATGTGCAAGTTTATTTCTGTAATCTCCCTTCTGTTCCTCTGATCTATATGTTGATTTCTTATGCAACGCCATACTGCCTTGATAAATGCAGCTTTATAGTAAGTCTTGAAATCAGGTAGTATATGTCCTCCAATGTCCTTCTTATTTTTCAAAATTATTTTGGCTATTCTAAATTCTTTGCATTTTTATATATATTTTAGAATCAGCTTGTCAAATTAAAAAAATCCTGCTAAGATTTATATTGGGATCGCCATGAATCTATAGATTGCTTTAGGGAGAACTGACATCTTAACAATAACAAGCCTCTGATCTATAAATGTGGTTATCCCATTTACTCTGGTGTTCTTTAGTTTCTCTCAGGAATATTTTTAGTATACAGATTGTGCACATATTTTATTAGATTTATATCCAAGTATTTTGTTTTTTATATTATTGTAAGTGGTATTTATTTTTATTTCAATTTTTCACTGCTAGTAAATAGAAAAACAATTGGTTTTTGTTTTTTGACTTTCTATCCTGTACTAAGATTCACTTATTTTTTTTCCAATAACAATTTTTAGGATTTTCTTGGGATTTCTTGGGATTTTTCTATATCGATGATCATGTCATCTATAAACAAAGAAGTTTTACTCCTTCCTTTCCAATCTGCATGCCTTTTATTTCTTTTCATTTTTTATGTTATTGACTTGTTGTACAGGAGTATTGATATGACATTCTTGCCAAGAGTTCCGTCTTTCACCATTATGTATGATGTTAACTCTAGGTTTTAGGTTTATGAGGTTGAGGATGTTCCCTTCTATTTTTGATTTGCTGAAAAACTATGGTAAATGAATGTTGAAATTTTTTTTTGCATCTATTGAGGTGATCATACGGTTTTCTCTTTTATTCTGTTAATATAGTGAACTGCATTGATTGATTTTCAAATGTTAAATTAATCATGCATGCCTGGAATAAACCCCATTTGGTCTGTGCCATGAAATTTTGGTTCTTAGATATTCCTTTAAGAAAGGAGTTGCGATTCGGATATGAGGAATATATTTAGCTGACAGCCTTTAGCTACAGCACCTATGGGATCAGCCATAGCACTTGAACCAAGACCTTGCTCTTCCCAGACAGTTCCTGGACAATGAAAGAGCATAGTATTGGTCCTGGGACCTGACCAGTCCTGGCAAATACAGGAGTTCTCTAATGAGCAGTCTTTTCTACAGAGCTCCCAGTGGGTAGTCAAGGCTTTGTTAGGGCTGCGCCATAGTCTGAGGTTCTTCCTGCCCAATCCTACTTCCTCTCTTTCCTTTCACAGGTGTCAGAGCTACATCATAGCTTGAGAGCTTTCCCTGAATAATTGTGCTCTCACCCCTTATCCTTCACAGGTGTTACCCCCAAATAAATTTCTTGCAATCCTGGCTCTATTCAGCATCTGCTACTTAGAGGACTCAAACTGACATAATGTATTGTGCTTTTTACATATTGCTGGATTCAATTTGTCAGTATTTCTTGGGAATGCTCTTGTCTATGTGCATGAGGGATATTGTTCTATAGTTTTATCTTGTAATGTTTTGATCTGGTTTTAGTATCAAGGTAATGCCAGCCCCTGAATACCTGAATACTGAATTGGAAAGTGTTCTTGATTCTTCTGTATTGAAATACATGAAGAGGGCCATTTCATAAAGATAAAAGGGTCAATTCATCAAGAATACAAAGCCATCCTAAATGTGAATGCACCTAATAACAAACCTTCAAAATACATGGGTAAAAACTGACAGAAATAAAAGGAGAAAAAGACAAATTCACAGTTATTGTTGGAAATTTTAGCACATCTTTTTCAGTAATCGATAGAATAAGTAGACAGAAAATCTGTAAAGATACAAAACACTTGAAGAACAGTCTCAAGCAGCTCAACTGACTGGTATTTATAGAATGCAGTAGCTAAAATCAGTAGAATACACATTATATTTTTTAAAACATTTACCAAGATAGACCATATGCTGGGCCATAAAAAGCAAACAAAAAAGCTTCAGTAAATTTAAATGGATTGAAATCACGTTGCGTCTGTAGTCTGATCAAATTGATCAAACGAAATCAAATTTAAAAACATTAACAACAAATAAACAATTGGAAAATGAAAAAATATTTGGACACTAAATAACACATTTCTAAAGAGCCTATGAGTCAAATAAAAACCACAAGAGAAAACAGAAAATATATTTTAAATGAATTATGTTGAAAATACAACCTATTGAAATTTGTGTGATGTAGCTAAAGTAGTGCTTAGAAGGAAATTTATGCCTTTAAATGCTTATATTCGAAATAAAATGAAAGGTTTAAAATCAATGAAACCAACAGCCAGTTATTTGAAAATATAAATAAAATTGAGAAATCTCTGGCCATACTGATAGAAAGAAAAGGTAGGGGAAAGAAAGAAAGAGAGGGAGAGAGATGTTACCAATATCAGAAATGACAGAAGAAACATCACTATAGATCCTATAGAAATTAAAAGGAAATGAGAGAATATTATGAACAACTTTATGCCAATAAATTGAAAAGCACAGATGAAATGGGCAAATTTTTTGAAAGCAAAAATTGTCAAATAGAAAAATCTGAATAGCCTTATATCTATTAAAGAAATTGAATGTTTGATTTAAAACTTTCCCCCAGAGAAAACTCCAGGCCCAGAAAGCTTTGCTTGTGAATTTTATCAAACTTTTAAGGAAGAAATTATACCAATTCTACAAAAATTTTCAGAAGAAAGAGGAGGAGATACTACCTCCCAATTCATTTTGTGAGGCTGGTTTTACTCTAAAACCAAAACTTGACAACTATATTACAAGAAAAGAAAACTATAGAACATCTGTTGCAACTACCCAGTTCTGTCCTTGTAATGCAAAGCCGCCATAAACAAAATGCAAGCAGGTGAAGGTGGTCAGAGGATACAGACTTCTAGTTATAAGATGAATAAGTTCTGGAGAGGTGATGTAGTGCATGGTGATTATAGCTACCAGTATTGCATTAGAAACTTGGAAGTTGCCAACAGAGTAGGTTTTAAAAGCTCTCACCACACACCCAGAAATTGTAGCTATGTGAGGTGCTGGAGGTGGTAACTAACATTGTTGTGGTGATCATTTTGCAATATATACATATATAAAATCACTGTGCTGTACAGCTTAAACTTACACTGTGGTCTATGTCAATTTCATCTCAATAAACCTGGGGAAAAAAAAGAAAACTATAGAACAATATTCCTAATAAACGGAGGGAGACACTTAAAAGGATGACATAATGTTATACTTACTTATATGATAGGTCATTCAGATTTCAGAACATTTTATAATTGAGTCCATTTTTATGTATGTATATATAAATATTGATACATAGACACATATATGTAGGCACACACATATACCTGTGTGTATGTGGAAAGAGAGAGAAGGGGAGTAAGGGAAGAGAAGAGAAGAAGGAAACAGAAGGTTATACATCACAATGTTCCCAAGTGGAAAGTGAGATTTAGAGTGATTTTTTGTTTTGTTTTTTGCTAGCCTGATTTTTCTTAAGTTATTTCTGAGATAAACATTGTATACTGTACATACCCTTTAATTTTTTAATAAAAGGGAGAAATAAAATTATTTTTTAAAATTCTTTTAAAAAGCAAGCCAAGCGTTAACCCAGACAGAGGGGCCACAAGTTGCCATCATCAGATGTAGTCTCGGCCAACACTTGCCTCTCTGGGGAAGAAGGCAACCTGCTCCACTCAGAACAATTTCCCCTGGGGTAGCTCAACAGTTGTTGACTTGACTTGTAGTTATTTAGGAAGCCTCCCTATGCCTTCCCATCCCTAAACGATTTGCAGATGTAAAGAACAGTCCAGATATGCTGTCCCCTCTCCTGTTTGTATCTCTAATGCATCTACACCTTTTCAGAAACAGGGAAAGAACATCTCCATCCAAACAGCAGTTCCTAAGAAAGGCCCTTCCCAACTCCACAAACCCCGTGAGGTTCCTCTGTGTAGTGGACATTGTCTGTGTAATTCTCTCTTCCCACCTTTAACCTCCATACCTTTGGGGAGTTGTTCTTTCCCCATTCCCTGGGGTTCAGGTGGTCCCCATAGTTACAGAACTGAGCAAGTGATTGCTGAACGGCCAATCAAAGTCCTCTCTCAGGAGTTTTACAAAGGGCACTGAGAGCTAAGTTCTGTTTCTTCTTGGATTACAAGCTGTGCAAACATATCCACAGGGCTGCTGGCAAGCAGGACCCTTAGCAGGGGGGGAAAGCCCAAGAGAAGAAGGCTAACGGAGGAAAGGCAGTGAGATAAAGGCCCAGTTACCTGAGCCAGTTCATCTTTCTGCTTGGGCCATTTTGAATCGGGTTTCTCCTGTTGCAAAT
The DNA here is from genome assembly GCF_039906515.1 of Pseudorca crassidens. NCBI lineage: Eukaryota > Metazoa > Chordata > Mammalia > Artiodactyla > Delphinidae > Pseudorca > Pseudorca crassidens. The sequence continues at coordinate 27,714,499 of NC_090315.1, read as the reverse complement.
GAAAGAATCCTGATAAGACCCTCATAGCATCTTTTCCATTATAGCACTTAACCAATCAGTATTATGTATTTATTTGGTTCCTTCTTTAATGTTTTTCTCCACCAGTTTGTGAGCTCCATCTGGCCAAGGTCCATGTCTATTTAATTCATCACTGTTTACCCAGCACCTGACACAATGCTTCCCTGGAGCATAATAAGATATCAATAAACATAAAGTGAATGAACAGATGCATATATGAACCCAGTGGCTGAGCTATATCAAATTCTTCTGTGACTTCCTATAAACTTAGACTCAACTATTAATAGAGATCTTGAAAGAGAGGTCTCCTGTTCCTCACTTGGCCCTGCCAGGCAAGGTAACTTTTGAACTTCAAGAGAAAGTCCAGACCCCAAACTGAGTCATCTCTCACACTTCCCCACTCCACCCTCATCCTCCCATGAGGCTCCTCCGAGGTTCCTGCTCAGTGGCACTCTGTGACTTAACCTTCCAGAGTTTATCAAATGGAGAACAAGCTTGTGAACGTTCCAGTGCTCTCGGCCCGGACCTTTAGAACCAAGTGCTGATGGAACTGGTGAGCCCTGACCCACATTATAGGTGCAGGAAAGCAAAAGAGATCATGCAAGGGCAGTGGAACATCGTATTTCCTACCCTTCCCTGGATTCCCAGGTTGAACAGGCCTCCCTATCAACATTAAGACTGCAGGGAGAGGCTTTGGAAATCATGGCTGCATATCACCCAAGTGAGAACCACCTGGGCCTGTTAAAATGCAGATTCCTAGGCACCACCCCAGACCTTCTGAATCTCTTGTGTGTAAAGCACATTTTTAACAAGTGTTTCGGGTGATGCTGATGCACTTAAGAGTTCAGAATCAGGCACCCTTTATTCTAAGCCCCATTCACCCTGTTGCTGAGGCAGGGATTCACACCCTAGGGTTATGGGGATGGATGACACCTGACCCAGGACGCATAAGATCAACACGGCAGATTGTTATACTCATAGCCCAGGGAAGGAGGGCACTGAATGCCAGGCAGGGCCACACAGGAAGAGTGAAAAACCAGGGGCTGTGAGAGGCAGGCTTTCTAGTATCAAGAGGTGTTCCTTGTTTCCATGGGAGCATGTGGTTTTTGTTTGAATAATTCCATGGACTGGGAGGGAACTGAAACCCACTACCCAGTGTTAAGCAGGAACTAACTGTGCCTAGTCCCTTGAAAAGGAGGGTTGTTGAGCTGGGGACCTTGTCCTTGGAAACAGTCTTAGAAGAAGAATTTGCAGTTAAACCATTGGAGGCCCTCCCAATTTTACGAGATGCCAACGCAACACGTAATATTGAGTCTTAATTTTAGTTCTTACGCCACACCCTTCTGTCACCCCTTCCAGAAAGCACAGCCTCCTTCAAGCTGCCTGGATACCTGTCTGTTTCAAAGTGGGGGCAGGTGTGTGTGGAGGACAAAACTCAGGCCAATAGGCTCTAAGGAGGAAACCATAGTGCACACGGCTTCCCCTAAACTATTAGCTTTAGCACAGAAAGAAAGTGGGGGAAGGAGTCCCCATTTCCAGGAGTCTCCATCCTCCTGGAAAACCTAAAGGTGTCCCTGTGTGTGAGGCCGGCTGGCATGTCCCACATCATCACCCAGACAGCCTGCAGTTGACCATAGTGGTGCTGAGCTATAAACCAGGCTGCACAGGGCTAGCAGTCAGCCACAGATGACAGTCAAAGAGAGCTTTCACACTGTCCCTGCCCATAAAGAAAACAAACAAAAACAGAGGGAACAAATCCAGACCCATATCAAAAATACCGGCCCCAAAATGAACAGGATTCACAGAACACCAGCCGAGAGACCACCTGTGCATCAAATAAATAAAAGTCCCAGCAAGCTGGGCTCTTATGTCTAATTCCACTTGGCATACGTTTGGTCTCTTTTTCCTTTCCTCTTCCCACAGAAGGTCCACTGGCACTACCCCACTCCCCGCCCCCATATGTCTTACTCTGGGGGAAAAAAATGTTTCCATGTAGTTGAACTTTTCATATTCCTGAGGCTCTAATTAAGATCTCTCAACACAGAGAGTTTTCATTCATTCGTTTATTTGACGAATGCTCATCGACCATCTACCATGGGCTGGATCTGTACTAGGAGCCTTTGGAAATCCTAGATGAGTGAGAAAAGAGGCAGACTCATACAGTGGAATGCTACACTGCAATTTTTTAAAAGTTCTATACATACTTATATAAAAAAGATCTTCAAGATAGATGACTTATTTTAAAAAATGTAATAAGCAGAATAGTGTGGATTGTATCATTTGGGTAAAAGACAGACAGGGAGCAAGATAAAGGATGAAGGAGGAATAGAGAGGGAGGCAGACGAACACGCTCATTTCTGCATCCACTCTCTAGAAGAACACACAAGAAGTGGAAACGATGGCTGCCCAAAGGGTGTGGGGCAAGAATGGGGGCTCCAGCCAGAGGAGGCTTTTCATCATAGACCATTTTGTACTGATCTAATTGTCTAACCACCTTTATGTGTTACCTACTCTCCCTCCCAAAATAAAACATTTTAAAAAAAGAAATAAAAATGAGAAAACTCAAAACCAGGCATAGGAGAAAGATTAATAATCATACAATTAGTGAACAATGTAGTAAATGCAATGATAAAATTTTCAATGATAAAATGTAGTTCCTGGGGTCCTTGAAGAAGGGCACCTAACTTAGGTGGAGAAGTCAAGACAAACGTATTGGAAGGACAGGTATCTTGACTGACTCTCAAAAGTTGAGTAGAATTGAGGGCCACTGTCCTCCACATCATTTAACTGTCAAAAAAAATCTAGAGGCTCTCAGGAGAGACTTCACAGGTCTATGTGGCCTCTTGGGACTGTTAAAGGCTGATGCCAGATGCTCCCAGCGGAAGTGGCAAATTCCCATATTCCCCAAGGGTGCTTAGTTATCCAGGGAAAGGAGCAGGCCAGCTACTGAGCTAGCCCAAGCTGGGTGCAGTTAAAGTAAACATTTGCAGAAATCATTTCTTAATTAGCATCACAGCCTTCCTGCCAATTCCAGATTTCCAGCAATGTGCAAAGCTGGGTAAGGCCTCCCTGGCTTTGATTCCTCAAGGTTATCTTTTAAGTGCTTCATTTCTATCCAGTGAAATGAAATTTCTAAATTCCAACTTCATGAGAACTACCCATTTCTTCCCCGCCCCCATTCTTGAGCAACCTCTCAGAACGAGTGTTCTTTTAAAAGAGACAAGGTCTGTGCTGACATCTCTCTTTAGAGAGCTCCATCAAAATCCTGCACTTGCCCAGTGTCCTTTCCTTGGCCACCGGTAACCAAGGAAACGAGATACTATGGTAACACAGGGAGGAGAGGAAAGGACGCATCCACATCCAGAGCCCTTCCTCTCTCTCTCTCTCCTTTCTCCTGGAATCAAGGCAGCTACTAGGGCAGAGAGAACATCTGTTCTCAGCTTCCAGGGGGAGGGGACGAGGACACCGATGGGTGGCTTAATGGCTGACATCCAGGCTTTCGGATTCCATAACCTGAAGTCTGGTGCCCACCAAAAATATGCCCTTTCCCAGCCCAAGGGCGCAGCACACTCTAGAACCTGTAACATAATGCCCAAAATTCCAGATGTAAAGCATGTTTATTCAAATGAGTTCAATAATACAGATTGGGATAATGTCTAAGTAAAGCCCTAAACATACTGAAATTATGACGTACGGAAACTTACCACGTGTTTGAACAACTTTAGCAAGCGTTGAATTTTTCTCGTGGTTTCATCCCTCCTTTCTGCCTCCGCCCTCAGCCCTCTGACCATCTCTATCTCTGCTTCTCAGATGCCCTCCTCCTGTATTTTTCTCTGTTTACCTACCTCTTCCTCTGAGGCTTGCCTTCCTGCTTCTCTCTGTCTCACTCTCCTCTCTCTCCTCCTCCTGACCCACAGTTCACCTGTCACTCTCAGGATGGAGGGGCTTAAAGAGAAAGATTCCCCATGTGCTGGTGCCGGCTCGGGCCCTGCCATCTCCTCTCCACCTAGAGCACTCTTAATCACCCCCTGGGACCACACTGTGGACATGCATGATGTCGGGCTCAGAGGACCTCAGGGTGAGACAAATGACACCTCGGCTTGAAGGAGGTGAAAATATTACAAATTGTGAGACGTATGACGACGTCATGAGTAATCCAAGTGTGGTGCTCCAGGGCAGTGGGAAAACCTACTACTTGTCTCCAATCTTTTGTTTGTTGAATCTTCTTTTACAACCTTAAGAATTCTCTTTAGAACTCTAAAATCTTTTCTTCTGACTCTTACATGAAATCCTCCTGAACAGGAGCTCTCTGGTCTAATTTTTTCAGCACTGAAACCATCGGTTGAGGGAAGACCTGGCTGATTTGATGAGGGGTGAAATGGGAGTTGTAGTCCAATCGGACTGGGCTGGGCGGCACCACACCTGTTGGTGTTTAGTTGGAGCAGCGTTCTAGTCATCCTACTAACAGAAGAGCCAAAGAGGAAGGTAATGCTGTGCCTCTTTGTCGAGCCAAACCCTCCCCCAGCTTTATTAAACTTCAAGCAAGTTCCCCACCAGCCACTTTCCTGAAAATCCTGGCAACAAAGCTGCCCTCAGGAATTGAGCACAAGCCCAAGGAATGCCTAGGACTCCTAGAATGTATGTGTGCCAATCTCCAGCTTCAGACCCAGCTTGCCCAACAACAGATGGCTATTTTGGAAAATCTACAAGCATCCATGACACAACTGGCTCCTGGGAGAGAAAGCAAGAACTCTTCTCTCCCAGCCTTATCTCGCAATCTGTTGTTAAATCTCCTGCCCCAATTCAGTAAATGAATTGTGGAACAACAACAACAACAACAACATTTTTATCACTGACTCCCCACCTTGGAACAGTGGTCTCCAAGTTGTGTGATCACACAGCTCTATCAGTCAAAACATTTTGAACATGGACCCCTCCCTACCCTGATATAAGTGCACGTTTACTTATAAAGCATATACATCTACTACTGTATTAATATTGTACATGATAAAATATACACAAAGATGTGATTTAAGATGAAATGATAATATGTTATATCTGTTTCCATCACCCTAATAGACTGTCGTGTGCATCTCATGTTAGTCTACTCAGTCCCTTTAAATGACTGAGGACCTGGCTTTGTCCCCCAGGTCTGTGGGTTAGAACCCAGTGAGGATTGGCTGGAGCATCAGATTGTGACAGAATTTCTTTGCCAGAAGGTGTATTCATTTCCTGGGGCTGCTGTAGCAAAGTATCACAGACTGGGGGGCTTAAACAACAGAAATGTGTGGTCTCCAGCTCTGGGGGCTAGAAGTCTGAGATCAAGGTGTCAGCAGGGTTGGTACTCTTTGCGGGCTGTGAAGGAGACCTTGTCCCATCCTTTCCCCTGGCTTCTGGTGGTCTGCTGGCCATCTTTGGCCTCCTGGCTTGTAGGTGCATCCCCCAGAGCTCCGCCTTCATCCTAATGTGGCATTCTCTCTGTGTACATGTCTGTCTCTTTGTCCAAATTTCCTTATTTTGTAAAGATACAGTTATATTGCATGAGGACCCATCCTAATAGGAATCCTGATCTTAATGATCGTAACTCGACATCCTATTTCCAGATAAGGTCACTGTTTCAGACACCATTGTGTCCCCCCCAAATTTCATATGTTGAAACCCTAATCCCCAGTGTGACTGTATTTGGAGATTGGGTCTTTAAAGAGGAATTAAGGTTAAATGAAGTCATAAGCGTGGCCCTGATCCAATAGTATTGGTGCCTTTATAAGAAGAGGAAGAGAGGTCAGCAATATGTGTGCACAGAGAAAAGGCCAGGTGAGGACACAGGGAGAAGGCATCATCTACAAGCCAAGGAGAGAGGCCTCGGGAAAGACCAGTCCTGCCAACACCTCGATCTTGGACTTCCAGCCGCTGTGAGAGTCAATTTCTGTTGTTTAAACATCCAGGCTGTGGTACTTTGTTATGTCAGCTCTAGTAAACTAATACAGTCATATTCACAGGTACTGGGGGTTAGAACTTTAGCATCTTTCTGGGGACACAGCTGAACCCACAATAAGGGGCTCATGGTAAACGAGACAACAAGCTAGGGTCCTTAGCCCGAGAGGCGAGCATGATGCTTCTCCAGGGTGGGCAGCTTGGGGCAGCCAGGAGAAGTGGGAAAGGGACCTTGCCAGGCTGCCTGCTACCAGCGGATGGGATGGCCTCTCTCTGAGGGCTGCCATCCCCAGACACAGGTCTACTCCCAGACGTGGGGCTCTGGTCAGCCACTAGTTCTAGAAAAGTCTACATTCACCAAAGCAGTTTCACACTGTCTTTTATTTTAAGGTTTCCCAAACACTTTGTAGCTGTTATTTCTAGAAGAAACTTCTGATGCTCTGAAAAAAGTGTCCGTGTTTGAAACAGCGACACAGCCAGGCTGCTCCTGGAAAAACAAAGACACACCTTCCCAATTCCTGATAGAAAAGAAGCCAGATCGGGGCATTTGTTTCCTAAACAAGAACTGAACTTTTATTACTTGCGTTATTTAATTATGACCCAAGAGGTTTTCTAACCTTGCACATTTTGTCTGCAGTGCCTGTTTAATTTTGGTATTAAAGAGACACGGTCACTCTATAGTTACCAAGTAACAAGTGCTTAAACCTCAATAAATAACAGTTTTAATAATAACGTTCTGAAATGCATAGATCACATCTCCCTGTTCATTCTCTAAGAAAAACATTTTAATTATCTATTGACACATATTGCACATGGAACAACAGTCTTTTTAAAAGATAAATGGTTTTATAGGCGAGTCGGGTTAATTAAAAGCCAGTGAAATATTACAAACGTATTTAGGGGGGAATATTCACTGTAGGAGAGGAAAGGTTCTTACACAGTTGTCAGAATTCTGTAAATATATTGTTTAATAACCACTTGGCACTTAATTATAGTGAGATAGTGAGAGCTTAAATCTAAACAGAGTGCACTCCAGTTATCTCTTCTACATACATGGCTTCTCTTCAGCCACACAGATTTTCCAGTTCAGACCACACCAAGGCAGGATATGATGGTCTGGACAATTGCTGACCAGAAGCTTCCTAGGTCCCTGGGACTGTCATGAGCAAATACTTGTTCAGATCCTGGAAACCAAGAAGGAAAGTTCAGATTCATCTCCAGAGGTGAGGCCAATTCTGAGGAAGGGCTACAAGATGAAATAAAAACTCCTTATCATGGTGCTCAAGGGCCGTCACCACTGCCCATTTTTCTAGATGTTTCACTCCTCACCCCACTCGCCTCTAATTCTAAAACGCTGTGCGTGTCTCACCAGCACCATACCCCCCGCCACAAGGAAAGCTGTGTTCCAGAGAACAGCTGCTCCATCAGTTTGATTCCATATGAAGGATGGACAATAAACCCCTAGCCAACCTACGATGACAATCCAGCATGAGCAAGAAATAAACCTTCATTGTTTAAGTCACGGAGATGTGGGGAGGGTTTGTTATGCCAGCAAACTTAGCCTGTCCTGACTCATATGCTCCGCCAGTCCCAAAGCCTGACATGGAGAAGATGCTCTGTGAATGCTTGCCAATGGATAAATACATGAGTCCACCGATGGATCTGCCCTTACTTCTCCTCTGGAATGTTATCTGATCCTGGGAATCACTGCCAGGCTTCTGAGGAACTTTGACGATCTCTACCTGTGTATGTAAGCAAGAAGATCCACCAGTGAGCTGAGAAGCTTGAGTTCTGGGTTCTACTCAGAACCTATTAAGGCACAATGATCCATGGTTATTATTATGAGCAACTTGGTTTTTGTGAAGGGTTTGGGAAAATAATCAGAGGAGCAATGAGCCACTGAAATAACTCTGTGTGTGTGTGTGTGTGTGTGTGTGTGTGTGTGTGTGTGTGCACGCGCTTGCATGTATATGTGTGTGGGTTGGCCTTCCCATCATCCATTCTCTGGTTCCCTGTAGTTGCTCCCTAAGTTTTTTCTTTGGGGACCAACTCCCATCCTCATCTCAGGTCTTGTGGTTTGGGTGACACTGACCATACCCCAAGTTCTAGGAGTGGATGTAACTTGTTGAGGTCACAGAACAAGGTAATGATAGAGCCACAACAAGAACCAAAGTCTCCCAATCTTGGATCTGATCCATCCTTTCACATCGATTTGGTGAGCTCCTGCTCTGAGCCACTCCCAGGATCTAGAACTATTGTGGTGAGTAAACCAGATGGAGAGTCTTCTGTCAGAGTCCTCAGACTCAATTCAATGCACTCTCCACCCAGAAACCAGCCCTATCCTCCCCGCCTCCCATCCAGATGCCCCATCTTCCCCAAATCCTCTGATGCCTCGACCATCACCAGCCTGCCTCTCTTTTCTGAATTCCTTTTGCCACAAGTCCTAGCACATGAACAGACCAAAGTTGGACAAGTCACCGAAAGGAATGGCCAACGAGGAGTGAGGATGCCATGGCCTAGAAGAGGAGGGACCAGGGGATGATTGAAGTGATGCTCTTTCACAACACCACATAAGTCTCCCCCACTGAATCTGGAGCTTCTTAGCCTCGTGGAAAGCCCAGGGCACTGGACAAGCTGTGTCCTCATCCCAGATCAGGGCGTTGCTGGCTGGCCCCTCCAGGCACCCCACCTCTGACCAGATCCTAACTCTGGTTCCCCATCTCCAGGGAAGGAAAACAGAATGTCCTGGAAGTGACAGAGCCCTAAACTACTCGGTTGGAAACAGAGTCACTGGAAGCCACAGGGAGAGGGAATGGGCCAAGAAGCTGATTGCATTGCCCTTGACAACAACACGTCCCAACAGCTCGAGTCAATACTGCAGCACTCACTGGGATGTGGTTTCCTGAAGCTCACAAATCTATATTGTTCTCAGGAGCAACCAACTTTTCTGCAGGCAGCACATGTCCCCTCCCGTGTGTGGGCAGCTTAAAGGGACAAAGAAACCCAGCCCAGAAGGTGGCTAAGCCCCAGCCCCCAGACTGACAGCCTAAAGGGAATATGGCATTTCACCCGCATGCTGTCCCTCTCCCTCACCCCGTGGCCACACCTCTCAGCCCCACAGTTGCAGTGGCCTCCAAGCAGAGATGTGATCTTTGTTGTAGTCTCTCTCCTTTCCAATCCAGCCTAATAATAGTTGCTAACATATATTGAGCATTTATCATATATTAACTGTCCAGAAGATAACTTTACAAATATTAACTCATTTGATTCTCAGAAAACCCAACCCTATGGGGTAGATATTATTAGTATCCCCATTTTTTGGCTGAGGAATCTGAAGCACAGAGGAGTTAAGTAACTCACCCAAAGTCACACAGCTCCTCAGGGATGGAAACAGGCAGTCTAGCCCCCACTCTTCACCACCATGCTATACCACCCCTCACAGAGAACCCTTCCCATAGCTCCCCTGGTTAAAGGCAAGGGCTTTGGAAACAGGCAAATCAGGATCAAATTTTCAGTTCTAGCCCTTACTAGCTCTGTGACTTGGACAAGCTGCCCAGCCTCTCTGATCTCATTTTCCTCATCTGTAATACGGATAAAGATGACAACAGTATCTATCTTATAGGGTAATTCCAGGGGTTCAATTAGATGACCCATCAACCTTTCCATCCCCACTGCCCATCCTACTCTGAGCTGTAACGATACCAAACTATTTTCGGTTGCCCACACATGCTCTGCATATCCTGCTGCCTCTGCCTGGATTGTTCTCTACCCCCTCTTATCTGGCCAGTTCCTTCTCACCTCTCAGGTCTCAGCTGGATATGCCTCCTCTGAGAAGCTTTCCCAAACTTCCATTATGCACTGCCTGTCTCTTCGGTGTTTTCCACAGGCTTGCACGTCCTACCATGGTCCCTATCACACTCGACTGTCCACAGATGTGTCCTCCATTGGGCTGTGAGCTCAGCAAGGGCATGATAGTGATCTCGTCCCATCCTCAATCCACAGTGTCTAGCGAGGTGCACAGAATAAGTCAGTAAATATTTGCTGCACAAATGACTAAATGAATATTTCTTTTTATTGATGTTTATATTCTTGCTTTGTCCTTCTTAATAGATAGCAACAGCCATGCCTTACTATTTGTCTCTGAATTCCCCACTAGGCCCGGCACATAAGAGCAGAGCCGGGACTGGGGGAAGAAATCTGAAGTGCCAAGGGCGCAAAGGTAAGGAGAACTCAGCTTCGTGCAAGTGCAGGGTGGGCTCCTCCATTAATGACATCTAATTTAAATGAATGGATGGCCCAACAGTTCAGTTATGAATCTCCATCTCTGTCCTCCATCTCTGTCCTCAGACTTGTGATGATTTGTATTCGTCACTGAAGACTGACAGAGCCACACCTACCAGCTTCCTTCGGGCCCCTCGCTGGCGCCAGCCCCATCATCTGACATTCTGCTGTGGACCCCCACGTGGACCAGGCTGTGGGAGAAAAGGATGTTCTCAAAGACCAAGGACATGTGATGGGCAACCATGACGGGTGGATTGAAGTCAGACAGTCAGCGAAGGGACGAGAACATTCCAGGCAGAGAAGTGGATGAAGACAGCCAAAGGAACGTCAAGTTCATCGGGGTCCAAAGAAACTCCTCTGACTGAAACTCAGCCTATAAGCCCATGAGAACAGCTAGAAAGGCAGCAGCAACCCCACCTTCGCATAAAACCTGCGAAGAATTTTTCCATCCATCGTTTCATTTGATCCCTACAAGAAAGGAATTATAATTCCTCCCATTTTATTGATGACGACACTGAGGTTTAGAAATCAAGTGGCTTGCTCAAAGCACACAACTAGTAAAGCTGGGTTTGAAGACTTGTTTAGCTACTTTGGCAGTTCCCACCCTCAAGGCTTAGTGGTGACATCCACCGCCCAGGTGCCCTACACCTAGAATGACTTTACACCTCCCATGGAGCATTTATGGGACCAGAGTCTCTTGTGATCAGAATTCAAAGACTCTTTGTTGAGAGTGGCTGCAAAGCATTTTTGATCGCAGTCTTTCTCTTACACAACTGGACAGAGGTCTGGGAGGACCAAGAGGAAAGGGGCTTGTTCTGTTACCCTGGTTTCTTGCTCAGCTCAGCGAATGGAATAACTAAGGCCTCCAACGCAGTGCCTGGGCTTAAGTGAAAACAGCAATTCAAAGACTCTCTGGCAAAGAATGCAGACAGCATGTCACTGCTCTCTGATGTGTCATCCAGATCTCTGTCCTTTGTGCCTACTGCCTTTGTGGGTAGGCACAGAAGCACAAAACAGGATGGATTAGCTAATCCCCTGCTGGCGGCGAGATGGGAGCCTGAAATTCAGCTCTGAGGATTCCTTGACTCTGGGGGTCAAGAAGTTAGCAGTGTCCAGAGCCAGCCCTGCGTGGCTCCCATTGCTGACAGCTAGCTGAAGGGCCCACATGGGCTGCTGGGAGGTCACAGCGGGGCGTTTCCATTTTAATCCCATTGTTTAGCCAAATGAAGCCAAGATATTCCTGCTCCCCACTGGAGAAGTCAGCCCGGCTTCAATAATTTCTGAGTGCTGACAGATAATTCAGAGATATTGGATATTCCACCACCTGGGGACTGCCCTTGCCTACCACAGCAATCAGTTACTGCCCGCCAACCAGGGGCCATGCAGAGGCCCTGGGCCCCCTCACGCCTTTACGATCAGGCTCCAGCGTCTTGGAAAATATTGCTTGGATTTATTTATATAATCACGTTAGGAAGGCAGTGAGTTATTGTGAAGTCAGCATTCTTCCATCTTCCTTCCCACTAATCCTTTGTTTGAGATTCTGCTTGAAGGACTCCGATTACTAATGCAATTACATGCTACCTGGTAAAGGGTAATCCAAAAAAAATTAAACCCTTCCACATATTGTATTTTTCACTCAGAGCCACCCTTCTCCTAAAACTGAGTGCTCACATAAATCAATTAACTACTGATTTTATGACTACCTGCTTTTAAGAACACATAGGCTTTGGACACCACCCTCATCTTAAAGATAAATGCTGCCTCTCATTTGGAACACCAGCCCTTCAGAGATCTCTGAGTAAAAGCCAACACTCTGAATGGAGTTGATTTTAATAACAACAGAATGCAAGACCACCACCAAGCAGGACCGCGTGTGTTTTATCCTGGTATCACTAAAACCCGAAGGCTTCAGGCTGCCTTGCTGACATTCATGGGCCTTAATATCATGCCCTCTTTCTTCCACTGACCATAGAATAAATGTGAAAATAAATAAAATGAGGCTGCAGACTCCAGGAATATTCTTCTTGGAGTGGTTCAGGAGGCATGACATTGAACCTGTGGATTGTAATGCTAAGACACTGTTTGGTTCTGCAGTAAACAATACTATAAAGATCACCTAAACACTACTGAGTTTCAAATTTTACATCAACCTACCAACCGCACAGGCTAAACTATGGTTACAGAGCAAAATATAAATGTTATCCAACTTAACAACATAAAAGTAAAAATACAGCGTACCTGAATGGGTGGAGGGGATTGGGAGGGAATTAAAAAGCAAATGATACTGTCTGTGGTCAATGAAATAAGAAATGGAAGTCTTAGAATGTGACTGAATTTGCCTAGGTGATCAGTAAGAAGAAATAGTGATTTAATTGTCTTTGGAGGAGAGGAGATACAAAGTGAAGGCTGGTATAAGGAAGCTAGATCTCTTAACACAAGAGGAAGTCGAAAGACAGTGTCCAGAGTTGATCAATCAAAAAACAACTGTGTAATTGTATTATTTAGACATATAGAAGCAACTGTCAGAACTAAAAACAGAAACCATTAAAGTGGTGGCTTCAATTTAATCCTATGGTCAAGAGAGTCAGTGACCTTGAGTGGGGGGTGGATGGGGACTTCTGAGGGCTGGTCATGCTCCATTTCTTGATCTGAGTGCTAGTTACAAGAGTATCTTTGTAAAAATAATCAGCCACATACTTAAGATGTCTACAATTTTTCTATTTGTAGGGTACATTTCAACTAAAATTTCCTCACTAAAAGTGGCTGCCTCTGGGGAACAGGAGTACAAGAAATGAGGGGAGAGACAGGGTATCATTGTTTTCTCACCATCAGCCCAGCTGATTATTCAGCCCAATTGGATTATTTTTAACCATGCAAGGTGTTACTTGCATGAAAATTAATTATGTTTATGCTGCTTCATACTGGGCCCTCAGGTCACTTCTCAGGTGTGAGAAGTTCCATGTCCTCTAAAGGCAAAATTCCATGATGTGTATAAGGTGCTGGGGGATGGATATCAGCAGACTTGGGGAAGTGCTTTCAGAGCCCCCAACAATTTGGGTAGTGAGTTCACTGTCATTGGAGATGCTGAAGACAAAGAGATAAGGAAGAAATGTTTCAGACATTACATGAAATTTCTAAAAATCTTATATGTTCTGGTATAATGTTATAAGTCATAATTCTAGTTATTACTTTAAAATGTATATCTCAGAAATAACTAAAAAAAAAAAGAGAGAGAGAGAGATAAGGAAGGAGCCCTGCCCAGGGGACTGTGGATGCAGTTTGGTTATTGCTGAAACTCAGCAACTCTGGGGGCTACAGATACTTTGGTCCGGGGCACCTGCATTTCTTCTTTTTCTTTTTTCTTTCTTTTTTTTTTTTTTGAACCTTTTTGGTCCAGAAAGAAAACTCAAAAGTTCAAGAGTTCCAGTGGAAAAATACTCCTTACAAATTGGGACAAGATCAGAACTGGAAAGAGGAGAGTCAAAGGAATCCCTTTTCTCCACATTGATGTTGAAGGTGAGCAGCCCAGGGTAGGGGCTTGGGGGCGGTGACACTGGGGAAGAGAATACACCAGCTGGACCAAACCAAGTGTGGATGCTTCACCACCTGGGGACTGCCCTTTGCCACTGCCCGCCAAGCAGGGGCCAGGCGGATGGTCGATGGCATCAGGTATCCAAGGGCTAGGAATTTAGGATATCTTCTGCTCTGAGACCTCTACACCAGGGGTCAGCAAACTGTGGCCCAGAGGTCAAATTTTGCCCACTGCCTGTTTTTGAATAGCCGGTAAACTAAGAATGACTTGACATTTTTAAATGACTGAAAAATATCAAAACAAAAATAAAACATGCCATGACACATGACATTTAAATTTCAGTGTCTATAAACAAGGTTTTATTGGAACACAGTAGTGTTCATCATTTACATATTGTCTCTGGCTGTTTGCTACAACAGCAGGGTTGAATGGTTTCAACACAAAGCCTAAAACACTTACAATCAGGTCCTTTACAGAAAAAGTTTACCAAGCCCTTCTCTATACCATGGCTAGTAAAATAGCATCTGTTCATCCGGCGCTTTTAACTCCCAAAGTACTTGTCTCACTTTGTCATGATCTTCTTGCTTAACATGCTGTAGGAGGAATCTGGAATCATAGAATTGGAATCAAAGAATTTGCAATCATGGAATATAAACAGGCCCTGGTTTGCAGACTCCCCAACCACGACTCCCCAATTTCACATCTGGGAAACTGGAGTCCCTCCTGACAAAGTGCTCCCCTTTGCACTTACGTCATTGTCTTGGGGCTCTTGCTTCGTGTGATCAAATCCCCCTCAAGCTCCCTTGCAGCACGGGGTTCAAAAGAGGAACTCAGGGGCTTCCCTGGTGGCGCAGTGCTTGGGAGTCCGCCTGCCGATGCAGGGGACACGGGTTTGTGTCCCGGTCCGGGAGGATCCCACATGCCGTGGAGCAGCTGGGCCCGTGAGCCATGGCCGCTGAGCCTGCGCGTCCGGAGCCTGTGCTCCACAACGGGAGAGGCCACAGCAGTGAGAGGCCCGCGTACGGCAAAAAAAAAAAAAAAAGAGGAACTCAGGACCAGAACTCAAGCACAGGAGCCTTGGTCCACCTTGCAGATAAGGCAACTCATCAAATTGCCAATTTACTGAGCTCATGGCGGTTTTGTTGTTGGGAAATTATCATTTGCCTCCAGTCCTCCTGGTGTTTCTGAAAGCAGGAAAGCTTTTCCTTAAGCACACTCAGTCTTCCCTGCCTTCGCAGAAGAACGTCCGTTCTGATTTTTGGTAGGAAAATGACTAAGGAGAATTGCCCTGGCTCAGTTACTGTAGGGTTTTACAGTCTCTGGGGACAAGGCAGGAGAGAACAAAATGTTGACAGATTCTTCAGTTATTGGATGAAGTGCCAATTGGTGTGTTGCTTGTTTGACAGATTGATTTTTGGTGAGCTGACTCTTGCTGGCTTCCAAGCAAAGCGCAAATCTGAGGCTGGATTTTGGAGACCACTCACTTGGGGGATTCTCTGTGGCAAATTAAAGCTAGGGAGTGAGGCCAGGCCCCTGCAAAGGCTCCAGTTCCTCAGCTGGGTCCAGCCGCCTAGTCGTGCTTAGCTCCCAGCTGTGTGCCTGGACTTGGCTTCCCAGGAGGCAGGGCTCTTCTCCCCTCGGCCTGACGGGTTGCCTTGGAGACCGAGAGCTCCAGGGAGAAGAAAGGTACTTGCAGCCTCCCCGGGCTTGCCTAAGTAGTGGGCCTTTTTACCCTTTTTTCCTTGCACAAAGGACAGCATCTGTCAGATAAATTCATCTCAGCGAAGTTGGAGGACACCTGGAGCCTGGCCGATCACCCCGGCAAGCCCCATCTCTGCCCACCCGCAGCACAGTGTACAGTAAGTGAGCAGCTCTGCCCTGGGGGCAACCGCACACTTCCCCTTGCCCGTCTCACCTGTTAATAGCAGAGTTCTGAAATCAACCCACCTGGTTTCAAATCCTGGCTCCTCGTGTACTAGCAGTGTCACCTGAATGAATGATTTTGCTCCTCTAAACCTCAGTTTCTTACCTGTAAATCTGTGAAGTTGAGTTTTTTTCAATGTACCTAATTCAGAAAGTAGTGAGGGTTCATTGAGATAATGCACGTAAAGCCCTTGAACACTACCTGGCCCACAGAAGCAAACACATGCTATTAATATTTCCTTTGGGGGGAAAAGCCCTGCCAAATGTGAACTGGAGTGCCTAGCTAAAGGAAGAGCTGGAGTCCTCTGGCCTGTCCATCACTGAAGCCCTGGGGGGTGGCGATGATGAGCCCCAGGGGTTGTGGGCTGGTTATTTGTTTGGCTGGTCCAAATGACTTATTATACCAGCCCCTGGCAAGGGAGTAGAAAGGAAGAAGATAAAAAATCAGAGCATCGATTTTTCCAGCACGTGAACCAGCAATGTTATTTCCAGATCCATCCTTTCTGAAATTAAATTAAATAAAGTTTAGTTCAGTTTGTCAATTTGCTGAAAACCATCATCACCTGACTTTCGGCTTTGTAGTGAAGGGGCTCATGGACGATGTGTTTTCCAGGTAAGTGTTATTGCTTTAGGAGAAGTGAGGGCTTTTGATGACGGTCCAGAATTTTAAGAGCTTTTCAACCGAACGAGGTAGCAATTTGCAACTGCGTTTTCCATAACCATTAGGCGGACATTTTAATAAATGGGGGCAGTGGTGACAGAGTCCTCCAGGAGTGAGTTAAAGCTGCAGGACTCCACACTCTTACTCAGAATACAGTCCCCAAGGTGGGTGAACAGTCCCCCCGCCTTGAGATACACTTTTGAAAAACCAGAAACATATTCCCCTTTTACTTCAATTATGAGATTTTTCTTTCCTTCAAAAACAATAAATGTGCCAGTTATTTCAGGTGAGAAAACGTAATCTTGAGATTGCCTTAAGGAGAGGTGTTTTCAAGCCCAAGCTCACCCAGGTAAAGGGCTAATAAAAGCCTCCAGAGGGGCCAGGCAGGGGCAGACAGGAGTAATAAGTGGCCTGTCAGTCATGGTAGACAGGAGAGCCAATCAGATGGGCTTGGGGGAGATCCCACATGGTGAACAGACTGGAAGTGGGGAGGGGTTAATGAAAACCGGTTCTATATCACTGGGCCACTGTGAGGATGTTTCACTAATTACCTCCACACTGCCTGGGGCTTCAAACTGTCCCTAAGATCCCTGACTACTGAAAGGTCAGAACCATGGTTTCCAGGATGAGTAAATAAAGATGGCCAAGGGAATCAATCTTTTATTGAAAGTCATGGCTCGAGGACATGAGCTGTTCCGGGTGGTCTGAGTTGTTCAAGAGTTTGGTCCTAGGTCTGGTGGGATGTCCAGAGTGGCTTCAGCAGGGCCGACAGCTGAATTCACTCTTTCAAAACTGGTTCCCACTTATGCAAACTCTGAGTTGCGTGGCCCCCCGCCCCATTTGTGTGAAACCATCCTCAACCTTCTGGGGGCAGAATTACCTGGTGTTCCTTCGCTACTCCCAGAACATTTCATACATACCCCAGTGAATACCCTCGAGCACCCAGTACTGTAATGATCTGCCTGGGTGCCCATCTCCAGCCTCTGCAACAGTGCCTGGCACAGAGGAAAGGCTGGCCGACTGCATGAAGAAAGGGATCCCATGGAAACCCCTCTAGGACACAGTGACAATGGTTTGTCAGAAATTCTGGCTTGAGTTCATTATAATGTGGTGTGTAGTTGGGGACATTTTAGAAAAAAACGAAAGCCCTGTTTAAGTAAGTCACAGTACATCCATTCAATAGGCTATTATATAGCCATGAACAATGATATAGCAGATGTATATTTATTTCTTTGAAAAGATCCTTGTGATGTGTGATTAAAGGGGAAAAAGCAGGCTACAAAACAGTTTGCATAACATAATCCCATTTTTATTGAAGGAGAAAGTTTGTATTTCACACACACACAATCTTGGGTTACATCAATAGAGGTGACCACAGGAGCTACACTGAAGTATCAGATTTAAGAAGAACTTTGACAAGGTGATCTTCACCCAGAAAAGGGTGACTGATTGAAATGGAGAAGAATCCAAAACCGCGTCATTTGAATAAGGATTGAAAGAACTGAGTCCTTTCCTAATTGGGATAAAAAGACTCAGAGTTGGACTGAAGGATACGGGGCCAATGAGAACACTCACAGCATAAGCTGAAAGCTCTTAAGAGACACAGGAGAGGTAGTAACGCTGCAGGGAATGGGATCAAGTAAGGCCCCATGAACAAGGTGTCCTTTGAACTTGGCTCTAAACTCCAAAGCTGAAGGCGGCATTTCCCAGCCTTTATCTACTGGCGTCCCAATCTCACAATTTTGGCATTTCCTTGTTCTGCCTGTATGATTGTTTATTTATGTTCTTCTTTTAAATTGTCTTATTTTGAAATAAATTAGTTCCAAAAGGTAACTCTGCCTCACTAATGATATGGAAAAACCAATATTGCCACCACAAAGAAAGCAATCATAAAAACGCATTTTAAAACACTCCAGAGTTGTTAAAACCCAGGTAAGTATTGGTGGCTGAAACCTCTGCACCTAAGATCTGTTTCTTCTTAATTATAAAGGAGAGAGTAACAAGTATTATAAAGGCGTTAGAGACATGCTCACTGCCATCACTACCACCCTAGCCCTGCCACCCAGGAACTCTGTCCTGGCCAGAGAAGCATGAGAGGAGACCCGCTTCCCTTCCCTCCAGGGATCCGGTGTGATGGAACACAGCATCCCAGCAGGTAGAGGAGAGCAGGAAGGCCTCCAAGACAGGGGAAGAGCCTAGCAAAGTTGGGGGGGTGCCGTAGTCTCCCCAGAGTAACAAAGCACAGACTTCTCATTGTAATCTTGTTATACGGCTTTGATTGTTGTGCTGTGTGAATATATTAACCTTTCAAGACAAAACAAAATATATGTATGATTTTTTTAAATTATCATGCACACTCATACACACACATACATAATGCCTTGTACAGCAATATTCGAAACAAACAAGTGGTCCAGACACAGTACAGAGCAATGGCCTTGGAGCTGAGCTGCCTGGGGTGCATCACAGCCCTTCCACTTACCAACAATGTGGTCTTGAGTAGATCTTTTAACCTTCCCAAACCTCATTGTCCTAATCTGTACCAAGGGGATTCGATCTCTGCCCCTGGGTTATGGGACACATTAATAAGGTGATCTAAGGTGATCATTGTAAAGGCCCGTGCCCTTCACAATCATTCAGTGAATCATTGTGTCACTACTTCCTCACCTGTCTCTGTGGTCCTTTGCTTATTTCAAGTGCATCTCTATGTGTATCTTTTCCTATCTGTCTCTGTCACCCTCATTCCCTTCAGTTCTAAAATAAAACTGAAGCATATTTTGTGTCATTTATTATGTGTAGTTAATAGACTGTGAGAATGTTCACATTTCTCGAAGCAAACAAGCTGGTTACTTTAAATTGCTTTTTACTTCCTTGGCCTTCCATTTGATTTCAGGAGTGTGGGTCAGCGACTTTTAATAGCAAAACTGTTCACCAGCTCTGGTGCAGAGACCAAGGCCATGGTCGCACACACAGAATGTGTACTGGCAAGAATGGGCCTTTCCCATCAAGCATTCTCCAAACCACAATGGTGGGTGAAGAGCCCCGGAGAGATCGAAATGTTTCTGTTGAGTTTCATTTCTTTGAATATTTCTGCTGCAACTCAACAGAAGTCAGTAAATCTCGGTTTAACTGCCGCTATTGAAAGGGGAGGGCACAAAGGTGCAAAAGCCTTTTGGGGGCTCCTGAAGTGTCCATTTACAGACAGCCTTAAAAACATGACGCATTTGTTTTCTAGTTTGCAGACTCGCACACAACTTCATCCCCCTCCATGCCTCCATCATCCAAGGCTGCTTTCTAAAGATAGAAGGTTCTTGCAGGACACTCCTTTTTCACTCATTAACGGTGATCAGTAAACCCTGTGGTGTTCATTAAAATGTTCCTCTGCTGCTCAGAAACATTTTTTTTTTCTTTGAAAGCCAACTTTAGCCGCTGTGAGGTCAAAGAAATATATAACAATTATGAAGAAAGTAATCGCCATTGTACTTTTTTATTTTGAGTACGTCCTGGGGGCGGGCAAGCAATTGTGATTTATTTCCGCTCAGACGCATGAGTCTCATTTGAATATTTACTGGGGCTGTGCTCCAATGGGGCGATGCGGACGTGCGGCGGGGTGAAGAGCCAAAAAGTGACGGCCCTCCGCACAGAGGAGCCCGTGACTTCTAACCCTACCTGGGTTTGCTTTTATGACTTTCATATCCTTGAAGTTATTTAAAAGAAGATGAAATATGACAGGTGCTGGGGTTGGCAAAAGCCGCAAGTTGATTGCATTCTGGGCTGCCCGTGGGAACCTCCTCTCGGAACGCCGTCAGCACATTTAAAACTAGGCGGTGCATTGCTGTCCTCTGCACTTCTCCCCTGACCTGCAGAGCAAACCTGGCTCAGCGCGTAGACAGGTGGAGCCGGACATTTGTTTCCTGCTGGCTGGCTTCTCTTTTAGGTATGTATCTATTGCCCAACCTCAGTGCGTGGGGTTCAGAGGAGCCTGACTACTCCCCATTCCTCAGCGTCCAGGGATAGGCATGTGACCAAGGCTAGCCAATCAGAGCACACCTCCTGGTCAGAATGATTGCTTCATGTGACTTACACTAGGCCAATGAGAGCCTTCCCTAGGGCTTTTTGAGGACTCTGAGAAAGAGCTTCTCTCCTGCCCCTATGGTTATAATCTGGCTTGAGGTAAGCCTGGATCCAGCATGCTGGGAGAGCCTGCATGGTGGGAGGATCCAACATTATTAACAACAGCTGAGATCAGAGCTGCGGACCCCTCTGAGGACATTCAGCCTTGCCTGAAACTCTTGGAATTTTTAGTTAAACTGAGGCCATAATTCCTTTGCATTAAGTCATACTGACTTCAGTCTCTGACAAAATCACAAGATGCCTGACTAGAGGGGAAGTCTTTTTTTTTTTTTTTTTGCGGTACGTGGGCCTGTCACTGTTGCGGCGTCTCCCCTTGCGGAGCACAGGCTCCGGATGCGCAGGCTCAGTGGCCATGGCTCACAGGCCCAGCCACTCCGCAGCATGTAGGATCTTCCCGGACCAGGGCACGAACCCGTGTCCTCTGCATCGGCAGGCGGACTCTCAACCACTGCGGCACCAGGGAAGCCCTGGGGAAGCCTTTTTACTATAACCAGAAGAGCACAGAGAATATTCCCTGCCTATAATACTTTCCCCACTGGTTCCCTAAAATCAAAGCATACCCCAGAGTTTGCCACTCCCTTACTACCTCTCCCAAGAGCAGTTCTTTAAAATATCATCGCACATGAATCCTCGTCTTAGGGACTGCTTCTTGGGACCCCAAACTAAGAATGTGAGGATTAAATGAAACAATCTGTAGAAAGTATTTAACACAATACTTGACTCGTAATATATGCTCCATAAATGTTGAGCATTATTCTTATTTTTGCTACTGTTGTGGTTGTTATGTTGATAGAAGACCTTGAACCAGAATCCGATTTCCCGACAGCTAATCCTGTATTCTTCCAACTATGCCAGTGCTTCCTAAAATGTCAAACATATACCACAGTTGATCCACAAAATGATTTTAATTGTTAGACGTTTTAATGTTTTTTAAAGTTATGTAGTTATGGCAAGTAAGTGCTGTTTTCTATTGATGGTAGTGGTCATAAAGTTTCTTTATAAAATAAATGTCTTTTGGTAATAAATATGAGTCAAATTTTTTAAGTAAGTAAAGGACACCCCAAACTTTACGAAGATATGGCTAAAATGTGGAGTTGGTCTACTAACAGAAAACCCTGAGCTACCCACACCACCCACCAGGCAAAATCTTCCCTGCAAATGGCTTTATGGTCACCGCTAAGGTCTTGCAGGACCTGGCAGAAATGAGTGGTGAGTCAGAGCCCCCATCGTAACGGTTACTCTGCCCCTTATATGCTGATGCTGGGCTCTGTTGTTGCTGGAGGGAGGGAAGAGAATAAGCAATGGGCTGAGGAGAGAAATGTAGCATCTCTGGGAGCTGGAAAGAAAAGTAATTTGGGTTCCTCAGCCTGAAAGAAAGATAGATAAGAACACGGTAAGTGAGAAACCACAGCCTGGAATGCTTACCAGGTGGGATGGAGATGCCCTATATGAGGCTGGCCCCAGAGAACCTCACCAAGTGAGGTAACTCTTACTACCCACCTTTCCCAGCCCCAGCCCCACTCTTGTGGAGGCCGTCATAGTCCAGGTCCAGAGCCAGTTAAACCCCACCAACTAACTAACTGTGTAACTTGAGGACAGCTACATAACTTCTTTGAGCCTCCATGACCCCATCTGGAAAGTGGGGAGAGTGAGCCTCACGCCATAGCAGGCCGGCCAGCAGCACAGAGGAAGTCATTTACAGAGCCTTTAGCACAGGTTATGGTCTAGGAAGGGCATTTTCAGATGTGTGCTCTCTTCATTCCAGTCCTAACCAGGGCAGAAAGTCCAGTATCACCCACAGCTCACCAACAGATAGAGTCCAGGGATTAACTAGCATCTGCAGCCAGGGTCTGGAGCATCTCCTCCATATCTACCTGGGTCTTTGGCCCAGCCTCAAGCTTCCCTCCAAGGAAATACACCATGCCCTTTATGTAGGGTGCTGTTGGTGCCCCACCCAAATCCCCATCACTGGGCCAGTTACAAACCACGTACACTGCATGTTTGGACTGCTAAGGGCTCACAGCTTCATCTTCCTCCAGAGAATTGCCCTTGACTGATGGGAATCACCTCACCCAGAGAAGCCTGTGGGTCTTCAGGCAGTGACTGGCACAGGGATATAAAACCTCATCACTTTGCCTCAAGAAGATGCAACTCTGGGGCGCTATTCATTCTCCAGGGCCTTCAGAGGGATCAGGCTGAGGCTCGATGTCAGCTGAAACCACATCTTTGCTTCTTCCCCTACCCTATCCTGCCCTCCTCACTCCATCACAAGTTTCTTCTGAACATACTCCCTGAATAGATCACTTGCACAAAATTCCCATCCCAGCCTCTGGTTGGAAGCTGATCAAAGATACCTTTGTGCATTAAACAAGATGCTTTCCACAGAAGGCAAGATAGGCCAGCTCCTGCAGAAGCTAGCTCTGGCTGACATTTTCCCTAAATGAAGATAGTGTGACAGAGGATGTTGAGAGGCAGGGGGCCTGGTTCACTCTGTTAAGCATTGCTGAAGAGCCAAAGCTCTGGGAGGGCAGGACTCTGGACAGCTCCAGGGATCTAAGCAGTCGTGACAGCCCTTTTCCACAGGGCTCTGGCCTTAACAGGACTCAACTCCAGCAGTCTAGAGCATGTGAGATGAAAGCCAAGCCCTTTGCTACGGCCATCAAGGCTTCGCGTGATCCAGCCCCTGCCAAGCTCTCCACACTCACTTATTATCACTCTCCCCCTTGCTCACTATCCTCCAGCCACACCAACTTTCCTTCTGACCATACATAATGTCAAGTTTTTCCACCTTAGTGTACTTTCTGTCCCTCCTTTCAGAAAACCCCTTCCACATCTCTTCCCATGAATAAGTTCTCATTCAGGACTTAGCTTCAATGACCCTTCTCAGATAGGGACGGGACCTGCAACTCAGGGAGGGAGCTGTGATGGAGGAAAAGTTTCCACACACTAGGAAGCCCCTTCACTGGCGGAGACGGGGTGTAGCGAGGGGAAGCTTCAGAACTACAGAGGACAGCACAGCAACAGGGGTGCGGATGGCAAAGTGGAGAGATTCCCGCACAGAGGATCAGTGCCGACCAGCACTCACCAGGCCGAGAGACTTGTCTGCTCACCTGCTGGGGCGGGTGGGGGCTAGGAGCTGAGGCTTGGGCTTCAGAGGTCAGATCCCAGGGAGAGGACTGGGGTTGGCTGCGTGAACACAGCCTGAAGGGGGCTAGTGCACCACCGATAGCCAGGAGGGAGTCTCAGAAAAAGTCTGGAACTGCTAAAGAGGCAAGAGACCATTGTTTCGAGGTGCGCGAGGAGAGGGGATTCAGAGCACCACATAAACGAGCTCCAGAGATGGGCGCGAGCCGCGGCTATCAGCCTGGACCCCAGAGACGGGCATGAAAAGCTAAGTCTGCTGCTGCTGCAGCTACCAGGGAGACTGTGTGCAAGGTTCCCCTCCCGGGAGCCTGTGCAGCCCGCCACTGCCAGGGTTCCATGATCCAGGGACAACTTCCTCAGGAGAACACACGGCATGCCTCAGGCTGGTGCAATATCACTCCAGCCTCTGCCACTTCATGCTCGCCCTCCATTCTGTACCCCTCCTTCCCCCTGGCCTGAGTGAGCCAGAAATCCCTAATCAGCTGCTCATTTAACCCCGTCCTGTCTGTGTGGGGAACAGACACCCTCAGGCGACCTACATCCAGAGGCGGGGCCAGATCCAAAGCTGAACCCCAGGAGCTTTGCAAACACAGAAGAGAAAGGGAAATCTCTCCCGGCCGCCTCAAGAACAGCGGATTAAATCTCCACAATCAGCTTGATGTACCCAGCATCTGTGGAATACCTGAATAGACAATGAAATCATCCCAAAATTGAGGCTGTGGACTTTGGGAACAACTGTAAACTTGGGGTTTGCTTTCTGCATCTAATTTGTTTCTGGTTTTATGTTTATCTTAGTTTAGTATTTAGAGTATATCATCACTGATAGATTTGCTTATTGATTTGGTTGCTCTCTTCCTTTTTATATTTTTTTATACATACATATATATATATATTTTTTCTTTTTACTCTTTTCCTGAGTGTGTATGTTTCTTTGTGTGATTTTGTCTGTATAGCTTTGCTTTTGCCATTTGCCATAGGGTTCTGACTGTCTGTTTTTTGCAGTTTTTGGGGGAGTTTTTTGGTATAGATTTTAGTGCTTGTTATCATTGGTGGATTTCTTTTTTGGTTGGTTGCTCTCCTCTTTCTTTCTCTCTTTTTTATTACTTTATAATTTTTTTTCTATTTTAATAACTTTATTTTATTTATTTACTTTTTTCTCTTTTCTTTCCTTTTTTTCCCTCCCTTTTGTTCTGAGCTGTGTGGCTGACAGAGTCTTGGTGCTCTGGCCAGGTGTCAGGCCTGAGCCTCTGAGGTGGGAGAGCCGAGTTCAGCACATTGGTCCACCAGAGACCTCCGGATCCACATAATATCAAATGACAAAAGCTCTCCTAGAGATCTCCATCTTAACGCTAAGACCCAGCTCCACTCAATGACCAGAAAGCTACAATGCTGGACACCCTATGCCAAACAACTAGCAAGACAGGAACACAACCCCACCCATTAGCAGAAAGGCTGCCTAAAATCATAATAAGTCCACAGATATCCCCAAAACACACCACCGGGTGTGGTCCTGCCCACCAGAAAGACAAGATCCAGGCTCATCCACCTGAACACAGGCACCAATCCCTTGCACCAGGAAGCCTACACAACCCACTGAACCAACGTTACACACTGGGAGCAGACACCAAAAACAACGGAAACTACAAACATGCAGCATGTGAAATGGAGACCCCAAACACAGTAAGTCAAGCAAAATGACAAGACAGAGAAATACACAGCAGATGAAGGAGCAAGGTAAAAAGCCACCAGACCAAACAAATGAAGAGGAAATAGGCAGTCTACCTGAAAAAAAATTCAGAGTAATGATAGTAAAGATGATCCAAAATCTTGGAAACAGAATGGAGAAAATACAAGAAATGTTTAACAACGACCTAGAAGAACTAAAGAGCAAACAAATGATGATGAACAACACAATAAATGAAATTAAAAATTCTCTAAAAGGAATCAATAGCAGAATAACTTAGGCAGGAGAATGGATAAGTGACCAGGAAAATAAAATAGTGGAAAGAACTACTGCACAGCAGATTAAAGAAAAAAGAATGAAAAGCATTGAGGACAATCTCAGAGACCTCTGGGACAACATTAAATGCACCAACATTCAAATTATACAGGTCCCAGAAGAAGAAGAGAAAAAAAAGGGACTGAAAAAATATTTGAAGGGATTATAGTTGAAAACTTCCCTAATATGGGGAAGGAAATAGTCAATCAAGTCCAGGAAGCGCAATGAGTCCCATACAGGATAAATCCAAGGAGAAACAGGCCAAGACACATACTAATCAAACTATCAAAAATTAAATACAAATAAAAAATATTAAAAGCAGCAAGGGAAAAGCAACAATTAACATACAAGGGAATCCCCATAAGGTTAACAGCTGATTTTCAACAGAAACTCTGCAAGCCAGAAGGAAGTGGCAGGACATATTTAAAGTGATGAAAGGGAAAAGACTACAACCAAGTTTACTCTACCCATCAGGGATCTCATTCAGATTTGACAAAGAAATTAAAACGTTTACAGATAAGCAAGGTTAAGAGAATTCAGCACCACCAAACCAGCTTTACAACAAATGCTAAAGGAACTTCTCTATGCAGGAAACACAAGAGAAGGAAAAGACCTACAATAACAAACCCAAAATAATTAAGAAAATGTGAATAGGAACATACATATCAATAACTATCTTAAATGTAAATAGATTAAATGCTCCAACCAACAGATATAGACTGGCTGAATGGATACAAAAACAAGACCCGTATATATGCTGTCTGCCAGAGACCAACTTCAGACCTAGGGACACATACAGACTGAAAGTGAGAGGATGGAAAAAGATATTCCATGCAAATGGAAATCAAAAGAAAGTTGGAGTAGCAATTCTCATATCAGACAAAATAGACTTTAAAATAAAGACTATTACAAGAGACAAAGAAGGACAATACCTAATGATCAAGGGATCAATCCAAGAAGATATAACAATGGTAAATATTTATGCATCCAACATAGGAGCACCTCAATACATAAGGCAAATGCTAACAGCCATAAAAGGGGAAATTGACAGTAACACAGTCATACTAGGGGACTTTAACACCTCATTTTCACCAATGGACAGATCATCCAAATGAAAATAAATAAGGAAACACAAGCTTTAAATGATACATTAAACAAAATAGACTTAATTGATACTTATAGGACATTCCATCCAAAAACAGCAGATTACACTTTCTTCTCAAGTGCTCATGGAACATTCTCCAGGATAGATCATATCTTGGGTCACAAATCAAGCCTTGGTAGATTTAAGAAAATTAAAATCATATCAAGTATCTTTTCTGACCACAATGATATGAGACTAGATATCAATTACAGGAAAAAATCTGTAAAAAACACAAACACATGGAGGCTAAACAATAAACTACTAAATAACCAAGAGATCACTGAAGAAATCAAAGAGGAACTCAAAAAATACCTAGAAATGAATGACAATGAAAACATGATGACCCAAAACCTATGGGATGCAAAAAAGCAGTTCTAAGAGGTAAGTTTATAGCAATACAATCCTACCTCAAGAAACAAGAAACATCTCAAATAAACAATCTAACCTTACAACTAAAGCAATTAGAGAAAGAACAAAAAAACCCAAAGTCAGCAGAAGGAAAGAAATCATAAAGATCAGATCAGAAATAAATGAAAAAAAAATGAAGGAAACAATAGCAAAGATCAATAAATCTAAAAGCTGGTTCTTTGAGAAGATAAACAAAATTGATAAACCATTAGCCAGACTCATCAAGAAAAAAAGGGAGAAGACTAAAATCAATAGAATTAGTAATGAAAAAGGAGAAGTAACAACTGACACTGCAGAAATACAAAGGATCATGAGAGATTACTATAAGCAACTATATGCCAATAAAATGGACAACCTGGAAGAAATGGACACATTCTTAGAGAAGCACAATCTTCCGAGACTGAACCAGGAAGAAATAGACAATATAAATAGACCAATCACAAGCACTGAAATTGAGACTGTGATTAAAAATCTTCCAACAAACGAAAGCCCAGAACCAGATGGCTTCACAGGCAAATTCTATCAAACATTTAGAGAAGAGCTAACACCTATCCTTCTCAAACTCTTCCAAAATACAGCAGAGGGAGGAACACTCCCAAACTCATTTTGTGAGGCCACCATCACCCTGATACCAAAACCAGACAAAGATGTCACAAAAAAAGAAAATTACAGGCCAATATCACTGATGAACATAGATGCAAAAATCCTCAACAAAATACTAGCAAACAGAATCCAACAGCACTTTAAAGGATCATACACCATGATCAAGTGGGGTTTATCCCAGAAATGCAAGGATTCTTCAATATACACAAATCAATCAATGTGATAAACCATATTAACAAACTGAAGGAGAAAAACCATATGATTATCTCAATAGATGCAGAAAAAGCTTTCAACAAAATTCAACACCAGTTTATCACAAAAACGCTTCAGAAAGTAGGCATAGAGGGAACTTACCTCAACATGATAAAGGCCATATATGACAAACCCACAGCCAACATCATTCTCAATGGTGAAAAACTGAAACCATTTCCTCTAAGATCAGGGATGAGACATGGTTGTCCATTCTCACCACTATTATTCAACATAGTTTTGGAAGTTTTAGCCACAGCAATCAGAGAAGAAAAAGAAATAAAAGGAATCCAAATTGGAAAAAAAGTAAAACTGTCACCGTTTGCAGATGACATGGTCCTATACATAGAGAATCCTAAAGATGCTACCAGGGGCTTTCCTGGTGGAGCAGTGGTTAAGAATCCACCTGCCAATGCAGGGGACACAAGTTCGATTCCTGGTCCAGGAAGATCCCACATGCTGCAGAGCAACTAAGCCCGTGAACCACAACTACTGAGACGCCATGCTGCAACTACTGAAGCCCGTGCCCCTAGAGCCCGTGCTCTGCAACAAGAGAATCCACCGCAATGAGAAGCCCACTCACTGCAATGAAGAGTAGCTCCCGCTCACTGCAATTACAGGAAGTCAGCGCACAGCAACGAAAACCCAACACAGCCAAAAATAAAATAAATAAAAAGTAAATAAACTAAAAAAAGATATACCTATTTAAAAAAAGGTGCTATCAGAAAACTACTAGAGCTAATCAATGAATTTGGTAAAGTAGCAAGGTACAAAATTAATGCAGAGAAATCTCTTGCATTCCTATACACTAATGATGAAAAATCTGAAATTAAGAAAACACTCCCATTTACCATTGCAACAAAAAGAATTAAATTCCTAGGAATAAACCTACCTAAGGAGACAAAAGACCTGTATGCAGAAAACTATAAGACACTGATGAAAGAAATTAAAGACGATACAAACAGATGGAGAGATATACCATGTTCTTGGATTGGAAGAATCAACATTGTTGAAAATGACTCTACTACCCAAAGCAATCTACAGATTCAATGCAATCCCTATCCAACTACCCATGGCATTTTTTCACAGAACTAGAACAAAAATTTTTACAATTTGTTGGAAACACAAAAGACCCCGAATAGGCAAAGCAATCCTGACAAAGAAAAACAGAGCTGGAGGAATCAGGCTCCAGCTTCAGACTATACTACAAAGCTACAGTAATCAAGACAGTATGGTACTGGCACAAAGACAGAAATATAGATCAGTAGAACAGGATAGAAAGCCCAGAGATAAATCCATGCACATATGGTCACATTATCTTTGATAAAGAAGACAAGAATATACAATGGAGAAAAGACAGCCTCTTCAATAAGTGTTGCTGAGAAAACTGGATAGCTACATGTAAAAGAATGAAATTAGAACACTCCCTAACACCATACACAAAAATAAACTCAAAATGGATTAAAGACTTAAACATAAGACCAGACACTATAAAACTCTTAGAGGAAAACATAGGCAGAACTCTCCACAACATAAATCACAGCAAGATCCTTTTTGACCCACCTCCTAGAGAAATGGAAATAAAAACAAAAATAAACAAAAGGGACCTAATGAAACTTCAAAGCTTTTTCACAGCAAAGGAAATCATAAACAAGACAAAAAGACAACCCTCAGAATGGGAGGAAATATTTGCAAATGAAGCAACTGACAAAGGATTAATCTCCAAAATATACAAGCAGCTCATGCAGCTCAATATCAAAAAAACAAACAACCCAATGCAAAAATGGGCAGAAGACCTAAATAGACAATTCTCCAAAGAAGATATACAGATTGCCAACAAACACATGAAAGGATGCTCAACATCACTAACACTAGAGAAATGCAAATCAAAACTGCAATGAGGTATCACCTCATACCGGTCAGAATGGCCATCACCATCAAAAAAATGTACAAACAGTAAACGCTGGAGAGGGTGTGGAGAAAAGGGAATCCTCTTGCACTGTTGATGGGAATGTAGATTGATACAGCCACTATGGAGAACAGTATGGAGGTTCCTCAAAAACTACGACTAGGACTACCATATGACCCAGCAATCCCACTACTGGGCATATACCCTGAGAAAAGCATAACTCAAAAAGAGTCACCTACCACAATGTTCATTGCAGCTCTATTTACAATAACCAGTACATGGAAGCAGCCTAAGTGTCCATCGACAGATGAATAGATAAAGAAGATGTGGCACATATATACAATTGAACATTACTCAGCCATAAAAAGAAACGAAATTGAGTTATTTGTAGTGAGGTGGATGGACCTAGTGTCTGTCATACAGAGTGAAGTCAGAAAGAGGAAAACAAATACTGTATGTTAACACATATATGGAATCTAAAAAAAAAAAGTTCTGAAGAACCTAGGGGCAAGACAGGAATAAAGACGCAGACGTAGAGAATAGAATTGAGGACACGGGGAGGGTAAAGGGTAAGCTGTGACAATGTGAGAGAGTGGCATGGACATATATACACTACCAAATGTAAAGTAGCTACCTAGTGGGAAGCAGCTGCATAGCACGGGGAGATCAGCTCGGTGCTTTGTGACCACCTAGAGGCGTGGGTTTGGGAAGGTGGGAGGGAGACGTAAGAGGGAGGAGATATGGGGATGTATGTATATGTATAGTTGATTCACTTTGTTATACAGCAGAAACTAACACACCATTGTAAAGCAATTATACTCCAATAAAGGCGTTAAAAAAAATACAGAAAATTGAACACTTCTTACATCTGGTAGCTGATTAAAAAAAAAAAATGGCCCTTCTCAGAGAAGCCTTCCCTGTTTACCTGGTTATTCTTTGTCACACTCCTCTGTTTCATTTCCTTTTTAGCAGTTGTCATCTGAAACTATCTTTATATTTGTGTCCTTATAAATCTATCTTTTAAAATCTATGTTGACATAGAAAAAGTGATCTGAATCCCCAGTACCTAGGACAATATCAGCATGTGGTAAGTGCTCAAAAAGTTTTACAAATAAAAGAATGATCATGCCCAAGCTTCTGAGTCTCTGCCCCAAGGGTTGTATTCCCAGGAGTGAGAACCTGATGGGCTCAACTTGGTCACATATCCCCCTCCCCAGACCAGTTAGGGTCCTGTCATACAGACATGCCCATTGGTGGCTCCCCCTTGGGGATGGAGCACCCATCCTAGAGAAGAAAGATCTTAATCTGAGGAGCCCCCCCCCCAACTGGTGTTTGCCATGGCTCAAATTCACAGCTGCTGCCACTCCCCACTGCCATGCCTTCTGCCATAACCTTGCTCTGTGGGTGCTGGTTCCTGCCTCTGTGGCTGGAATGTAATAGTCGCTTGCGTGTTGTGTGCTGGAACCTCAGCTCTGATCTCTGCAGCAGGGCCTACCCTCCGTATGACAAGGGTAGCACTTAAACTCTCCTTCTTCACCTCTCCAATGACAGAGGAAGCACTTAAACTCTCATCAGCTAACACTGACCAGCTAACCACCAATGTTTACGCTTCTCTTTCCTTCACAATCACATTCACACACATTATCTCATCCAGTACTTAAAAATTCCCTGTGAGGTGGGCAGGACAAAAATGCATCCGCACTGGGGCACTAAGCTGGAGGATGGCATTTTTGCTCCCCTCAGGTGGGAGGCTACCTAAGATCGAAGCTGACACAGATGAAAGGAGAATAAAGTGACGAGGAAGGCAGTGTCCTGAGGAATTGTCTGAAGCCCTGGTTCTTAAGCCAATTCTATTCATAGACTATTTAGACATATACATGTAAAACACCAGTTTAAGTTGACTTTCTGACACTTTCTACTTGAAAAGCCCAGATGATGAGGACCTGTGAATCTCACATTCTGCAGCCCCACTCCCAAAGACACTCAGAATTTTAGAAAGAGCTTTTGATTCTGCCCTTTAAGTTCCAACTTGGAGCCATTAAGTAGGTATGCCATATGCCAGAGTGGGAGAGGCAGGCAAACTCTGGAGCCAGAGTATCTAGGTTCATATCTGGTTCTTCCACTTACTAGCTGTGTGACCTTGAGAAACTTACTTAATCTCTCTGATTTCAGTTCCTGTGTCAGTTAGGGTAGGGTAGGTTACCCTATGATAACAATCTCAGAACCGCAGTGATGAAAAATAATAAAATGTATTTTGCACTCACACTCCATGTCCATCATGGGTTGTCTGGGGGTTCTGCTACACATCATCCTCACTTTGGGACCCTATTGACAGAGTACCTGATATACTGAGCATTGCCAGTCTCTGTGACAGAGGGAAAGGAACCAATCAGCCACTGGCTCTTAAAGCTTCCACCTGGAAGAGATGCATGACACTTAGGCTCACATTTTTTTAACCAAAGCCACTCACGTGGCTATCCCTAACTTCCAAGCGGGCGGGAGTATGCAAACTCATCATATACTTAGAAGAAAACCCAAAAATCGATCTGCTGAACAGCACCAATAATGACCACATTTCCCTCCTATGTAAATATGGATAATAACTGTACCTACACTACAGGTTTGTCCTAAGAATTAAATGTGTTAATTCACATAAAGCACTTAAAACCGTGTCCAGCATGTAGTAAATACTGAATAAATGTTACCTATAGCTATTCATATATGCCAGGTGCCTTACCCCTGGGTCTCACCCTACCTGAGAAGATACTTGCTTTGCTGAGTGACCTGCCTACCAGAGAACTCGAAAAAGCATGTCCAGGTCACATCTTACTGCCAGACGGCAGCAAGAGGTGCAGAGACCAATTAGTGACTTGATTACAAACCGTGGGCTAGGTTTGTCATTAGCCATCACTAGCCCTTAAATCCTTCCAAATTTAAAGAAGCAGAGATCGACTTGCTACTTAAAAACGGGCAATTCTTTGGCTTGTCCACACCGTGTCTGCTTCTGGCCCCCCACGGCAACATGGGGATGGGACTCAGTGAGCATTTGCTCTCAGTGCAGATACAATCAAAAACCATGGTGTACCTTCCCCCAACTCCCCATCCCATCCCCCACCAACAGTAACATTTTCATTGTCTCCAGCAGAACACTTCCTCATCTTGAGGGTAAACATAGAAGCATGTCATAAGGAAAATTTATTTTTAAAAATCCCCATGTGTAACCTCAAAATAGCTCTAGGATTTATCCTAAGGATATGCTCTCCAAAACACATGTTCAAAATGCTCATTGTTTGTGCCCCAAAAGACTGGAACAGTCATCAAGTGCTATGTGGTTAAATATGGCGTGGTGAATCCATTTTTTAAAAAGTCCATTTACATTTTGAAACATGTAAGAGAATTAGAAATAAGTGGTAGTCTTTAAAAGAATTAGCATTGTTAGTATGTCCATTACAATAGATCAAATAGTTTTACAGGTACTAATATGTAGACTCTGTGAAATATTATTAAGTGAAAGGGCAAGATGTAGAGCAATACCTATATTATAACCCTGTTTGTATACGTTTTAAGAATGTATACATATGTAGGCTGGTAGAGACCATACAAAATTATTAATTTCCATGGGGAACAAAATTCTGAAAGGGTGGGGCTGTGTGGTTAGGGAAGGTGAGAGAAGAGAGGTGTGTAGTTTTCATGATTTACCTTCTTGTGTCATCTACATTTTTATCATGTCTGAGTTACATTTATATTTAGAATTTATTTAAACATTTTAAGGAGTGATAATCATTTGGCCGCACAGGAGCAGGAGTTAACATCTCTGGAGAGTGTAGGTAATATTTATTGGAGTCAGGGAACTGGAACTCTTCTTTTTTTTTAATTGAAGGGTAGTTGATTTATATTGTTGTGCTACTTTCTGGTGTATGGCAAAGTGATTCAGTTAAACATATATATATTCTTTTCCATATTCTTTCCCATTATAGTTTACTACAAGATACTGAATATAGTTCCCTGTGCTATACAGTAGAACCTTATGTTTATCTATTTTATATACAGTAGCTTGCATCTGCTAATCCCATATTCCTAATTTACCCTCCCCCAGCCTTTCCCCTTTGGTAACCATAAATTTGTTTTCTATGTCTGTGAGTTTGTTTCTGTTTTGTAAATAAGTTCATTTGTATCCTATTTTAGATTCCACATATAAGTGACATCATGTGATATTTATCTTTCTCTGTCTGACTTCACTTAGCATGATAATCTCTAGGTCCATCCATGTTGCTGCAAATGGCATTATTTCATTCTTTTTATGGCTGAGTAGTATTCCATTGTATATAGGTACCACACCTACTTTATCCATTCATCTGTCAATGGACATTTAGGTTGCTTCCATATCTTGGCTGTTGTAAATAGTGCTGCAGCGAACACTGGGGTGCATGGATCTTTTTGAATTAGAGTTTTCTCTGGATGTCTGCCCAGGGGTGGCATTGCTGGATCATACGGTAACTCTGTTTCTAGTTTTTAAGGAAACTGCGTACTGTTTTACATAGTGGCTGCACCAGTTTACATTCCCACTACATTCCCAGTGTAGGAGGAGGGAACTGGAACTTGTAAGCATCTTCCAGGATGGGGAAAGGGTGTACGCTTGGCCCAGGGAAGACCCTCGGGCTCTGCTGAGGCTGACTTTACCCTGGGGTGCCTGGGAGGCCCCCAGTGATGAGGGGCAGCCAGAGGCCATGTGTGAGTATGTAAGGGGGTCTTTGTCTGAGCCACTGAGCCACGGTGGTGTGGCGATGTGTGAGCAGCTCTGCTGAGGGTTGAAAGAAGTACTGGCTGGTGGAACATCTGGAACTGGTGGGGCGAGCAGCAGCCCCTGAGGTTGGCATGGGTTCATCATAGGTCTCATCACCACAAGCACCTCCAGGAGGGGTATATTTCCGACTGCCTACCTTGCATGGGTATTTTAAGGACTGGATGAGGCCATGTGCATAAATGTGGATTAGAAAGGATACAGAAGATACTGCTGCCATCATCCCCTTTTCACAGAAAAGGAAAATGAGGCAGGGTGAGAGAAATGCACCTCAGTTCTCAGAGCTTGTCAGGGGGGAGCTAGGATTCAAACCTGGGCTGTCTGCCCCCGAAGCCTGGACTCTGAAGCCGTACAATTCACTGCCTCTTCAGGATGCCCTACAGAACTCTAGCCCCTACACAGGGAGGGATCCCCCCATTTGCCACATTCACTGCAGTGTCCCCAGTCCTGCATGAAACACTGGCCAGTAAATCATGGAGCAAGTGGCTCATTGCCCTCCTCACTCTGGCCCCAGGTTCTCGAGGATGCTCCTGCAGGGATGGCAGGCAGCCTGCTCTAGGTGCCCAGGCCTGGGAGGACCAGAGCTTGTGCTTCTTGGGTCCTGTGGAATGATGGGCTCCATCCCCTGGTCCCTTACAGCTAGCCCACCAGAGGCCAGCAGACACCTGTGTCTCACCCCGAGGAAGCCCTGCTCTTTGGCTCAGACTCCCCAGGGCATAGCTCAGCATCCCAGGTCCTCCTTGGCCCTAAACCCTGACCCTTCTGGCCAGAGTTCTTAGGGCTATGCCTCAGGTAGGATGGTACAATGGACAGCCTGGGAGTCAGGGTGCCTGGCTTCTTGTCCTGGCCTCGCTCTCATGATTTTTAAGTAAATGCATTCTCTGGCTTTGTGACCTGGAAAAATCACATAGGTGCTCTATGCCTCAGTTTCCCCATCTATAAAATGAGTCCTATTCAACTTGCCCTAACTCATAGCTTTGCTGCCAGGCACATGTATATTATGATAGGTTTACCAGATTCTGTGGTGCACTACCCAGATTCCTCTTTCGTCACCAAGAAACACCTCTCAGCTGCGGCGCATTGGCCACTAATGGCTCAGAGCTGAGTCCTTCCCCAGGAGCTACCTTCAGCTGATGGGAGCTGCCTTTCCCAAGGTTATGTCCTCTCCCTGGGGGCAGGCCCCATCCATTTCCTGTCCTTGTGAGGGCACAGAGGCTGGTCCCCTTATCCCAATTCAGGGCACCCTGAAGCCCATCCCAGCTGCAGACATCCCCATGGGGTCAGCTGAGAACTTTGTTGTGACTGCCTTGCAGCCCAACATCTCCCTCTGTGTGCTTTTGTGGCCCTCATCCCTCAGAGATCTTTATCCTGAAGGCCTTTCCCAGCAAACTTCTGCATGCAAATTTCTCTCTCGAAGTCTGTTGTACAGAGAAACTGACCTAAGACGATAGGTGAAACCACTTTTCCAAAATTAAAATGTATTGATTAAAAAACAATATTAGCACATTACAAAATATTTGGGAGGAACAGAATTAGAAAAGAGAAATCTAGATCACCATCACACTATAATAACTTAAAGCAATTTGATCGCTTATTATTAAATATGAGGGAAAGCAGTGACAAGCCCTTATGTGGCAATGTGCTCTGTTTCTTCCAGTCTTTTTCCTATATGTGTATTTTTTATAAAATTTTAATCAAACAACTTTATATATGCCATTTTCATCCTGCCATTTTTTTTGTTCAGTATGAGTATTATCCATGTTATCTGAGTCTTCTGAAACATTTTTTATAGCATAATAACCCATTGAGTTGGGTTGTTAGCAGAGTATTTTCCTAATGGTACACATTAGTCTGATTCAGGATTTAACATTATGAACTATACTGTGATGAACATAATAGGGATATAGCTTTTTCCATATTTAGAATGACTTCCTCAGACTAGATATCCAGAAGTAGAATGATTGTGCACAAACCTATAAAAGCACGTTTAAAACTGTTTTCACAATGGATGACATCAAATCAGGAGAGTTTGAGTTAGTCCAGTCTCTTGCTTTTTAGCTCTGTGACTTTGGACAACTTACCCAACCTCTCTGGGCCCCAGTTACCCCATGTGGAAAGTGTGGAAGGAGAAGGAAGGGGTGAGAGCTCTGACACCATCTCCTTTCAGTCGGCTCTGTGCCAGGACTCTGTTCAGAGACCTTCAGAGAGACAATGTGCCGACAGCCCCCAGAGCCTCACCTGCCGGCCTGTGAAAGGAAGGATTTGCCGCTTAGAGATGGGCTGTAATGAATTCTCCTCTCTCCTTTCAAGTCATCGGAAGGTTTATGGTTGGATTAATAGTGTTATGAATTGAGTTAAACAAGGCTTTCCTTCCCCCAGGACTTCAAATAGCGGAAATCAGATGAAGCAGTAATCCTCTTCCACATGCTTTATTAAAATCTGTTTTAGTATAAAGAAAGGAGTGGAGCTGGGGGCTGGAAGGCTGAGGCAAGGGTGGCACTGGGCTGGGAGGAGCTTCTGAGGTGCTGAGCAGGAAACTTGAAGCAAGTTGAGGCCTCAGGTGTTTATAATTGCCTAGTTAAGCTTTTCAAAGTTAGAACATTCAGATAAAGCTAGTCCTCTTTGTCATCCTCCCAAATCCAGCTCCCACTCTCCATGGAAGTGATCGAGGATTTGGGACTGGAGAGCACAATAGCCAAAGGGACTTTATCATGATATTCTGATGATTTTAAACCATTAATTTGATGTATTGTCATGGACCTGCTTTATCCTTCACCAGAATACACATATAAATAGAGGATTGATCAACTGATTGATTGATAGAGACACTTCATAGAAAATGTGTAACATTTTATATCAATTTCTTGGCATAAATGAGATCCTACTGTGTATATTATACAGTAATTTGCCACTATCCACGTTGACATACAGAGATCTAGGTCAGTCCTTACAACTGATTTGTAGTATTCCATCATTTGAATATAGCACATTTTATTTAGCTGTTCTCCTATTCTAATAATTCCTACAATGGAATATTATTCTTGGACACCGGG
The DNA here is from genome assembly GCF_039906515.1 of Pseudorca crassidens. Lineage (NCBI taxonomy): Eukaryota > Metazoa > Chordata > Mammalia > Artiodactyla > Delphinidae > Pseudorca > Pseudorca crassidens. Next base: position 27,676,706 of record NC_090315.1, on the reverse strand, counting down.
GTTGTCTGCTGTACTTTGCTAGTAAATGCCATGGTGCAAAGAGCACCCTGGAGCCGGGATCCCTGTGCACATGTACGGTGCAACTCTGCAGTAAGTGTGGAGCAGTAGAGTCACTGGGTTCTAAGGGCTGGCGTTTCCCCAACCTTCTGGGGGTGCTAGGAGCAAACCAAACATCCAGTGATTCCAAATTCATGGTCTAAAGTTTCCATCATCCTTCCAGCCTGCTGCATGTGAGCCAGGAGAGTAGATGATTCCATTTTGCAGATGGGGTCCAGAGAAGTAAGGTGATTTGCCCAAATTTGTAGAGCGTGTAAGAGAGGAAAGGCAGACAAATCAGAAAGTGGTACAGTCAGAGGAGGTGAGGGGAGAAGTTGGGATGGGAATGACGTGCTTGCTGGGCAGGGGCAGAGTAAATGGAGGATCTCATCCCCAGAAGTGTCCTGGCCTCGGCAGCACCTGTGTTGTCTAAACACACTCAGAACCCCCAGCAGAAAGGACTGAAACAAGCCCTCGCTAATTGCTATCATCTAATTGAAGTGATTCATACTCCTTTGCCCGTGCGTAATTAGCTAATAAATTACAAATGAGTAATCGTCTCTCAAGAGGCAGCAGGAAGGAGAGGAACCGTCACACACACACCCTAATTTTCCTTCGGGACTATCGCTAAATCACGACTCCCTTTGGAATCGCAAGCAATTTTTTTCCCTTTATTATTACAAGGCTATTCTTGGCTTTGACAAATCAGGGCTTCTAAAATCACCAAGCCAAGCACTTGTTCCCCCAAACTACCTGTTTTATCGGGGAAGAACTCTCTGTTGTTATGACACATACATCCGGTTTGCCAGGTGACCTTCAACAGCCCTTCTAGAAGGAAAAGATGAGAAAATGCGATAGGAATAGCGCACCAGGTGCTCTCAAAAGCAGCCCTTCTGCTGCCCTGGGAAGTCCGTGAGGGCTGCTGGCAGTTCCTGTCCCCAAAGCAAACAGTTGCTTCAACCTCCGAATTTAGGAATTATCTGGACCTGAGGCATGTCCTCCTGAAGAATCCCCCATCCTGAGGGAAGAAGCAAGGCCCTGGCATTGATGCTTTTAGCAAGTACCCCAGGGGATGCTAAATTTGGAGCCACTGGACTAAGAGGATGAACATTTGTTTTTGTTAGGCAAAAACAGCTGTCCAGGAGAGTGAGGGAGCAGAGGTCTAGTACGTGATCCCACACATCAAAGTACCCTGGGTTACCAACCTCCTCCTCCTAAGAAGTCTCTTCTCCAACCTCTCAAGAGCGTTATCACTCCAGCTCAGGAATCCTGTGGCACTGCTGTCTCCTGTAATCCCCAAATCCACCCACTGCTACAAACTAAGAATGTACTGACATGTTGGTGCATCAGGGAACTGGGGTGCATTTTACTGGTGGTGTATAAATTAGGGCTCTTTCACTGCAAGTCATAGTAACCAGTCCAAATGGTTTTAAGCTGTTGGCAAGATGAAAGAGTTCCAGAGACGGGGTGTACAACCATGTGAATATACTTAACTCTACTGAAACGTACACTTAAAAATGGTTAAGATGGGGCAAGGAGGTAGAGAAACTGGAACACTTATTCACTGTTGGCAGGAATGTAAAATGGTATAACCACTGTGGAAAGCAGTATGAAGCCTCCTCCAAAAAATTAAACATAGAACTACCATGTGATCCCGCCATCCCACTTCTGGGTATGTATCCAGAAGAATTGAAAACAGGATCTCAAAGAGATATTTGCATCCTTGTGTTCACTGAAGCACTATTTACAAAAGCCAAGAAGTGACAGCAACTTAAATGTTGACTGATGGATGAATGAATAAAGACAATATGGTATATCTACAATGGAATATTATTCAGCCTTAAAAAGAAGGAAATTCTGTCATATGCTACAACATGAATGAAACTTAAGGATATTACGTTAAGTGAAGTGTCAGTCATAAAACAACAAATACTGCGTGATTCCATTTAGATGAGGTACATAAAATAGTCAAATTCATAGCGCAGAAGGTAGTTTGGTGGTTGCCAGGGTCTGGGGGAGAGAAAGATGGGTGGTGTTCTTCGGTGGGTGTAGAATTTCAGTCATGCAGCATGGGAGAATGTTCTGGGGATCTGTTATACAGCAATGCCAGTGGTTAACAATATTATACTGTATACTTGGAAATTGTTGAGTGTGTAAATTTTATGTCGTGTTTTATTGCCGCAATTTTTTAAAAAGAGTATATTGTGCAAATATTCCCTTGTCAATAAAAACTACATCGTCACCCCAAATGATGAAGCTTAGTAAATTTTGTTAAGCTTATTTTACCACAATTAAACTTTTTTTTTGATTTAAGCCAACAGGGGAATTTAAAGACTTATATAGTTAAAAAGAATCATCTTGGGTAATAGGTTTGGAGAACAAATCATGTAAAACACCAACTGCCAGGAAATTATTTGATTGTTAGAAGAATCTGGAAATACAAAACCACAGATCACCACACTGTCCTGTTAGGAAATCCCACGAGGGCCAGGAGGAGACTCAGGAACCAAAGGTCATGCTTCTCTAGGGGGCTGCGCTGGACCCCCTGGCTTCTCCTTCTGCCTTTGGCCTTGGACGTGGCCCCCTCAACTCCCCATCAGTTTCTGCATCTGGGCCATGTGAGGGCTGGAGCAGTTCATTGATATTTATGATTCTTTTAAACATTAACCTTGTACGATCCTATCTCTAAGTTTTCTTTTCCTTTCTCCTTTTTCCTTTCTTACTTCTTTTGTTTTGGTAGTCTAAAAACACACACACACACACACACACACACACACACACACACACTTTCCATATGGTGTCCTTCCCGGAGACCGGCCAACTCCCCAGCTCCCCAGGGCAGGTCCATGCATATGCATGGGCCAAGAAGGCTGTCCAGCCACCCGCAGCGTGATCGCAGTCACCAAATGTGCCCATGCCAGCCGGTCCCAGCACCACCCTCCCTGCCTGTCAGTCCCCACATCTCCACTGCACTGTCAGGCCTCTGAGTTAGCAGCAATAAAGGTGATTTCACAAGCCCAGTGAGCGTACTGCTGATCATGGCGGGTGTGGACAGGAGAAATGGGAGGCAGCTGCAGCTTCACAGAAGGCCTCAAATTCAGACTCCATGTTTTCACCAAAGGACATGATACCTAAAGTCACAGTGATACACAACAGGGCTGAAATAAGACACTCATCCTCCAACTTCAAACATGGGTCTCCTCCCCCGAGCCCACCACCTGGCATGCACTGTGAATTAAGTTCTTAAAAATAAATCCCATAATTATCTTGTGAATAGCAAATTACATTGTAGGACATTGTCACCTGTGGTAGAGCACTGAAAGCAGAACTAAGTTGGGGGATTATGAGTGACACATAGCTATGATTTACAACATAATTGGTATAACCCTGTGTGTTGAATCAAAAGCTCTGAGGTGCCATTATTTTGCCATAAATATTCTGACATTTTTGCATTAATCAAAATTACTCAGACATGTATTTTATGGGCGCAGAGTAGTAAACTGTTGTGTTATATTTGCTTTAGTGTTAAAGCACTAATTTGTTCAAAGAAAACATTAAAAAAAAATTTTTTTTAAATGTTTTTTGCCCTGTTTTGGCATTGCTTCACTTTTTAATATGGGGGAAGAATCAAATACAGAAGCTACCCAGGTCTAACTCCTGAGGGTCTTATGAGCACCTACTGCGTGCGAGATTCTATCAAGGAATCGGAGATGAATCACACATGATCCCACCCTGGAGGAGCTCATGGGATAAGAAGGAGACAAAATGTATAACGTAACAGCCAAGACTCAAGGCAAAATCAGGCTGTGCAGAGGGAGGACATACCGGAGGCCTGCTTGGTGGAGACAGCACTTCAGCTGAGCCCTGAAAAGCTTAATATTTAGGAGCTGGAAGAAGCCATGGAGTTTATTCTAACCCTCTTTCTTTTGTATACGCTGAGACACCGAAAGAGGAAAGATCTCTCCAAGTAACATACTGACATCAAACTGACAACTAACTCAACATGAGGAGGTGGGAGGTGAAGGGTAGGGAAGCAAAGCAGAGAGGAGGGACAACAGCTCCAGACAGAAGAAACAGCATCAGCAAAGGTAGGACAGTTGGAAAATTTGAATGTCTGCAGTGGCCCTTTACTGGGTGTTAGATTTCCTCCCCTGCCTGGACCCCACTCTGAATCCATGTGGTTTACTTGGCATTGACCCAACTCCAGGTTGGGCACATGCCCCTCTTTTGACCAATCAACTCGTTGCCCCTCTCGTGATTGGCTCAGAGACGGGCATGTAGCCTAGGTAGGTCCAGGGAGACTCAGTCTACAGAAGTCCACCAGAGCAACGAAGAAAAGGGTGTAAATCAGGGGCTGCTGGTGGCAACACTTGGGACCAGCTTGCTTGAGAAGAGTGACCCAGAGGAAAAGAACACTGAGAGACGGAGAGAAACCAAGTTCCAAAATAGGCACTTGAGCCTTGAATTCTGCTGCCTGAACCCACAGTTGCTTTTCAGTTGTGGGGGCCAGTCCATTCTCCTTTTGGATCAAATCAACCTGGCTTGGGTCTCTGTCATTTGCTCCAAAAGAATCCTGACTGCCTTAGTCCAATTAAAGGGTAGCCCAGTTCTTGAAGGAGAAAGAGACCGTGTCAACCTCCCCAATGGCACGTCTGCATGGGCTAGTTCAACAGGTAAGCTGACTGAGCCCTGGGAAATCCCATGGAAAGACACACAAGATAGTGAAACCTCCGGGAAGCAGGTTGATTTGCCCTCCAAATGGCCTGATGGCCAGAGCGCTTTGGACCTGGGGCAGAGGAGGCCAAGTGATCTGAGCCGCTGGGTGGTGTAAGAACCCCTTCAAGGGGGACTGTCTGTAGATCCCTCTCTGTCTGTCCTTCCTGAGTTCCTCTCTGTTCCTCCCAATCCTTGGTGTCTCCAGTTTCTAAAACCCCACAGCACTGAAAACCTCTGCTCAAGTTTGATCAAAAGCAGGTGAAAAACACAAAGCATGACAGACTGTTGAAGACCAACCTTCAAGACCAACTTCCAAACAGCCCACAGTCCCACAGATTCAATGTCACAAGAGCTCAACTCTGCAAAAGACTGAGTCAGCCTGAACTACTAGCAGGCAGGGAAGAACAAAGAGTTTCGAGAATTACAGGGCTCGAAGCTGCCAGCCAGGAGGCAGGGCCGGAAGGTGGGTGTTACAAGGCTGGCGGCACAAAGGTTACCAGGGTCCTATGTGCTAAGAGGTGACATGGTCTCCAGTGACACCTCCCAGGACTATTTCCTCTCAAGGTGTGAGGGCCCCAGGGCTTAGCTGGTGCAGGAAGAGAAAAGGTAAGCCTGAGCATGCAGGAGAACTAACGAGAACTGCAGGGCCAGGAGCTATGCAGGGGCGTGGAGGACATAGGAGAGCACCTGGCCTGCCCAGAGCAAGTAAGTGCACAGTGAGGGGAGCAGGGAACAGGAAGAAGAATGAGACGGAGGAGGGCTGGGGCCATC